>NC_137894.1:39126966-39815989 GCF_963455335.1 Martes martes
ATGGAAAGTGCTTAGCTCATAAAAAACACGCAATAAACATTAGTTGTTGTTGTGACTATGATCATTCTGTGTTTCAATGGATACAGTCACCTAAACTGAGAAGATCTATGACAGGCAGGGTGTGGGACTTCTGGTAACATATACCTACAGCACGGGCTGGAGGACCAAGGTTTGCAGAGAATATACTGGCAGATGGTCATTTGTTCTCCTTCCTCTCCAGTTACCAAAAAAAATAAAAAAAAAAAAAATGTCAGGAGGTGGGGAACCGCTGGCAAAGCCCTAAAGTGACTCCTGACTCAAGAGTGGGCACCAGGGGGCGCCTGGGTGGCTCAGTGGGTTAAGCCTCTGCCTTAGGCTCAGGTCATGATCTCAGGGTCCTGGAATCGAGGTCCTCATGGGCCCTCTGCTCAGCGGGGAGCCTGCTTCCTCCTCTCTCTCTCTCTCTCTCTCTCTGCCTGCCACTTTGCCTACGTGTGATCTTCTCTCTGTCAAATAAATAAATAAAATCTTAAAAAAAAAAAAAAGAATGGGCACCGGGTTTTTGGTCCCCCTATCATAGCCATTTTAGATAAAGTCATGCCCGCAGTCAGTCCTTTCTTTGAAGGTCCCCACAGATTCTCCTCCAGGAGAATCTAAGAGGCTGTGCTACCTCTCATCCCAGAGATGTTATCATTATGCCATCTGTGGGACCAAAAATTCACTGGCACTAGAAGCTCAACGGGTTTCTCCTCCCAGGACTTCGGATGGGGTGAGTAGGCCCAAAGCTTATTGAGATGAGGCAGGTCACATACATGAGTGAAGGGGACATGGTGGGCTTAAGGAGGAAGGAGACCATGTATGTCCTCTCTTGGGACGCTTCTGCCTCCCAGGCTCTCTCCACTGTGGCCAAGTAGAAAAGGGGTGGGTTTCTATCAGATTTTCAAGTTTTTCAAAAATGGTCAGAAATCAAAAGTTCTATGCAATTTCCCCCTTTTTATTACTCTATTTATCTTTATTATTTATTTTATTATTTCTATTTATAGTTATTATTTTATTATTTATTTATGTATTATATTATTTATCCTTATTTATCTCTTTTTATTACAGTATTACTGGCAACAATTCCTAACATTGAAAAAGAAAAAAAAAAAAAGGCACCACCACGTAGGCCAAACAAACAGATCTCTGAGTCAATCCCACTCACAGGCTGTCTTCAGCCTTGGACCACCAGTTTGTGACTCTGCTGTAAAGTGCCCTTAACCAAATTCTACAAAGACAAAATATTCTCACCAGAAAAGGGCAAATGGAGAGATTGTGAGGGTCTCAGCCTTCTGTTCAATATCATCTGTTTTTAAGAGGCCTGGCTGTGAGAAATCTAATTCCTGCACACGAGATTGTTGTCCTTTTCATTTCTTGTCCTAACACCTGGCAAAACTGATTGAGGCAGTCATGTGAAAACCATTTTTTAAAAGATATTATTTATTTATTTGAGAGAGAGAGAGAGCACAAGCAGGGAGAGGGGCAGAGGGAGAAACGGACTCACCCCTGAGCAGGGAGCCCGATCACCTGAGTGGAAGGCAAACACTTAACTGACTGAGCCACCCAGTCGCCACGTGAAAACCACTTCTTTTTTCAGGCAATACCAGAAGAGAAATCTTGATCTTATGTAATTCTAATCAGGTTTCTCATGAGGCCAATCTGTCATGTGCATATACTAATATATCTCAGATTTAACAGTATTATGTCCGATGATTCAATAATTTGGGGTATTAATCAAATGATTCAAGAATTTGGGGAGACTTAAATGTCAAAATAACCATCACCTAGGTCCCCTCCCCTCTTGTTCTGCGAATGCTGGGCCCAGCAGGTCTAGCTCAGAGGGCAGACCCTGCAGCTGATCAGTTAGGAGGCACGTTTGACTGCATGGAACATTTGTTCTTTCAGAATGTTTGGGGATGAATCAGGGATAAGTAATTGCTATAAAACTAAGTAAACAAAAAGTAAGGCGATGAATACAAAATGGTGTAATGAGGGAAATAAAATCCTAATACGGTGCATGTTCTATCTGTGAACAACATCTGCATAACCATAATGACGGCAAATACAAAATACTGATTTGACAAAAAACTGATACAACTAAGTTGGGAAGACAGGGATGGGACGTATGGTCGTCTAGAAAACATAATAAAATTTCAGAAATGGGAAGTCACTAGATGACTTCTAAAATGTTGAAAATCATAATTAGTAATAGAAATGTGCTGTATAGAAATATCAAAGTTTAGGGACGCCTGGGTGGCTCAGTCCATTAAGCATCTGCCTTCGGCTCAGGTCATGATCCCAGGGTCGTGGGATGGAGTCCCACATCAGGCTCCCTGCTCGGTGGGGAGCCTGCTTCTCCTTCTGCCTGCTGCTCCCCCATTTGTGCTCTCTCTCTCTCTGACAAATAAAATGAATAAAATCTTTAAAAAATTTAAAAAAAAAGAAATATCAAAGTTTAAAGAGAAAGAAAGAAACTAAAAACTTTAAAGCATTTCTTGTGAGCCGTGGAGAAGGGAAACAGAAATGGAAGTTTCAGAAGGCTGGGACAGACAACTGCTGACTTTTTTATATGTCACGGAGTAGCACCTGACTTTTTAAAATTACGTGCACATATTCCTTTAGTAAAAATTAAATTACATTTTTAGAAGAAAAAAAAAAACCATCTCCTACTTAATAAGGCGAAAGTACAAAACCACGTCTTCTTGTACACTTTCCCTAGGCGTAAATGCTTAAGGCATTTTTTAAATAACAAGACTACAATTTTAAATAACAGTACCATCCTTCATCCATACTTTTCTTACCAGTTCTCGGCTATCTTACCTTTCCTACCAGTCTGTGACCTCCCAGAGGACCCGTGTCTGGTTTGTTTGTTTGTTTGGCCTCTCTGCTACCACCAGGCATCATGCATGGCACTGAGAATTTTCAAATGGACCTATATATGGAGGAATAAATGAAGAGAAGAAGGGATGGCTGAATGAATGCCAAATTCCAGTTAGGACTACTTGCAGAATCGAGGATCTTAATTTCCTCCAATTTCGCTTTTTGAAAGACAGACTTGTAAAGCATAATCTGGACAAACTGCTTATCTGGCTCAGGAACGGTTGAGGGCAGTTTAGTTTAAGTGAAGAAACACAACCTTTGGACCCAAATGTTAATTTTAGTTTCCAAAAGATCTTTTCACTAGCTGTCTGTCCTCCGGCAAATTATTTAATCTCTTTGTCCCAAGGTTTCTTTGGATGAAAACAGTAGAGTTTTCCTCCCCCTCAAATTACTATGGGGACTAAAAGAGTATTTGTAATGTGTGTGTGGGTAAACAAATCAGTTTCTTGAAACACAAAAAAAAGCAGTTTATTTAAAACACAAATGTTGTCCCAGCTTTACTCTTTTAACGTTTGACTTCAGTCTGGCGAACATTTACATTAAACGACAAATTTTCTACTGTAGGATAATTTTCATTTAAAATATATTGCTTATCTGTTTCCAAGAAGACAGGCAGCAACATACAAGGTCAACAGCCATACATGACTCACATTCTTGGGTCCCATTGTTGCCGCCCACGTGACTCACAGCAACCATGCCCCAGACTGGCACTACCGGATTAAAGGATACTAACTTCCTAGAAAAGTTTTCAGGAGAATGGTAATAAATAAATACTAGCCAGGTGAGCTTGGAAGCTACTGGGGCATTTTATTATCAGTGGCCACTTGGGTCACTTCTTTGGCTCTTAAAGGGGCAGGTGGGAATGGAGGAAGTGCTTGGCTTCTCGGGTCTTGGTGTTGAGAACAGATATGAGTGCTATTAAGTCCGGAGGTGCCGGCTAGTGCCACGAGAAATGTCTGTGGCTCGTGGGTGTGGTTCATCTGTGCACAAAGGCCTGCCCCACCATTATCTCAGCCCACTCACTTCCCGTGCCGGCCAGTTTGGTCAGCATTAGGGGCATGAGTGTGCCTGCTGCTGCTGACCACAAATCTGGGAGACACGACGAGAAAAGGAGCGAGCCACAGAGAACAAGAGAAAAGGGTTGGATGGGCTTTCTGGTCTAGTATTCTCCTGGTGAATGCTTAGTCATCTAGCAGAAGCTGTCTGTGCAGGCAGGAGGTAGAAAGCAAGCCAATGGTACTCAGTGAAAGTCGGTTTTGTGTAAACCGAAAAGCTGCTCTTAATCACCAGCCTGTCTCATTGCCCTCTGAGAAAGGAGGCAAATGGGGCTGAAGAGGATGTCTCCCTAGGTCATTGGAAGCTTTGGTGAAACAGCCCAAGTGTTGGATATTTTTCAGAACCAGAGGGACCACGTGTTGTCACCAGAAAAGTAACTTGTCCCAGCATAAAAACCCAGAACTACAAGAAGATTCCCAAATGAGCTTCCTCCTCAGTCCGTTTTCCTCAGACTGACATGTCTGGTTTACAGTGAGGGTGGGGTAGATGGGTACCGGATGGCTATTTGGGTCTCCAGGTTCTCCAGGTCTTTCAGCACTCCTGGCCAGCCCCTCACCTGCGGTGTGCAGGTGGGAAAGCTGGTGCCCCAACCCCACCTTCCCTTCACTGGTCTCTCTGGATGTGGCCATGCATTCTTGGGGGTGTTGGTTTCAACCAGTGACCTTTCACTCCATCCACTGTGCAATGGTTAAAGGCGCAGGCCTCTGAATAAGACAGACCTGGGATCAAACCCAGGTTCTGTCTCCTGTGTTTTTATTATGCAAACCTGGAGAACTTGCTTGGCCTCTCCCGGCCTCCATTTGCTCATCCATAAAGTGGAGATAGTAATCCTGTCCTCCTCTCCCAGGGTGAGCAGATGTTGGCAGGGATGAAGTGGTACAGGTACCTGGGTCTGGGCACAGAGAGCGTACCTGGTGTTTGTACTTCTTTGCTCATACTGCCCTAAACATTTCACACGGCCTTAGCTCCAAAGTCCATGACAATACTGGCCAAGAAGCCCTTTCAACTGTTCTCTCAGTATCCATTAATTCTGAAAGCACTGAACTACAGAAGGTAGATACAAGACATGTTACCCTTTCCTTCTCTGGACAATGTTTGATGAGAACAGAGAATCGCAGACCCCCTGCAATAATCACAGGGTCCCCTGGTGATCTCCGGCCTCACATTGCATGCACCTGCAAACATTTTCTAAAGAATCCTTGGCCTTTATTAACTACTGCTTTCCCGAAAGAGCTCAGTTTGTACATACTGACTGAACAGACACTTGTTCAGTATCTGTTATACACTGTATCTGTGTTAGGAACATCTTAGTTTGCGCTCTATTTTTTTTTTTAAAGATTTTATTTATTTATTTGACAGAGAGAGAGAGAGCACAAACAGGGGGAGCAGCAGAGGGAGAGGGAGAAGCAGGTGCTCCCAGCTGAGCAGGCAGCCCAACGTGGGGCTGGATCCCAGGACCCTGGGATCATGAGTTGAGCTAAAGGCAGACACTCAACTGATTGAGGCACCCAGGCGCCCCTTAGTTTGGACTTTAAACAAAGTACTAGATAGCCAAGAGATTTGAGAATGGTCAAATGAAATAAAATCTGTGGGATTATGATTTGTTTGTGATCATCACTTCACCTCTTTAGGTTTTACATTGTGTCCAGTAATCAGCTTGTCATAGGGGTCATGGCTCCACTGGGAACTTCCCAGCAGCCCAGCTGAGATTTCTTAGAAATCACACCTCCCACTTCTCACATCCTATCCCCTGTTTCTATTGAAAAGACATTTACAGGGGTGCCTGGGTGGCTCAGGGGGTTAAGCCTCTGCCTTTGGCTCAGATCATGATCCGAGCCCCGCATCGGGCTCTCTGCTCAGCAGGGAACCTGCTTCCTCCTCTCTCTCCGCCTGCCTCTCTGCCTACTTGTGATCTCTGTCTGTCAAATAAATAAAATCTTTAAAAAAAAAAAAAAGACATTTACATAGGGACCCCCTGCCCCCGGCTTATGTTTAGATATTTTAGTATGCTCCATCAGATATTGCTTGAGCATGGAATATGGAGACGCATGAGCTACTGTGGTGGACATCACAGTCTTAGTGAGGTGGCCCGAGGCGAGGTGGACTGTCACAAAATGCCACTGTAAAGACATAGTCGATGAAGCAGAGGAGGCCTCTGAGGGCTTGAGTTGTCAAAGGAAAGCCCCACAGAAAAGACAGGATTTTAGCTCAGTGTCAGGAGTGCATGGAGTTTGGTTGTGGAAAAGGACAGACAGAGAAGGGACATTCTGCCAGAAAGGAGAGCATGAGCCAGTGTGCAGGGTGGGAATGAGTGTCATGAGCTCAAAGGACTCACAGCGACGGGGATGCCAGCCTGGCTGATGCAGATTTATGCTGGAGAATACTGGCCATGAAGTGATTGGGGTCGCAAGTCAAGACCCTGGAGAGCCCTGAGTACCAGGGGAGGGTTGTGCTGCCATTTTGCACCTAACGGGGGGGGGGGTGTGCTAAGTCATGCTCCATCCGGCAGGGTCACTGAGTGGGGAGACACTGGGGGTAGGGACGCTGGTTGGGGGCTGCAGAAGAAGCCTCCAAAGATTTGGGAATGACTGACTATAGGTGGCAAAGGGAGAGAAGAGGAAGGAATACCAAATGATTCCAGAATGTTTGGCCTGGGTGATTGAGAATGACTAGCCACCAGTCGGCCTTTTGTAGGAATTCTGCCTTTCAAATGTCCTTTTTGCTTTCCCACTGAAATTCTTTCTCCCGTTCCTGCCACGTGCGGCACCTGAGGAGACTGACAGTATTTACCCTCTCCTCTTTTCTAGTGTGGCTTTCCCACCCAAAGCACTAAAATCTCGCCAACTACAAAGGAGTTGTAGTTGTGATTCCCAGAGGAATCACAAGTAAGCAAAGCAACACGAAGCTCTTGTCAGCTTCCCACTTCCCCTCTTCTGCAAATTTTGATCCTGTGACTAGGAATGAAACAGCAACTATTTCTAGCATCTGTCCCAGATGTGGTTTTCTCCCTATTCTTATTGCCAGTCAGTGAGTCAGCGGTTAAGTTCACGGGTCCCTTTGTCTTAACTTATTCACCCTACATTGGGGGTTTCCTTTTGAGTTTATCCTAAGAGCAACAATATCCTGCACTTTCCATTGCCCTTTGTGGTTTAAAAAGTGCTTTCATTATTGTTCTCCCGTTTGAACCTTTACCAAATCATCCTACGAAACAAGCCTGGCTGGTATCATTTTTATGCTTTAATCGACGATCAAGCTGACACTGAGAAGTGTCATTTACACAGACATGCTGTCATACCTGGAAATAGCACCTGGAATCTGGTTACTTAGTTCCCTCCAATATACTAGGTGCTGTGCAGAGACAAAGATGTTTCATACAGGATCTTGAGTACCTTATAAAATTGGGAAAACCAGGCATAGATCCATAAGCAGTTAAAGTACATCCTGTGCATGAGTGCCCCATTAGATGGCAACAGAAGCAATGAGCAGAAGGTACAGGATGACTTACCCGGTCCTAATGCAATGCACAAATACAGAAGGATTGTGTCCATGTCTGGGCTCTGTGTTTTGTTTCTTTTTTCTTTTTTTAAGATTTTATTTATTTATTTGACAGACAGAGATCACAAGTAGGCAGAGAGGCAGGCAGAGAGAGAGGGGGAAACAGGCTCCCCACTGAGCAGAGAGCCCGATGCGGGGCTCGATCCCAGGACCCTGGGACCATGACCTGAGCCCAAAGGCAGAGGCTCAACCCACTGAGCCACCCAGGTGCCCCTGGGCTCTGTGTTTTAAGAGAGACGCTGACAACCCAGAGCTTGACCGGGTGAAACTCACCAGGAATCAAAGATGAAGGGACGGGCGTCCAGGAAAGTGAACTCCCTCCAGTTATTGGAAGACCTGGAGTGTGGAAGAGGTTTATGATTTATGGTTCCCGAGAGTGGGATGAGAGCTAACAGAGAGAAGTTACAGGAGAGAAGATTCCAACTTCCTGTAAGGAAAGACTCCCTAGTTACTGGAGCAATAAAAAAATATCTAGAACTAGCTGCCTGATGTGGTAATAAGCTCCCTGTGTCTCACAGTAATCCAACACAGACCAGATGAATGCCAGTTTAGGATGTTGTAGGGAAAATGCCTGTGTCTATCAGATCTAGTATGTGTGCCATTGAGTTCAGAACCAGTGTAGGGTTGAGGCTGAGGTGAGAGCATGGTGCAGGGTTTGAGACCACAGGCTCTGGAGACTCCATGGTGCTTGCCCTTGGAAGCCAGCCCTGGGGCTGTGAAGAAGCCAGGCTACACAGAGAGGCCATTCGAAGGTGCCTTGGCCAACCCTCCAGCCAAGGCATCAGCTGACAGCCAGTATCAACCACTAAACACGTGAATGGGTTAGTCTTCAGATCATTCTAAACTTCCAAATTTGAACCATCACACTTGACACCTAATGGAGCAGAGATGAGATACCCTGCCCAGCCTTGCCCAAATTCCAGATTCACAAGCAAAATAAGTGTTACCATTTTAAGCCAGTAAATTTGGGGGGTAGTTACGTAGGGCTGGATAACTGGGACATGATGTTTATGTGTTACTCTAAATTGCCACCAATCTTCAAGGCTACTCACAGGTGCAGAGTCAAGTAGAAGCTGGTGTTTTTTGCAGAAAGGGGGGTTGGGGGACTGGGCTGAAAGAAGACAAAGCTTGGTGAAGCTATTGGGTGAATATGAATGAGAGGTGAATGAGGAGTTTGGGGGTACAGTGAAGTGCACAGTGAGAACTAGATCCATGATTTGTAATACCCTCCCTCCCTTACATGGTTCTCTGAGTTTTCTAAATCTCCCGGAGAAGGAAGTTAGACTGAGCAGATGCCAGATCCTGACAAGAAGGTGGAAGAAAACTTGGAGGTGTGTAGATGGCCAGCACAGGAGGAGAGGGTGGCGGGCCTGGGAAACACGACACCTAAGGAAACACAAGGAAACAAGATAGGCCCGCATATTGTTTGCTGTTGGTATGGAAAGGAATCTTCGAGATTATTTTCTAGATAAGTAGAACCAAGCTCTGGCACTTGGAAAAGAACTAAGCACTAATTGTATAGTAGGGAGAGTACAACTGAATTTCAGAGAACACAGGTTCAGTGTGGTGAGAGCATGAATGAGTAATGGGTCGAAAACAGCTTTCCAAATAGGGGTTCAGAAAACTGAGACAAGCTAGATAATAATAGGCTCTTTCGATATCTAAGAAGGGGAATGGTAGGGCAGTTCATTTAAAGGTGAGGGCAGGGAGTCTGTTGGAAATCTTCTCCATGAGACCATGAAGGACAGATCTCTCACTTGGGAAGGGAAAAAATTATACCAGGCACACAGAAGAAGGAAACCAGAGTGGGTGACCAATTTCCCATCAGTCTAGCTGCAGTACTTAGGGATACCCAAGGTCTGCCTGCCTGCCTAGTGCGTGGATGCAGGCGGGAGGAGGCAGGCAAGGGATGATACTAGAAGGTAGTTACCTGACTTCCTCATTGCCTTCCAGGCTATAATAAATAGATTTTAAAACTAAAAACCAATGATGTAGGGGCGCCTGAGTGGCTCAGTTGGTTAAGCCTCTGCCTTCAGCTCAGGCCCTGATCTCGGGGTCCTGGGATCCAGCCCCACCTCCCACTCCCTGCAGCAGGGAGCCTGCTTCTCCGAACTCTTCCTCTGCCCCTTCCCCTTCCTGTGTGTGCTCATATTCTCTTTCTCTCTCGCTCTTTCAAATAAATAAACAAAAATCTTTTTTAAAAAAATTAAGATAAAAAGCATTGATGTGAATCTGGGCTGAAATCTTCTGGGCAGCGATTTCTGATGACGGTCACTGAAGCTCCCACATTGCTCATTTCTCCTCCTTCCTTTCCTGTAACACCCTGCTTCGATTATCCTCCCGAGGAAAGAACAAAAAACAATTTCAGTATCTAGAGTAGAAGAGGAGAATATTCATCATAGTGGAAGTTGACAGGGCACAGCCTTCCCTACACCCACCTGGGCCATTTAAAGCTTTTCTGCCCCCTCTAGACTAGCACAGGGGCACGCGCATCAGACCTCAGAAGAGGGAAGGCGCTTATACAGAACGCAGTACTACGTCAGGATGGGCCCTTGTCTGCATGTGTCTCCTCTTATGCCCTGTTGTCTAAATCAGGTCATGTCAGCTGTCAGTAACATTTCATTCCTCTTTTCAGAAGATGCTGTCAAAATGCCAGTTAGTTTAGAAGTTGTGCACGGGGTGGTTAATTGGCTTTAAATTAAAAAGAGAGACACCAATGTGGTGCTGGTTTTAATGCAGAGAATTATTCTAATAGATAGGGATTCTAGAAAAAAAATTGGTCAAGTCTAGATGGAATTGATAGGCTATGAATGAACCCAGGCGATGTTTTTGAATAGGGAAAAGGGAACGGGTTACTACTACAACCTTAGTTAGGATTCACTACAGGGTCCGGAGCCCAGCCTGTGCATATGTGATGTGGAGCCCAAGGACTCCCCTGAAGATGTCAAGCCCACATACTTAACCCTCCTGGCCAGCCGGTGGAACTAAGATGAGGCAATATGTCTTAGAATTGGGGATTACAGAAGCTGTTGAAAGATCAAGAGAATTTCTCTGCCTTCAGGGAGGGATAAACTAAAATCATTCTATATGTATTAAATTATTGTTTGTAAATTATATTTCTATGAAAGACCTCACAAAGGCACCCTGGGGGAGCTATTTAGAATTAATTCATCGCTGTCGGGAAATTGTTCACATGCAACCTCTTCATAATTCAGGCTCAGACTTCCCTTCTCATCCTTTTGTGGAGAGACACGCAGTGGCTGGTTATTATCTTCTTGATAAGAAGCACCCACCTTCTTAATCTCTTTTTCCTTATATATATTTGATCCTGAAACCTTTCCTCATATGCCCTTAAACAATATTCATGGCCTCAAGCTGAGCTCTTCCTGAAGTCAGTTGCTCTTTCATTGTGAAACCCAAGCTGGGCTGTGTATTCTAGAAAAAGTCTGGCCAATTCAACATATAAAGAGCTGTGATTTAATGATCCTACGGTCCAGAACTTCCTCCCCCAAGGCCACACTCGCTCTTTAAACCACAGCTTGAGGATGGCTGATGGCCATTTACTGTCTTGTTATTTTACTACCAGACTTGCGCGTGACTGTTCGTCTTTCTCAATAACACTCCTTCACCAAATATTTCCTTCGTGGGCCAGGATTAAATGGTTTTGATTGGTTGTTCATTGAGGATATGGGACCCATTTTCTAAACATTAAGAACTACACGGTGGAACAGTCAGAATGTTTGTGTCCCCCCACCCCTCAATTCACTTAGTTACTGAGCTTCCTCTCGTTCCAGGTCCTTGGCTGCGGCTCTGTCGCCCAGGCTATCCTCAGTCGAGGACACTTTGGAGGAATTGTCACTATCAATGTTGGATTTGCCATGGCAGTCGTAATGGCCATTTACGTGACCGGAGGTGTCTCTGGTAAGTCATAGGAATAATAGCCACCGTGCATCCATTCCGATGTGCTAGCTCTGCGCTGGGGGCTTTGAATACCCAGTGTATTTGCATTCCAGCAACCCTGCAAGAGTATGTATTTGATTCTGTTTTTATAGATGTTAAAATCAAAATGGCCAACAGTGAGTGACTTGTGCAAAAGCAGCATTTAGTTAAAGACGAGAGATGGTCTTGATGAAGTCCCAAAAGTTCATTTTCACTTTTGTTCTCTTTGCCCTTGGAGACATATCTTGAAAGAAGTTGCTGTGGCTGATGTCGAAGAGGTTGCTGCCTATGTTCTCCTCTAGGATTTTGATAGATTCCTAACTCATGTTGAGGTCTTTTATCCATTTCGAGTTTATCTTTGTGTATGGTGTCAGAGAATGGAATGGTCGAGTTTCATTCTTCTACACATAGCTGTCCAATTTTCCCAGCACCATTTATTGAAGAGACTGTTTTTTTTTTCCACTGTACATTTTTTCCTGCTTTGTCAAAGATTATTTGGCCATAGAGTTAAGGGTTTATATCTCAGCTCTCTACTCTGTTCCCCTGGTCTATGTGCCTGTTTTTGTGCCAGTACCATGCTGTCTTGGTGATCACAACTTTGTAGTAAAGCTTGAAATCAGGCAACATGATGCCCCATTTTGTTTTTCTTTTTCAACATTTCCTTAGCAATTCGGGGGCTCTTCTGGTTCCATACAAATTTTAGGATAGTTTGTTCCAGCTCTTTGAAAAATGCCCATGGAATTTAGATTGGGATGGCATTGAAAGTATAGATGGCTCTGGGCAGTATAGACATTTTAACAATGTTTATTCTTCTGATCCAAGAGCATGGAATGCTCTTCCATCTTTTTGTGTCTTCCTCAATTTCTTTCATGAGTGTTCTGTAGTTCCTCGAGTACAGATCCTTTACCTCTTTGGTTATGTTTATTCTCAGGTATCTTACAGTTCTTGGTGCTATTGTAAATGGAATCGATCCTCTAATTTCCCTTTTTATTTTTTTATTGTTAGTGTATAAGAAAACAACTGATTTCTATACATTGACTTCATATCCTGCCACATTACCAAATTGGTATATGAGTTCTAGTAGTTTGGGGGTGGAGTCTTTTGGGTTTTCCATATAAAGTATCATGTCATCTGGGAAGAAAGAGAGTTTGACTTCTTCTTTGCCAATTTGAATACCTTTTATTTCTTTTTGTTGTCTGATTGCTGTTGCTAGGACTTCTAGCACTATGTTGAATAACAGTGGCAAGAGTGGACATCCTTGTCACGTTCCTGATCTCAAAAGGAAGGCTGTCAGCTTTTCCCCATTGAGAATGATATTCACTGTGGGTTTTTCATAGACAGATTTTATGAAGTTGAGGAATGCTCCCTCTATCCCTATACTTTGAATCATTTTAACCAGGAACGGATGCTGTATCTTGTCAAATGCTTTTTATGCATCAAATGAGAGGACCATGTGGTTCTTCTCTCTTCTCTTATTGATTTGTTCTATCACATTGATTGATTTGCAAATGTTGAACCACACTTGCATTCCATGGATAAATCCCATCTGGTCATGGTGGATAATCTTTTTAATGTACTGTTGGATCCTATTAGCTAGGATCTTGTTGAGAATCTTGGCATCCATATTCATCAGGGATATTGGTCTGAAATTCTCCTTTTTGGTGGGGGACTTCATCAAGATCAAAAGCAAAGGAAACAGTCAACAAAACAAAGAGGCAACCCACGGAATGGGAGAAGATATTCACAAATGACAGTACAGACAAAGGGCTGATATCCAAGATCTATAAAGAACTCCTCAAACTCAACACACACAAAACAGATAATCATGTCAAAAATGGGCAGAAGACATGAACAGACACTTCTCCAAAGAAGACATACAAATGGCTAACAGGCACATGAGAAAATGTACATCATTAGCCATCAGGGAGACTCAAATCAAAACCACACTGAGATACCACCTTACACCAGTTAGAATGGCCAAAATTAACAAGACAGTAAACAAAAAGTGTTGGACAGGATGTGGAGAAAGGGGAATCCTCTAACACTGTTGGTGGGAATGCAAGTTGGTGCAGCCACTTTGGAAAACAGTGTGGAGTTTCCTTAAGAAATTAAAAATAGAGCTTCCCTATGACCCTGCAATTGGTATTTACCCCAAAGATACAGATGTAGTGAAAAGGGCCATCTGTACCCCAATGTTCATAGCAGCAATGGCCACGGTCGCCAAACTGTGGAAAGAACAAGATGTCCTTCAACAGACGAATGGATAAAGAAGATATGGTCCATATATACAATGGAGTATTATGCCTCCATCAGAAAGGATGAATACCCAACTTTTGTATCAACATGGACA
Source organism: Martes martes (assembly GCF_963455335.1). Lineage (NCBI taxonomy): Eukaryota > Metazoa > Chordata > Mammalia > Carnivora > Mustelidae > Martes > Martes martes. The sequence continues at coordinate 39,140,765 of NC_137894.1, forward strand.
GGACTGGAAGAGATTATGCTGAGTGAAATAAGTCAAGCAGAGAGAGTCAATTATCACATGGTTTCACTTACTTGTGGAGCATAAGGAATAACACAGAGGACATGGGGAGATGGAGAGGAGAAGTGAGTTGGAGGAAATCGGAGGGGGAGATGAACCATGAGAGACTGTGGACTCTGAGAAACAAACTGAGGGTTTTGGGGGTGGGTGGGGTGAGCCTGGTGGTGGGTATTATGGAGGGCACATACTGCATGGAGCACTGGGTATGGTGCATAAACAGTGAATATTGGAACACTGAAAAAAAAATAAAATTAAAAAAAGAGAGAGACAAGAGATGGGGGTTAGGACTCAGAACTGACTGGTTTCTTCCTTTTTTTTTTTCTTTTTTAAGATTTTATTTACTTATTTGAGAGACAGAGTATGTGTGTGAGCATGAGCAGGGTGAGGCACAGAGGAAAAGGGAGAAGCAAACTCCTTGCTGAGTAGGGAGCCCAATTCGGGGCTCAATCCCAGGATCCTGGGATCATGACCTGAGCCGAAGGCAGACACTTAACTGACTGAGCCACCCAGGCGCCCCTGAACTGGCTAATTCCTAAATGGAACTCCTGCATCCTGTTTTTCATGCGCCAGTATGATCTTTTGCCTGTTTCTACCCCATGCTTGGAAGCCATTCCCAGAGGCCCTGCACAGAGCCCAGTGAAGATCACTCCAACAGAGCCAAGTCCCTTGCACCTTTACCCACAGCAATCACTGAAGTCTGGGCCACTTGCAAAGTGGCTGGTGTTCTCGTGGGTGGGCAGGTCTCACGGAGCAGCACTCTTGGTTGAATTCTGCCCCGAGGGGTGGGCTGATTAGAAACCATTCACAGAGTTCTGAGAAGCAAAAATGAAATGATGCTACTTAATGCAGCCTGTAACTCCGGAGAGATCTGCAGAAATGATGCAGTTCTCAAAGGCACTCAGAATTTTCCAGCAGCCTGGTCAGAACACTGAGGCAAGCTGGCCGAGGCTGAGGGACGACAGGGAAGCCCACGCACGCCGGGGCCCTGTGCAGGCTGCTGTGCATACTCTGCCCCCTTTCTCTACATCAGTGCTTTGCAGCAGGCGTTCCAATCTCCATGCCCCTGAGTGACCCAGAGCTCGGAAATAGTAAGACAATGGCGAGAGTCCTACAGTTGGTTAAGAGGCAGAGCAAAAACTTGCCCCAGGTCTACATGACAGCAGAGCTCCTGTTCCCGCCATTACACAGTGTTTGCAATGGTCTATTCTGGGGAGGGCATGACATTGCAAGCAGGGCCTTTGGGCAGAACAACCCTGGCAGAGGATCCTGCAGTCAAGCCAGCCGGCCTGGTGGCAGCTGCTGCCACTGGAACATTGAAGAATGGCTGCCCCGGCCCCCTGGGAGCCCCACTGGGCTGGGCCCCTGGAACAGTCGTCTTCTGGCTGCCCCCTTTCCAGAGCGCGTAGACTCAGATCGTGCGGCGGTGCGGGTTAGGGATGCCTGTGTGTGCGGTTGCTTCGGCATGAGCTGTGTCTATGTTCACGCTTTTGTCAAGTCTCTGCTGTGATCCCAGCACTGTAGTGTCCACCTAGACACCAGAGTAGGCAGGGGACTCTCCTAATGATAGTGCAGGAGACAGCGGACACAAATCAGTCCTGGCCTAAAACCAGCTTACGAGAGGTTCCGCTGCTGCCCCCTCTGTGCTCCCGCTACGTTCACACAAGGCTGGCAGCCACAGACTGGGGAATAGAAAGGGGGGCGTACTTTTGGTGTAGAGACACGGTTTTGGAATATTTCACCTGCATAACACCCTGAATTGAACATCATCACGTATTTATTTAGAAGAAATTGGTCCCAGACCCAACCAGTATAGGTAATAGCTTTCATCACCAACATGGCCCATGTCTGTTTGCATCTATTGATATATTTGGGGATTTGGGCAGTCTCCATAGGAAAAAAAGGGCAGAGACCAGCAGGCAGGGGAAGAGAGGGTGGGAGATGGCGTGAAGCCTTCCCATCTGGGCCCTGGACCGGGGGTAGGGCCAGGTGCTCAGATGAGTGAGAGCTAGAGCCTATAGGACTATTTCTACCAGAGGTTCTTTCCAAGATGAGGGTTAAGAGCCAACCAAATTGTTCACCAGAGTCTGTGAGACCCCAAAATATAAGTAGAGCAGTTTCTGAGCCTGGTTGATATAAGGCAATATTGGGCTAGAAAGGAAACTTAGCTCCCCATCTCTGGAACCTAGCGATCCTAGGCTCCTTGAGGACCGGTGGCTTTGGGAACGTGCAGAGATCACACACCAGCCCACCGTTGACACGCATACAGACATCAGTATTGGTTTAAGCAGCCACAGGAATGGGGCAGGAAAACTGTTGCGGAGAGGAGGTGACTTTCTCCTGTGGCTACAGCTAACATACTGGGTTTGTGAGCACGTAGGAGGCCCACTTTGAGGATTCTGAAAATAACCAATGTATAGTGGGCATAAGCATAAGTAAGATCCCATTTTGTGGTCACAGACTGGTGAAGTCAACTGACATCTGGTTTTGCAATATAAAACATTACCTTTCTGGAAGGAAGTTACCACACCTTTCTTTCCTGTGAACATGCCAGTGGTCTGTCCCTTGAATCTGGCCAATCGGAACTCATGACTCCCCCATTAATGATGCAGCATCCAACATTGTATATGCTGCCTTCTTATATGGTGGCTGTTTTTGATGCAACATTTTATGAGCCATGTAAATTCTTGCAAAAGCAAAAGAACTTTGCATCCTGACAAATAAAATATTAAGGTCGTCTCTATCACAGTGTGGGAAAGGAGGCAACCTGCCCAGAGCAGCATCTGAAAGGGTTCATTCTGCTCACCTAAGACTTTCATCTCGGGCCTGGTGGGCTCCAGCTCTGCCCTGGGCTCTTTTTATGAATCATCTGATTGTCACAACAACCTGGATGGAGCCAAGACTTGAGGGCAGTGCTCCCCGAGTCCCTCACTCGTGTTCTTTCCACTATGCTTCTCTGCTTTGTGTGGCAGTGAGCCAGGCTGGGCACTCACCCCTGCAAGGAGCAATCTTCCTGCTGCTTTCCAACACACTCTCCTGGACACACCCTCTCTGATTCCCAAACAACTTTCCCTCTCGGCAGGCCTTCACTGTCTGCGCTACCCAAATAAAGGCCCTTGACCATTGACTGACTCAACTTTCATATCTGGAACACCTACTGCCTGCCTTGCACTGTGTAAAGTCCAAGATGAAGAATGAGCACCCTGCCTCGGAGTGCTTGTGAGGGGCTAAAAAGCAGAAACCTACCCGCAGGAAGTTTTATTTTGGAAGAGGAGCTTGCTAAACGGAACTCTGTAACTCTCGCATTGATGGGCTCATCTGTGGGGAGCAGTTTTTGACTGGGGCTGATTTCTTATGGGCCCTTGTCCTTTCACAATGGATCTCTCTACGCTGGCTGGGTGCTGGCTCCTCTCCAAACAGCCTCTGGGAAAAGAGAAACAGGGCTGGCTTCGGGAACTTTCCATTGCCTGTGCACTCCTGTCTCCTAACCCCTGTTCCCAGCTAGCTTAGTAAGTGGTGCTCCTGCTGGTCTCCAGACTTGTGGCTCTCTTAGATTTAAAGTAAAACAAACCAGTTGAAGTGTTTGTAAGGCTTCAGGAAATCACCCATGCTTTGATATACTGGCGTTTTCTTACTCAGATGAGCCCCTAAGTGGCAGGAGCAGGTGAAGAAAGGACCTTGAGGCTTAGCCAGCAGTGAGAACCCCTCCCTACAAGCCCACCTGGGCTTGGAGACTCAAGAAGAACATTGCTTTCTTCATAGGGGGAGGCCTTCCAGAAACAGACTGACCTATAGGTTCTATAGAGTCAGATGGTGAAGTTTCTTCTTCTCTCCTCCTCCACCTTCATCATCATCACCATCATCACCATCATCACCACCATCTTCATCATCATCATCATCATCATCATCATCATCTGTTGTTCACAACTATGTCCCCACCCCAAAGGTCTACATTTCAGTGTGGTCACATTGACAGTGACTCTAATTCCCCCTCCACACAAAGTGTACTCTTCGAATGAACATCTTTCTTTCTTTTTGGGGGGGGGAGGGGCTTTTACTTTCTTATTTTGTGTTATGTTCGTTGGGATGAGCACTAGGTGTTATACACAACTAATGAATCATTGAACACTAAACAAAAACTTACAGTGTACTATATGCTGGCTAATGGAACAAATGAATATCTTTCATTTTCAGGAACTAACCCCATTTGCACTCAAAGACGATATTTGAAATGTGGTTTTCTTTCTGCCCACTAAGGCAGGGAAGGCTTATGAACATGGTGTATAACACTTCCATGTTTGGAAGTGGTATAACATAGAACACAGACTCTAGAATTCATATCAACCTGCATTTGAATCTGATTTCCACCACTTAACTAATCATGTGGCCTTAAAAAAGTTACTTTACTTCTGTGCCTCAGTTTCCTCACCAGTTAATTGGAGTAATACCCATCTTACTGGGTTCTTATAACGGCAAAATGTATCTAATACCCCAATAATAACATATGGCAAATGTTCAGTAAATGTTGTTACTAGCAAAGCCATGGGGGTATTGGTGACCTACCACTGAGCAAACCCTCTGTGTGATCTGGTGACCAAATGAGAAAACCAGGAGGATGATTCTCTAGCAGGAGCTTAGATTGGGGTGTTGGAAACATTGCTACATTTGTGTGTGTGAGAGAAACACATTGTTCCTGCAGAGGAACCGAGCAGAATCCAGACACTGTGATCACCTCAAAGTACATTGAGCCCCTTACCTCAGTGAGAGGCACAGTCCACCAACCAAGGTTCATTTCCCCCTTAGACATCTCTTTTCCATCTTAAGATTGTTTTATCTCCTCTGGACATGGGCTGAGGACCTGCTAGATGTAGATTTAAATATTAAACAATATGTTGTATAAATATATTGACTTAAAAATATATTGATGTTAACAGATTATATCAATCTCTTGGATGTAATTATTTCATAGATAGATAAAAGCCTGGGAAGTCAATGGTAGCAAGGTAGACAGTAGATCGATGATAGAGACAGAAAATGAACCTCTTGAGTACAAGTTTCTTCCCATCTCTCACTCCCTTTTCAGAAAGCTAAACTTCCTAGACAGTGTCTAATGGTTCATGTGGATTATTGGTCTCCCTTTCCTCCCCTTTCAAACACATGCACGCGCGTGCACACACACACATACATACACACACACATGTGCACACATGTGCGCACGCACTCACCTATACGTAAGCCTCTGTCTCTTCACACAGTTCTCTACCTAGAAGACTAAGTTCTGCCTGAGGTCTCTAGATAAGCTTTTCTGTGTCAGAATTCTCCCTGGCCTGCTGCTAACATCCCTAATCGTCTTTCTTTCTTGCAGGTGGCCACATCAACCCAGCTGTGTCTTTTGCAATGTGTCTCTTTGGACGAATGAAATGGTTCAAATTTCCTTTTTATGTGGGAGCCCAGTTCTTGGGAGCCTTTGCAGGAGCTGCAGCCCTCTTTGGCATTTACTATGGTGAGTAGGGCTCCCGAGACCAGAGGTTAGGGAGAGCTGGCCATGTCTGGGGAGTCAGAATTACTTGTTAAGAACAGATGAGCTAAGGCAGGAACAGGGAAGTGTTCCACATTCAGCAGGCAGTTCTAAGAATTCGAAGTTCTGAACAATGTGGCCAACATTATCATTAGGACAAATTCACAAAGTCTCTTAAGAAAATGGTCACAATTTCAATGGAGGGAAGAACTAGAAGTCTGTCTTTAGGTCCAACCAGTACTACAGTGTGACCAGGCACAAAATTAGCAATAGGTCAGTAGATTCTCTATAAGCTTTCTCTGACTTGGCTGGGAGAGAGGGTGTTGACTGGTAGCAAAGGTTGGGATAATTAAGCATTCAGAGCAGGAATCTGAAACAAAGTCTTTGAAGGAAAGGGCACGGTTGAGAATAGGCTAGGTGGGGAATCTCTTCCCCATTCTGTCCAACAACCAGGACATGGGATCTCCAACAGTCCTGGGGGAGAAACAGTACTGGTGATCAAAGACCCAGTAAGTAGCTGGGGGACTTATGTAAGCCATCTGACTTTGTCAGTCTCAGTTTCCTCCTCTGCAAAATGAGGGACTTGACTTCTAAGACCCTTCAAATGAAAAAATCTTGAGATTGCATGAAATCAACTGTCGAAGTAGTTCCTTCTGTCTAACCCCCACAGAATATGAGTTTCCTGACCCACTGGCTGAGGTTGACTCAAGTGTGGAGTGAACCATGGAGGGCAGCCAAGGCTTTCTATCTTTGACGTGACATCCTAGAATTTCTACGGGCATCTCTAAAACTGCCAGGCTATGAAATGAGGAGAGAGAAATGGAATAGGCCCACCAAGTTGGACCTGAGTGTTTGATTGTGGTTGTTTTGCACAAGACCCGGCATAGGCCTCCCTCAGCTTTGCCCAGAGAACACTAATGTGCAGGAGTTCTTTCTTCCACAGATGGACTTATGGCCTTTGCCGGTGGAAAACTGCTCATCGTGGGAGAAAATGCAACAGCCCACATTTTTGCAACATACCCTGCTCCATATCTGTCTCTGACAAATGCGTTTGCAGACCAGGTAAGTGTCTGTTTACCAAAGACTGGACTTCAGTGAAAAGATACGATCTAATAAGGAGAATGCACAGGAACATTATAGTCCTTCGGACTGGGAAGGCTGTGTTCCCAAAGTCAGAGGTCACTAGGCATAACGAAGGAATTTTTGACCAGTTTTTCCCTTTACCAAAGTCGATACCACTAACAAAGTTTTCTGCTTCCTTGTTAATAAATACACTTGAGGGCACCTGGGTGACTCAGTTGGTTGAGTGTCCAACTCTTGATTTCAGCTCAGGTCATGATCTCAAGGTCATGGACTGAGCCCCACCACGGGCTCCCCACTGGGCGGGGAGTCTGCTTGAGATTCTCTCTCCCTCTCCCTCGGCCTCTCACCTTGCTCTTTCTCTCTCTCTCTCTCTCTCAAATAAATAAAATAAGTTTTTAAAAAACCTGCATACACTTGTTTTGCACTGGTTGAGGTCCAGAAAAGAAGGGACAACAGGACATTTCAACCCCTAAAAGGGCAAATAGCGTTTGCTTTCTGATCACTGTCTCTTCTGCACTCTGAACATGGAGGCCACAAGAAAAGACATTTCCATCACAATTCAAGGACTATGAAGTGTGACAGTTGAGCCTAGAGCATCACTGGATCCCCCGAGTCTCCTCAGGCACATAGGTTTATCGAACTTCAAGGTAACTAGAAGAGTCTCTGCTCTGTGGACATCTTAACAAGCTGCACCCAGACACCTGCGATGTAGCCGACGGCACAGTTCTTCTGGTCACCTTGTGGCAGGACCAACCTTGTCAACCTGATAACCTCTTCCTCCCTTACTGTAGCCCAGAAAGCCGGCTGGTCAGCCTGGAAGGAAGAAAGGAGGGAGGGGGGCAAGGAGGGAGGACATCTCCAGCAACTCTCAGTCATTCTCTTGTGATCACGATGGGGCAGGGTAGAGCGGGCATGTGTATGAAACGGATCTTCCAGATTGCCAACTCTGTCCACCTCCATTTAATGGAGAGATGTAAAAAGCCATGCCCTCATGCCCTCAGTCGTTTTCCTTTCCACTTTGATCAGTAAACCGAACAGGCAACAAGTCTTTCTTGGGGTTTCTCCGTATGCTTAGCCCCGTGACTGGAGCTTGAGGGACTGACAAGTAAACGTGAGTCGGAAAGATCCGAGATTTGGAGTCCAAGTGCTGGAATTAAAATAACAGTTCTGTGCCAACTCCCTGAGCAACTTTAGCTCAATTACTGAGCTCTGGGGGTCTCAGGTTTTCATTTGTAAAGTGGGGATAATATGAGCACTTATCAGATTACTTTGTAAGGATGAAGTGAATAATAGGAGGAAAATGCATTATAAACAGTCTCTGCCCAGGAATTTTGAACAAAACGAAGAACAAAATGATCACCTGAAGACAAAAGGAACAACGCAAAAGTGAAGACAATTAGACAGGAAACTGGACTATAGGAGTCACATTAGTCATTTGGCACCAAGAGCCTAAATGAGCTCGGATGATGAGAAAAGTTCTGATGGAAAAGATACAGAGAGCTGTAGCTGCCAGGAAAAGGAATGTTCTCCTAAGCTGAAAAAAATAGAAGGATAGTATTCAGATGAAGTAGTTTAGGGTCTTACACTCTATTCCGTATGGGAGTATTAGACTCATTTCCAAATGTCACAGTTCAAGAGGGCATATACTACTAAAAGAGATGAGCCAAAAGATGTCACACCGCAATGAGTGGAAAATGGGGATGTTTGCTCTAGGGAGTGTGTGCGGGAGCTGGGGGGATGGAGGTGACGAGATTACTAGTAGCTTCCAAAGAAGTGAAGGAACGTTAAGTGCAAAAGAAGTTAGACTTGGTATGCACATGCTCCCTGGAGATTTGATGGAAGTTAGTACATAACAGGTGCTCAATAAATATTAAGAGACTTACATATTAATTATGTAGTATGTATACACTAATATTTCTATACTGATTATAAAATTCTTGGCCCATGAAATTATGGTGAGATAAAGTTACATTATATTTAATAAAAGGAAGACCTTTCTAACAATCAGGACTGGGCTTTCTCTTTCAAGATTTCTCATGTGAATTCCATTAGAGGTAAGAAAGAAAGAATGCTGACATTCTCTCCCTCAAACCTTGGCTTGCATCAAAAAGGACAGTGTCTTCATTCCTCTTGAAAGTGGCAGCTTTCATTCTACTAGAAGAGCCTGAGAGAACTGCTATCATTCCCCTTACGTTTAGTACTGTTTGCATCTCTTCATTACAAATCAGTTTTTCCCACGTATCTGTTTCTTAGTTCTATTTTTCTCTTAGGAACTTCTGTTCATTTCCTTTGCCCGTTTATCTGTTGACGCCTCACGTTGTTTTTCTCTCCCGTCCAGCTGAGCATCTCAAGTGTTCTGCCAGCTGGCAGCTTGCCTTTCTGTTGAGCGCAATGGTAGCTTAGCAGGATAGTTGTGTGAAGGTAAATCTCTGGAGCTCTCGGGGTCCACACCTGACTACCACTGACTGGGTAGGTGACCTTGGCACGTCACGAATGTGTAAACAATGCCAGCCCCACATTGGGGCTCGCTGTGATGAGAAGAGAGCCTGGCCTGCTGTGCCCACCATGCATGTTGTTTGTTACCACGTTTGTTTTTCACCAGAGGGGTGAATTCTGAGGTGGGCGAGTGAGCAGAATACAAGTTAAATCCCTTGTGCATTTTCTCCTTCCCCCAGGTAGTGGCCACCATGTTCCTCCTCATGATTGTCTTCGCCATTTTTGACTCCAGAAACTTGGGAGTCCCCAAAGGACTAGAGCCCATTGTCATCGGCCTCCTGATTATTGCCATTGCTTCTTCCTTGGGATTGAACAGTGGCTGTGCCATGAACCCGGCTCGAGACCTGAGTCCCAGACTTTTCACTGCTTTGGCAGGATGGGGGTTTGAGGTCTTCACGTAAGTAATGGTGGTGTTGGGGGAAGAGAGAGTCATGCTGCGCCTTTATTGGGAAGGGCTGTGCTTGGACCTCGGAGGTCCAGGAGAGTTCAGATGGGAGTGTGGAGATTAAGTGCATGTTCTGGTCATTGGCGTGGATTATTTCACCCGTGCTTTGTGATATGGGGTGTGGGGGCAGGGAGGGGAGTGGGAGGAGACACATATGGAAATAGATACAGAGAAAGAGGGAGAGAGACAGAGAGAGAGAGGCTCTAGGTAAATTCAAAAGAGATAGGCTTGACCTATATAATAATAATACTCAGTTGGTAGATGGTTTTATGTGAGTATTTTGGTTGTGTAAGTTGTCTGCAGATTCATTTTGTGATAAAGTTGGGCCTAGAGTTTCCATCTTCTGATACGACTCTAGGGTTCTTGGTAGTGAACAATGCTATGCTTCACTCATTCAACAGATCTTTACTGAACACTATCTGTGCTGTGGTCACTGTGCTATGTAAAGGGAGATTTCAAAATCAGCTAAAACCCTAGCTTTGAGCAATACAATAAGAGCTCTGGCAACCGCCAAAACAAAGTGCTCAACCAATGTAGATAAGAGAGTGACTAGTTACGCCTCGGAAGTTGGGAAAAGCATCACCAAAGAAGTGAGGGCTGAGTTGGGTCTTGAGGTATGAGTAGGAAATCCCTGGCAGAACAGACATGAAAGAGAGCCCGTGCACGGGAAATGGCAAGACGACGTACTTTCTACCTCAGAATGTGCTGAGGAAATACGTCAGCGGTTGGTACCAATCTTCCAGAACACACTGTGCCCATTTATTCCTTCCCGCTTTTGCCCCCATGCAACCACAGTGGTCTGTCCCCATCCACTTAGCACATCTCTCTATGGGAGAGGAACTCACGTTGGTTCATCAAGAAACAGGGCTCTACCATGGAGAAAGAGAAGTAGGAAAGACACATGTGAGGAAATTCTAGTTTGATATTTGCTGTGAGAAAAGACTTGAATGTCCTTAAAGGCTGACCTGCACATATAATCATACACATGTGATGACTTATTTAAGTGAAAGTTTGGGTTGCCTTCACCAGTGCGAAAAAGTAGTTATTTAAATAACTGACACCAGGGGCGCCTGGGTGGCTCAGTCGTTAAGCGTCTGCCTTCGACTCAGGTCATGATCCCAGGGTCCTGGGATTGAGACCCGCATCGGGGCTCCCTGCCTGCTTTGCAGGGAGCCTGCTTCTCCCTCTCTCACTCTCCCTGCTTGTGTTCCCTCTCTCGCTGTAATAAATTAAACAAACAAACAAACAAACAAACAAGAAAAAAACTTTAAAAATAAATAAATAAATAACTGACACCAGTCCGATCACCACCACAGACAGGGCTGAGAGCTGCTGGAATGTAAGCATCCTGAGGACCGGGACCTGGCAGCTTCCTCGCCGCTGTCCCCACGGTGATGAGACCAGAGGCTGGCATATACAGAGTCTCCAGAGAAGTTAATAAAAGCCTGAATGAAAGAATGGGCAAATGCTATGTGCCAGACATGTCCCAGGAGATGAGGAATACAAAGAAAATCAAGCAACATCCCCTATATTTAAGAAACTGATAATGCAATGAGTTTTCTAGAGCAGTGGTTCTCAACTAGAGGTGATTTTTTTTTCCACCCAAAGACAGTTGGCAATGCCTGGAGACATGTCTGGTTGTCACAACTGGGGAGGGTAGAAGAGAAGGTTGTTACTGGCATCGTGGGTAGAGAGAGGCCAGGGATATTGCCAAGTATCCTCCAGCACCCAGGACAGATTCCCACAAGAAAGAATTATTCGGCCAAAAATGAAAGAATGCTCCACAGATGAGGAGCTCTTGTTCCAGAATGATTACCACTACGACATGAAAAGTTTGAACAGAACATCTCCAACCAGGAAGGTTCTTCTGTATCCTTCCAAGAGAGAATGCAAAACATATGTCAGCAAGATTCCCAGAGCCCAAAATTAACCCGACTTTCGTTAATCCCAGCTCCCAGAGCCTCACTCTAGAATACCGCGGCCCCCACGACCTGGTCACCTGTTAGCTTCACACAGACCCCTGGAACAAAGAGGCCTCGAAGCCTCCCTTTGAGCCCTGTTTCAGGACTCACCCAAACTCTAGGAGTGATGGTCGTTCTAAGATAGAGGTCTTGCCTATCCTCTCTTGGCTTTGTGAAGTCAATGGTAGGAGATCGCATCTGGCAAGATGCTAGAATCCCCTACTGCCAGACGAGCTCCACGTCCCTGTCCCTCAGTGTCGGGGTCTTTTCCTCTCACGCATTCATTTATTCACCCCTGCAGCTACCTGAGCTCTTGCTCCAGGCCCTGGGCTGAGATGATGAAACCCAGCAGCTGCCCTTCTGCTTCCTTTGTGTTCTGTTTCAGCGGGTTCAGCCTAGCCACTTCCACAGGCTGAAGCTGTCAAGTGTCGTTTAAGAGATTTGACTCGTTTACTTCGGCACGTGGGAGGTTTGCAGCTCCAAAGTTAGGAATTATGGGGGTGGAAGTAGGGGCATTTTATGGTGTTTGGATGTGCTTGAATGGGGGACAGAGAGGAGACTGAGGGCAGAGAGGATCTGTTTACCATGTGTAAGTAACAAGCGATCTTGTCTAGCTGGAAGGGTTCGAGGAGAAGTCTAGAAAGGACAGCGTGTCGGATCGCAGAGGATCTAGACTCCCAGAATGAAAAATTGGGGATTGGGCTGCCACGTCTTTCATAGATTATGGGAAGCAGCAAAGCATTTAGAGGGGAAGTTTGATGGGCGCCTGGGTGGCTCAGTGGGTTAAAGCCTCTGCCTTCGGCTCAGGTCATGATCTCAGGGTCCTGGGATCAAGCCCCACATCGGGCTCTCTGCTCGGCAGGGAGCCTGCTTCCCTCTCTCTCTCTGCCTGCCTCTCTGCCTACTTGTGATCTCTGTCTGTCAAATAAATAAATAAAATCTTAAAAAAAAAAAAAAAAAGAAGAGGGGAAGTTTGACATGGTTAGAACTCCAATTTAGCTAAATTAATCTGACGTCACCCTCTAAAATGGATTAAAAAGAAGAGAGTAGAGGAGTAGAAGCCAGTTAGGAAAGAGCTGGCTGGCTGGTAATCTTCAAAAATGCCCAAGAAAACCTTGGAGAGATAACAGATCTCCAGAGTGTTCCTAGATCGTCCCACCTTTTCGGGGTTCCTCATCCCCGGTAAGCATCTCAGTAGCTACATTAGCTTGGGTCTACCTCCAAGGCCTCAGGTAAAACCAAGACTGCCTAACTCTCGGGTCGCCACTCACCCCAGTCTGGCCAGCAGTGAGGATGACCGGGGGAGGGGAGCACCAGAGGGTCTGACAAGGGCCAGTCAATAGACCCTGGCTGACTCCAGCTTTTCCCTTCAATATTATAGTGTTTTCCATCTTAGAGCTCTCTACGAATTCCCATTAAGGTGTTAATGACTTCATGGATGAAGGATCTCAGGCAGATTGCTAATATTTTAAATAGTTTACCCAAAGGAATGAATCCCCGATGCTGGTCCATACCTTAAGCAAGTAACACAGACATTGTCCTGACATCCCCCAAATCATGGCATGTGAATGACACTGAGGACCCCTAAGACCGGGCCAGGCAGGAATCCACATTTGAAGGCCTCCATTTCTGACCTGTGACCCTGGCACAACACGTCCAGCCCCGACAGAAGGAAGAGTCCGGCCAGTGAAAGGAGGACATGCGTCCTGGCAGATACTTGGGACCCGGATCTGTTCAAGGACAGTGAGATTTGGTGGTTAAGTCACGATGAAAAAAAGGAAATGAGAGACAAATAAGGTGGCTTATACGTGCTTCATGTGTTTGCCCAAGAGAAGGTCCCTAGCTCTGTGAAGCCCACGTGCCTCTCCCAGGAAAGTCCTCCTGGATTTGGGGGCTCACCCCTCCTTGAATATGGGGACACCCAGAGAGCCTCGAAGTGCAGCGTCATCTCAGCTGCGCAGTAAGAGTGACCTCTGGTGGCTGTTGTGCTCAACCTCAGGGCTCTTCCCCTGAGCCTGCACTCGTGAGCTAAGATTTCTGGGGATTATCCAGGCGAAAGGGATCACCAGAGGGAAGGATGAAGGTCAAGCACGGGGCTTAGTTCCTTTATTATTCTTTCTAATCCAAATGCGATACAAACAAAAGGCCACCTGGAACATGCATGTGGTGACTAAGCATAATGGTAAAAAGAACAGCCGCAAGCCTTTCCCCAACTGTGAAGTCCTCAAACAGCTCCTGCTGTTTCCCCTGCCTCCTCCGCATTATTCTCAGTGGTGGTGATTATCATTCCCCTGCTTTACAAAAGTTTTATCTGAAATATATACACCCTTAAATAACTTTATAGTATTATTGAATAATTTTGCTTGCTTCCGAGCATTGTGTTCCTTCCTATGGAGTTATTTAAATGGATTTCCTGCCTCTGAAGAAGATGGTGACAATTTACAAAGGCACCTGCCTTCTTCCGGAACTATACTTTCAGTACAATGTACTGTGATTGAGGACTTCTGGAATCATGGCAGAAAAGAGAATCATGGCAGGAAAGCCTTCTCAGAGAGTAACTTTAAACTGTGACCTTGGGGTGCCTGGGTGGCTCAGTGGGTTAAAGCCTCTGCCTTTGGCTCAGGTCATGATCCCAGGATCCCAGGATCCAGGATCCAGGGATCCTGGGATAGAGCCCCGCATCGGGCTCTCTGCTCAGCAGGGAGCCTGCTTCCCTCTCTCTCTCTGCCTGCCTCTCTCTCTGCCTACTTGTGATCTCTCTCTCTGTCAAATAAATTAATAAAATCTTTAAAAAAATAAAAGCTGTGACCTCAAAAAATAAGCATGAAATTAAATTATATTTAGTAGGTAATTCATATATCCACCTTTCATTTTTTAAAATCCATTCATTGGCAAACACTTCCTGTTTATTTACTCTGTGATTGCCCTCCTAGACCAACATTATCCAGGAACCTCTCCACATCCTTCCATTCATAATCCCCAGGACTCATCATTTCAGGATGAGGGTAAAGCAGTTCCTGAGTAATCGACCAGCACTGTCCCTAGATGACTTCAGTTTTGACAGTGGGTTCAGGGACTCTGTTTCCTGAAAGGAAAATAAAGGGGACATATTCTCTCACAGGTACTAACTAATAGAACAATGGACTAGATTGTCTGAAATGAGGTATATGAAAAATCTAGGATGATGCTTGCCAAGCTACAGTGAATGTCCTTATGCTTATCTCTTGCGGAGTTAAAAGGGAACCATGAGCATGGGAAACGCTGGCTTGTTAGGGAATAGCTAGTAATACCAGGAGGAAGATCCAAGTGGTGTATCACTAACTTCTTGTTTGTTTTCAGAGCTGGAAATAACTTCTGGTGGATTCCAGTAGTGGGCCCTTTGGTTGGTGCTGTGATTGGAGGCCTCATCTATGTTCTTGTCATTGAAATCCACCACCCGGATCCTGACCCAGACTTCGAGACAGAACCATCTGAGGACAAACCGGATAAATATGAACTTAGTGTAATAATGTAGTCGTGTGCTGAGGTTGGGTTTACAATTGGCTGCACTAGTATTCTCATCAGAAAAGATGGCATCCAGGTGTCTGTGTTTTCATAAGAGTAGGATGGAATCCACCCAATTTTCTCTGCTACCCATGTGAGGCGCATAACTGTAAACGCATTCAAGTCAAAGTTGGCAAATACTGACCTCTTCTTCACCAGTTTCCCCCAAAATAGCACTGGCTGTCCCTTGAAAATAGCCTTATCTCCTGCTCTGTTTGTTTCATCCTTTGATGGGGATCCTTATTACAAGGCGAGCACCGATAACTTAGAACCTTGACCATGGACTTATTTGGATGATCTCAGCTGCACTACCTGTATGTAATAGCATTATGAAAGCTTTGTTTTTCCACAAAGATTATGTTTTGAGTATCAACCAAAACTAAATTGAAAGACAAAACAGTGATTTCAGTTAATATATCCATGAATTAGGGAGCTAGTAGGTCAACTGTGCGGTTACATTCTGCCACTATATTTGTGTAAATACAGATATTCCTCAAACCTAGGGATATGGGAAACAGTAGAATACAGCTAGAAAGCACAGGGGAAGGACACTGTGGCATTCAGAAACCTCAGGAGACAAGATAAATTTGGGAAACCAAATGGAATTTTTTAATGGAAACCATTTATCAGATTAATCTCTTGCTCTTTGCATTTTAGAGGGCACCAATTAATTTTCTTGTCTTTAGTATATAATAACCTAAAATACAGCCGTAACCTCAGTCATGAAAATTACATCACCCTATATTTTTAACTCAAATGCATTTTCCTAATTGTCCACTTGAGGACAGACATTTGACAAGTTAAGTCAATGGCTGCACTCATCCATTATTCTACACGTGCCCTAGAAGCCAAAACTGGAAGCCATGGGATCCTGGTCTAGTGGAATCTTCAGGATAGAAGGACCCCAGAAAGATAGTGTTACCTTATTGGGCTTTACCATTCACAAAAACACTTTCCCATTTATTATCTCATTTAATCCTCATAATGACTGTCCAAGGTAAATGCCGTGCTGCCCATTTATTCAGACAAGGAAACAAAGTCTCAGGGAAGTTGAGCGAGTTGCCTAAGGTCACATGGAAAGTTGAACCTCATCTAATGCATCCTACACCTTTCAGAAGATCAATAACTAGTCAAGAATCTAGGCCAGCCCTCCTTGGCTGGCCAGAAGACATGGGGCTGGCAGCGGCCAGAATGTATACACCTTCCGGATATAATGTTCCTGGGACCCTAAAATATAAAGACCTTCATCATGCGGTTTTATTCCTGCTGTTACTGAAACACTAACCAAGAAAAGACGTAGCAATTTGGTCCGATTTTTCATGTGTTAAAAAACATTATCTAAAGGCCTCCCTTCCTAGCCCACCCTTGCCCCTTCTAAGTCTCGCTCCTCCTTCCCCACCAATCACAAACATTACGTTTGGGGACTTTCCCTTGGTCAGACTCATCCTTGTAAAGTTCCCTAACTGATGTCACTTTGGTGACGTGTCGGTGAGTTACAAGCACCAGAGAAATTGCTCTACATCAAATGATGCACCTTCAGTCAAACTGTTAAAAAGCCCAGCATTCCCAGAGGTGTCCAGGTTCCCAGTTGCGTTGTGATGATAACAGAACAAAAAGCAAATGTGAAATGTCTCCAGTGGCCTATGTTCTATAATCTACCAACATGGAATTTTTTTTTCTCGCTCTGAAACTACCTGGATATTTCCCATTTGAAATAAAATTGGTGGCTTTTTTTTCTAAGTTTTTATGAGTGCTGTGACTGTTAAGGGCACATGTTTACCCTGTCTATAAATTGAGATCTCCTGGGGAGCTTTTAAAAAATACTAATGCCCCAGTTAATCATTTGTAAATATTGCAGTGATTCAAATGTGCAGTGGGGGTCGAGAACATTGACTTGGTTAGATTACATGTGTCTAAGGTTTCTTTGAGAACCATGTCTGGTGGTGGCCAGATAATTTCTGGAAGGATCCTCAGGCTTGGGATTCTTACAGATTTGAGAGCAGTGGTTCTCAATAGTGGGCAGCTTTATCCCCTTCTCAGTCCCTTCCACCACCCCTGCAAGGGGATATGTGGCAATGTCTGGAGAGATTTTTGATTGTCACAGTTAGGGCGGGAGAGTTGCTAGTGGGTAGCGGGTAGAAGTCAGGATGCTGCTAAACATCCTACAAAGGACTGGACAGCCCACCCCCCACCCCCAAAGCCCACAATAAAGAATTCTTCGGCCCAAAATGGCAACTTGTGCAGAGGTTGAGAGATTCTAGATTTGAGAAAAGGCAAGGGGAGGAATAAGAGAAGACGCTAAAGCCATGTGCCCTGATTCACATTCTGCAAAAACAGAAATGCCAAACACGTGAGGAACAACCCCTGGGGGTTGGTGGATTATAATTATTAGAGGAAGAGACAACCTAAATTTTGAGTTTTCAGGTTGGATTGTGGAATCTATGATCCATGCAGGTGATCATTAAACACTAACTGGTGATTAATGACAGGGATCATGAAGGGAAAAAGCACATTAGGAAATCAGTCCCAGGAATACTTTTTTAAGTGGGGAAAAAAAGAAAAAAGTCCTCTTGTTCACATTCAAATTCTCCCTCTCTCCCAGTTTACAAGTGGGTTTGCCTGTGGTAGATTCTTATGCCAGAGAATGTCTTTGTGTTTGAATGATCTGTATCAGAAGTCAAGTAGAGCCAAATAACCTATATTTTAAATAGATCCTTTAGGAGCTGGAATTTTAACAATGCCCCCCCCTTCCTTGTCAATCACAAAACTTAACAGAATCATTTATTTTTATGCCAAAAACAATTTCTCCATGGTTCCCCAACCCTTTGAGATCTCAAAGTATGTCAGATGTTGTAGGACTTTTCTAACCAGTAGGAACCAGAGTCAATACTCAGCTGTTGAATAGGTTAAATGAAGTAGAAATTTAACATTTAAAATCTGATCCTTAAGATATAAATTACTGTTTCCTTAAATTGTTTACACACACACACACACACACACACACACACACACACACACAGAGTTTTACATAAAGACACATCAGTACTCAAAAATACCATCATGGAAAAAGATATACAACTTCCAGTTAAAGAGAATGGTTTATAAGTTTTATTCAGCCACAGAACCTAGTCAAATAAAATTTGTATGGTAACCACTAGTAAACCAAAGATGCTATAAATAGAAGGAGGGTGGGGAAGGAAAGAGAAGTTTCACTCTGCCTGTGTATCATCATGCTACTGCTGTCTGCCCCCACCCAGCCCAATGCTGAGGGGTTTCTGAAAAGAAACTGTAGGTGTGTATGTGTGTAGGGGATCTTCAGAACATAATTTGAAAGCCATTGATAAAGGACTTGGGACAAGTTGTTAATGAACATTTTTGTAAAAGGATTAGATTCAAGGACAGAACTTACCAAAGGACACAGTAGCTCAATCTCGGGTAATTTTCCAGACTTCTTCATAAATTTTTAAAAAAAGATTGTGTTTATTTATTTGACAAAGGGAGACACAGCGAGAGAAGGAACAAAAGCAGGGGGAAGTGGAAGAGGGAGAAGCAGGCTTCCCGCCAAGCAGGGACCCAGATGTGGGGCTCGATCCCAGGACCCTGGGATCGTGACCCAAGCCAAAGGGAGAGACTTAACAATGAGCCACCTTAAACAGAACTACTTAACTCACCAAAAATCACTCACAAAGATGTTGATCAGTTCTCAAACTGGGAATTTAAGTTCTCTGAGATAACATATTTACTAATCACAGCAAATGGAGAGAAGCAATGTTAGTTCTGGGTTAATTACTGGGTTGACTCTCTAGGTCTCTATAAAAATAAGTAGATAGATAGATAGATAGATAGATAGATAGATAATAAATAGGTAGGTAGATAGATAGACTGATCCACCAAGCCCGTCTCCCTCTGCCACTCCCCCCGCCTGTGCTCTTTCATGCTCTCTGTCAAACAAATAAATAAAATCTTAAAAAAAGAAAGAGAGAAAGAGAGGGAAGAAGGAAGGGAGGGAGGGAGGGAGGGAGGAAGAAAGAAAGGAAGGAAGGAAGATGGAAAATAAATGAATGTGTGCACCACAGACTGGGAAAAAATATTTGTAATACCTATTAGCTAACAAAGGACTTGTACCCAGAACATCTAAAGTACTCCTTCAACTCAATAAAAAAGACAACAGATCAAATTTTTAAATGAGCTAAGGACTTAAGTAGACACTTTATTAAGGAATGTATATGAATGGACAATAAGAATATCAGTGAAGTTCAAATTAAAATCACAATAATACATCATGTTACAGGCACTAGAATGGCTAATTCCAGAATAGACTGGACAAAGTCAAATAACAGTATCTGAACTCATATATTATCAGTGGAAGTGTAAAGTGGTACTACTTTGTGAAAATGTTTTTTATAAAGTTACACATGCATATGTCCCATAACCATGCATTTCACTCTCAAGTATTTACCCAAGTTAAACGGAAAATATGTCCACCAAAAAACCTTATACAAGAATGTTCAGGGGTACTTGGGGGCTCAGTCGGTTAAGCGTCTGCCTTTGGCTCAGGTCATGATCTCAGGGTCCTGGGATCGAGTCCCACATCGGGCTCCCTGCTTAGCAGAGAGTCTGCTTCTCTCTTCCTCTGCCCCTCCCTCCACTCATGCTCTCTCTCTTTCTCTTTCTCTTGCTCACTCTCTCAAGAAAAAAAAAAAAAAAAAGAATGTTACTAACGTTTTTATTTATTATAGCCCTAATCTGGAAAAAATCCAAGTTGCCATCAATAGGAAAATGGATATATAATTTGTGGTATATTCTTCCAATGCAACATTAGTCAACAATAAAAAATAACATGTTATTACACATGCCACAACTTGGATGCATCTTTAAAACATACAGAGTAAAAGAATCAAACATATAAAGTACATAATATATGATTCTATTTTTGTAGAGCTCAAGGACAGGAAAAAGAAATCAGAGTAGTAGATGCTGTAGAGGTGGACAATAGTATTGGTTATAAAAGGCCTAGAGGAAATTTCCTGTAAATATAGAAGTTTTATAGTTTTTGATTGGATTAGACAGTATATAGATGAATACATACATCAAAACTTATCAAACCTTACACTTAAAAAATCTATGCAATTCACTGTGTGTAAATAATAATAATACAAGAACTCTTTAAAAACTATAGAGGACATAAGTCAGTGGAATATAGTAAATTCAAAGTAATAAAAGTGAAAGATGGTCAAGAAAGAATTCTATGTCCAGCAAAACTATCCTTTAAAATAAAGGAAAAGTTAAGACTTACCCAGATAAACAAAAACAGAGAGTTTGCCACTAGCAGATCTGCACTATTTGAAATACTTACCATATGAATGGTAATCAAAAGAGAAGTGTCTATACTAAAATCAGAAAAATGGGTTTTAATGAAAGAGTGTTACCAGAGACAAAGAGAGCATTTAAAAATGAAAAAAGAATCCATCTATCAAGAAAACATAAGAAGTATAAACATACATGTACTTAAAAATAGAGCTCCAAAATACATGAAGCAAAAATGTACAGAATTAAAGAGAAAAACAGACAGTTCAACAGTTATAGTTAAATATACCAATACCTCAGTTTCAATGATGGAAAGAACAACTAGACAGAGGAAATAAAAATCTTGAACAACATTATAAACGAAATAGACCTAACAGTGTCTATAGAACACTCACCCCATAAGACAGCAGAAACCATATTCTTCTCAAGTGCACATGAAACATTCTCCATGATGGACCACAGGTACGCCAATAAATTTAAAGGGATTGAAATCATACAAAATATGTTCTCTGACCACAACTGAAATGAAATTAAAAATCAATAACTAGGAAATTTGGGAATTTCACGAGTATGTATAAATTAAGCAGCACACTATTACATAATCAATGGGTCAAAGAAGGAATCACAAAGGAAATTAGAAGATATTCTGAGATGAATGAAAATGAAAACATGACATATGGAAGTTTATGGGATGCAGTGGGAGCATTGCTCAGAGGAAGATTTATAGCAATAAATATGTACATTAAAAGAAAAAGATCGCCAATCAACAACCTAATCTTCTACCTTACGATATGGAAAAAGAAGGTCAAGCTAACCTCACAGCAGTGTTAACTATATTGGAATAAAAAACCAAACCAAAACAAAACAGAGTGAGCAAAAGGAATGAAGTAATAAGGACTAGAGTAAAAATTAATGAAATAAGGAATAGAAAAACAATAGATAAAATTAACAAAACAAGTCAGAGAAAGACAAATATCATATGATTTTACTCATATGTGGAATTTAAGAAACAAAACAGATGAACGTGGTCCACAGGAAGAGGAAAGGGAGAGTGACTGCTAATAGTCACCAGATTTCTTTTGGAAGTGCTGAAAATGTTCTGGAATTAGATGCACAAATCTGTGAATAATCCAAAAACCACTGAATTACACACATTAAGAGAGAGAGTTTTATGATAAGCAAGTCATTTCTCAAATTAAAAAAAATGTTATGACCATTTAGATTAGTTTTGTTTTGTTTTGTTTTAGGCAAGCTCTACACCCAACATGAGGATTGAACTCATGACCCCAAGAGCAAGAGCTGCATGTTCTCCTGACTGAGCCAGCCAGGCACACTTGACATGACCACAACCTAGAAGCATTTAGTTATAGTAGATATTGGTATGCTTATGACTCCACAGTCTCACTCCTGTCCATAAACCTCTGGTAATCAGATCCACAGGGACATAAGCATGGGCATGTTTACTGTGTTGTTTTTGATAGCAGGGTGTCAGAATAATCTAGAAGCCCACGACTCAGGAAATAGATAAATGAAATATGGTGGATGTCTGTTATCAACCACCATGCATCAGTCAGCAGCAATGAGCCAGATGGACATTTTGCACTCTAAATAGATCATAAATGTAGTGTTGACTTAAAAAATAAAAAGAAACAGAACAAGACCTAGAGCAAGTACCTTTTATGTAAATTAAAAATACACAAATACAATATATTCTTTAATGATGCATGCAAATACAAGAATATAGCATCTTAGAACGGCTACCAGTGGCAGCAGTGAGGACTGGGAACAAATATTCAGGATAAAGAGGGAAAATACTAAAATAAAATAGAAGCAAAGCCAGGGACATGCAAATGTTGATAATGTGCCATGACTGAGAGGTATAAATAATTCAACTCTCTGCCCTTGAGGTCTAAGGAGAGAAAGAGGAAGAGGAGGACAAGAAGGAAGGAGGGAGAGAAGGAAGAAGGGCAGAAAGAAACTAGCTCAAATACACTCCAAAATGTTGAGATGTTATCTCTAGGAGGTGGGCTTGTGGTGAGGTTTATTTCTCCAACTCTTAAAAGAAAATGGGAGGGCGGTATTTTGTTTTGTTTTGTTTTGTTTTAAAAGGTTAAGGCATGGTAAAAGTCTGAGATGGCTTTTGAGTGACATTTAAGGGCACCTTGATGTTATAGACATCTGAAGGATTATAACCAGTACCATTCCTTTAGGTTGTTAAAGTGGATTAAAAATGACTGCCCTGTGAAGTGTAACCCATCACTGCCTCTCTCCACTCTTATCGGATCTGTTCTAACATAAAATTGACATTTTGAGTACTCAGAGTCAGCAGTGACCTGGATCCCACTCAGCTGTAGTCAAATATTGTCGTCTTGCTGAGAGGAAGACATCTGATAGGTTTCTACCTAGACTTACAATAAGGCCATGTTTCAAAAGTCTCAGAAATCATTTAAGAAAGGCTCTCCAGGATTTAACTCAAAACCAACTGCAAGAACTGGATGGGATAAGCAAGTGTCAGGAATCTTGGAAACCCTCTGAGAGCACATCTTTGTACCTCGCTGGGCTCTCTGCGTCACTGGGGTCCACCTATTTCTACTTACGATTCAACTCAGACCCAAGATCCAACACCACCAGCCTTAGGGGTAGTGGGGGGTGGTATGGGAGGAAACCTGGATTTAGTACTTTCTAGGATCTCACTGTGTCAGCTTTGTGCCTGGTTCTATGACTTGGTACCCATATCCTTACTAATGTAATTCTACTTCATTTCCCTTTCTGGTGCCCCAATTCCCCCTTGCTTCTCCAAACCCGGCTCCCTAACCCCAGAGCTCACGACTTCTTAGGGTTGACTGGCTTTCTACCCCATCCTGGCAGAGATAAGTAACTTCTAGTACTGGCTTAATCTACTCCTGGGTTGACAGACCTATTACAGGATGAGAGACCTGTGCAAAATATGGCAGGAGCAAGAGTAGCCCCAATGGGTGTCTGATGGAGGTTGGAGCCCCAGATGAATTGAGCCCCATGAAACATGCCAGGAACACAAAAGGTATGAGTTGGGCGCAGAGGTGGGGGACACACTTTAATCAGTGTTTTGAGCAGGAAGGAAAAAAGGGATAGGCCCATAGCTTCGGGCAGATGGTTAATGTTAACAGATGGCAGATAGAAGGAAGCACTATTTTTATTTTTGCTATATTCTTCAACACAGCACTATAAGACTAGGGATAGGCATATATTATTCAAATCATCAGAGAAGTGCAAAGAAAAGAGGTCAATTTTAGAAACTACTGATTGAGTAACAACTCATTGTTACCGTGATAAAACAGGAACAATAATGAAACCCCACACGTATTGATGTATTACACGACAAGCAAGACGCTAAACGTTTTCCGGACCGTCTCTCATTTTGATCGGCACATCAAACCCCTAAAGAAAGTATCATGATCCTCGTTCTACAGCTGAAATGGAGGCTCAGAGAAACTGAACAACTTGGCTTAGTTCACAATTAAAAATAGCCAGGCTTTCAACCCAGGTGTGTTCAACGCCAAATCTGTGCTGTTCAAATTCTACCACAAATTGTCTCTGACTGTGTAGAAAATAAAGTCCTGTTTGTTAGGAGCCTGCGTGAGTTGATTAAGAGCCAATCATGTCAGACTAAATTGGAACCACCTTACTGGAAATTTATACCCACGAAGTTCAGGGAAGGCAAATGCTCCGCGATGTTGTTGTGAAGAAGAAAAGGAAAGCAGCTCAGGGCACAACAGACCGCACACACTTGGAGCTGGAATGATCGTTTCGTAAGAGTTGCCCAATCAGTAGAACAAACCTGCTCCTCATGGAAGCCTTCGGTGCCCAGCTGAAGGACTCGAAATCTGCCTGGTCCCATTTGATAATTTTATCACAGTGGTTTGAATAAGATATGTATGGTATGTTTCTCAGATTGCAGAGGGTACAAGAGATCGTTATTATCTTAGATAATGGTGCAAAATTTTTTTCCAAAAATCTCATCGAGCTGGAATAATGAGTCACGATGGGCGAGATGAAAATTATCAAGGAAAAAGATATAAAATCTTTTATTTGTGTCCCTAACACCTTTCAGGAAGACATTGGAAAGAAGTAGCCAAACAGCCATCCTGTGACAAATGCTGGAGATGTGTAGTTAGCTACATATTCAATCTGGTGATACGACTGTTAAATGCAAAGTAAGTCCAGGACAGTGTTAACAGTGTGAGGATAAACAGACATTATTCCTCCCATCCTCGGCAGTGGACAACCAATTCGGGTTCTGGAAATATTTTTTGAGTGGTTTGTTTCAGTTATTGGTGTAGAACAAACCACTCAAACTTAGTAGCTCAATACATTTTTTCCTTATCTCTCATGGTTCTGTGCGTTGACTGGTCTCAGTCGTGTGGTTCTTGATTTTGCTTGGAAATTCTCTTGTAGTTGTGGTCAGTTGGCAGCTGGGGCTGAAGTACTTTAGAGGCTCTTGGGTAAGAACATTCAAGAGGGACTTGTCACTCCCAGAGCTGAGGCCTTCGTCCTCCATGCGGTGTCTTATCCTCCCGGGCCTTTCCTCCCCAGCGGGGCAGCCAGACTTCTTACGTGTTGGCTAGCTTCCAAGAGCGCAGAGACGCTAGGTGTCAGGCTTTCTTAAGACTTAGCACCAGAGCTGGCACAGTCACTTCTGCCCATCCAATGTCAGTCAAAGGACAGCCAAAATTCAGGATGGGAGGGCCTACACAAGGACAGAAATACCAAGAAGTCATTCACTAGAGGTCATCTTTGGAGTTCACCGGAGCAGGACAATGAGGTTTGTAAGGAACTTTAATTTTAGGATTTATATGTAATGTGAAAAACAAATACATTTGGGGATTTTAGCACAGACAGGATGCTTTACAAGTTCACAAGGGTTGTTTCCAAATTTTGGGAGGACTGTGTACAGAAGATGGCTTAAATATATCCTATATAGCTCCAGGGAACAGGATTAGGACTGGAGGTGGGTTTCAACTCCACTGCTAAGTATTCAAAGTCAGGGATAGGAAGAGAAGCTTCTTCTTTTTTTTTTTTTTAAGATTTTATTTATTTATTTGACAGAGAAAGACACAGCGAGAGAGGGAACACAAGCAGGGGGAGTGGGAGAGGAAGAAGCAGGCTTCCACTGAGCAGGGAGCCCGATGCGGGGCTCGATTCCAGGATCCCGGAATCATGATCTGAGCCGAAGGCATCGTTTAACAACTGAGCCACCCAGGCGCCCTGAGAAGCTTCTGTCAAAGCAAAAATTCATACAAGATAGCCTCCAAGGCCCCCTTCAACCTCAAAATCTAAGCTTCTAATTACATGCTTCCTCCTGTTAATTATTTCTTAGTGTATTAGTTCTATCTCCTCAGCCAGATTTTAGATTGAAGAAGCTGGACAAAAAAATAAATAAATAAGAGATTTCTGGACTCACTTCTAGTGTTAGCTCTACCAGCAGTCAGCTGCTGTATGACTTTGGGTAAATCACTTAATGTCCCTGGGCCTCAATTTCTTCAACTGGAAAAGGAGGAGTTGGGATTGTAACTTCCCTCCCAGGGCAAAGTGAGGATGATGAACAGCAGCTTTGGGTTACTTTAAGAATAAACTGAAAATGAAAGTAGAGAAAGTACTTTAGATAGACAGTGGCCTATTGTCTGAGCTTAATAAATACTAGTTCTTGTTTATTTCCATCATGATGATGATGGTGGTGGTGATGATTCTATGATTTCCCACATATACAATAAAATCTTGAATTACTTTAGACCTTCACTTCTTTCGTTTTGCTGAGTGGTGATCAGGAAGTGACTTACAATTATTACTGGTCTAAGTTTTCTCAGCAGGTAACCAGGTGCCCACCGCGACCTTGGAAAGGGCAAACCTTTGAGTAATGATTGAAATAAACCCAAAATGGTTTGGGCAACCAATGTGTTCTCTTGCTCCATGTCAGCAGAGGGAGCCAAAGAAAAGGAACAAATCCTTTCTCAGATTAGGTGCCAGAGAGGGAGACAGATCACGGGCATTTGGAGACGTATCCTATTCACCTTCCCCACCCTCGTATTATAGACTGTGAAACAGACCAATGGAGGAAAGGGGACTTCCTAAGTTTACCAACTAACAACTGGTAAGGTTCTCAGAAAAGCAAGCCTGTGTTCTCTCAGTCCTGGGTCCTGGGTCTTTGACTCATAGCTCTTCCTAGGCTACCATGTTGTTTTCTTCCTCTTCAAGGAAATCAGCTGCAGACAACTGCAACTTTGGGGCTCTCTTTTGCCTAATCTATCTGGTAGCATCGTCTTTCGGTTCGAATCCTGACTCTGCTCATTACCAACCTTGTGACCATGGGCAAGGTACCCAGCCTCTCCAGCATTCAGTATCGTGTTTTTTAAGTGGTTGTAATAATTATACTTATCTCAAAGGGTTTGGGGGAGAAGCAAATGAAATAATGTAATATAAAATGTCTCATAAGGCATTTCACGTCTTGATGCATGAGATGCCTTAACAGATATAAGTACCTATTTTTGTCAAAATAATTTTATCTAAGTGAATTGAAGATGGATAATGTAGGTCCCAAACCCAGATGCTTCCAGGAGCTTCCCATTTAAATAAAGCTGTCTGGATATATAACAACAGGGACTTCCGGGGACTGTGGCAAACTACAGAGTTCATGGCCATGGGAGACAACCTTCACTGGGAGGAAAATTCAAGCCCACTGTTGTCAGATCTTCTGACACGTTGAGAGAAATTGGAAATCTGGATTTTTATGTGCAAATTTCTGATTTTCAAAAATATTGTACAGGCCAAATAAAATCCAGGCCAGCAGCTTGTTATTTTCAAGTTAATTTTAGAAAGCCATCTGCAGCAGACACACAACACACTAGTACTGAGAAACTCAGCCCAATAAACGCAGGAGAAGATATTATGTCTCCCATTTGGAGTGCCAATAATATGAATCCACAGGAATGTTTTTCCAAGGACCTTACTCAGCAAACACACTGAACCCCCGAGGATTATTTTGCAATCTCCAGAATATCCTCCAAGCTTTTCTTGGTGACTTCAGATTTTCTGCCCACTCCACGGCTGATGCCAGTTGGGTTCCCAGAGTCTTCCAGCTTGACTATAAATTATACATTCCACGCTGATGTATTTTTTTTCTTTACAAGGTAGAAAATAACATTTCACAATTTTATACATAACACTCATTTTTATTTAACAGCTACCTTCATCAGATATTCATTGAAAAGAGGCTCATTGTAAGCAACAACGAGGTGGGGGGAAAGGGGTTGAGCATCTAGAATTTTGTATACCGAACGGCCAATACGCATGAAGATGAACAATCATTTTGTTCTGGTGAACAACAACAAAATAAACTGCAGGCACATCAGAATAAGAAAGAGAAAAGGTAATGGTAAATAAAAATGAAAAAAAGGGGAGGCGTCAACTAGCAGACTAGTTCCATCCGGACCGATTAAAGATTCTTGAGTTGTTCCCACTCTCCCACCTCGGCAGGCGTCAGACCCATGCCCGATTTCCAGAGAGCTTCTCCATCACTATCTCCCTTCCTCTGGGAGAAGACAGGCTAATTGGGAAAAGTTTCGTTTTTGTGGTTTCACTGACTTACAAAATGTTCTCAGCCCGGTAGTTTTATTTATAGGTTGGTACGTTTCAAGCTACCTTTCTGGAGATTGTAGGAAGATACTGCCCTGGGTATAACCCTTTGTTTAAAACGGAGGTTTCCAATTAACATGCCAAATGTGATCATGTTGACTTGGTTGTATTAGAATTTGTTTCAATTCTGCAAAGAAGCTGTTTAAAAACCAGCCCAGGAATATTAAGAACCAATGCTCGATTCGGGTCAGTGGGAGTGGCACCAAGTTAATGAAACAAGGAGACGGTGAAGCCCTGGGGGCTGGGCTGGGGGCTCAGGGGGATCACCTAGGAGAGCACGAGGGCGTCCTGTGGGCCAGAGGCAAGGTGCAGGTCTAGCGAGCAGGGGAAACCAAGGCCCAGGGAGAGAGACAACATGGCCTGCCCTCCCCCATTCATTTTAATATGGAAAAGCCAGTGCGATGCTAGAAGAGATTAAAAAGAATTTTACATTAAAACGTGAGTCTAATTTTCATGAGACAGCGAAGAGAGTGGAAATAATACTGCAGGCCAGCTCTCTTGCTTGCTGACTCTGGGGCCTCAGGCAAGCTGCTTTACCCCCATGGGTTTAAATTTTCCAATTCACAAAAGGAAAGATTTAGAAGATAAAAATTGAAGGACTCTTCCAAGTCTTATTTTATACAGTCAGGTTTTTTTCCCCCAGCGTTTCATCGGGAAAAATTTCAAGTCTACAGAAAAAAATTGAACTAACATCCATACACTCTTCATCTAGTTTCACCAATTGTGAACCTTTTGCTGCGTTTGTTTAATTTTCTGTTTCTGTCTGTATCTCTATCTCCTACCATTTATCAATCAGCTCTCCATCCATATAACCACAATATCATAATCGCATCTAAGAAAAATGGTAATAATTCCGCATACTCTAATATCCAAGTCATATTCATATTTCTAATTGTACCAAATTCTTGGACTCAATGAGGTGTTTAGCCTTTAGCATTTTAAGATACTGAACAGGGCTTCCCTTTCTTTTTTTTTTTAATTTATTTACATTCACTTTCCAAGCCACCCAGTTATTCTAAAGAACACTGCACACATTCTGGACATGGCTGCTCCCTTGTCGTGAAATCTCATGTGTTCCTCTGGGCCTGTATTTTCTGTAGATACCTGAAGTTAGGTCTGGTGACTTTCAGCTTCAGGTCAACACCTCTGGCAAGAATGGTTCTGGGGCGATTTTGTGTTCTTCATATTGATTCCCACCAGAAGCCACTTCACGTGAAGCCGTCCTAGTATTTGTGATGTTAAGTCTGGTCCCTTGGTTAAGGTGGTGACGGCCAAGTGTCCCCCCAAGTATAGGTGCCTTTTCTCCTCCTTTGTCACTGGTAATCTGTGGAATAACACTTTGATGTCATACGAACAAATTTCTCACCCGACTGTTTTAGCGCCATCGAGATCCTTACCTGAATTCGTCATAATGTTGGGTTTGTGGGGACTGTCTCATTTTACCCTCCCTTCTATATTTACTAGCTAACATTCTTCTGTAAAGATGAACTTTCCTTTTATTTTTTCTTCTCTCTCTCTTCCTCTCTCTGTCTCTCCCCCCACCCCTCTCTCTCTCTTCCACTCTGTATGTGTGTCTCCCTCTGCCTCCCCTGCCCCCACTGAGTCACCCAGCAGTGCTGTTCAAAAAAGATCCCACCAAAAGCCTCCACATACTGGGGCCTTTGTAGTTCTTACAGATGAAGGGTCTTCTGGCCATCATACCCTGGTTCTTCCTAGGCAAGAGGCATAACTCCAACTGGGTAAGTCACCGCTGGGGGTCCTGAGCACAGGCCTTTTCCTGGTGATGAAACCTCAAAATTCTCTAGGATTTGAGGTAAAATGTGGACCACTGCCTGCAGGAAGATCATGAAGAAATGAAAAACACCACTGTAAACACCAAACCTTCAATTATAATATCAATTTGCAAAACAAATTCCATGAGCTTCAGCTTCTGCATCCACGAGATGAAGACAAAGAATGCCTACTTCACACGGGTGTCTTGCTCAGGGAACGTTGATTAAGTGAATCATCGAACTAATTAATTTGCTGACTAGAGGCATCAGAGTTCTGGATTGCAAGCAATAGAAACTAATAGGACTTACTTTTTTTTTAAAGATTTTATTTATTTGACAGAGATCACAAGTAGGCAGAGAAGCAGGCAGAGAGAGAGAGAGGAAGGGAAGCAGGCTCCCTGCTGAGCAGAGAGCCCGATGCGGGGCTCGATCCCAGGACCCTGAGATCATGACCTGAGCCGAAGGCAGAGGCTTTAACCCACTGAGCCACCCAGGCGTCCCCTAATAGGACTTACTTAAAAAGAAAGGAAATCTATAGACAAGATACCAGGAAGCTCACAGAACTGGGCAGAAGCAGAAGAGCCAGCCCAAGATTGTGGGTTGGAATTATGGTAGCCGGAAGACAACCAAGGTCTTACAAGCAGAAGGAGCCTCTTGGGATGCAGCTGCCGGCAACCCAAGCCCCCCAGACGTGCCCCATGGCTGCTGGGTCTTCAACACCATGCCACCCCATTCACCCAGTGCTCCTCTCCTGGGGGAAAAATAAAAATCGAGATAGGTCCCATTCTGCCTGTCTGGGTCTCTTGGCTTCACCATATAATGCTTGTAAAATGTCTGAATGGAACCATGAGAAGGAATTACTGCAATTCTGAAATGGCCATTTCTTCCACATCCTGAGGAATTAGTTTCAAGTTGAGTCTATACCTGCAAATCTGCTTCTGCCAGGGACTTGAGCACTTCAGTTAAAAAAAAAAAAAAATGATGGAGGGACAGACATGTCAATGGACAGAAAGATAAACCAAAAGATAATCTCATTTAAAAAGTAGCCAAAGGAAACTCTATCTCAGGCACTGACTTAAGCCAGTGAGGACATTTGGACAACATCTTCAACTCTAAGCTTTCTGGCACTTAAGACTTGGAGGAAAATGAGAAGGATTATATGGTTTTCATTTTCCTTTTCACACCGGAATTTTATCTCTAGAGACAAAATGTTTTCTGGCAATAATCTCACGCAGATTTTCATTTGGCTTTGAC
This sequence comes from Martes martes, assembly GCF_963455335.1. Classification (NCBI taxonomy): domain Eukaryota; kingdom Metazoa; phylum Chordata; class Mammalia; order Carnivora; family Mustelidae; genus Martes; species Martes martes. The sequence continues at coordinate 39,171,866 of NC_137894.1, forward strand.
ATGAAAGGTGTTACATGAGCTAGTAGATGGTATCACCCGTTATGGTTTCACAGACTTTTGAAATGGATGAACTTGACGTGAAGTATTTTCTGAAGGCACACTGGATCTCAGAATGACAGGGCCCAGGGGCTCTGGCCCCTCCAATACCTCCCCATCCCACATACGGCCTGCTGGGTCCAGAAGTCCGCCTGTGGCTGGCCTCCCCTTGCCGAGGCCAGATGTGCAAAAGCAAGGTTGGGACAGGGGTTGTACCTCCATGCAGGGAGAGACCAATCTCCAAACATGGCCCCGAGGTACAGCACGTCTTCCATGGGCTTAGGCCTCAGACTCCAGACAGGAGAAGGCAGACTGCTCCTTTGTTCTAGAAGGTTTGACACCCAACGTGAGCTCTTGCCCACACAGCATAGCCTCAGCAGCAGCACTATCTGTGCATGGAAAGGCTTCTTTTTCTCTTTCTTTTTCTGGAAGGAGCTCAGTGGCTGCTCCAACTCCTGTACAGTAATAGAACCTCGGTGACCCGGGAAGCAGCCCGCCAGCAACGTGGAGGTTTGTCAGAAACAGCATCACCGAGGGTGGGAAGGCCAGAGAGGCCGAAAGGTTAGCTCTACATCGCTACATGACACAGCAGAGAGTGGCGGGAGGTCCCAGGAGCCTGAAAACCACAGTGAGTTTGAATCCTTATAAAAACGACAAAATGCTGGAAACCGCAACTTCATTTCAAAAAAAGGTTTGAGACAGGTGTGGGTTTTTTTTCCACCCCATTAGGAAAAAATCAAGATGAAGGTAAAAATAAAATCAGGTTAGTGAAAGGAAATGGGTCATCAAAGTGGTTTTCCAGAAATGCATGCCCCGTGATCCTGTCCGTATAAGCCAGCTGTCTGTGCATCTGTGCGGAGAGGGGTGGGTTAGGGTGAGGTGTGGAGAAGGGGCCCGGACCCCAAGCAGAAGAAGGAACGGCAGAGCCTGGATGGACAGACGGTGTTCACCTTTCTTGGAAAAGACCATGTTTTCTCATACTGTATCTTCAACAGACTGAACTCTACTTCCTCAGGAGTGGATATAGACCTTACTGTCCTGGATGCTTTCCCTGCTGCAGTCCTGTATCCCCCACCTCCATCGACCACTTCCCACCTCCCCACCCACCTCTTCCCTCTGGGTTCCCAGAGCACTTCTCACACCTTTAACTCGGTGAGGCCAGATGCCTGCCTCTTACTGAAGGAACATCAGTCACAGCAGCATGTGGAAGAGAAGATAAAGTGTTCGTGCTCGCCCCCCCCCCCTTCTGTGACAGGGAAGAGGGGCACGGAGATACAGGATTCTCCTCTTCCTAAAATCAGAACTAGACCTGAGGTAGTCATTACTTCACTCAGGTCGGCTGACCTAGGCGGAGGGTGAGATGGGGGAGGACCTCGCCTCTGCTTGCCGCCTCGCCCCACGCTCCTCTGATTTCCAGTTCAGTTCAAGCTATTCCCTCTGTGCCAACCGGCCCAGGTCCCACCCACACTCACCGTGGCTCCCAAGCCCCCAGAACCCCATAACCAGTCTAGGCCCAGTGCCCCTTCTCCTCCGGTGCAGGTGGCTTTCATCTGGTGTGGGGGACAGAGAGGCTGGGGGTATGGGCAGAGAGTGTGAGGGGCTCATGGGAGGGCCTTGAAGGGATGAGGGCCAGCACATGGAGAGGGAATCAGAATTCCTGGAGGTATTTCAGGGAAACTCAGTCCTGGCAGCCAGGGGCTAGAAAGTAAAATCGGGAAACTTTGTCTTCAATTTACAAGTGATAATAATGTCCCTGAGACTAACATGTGGCTAACAGAGCACACACACACACACACACAGTATTTGACTCTTACACCAAGCTAATGACATACATAATTATTATCTCAACCTTACAGACCCAGAAATCCAGCCCTAGGGAAGTGAAATGACTTCTCCCCAAAAAGGAACAAAATGCATAAGTGAGGTTTGAGTCTTCTGCTCCCACAAAGTATGTTGATGATAAAACAATTCATGAACTTTAGCAATTATTTCACATGCTGAAGAATTAACAAAATAAAAAGAGAAAACATAACATAAAAAGGGGGAGGTTTACATGTGTAAAAGCAATTACAGTTAAGTCCCCTGATGTGAACTAATAACTGTCAAACTCAGTGTGATAATGGTTATGATGAACCATGTCTGATTAATAAATTTCTTAGATTTTATTTGATTATTATAATCTAAGATCTATACACATGACATTTTCACAAATTATGCACTTCACAGTATCAGTTTATAATATTCTTGTAATCCCTAAGAGATGAAGGTAATCAATTATTTTAATGGTTTCATGGGCTCATAGTACTTCACAGCATGAGGTAAATACAAATAGAAAAACATAGTCTTTGTTTCACCTTGACCCTGCCTTCCAAACAGAAAGGACCACAGTATCATATGAGACCACTTGGTTTCTTTATAATTTGGCTTTCAAGATTCAATTCCTAAAAGGATGTCCCTCAGCACACACCAAAAAATGGAAGTTAGGGTGGGTGGTCAAGACTGAATTTATGTACACCGCCACTGGGTGGAGACAGAGTGCCATGGGCTGTGGAGTCCACAAGGGTCGCTAGAGAATTTGCGAAAATTGCAGATTATGGTTCTGGGTTCAAGCCCTAGAGATTTAAAATCATACGTGTTTCTTTTTCTCTTTTATCAGAAACATTTGCTGAAATAGCAAAATGCAAACAAACTATTAGCAAACATTTTAAATAGCTCTTCAGAGGGGTTTTACAAATGAGAAATCCAGGTTCATTTTCCCCTCTCACCTCTTAAGGTTCCTTTTTTTCACACATACTTTCCAAAAAAATTATTGGCTCCTCCTTAGGCTGCTTTCATACGAAACCCTCCAGATCTCTGGATTGTCTGGCAAAAACTTCGAAGGCTCCGTTTCAGGCTATGTCCTATCTCCCTGTGTCTCGGCTAGTGAGTGTTAGGACAAATGAAGAAGGGCATTTGGAGGGTGGTGATAAGGAAGGGGATGGAGAGTGACCAGCCAGCCTGGTTTGTCCTAAACCGTCTTAGGAAAGCCCCTTGGTCCCAAGAAAACCAAAACATTTATATAACTTTCCATTTCAGACTCTGCTCAAAAACCTTCATTTCTTTCCACTGGGGTGGGGGGAGGGAGGCAAAATCCCCCCACCCTTTGATGAACCCCGCAAATCCCAGGTATAAAAGCCCTCCCTTAGCGTGAGTCTTTGCTGCTAGGTCAGGGGATATATGCTTTATGTGTTACACGGAGGCAGGCTACGCAGAGATGTACAGATGTGTGTGTGGTGAAGCGGCAAGGCAGAGCGGGTGGGACAACCGTGTCCTGTAAACGGAGCCTTTAAGAAGTCTCTGATGAGGCGGCCCAGCCAGGTGGAAGGGAAGCAGGAAGGAAATCAGCTCCAGCTGACAGAGGATGCGGATGCTGGGACAGCCACTGGAGGCTCCCGGAAGGGATATATTTAGCTCAGCTCCGTTAATAGCTGACCCCTTTGGATCTCTTCAGGAGTGGATCGGGGAGAGTTCTCGATGGTGAACTGGGAGTGAAATAACACAGACAGGTTTATAACTGGAAAGGAAGAATTCCCTTCAATGAAATGACCTAAAAAAGGATGACTCGAGGGGGGATTTGATGAAAATGTTAATGTTATTTTGGGAATTGCTTTCCTGCGTGGTTTACGGTCGTTATATTCATTTCCTGTGTTCTTTCATGTAATTGGTTCCGTCATAATTTTGCTCTTTTTTTGGACAAGAATTCTCTGTCCGGTTTGTGTTCTTGGGCACCTGGTACTAATAAGTCCTTCTCCATACACCTGTCACCGGCCAGCACCTGTAAATGAGGAAACCAACAAGATGTGCTAATGTTCTTAAAGACGGAGATTTGGTAAGAATTACCTTCAAACCTTACAAAGATTAACCCAGAGATGCGGACCGTGGAGGCAGTGTTATAGTAGGATGGTAGGGCCATCTCGTCCAGCGGCCCCAAGTGGGTACAGACAATGAACAAAGGCACCACAACACCACAAACACTATGAGAACAATGCATTTATTTATTAAATCTGAGGCTGGGAAACTGAAGACAGCTGAGAAATATGGTTGAGTTCCTAACTTGATGATAAATAAGCAGGCTCTAACTTACAATTGCATGCGTGTGAGACTGCCATATGTTATGTAAACAGCTGTGGGTCCCTTTAAGAAAAGAAATAGTGTGAAGACAAAGCTTTTTTGTACTACTGACTGAGGCCTGCCTGATCTTCAGAGAATAAAAGAAAGACCACCTGGATAGAGTTGCCACATAAAATACAGGATGCCCAGTTCATTTTAAATATTCGATAAACAATGAAAAAGGTTTTGGTATAAATACGTCCCCAATATTGCATAGAATGTACTTATACTAAGAGTGCTGTCTGTTGTTTACCTGAAGATCAAATTTAACTGGATTTTCATTTGCTGAATCTGGTAACCTTAAATCTAATCAAGGGACAAAAAGGAGGGACCCGTAAGATGGGAGTGATGTAGGAAAGGCATTAGGTTTCGAAACTGACAGCCATGAAAGAATTCTTGAGACATTTTTGGTGCAAAAAGGTGGTTTTATTAAACCCCGGGGGCAGGACCCATGGGCAGAAAGAGCTGCACTGGGGCATGATGAGTGGCCTATTACATACTCTCAAGTTGGGAGAGAGTCTGGGATAGCCTAAGTCTCTAAGGAATTTTGGAAGCAAAGTTTCCAAGACCTTGAGGGGGCTAGCTGTTGTTGGGAAAAGGTCATTTATTACCGTCTAATAAAACCTTAGTCACGAGACCCTTCAGATGTATATCAGTGGGCCACATGCTTAGGGGATGACTGCCAGCAGGTATCTTGGGGAGTAGAGAATAAGGAAATTTCCGAAGGAATTTTTATATGTTAAAGTAGGCTTACAGGATCCAGGATGGGGAGTGGTGGCGGGGTGGGGGGGGGAGTCGGGGGGGTTGGGGGGGCTCTGGCTAGGATTGCCTTTTGCCCTTAGTAAAGTCTCAACATCAAGGCAGTTGAGTCCCTAGAGGAATGTCACTCTGCCTGTTTCAAGGACTTGTCAGTGGCTGCAGGTAGTAAGGAAATTTAATAATTTCTCTTCCCCTTTCATATCCCACATCAGGAGGGGAGTGTTGTCACTAAGACAAAGGAACAGGAAATTGGACAAACATCATTCCCCCAGCAATGAGAGAGTCCAGGAGTGTGGAGAAAAAAATGTTGGATTCAACACAGAAGCCCCCAAGAGCCCCTCCAAAAAGCTTCAACATTTTCTGGCTCGGGTTGTTTCTGCCGGACCGAATGATCAGGCATTGAAAACTATTTTACTGGCCGTGTTGGGGCCTATAATATTCCCTTTTAAATGGTGGAAGGCCTGCCTTTCCAAAAGTGGTGACAAAGTTCTTCTGATTAAAGACCCACTCAAAGGCAAATATGGGGGTGCCTGGGTGGCTCAGTGGGTTAAAGCCTCTGCCTTCAGCTCAGGTCATGATCCTGGGGTCCTGGGATCGAGTCCCGCCTCGGGCTCTCCGCTCAGCAGGGAGCCTGCTTCCCTCTCTCTCTCTGCCTGCCTCTCTGCCTACTGGTGATCTCTCTCTGTGTGTCAAATGAATAAATAAAAACTTTAAAAAAAAAAAGGCAAATATGGGAGTTGGGGGAAAGAATGAAAGAACAGGAGGGAATAATGGAAAGAGACTGCAGCTGATTTCTAGAAGGTGGGGAGCAGGTGGGTGGAGAAGTAAGCAGGTGGAGCTTGCAAGGGGACCTAAATTCAGAAGGGCCAGGCAAGCCAGAGGAGAGGAAGTGGGCTTTATCATCAAAGAGTGGAAACCTACAATGCCCCGCCTGCACCAGCTGCTGACAGAGCATCCCTGGCTGGGGAATCTGCCCTGGAACTGAAAGGGAGAGGGGTCCGTCCCAGAAACTGGAGGGCCAGCTGAGGACAGGAGCAAGTCATCTGGGCTGAACATCATTGGAGTGACTGAGAGTCTGCAGATGGAGTGTTTGGGGCCCAGGCATCTTCCTCTGCCCTCCTCCGGGACACTGAGTACCGGCCCCACCCTAACCCCAGGCAGGGGAGAAGTTTCCTCTCCAGAGAAAGGGAACGGCCTCAGAGGAAGGACCTCCATATGCCTCCTTCCCTCTGCCCCAATACACAAGCATAACTCACAGAACCTCCCATCAGTTTATTGATGCCACAGTCTTAAATAGAAACAGACAACCAAGGATCATCGACCATTGGAGGAAATTTCCTAACCTTCCCAGGAAGCCCCCCTCCCCTCCCTGAAAATGACCAAAATAGACAGGCGGTGGGGGGGGCGGATTATATGAGGGGTGCCTGGGTGGCTCAGTGGGTTAAGTGTCTGCCTTCAGCTCGGGTCATGATCCCAGAGTCCTGGGACGAGCCCCAGCGCTTGCTCCCTGCTCAGCGGGGAGCCTGCTTCTCCCTCTCCCTCTGCCCCTTCCCTTTCTCCTCTCCCTCTCTAGCTCACTTTCCCTCTCAAATAAATAAATAAAATCTTTAAAAATAAGCTATATGAAAAGTAATAATGTCAAATACAGGGAGAAAAAACCTTGAAACTTCTAAGTAGATACTTAAATATGCAAGAAAACCTTACCTACTCTTCCTCCTGTTAAAAAGAAAAGCAGCCCCCAAATGCAAGCACTTATTCTAGGCCTGGTCACCAAACTGGGGCTTAATACCCAACCTAATTACAGTTTCAACCTCCCCCAGAAACGCAGACTGAACTGAACCAGTCAGTCAGGAATTTTCTGGTCTGCAGCAATGAGGTCATCTGTCACATGGGCCTTCTCCATCCCCCAAAGAAAGATGAGGTAATCCGCCTAATGAGACCCCAATCCTTTCCCCTAAGGGAAGGTGACCAGGCCTGAAACAGTCCTTCCTTTTCTTTGGCTAATAACTTCTTGGCCCACCCTCCTTCCCCAGAAACCCTCCCATTCTGTGCAGCTCCGGGGAGCATCTCTCTGCTTGCTGGCTGGCTGGGATCCTGCCCCATTTGTGAATCGCTTAAGAAAGCCAATTAGATCTTCCAATTTACTCGGGTTGAATCTTGGTTTTTTTTGTTTTGTTTTGTTTTTTGTTTTTTTTTAAAGATTTTATTTATTTATTTGACAGATGGAGATTACAAGTACGCAGAGAGGCAGGCGGGTGGGGGCGGGGGAGCAGACTCCCTGCTGAACAGAGAGCCCGATGCGGGGCTCGATTCCAGGACCCTGAGATCATGACCTGAGCTGAAGGCAGAGGCTTAACCCACTGAGCCACCCAGTTGCCCCGAATCTTGTTTTTTTAACATCCACCCCAAAGAAGAAAATACAATTAAAGTGAAACAACTGCAGAACAAAATACTCTGGGAAATTTTAAGCATGTTTCCAAAATAAAAACCCAGTAGAAGGCTTAAAATATAGAGAAAAGGGTATCTCTCCTAAAGTAGAACAAAAAGGCAAAGATGTGGATAAAACGACAGGAAATACAAAAGCCATAGAGAATCCATTCAGGAAGACTAGTAATCACATAAGAGATATCTCAGAAAACAGAGAACCAAGGAAAAAACTATCAAAAAGTGATACTACAAAATTCACATAACTGAATCATAAGAGCTCACGTTTTTTGGGTGTTTCTTATGAATTTTCTAAGTATTAACTCCTTTAATCCTCGCAGTAACCAGATGAGGTAGCTACCATTATTATCCCATCCTACAGATAGGGAACCCGTAGCACAGAGAGACACTGCCCAATGCTGGGATTCAAACCCGGAACCCAAGCTCATGAATTCAGTGTGCCTTAGTCTGGGTCCCCCACAAAAGGCACAAGTTGACTCGCTCCCTCTTCTGCCGGCAGTGCAATGGCAGGCAAGCAAGGATGAGGGAGTGGGGGGAGAGGGAGGCAGCAGAGGAAGGAGAACAAATAGGGGAGCTCGCCTAGGCTGACCGTGAGTGCATCACGGAACCAGTCAACCATCCAGCCGGAGGAAGCAGGAGACTTGATCGCCCGCCTCTGGTTTCCCTGTGTGCAGTCCGGTGAACCGAATGCTGACAAGGACTACATCAGTACAGCGCAAACTCCTGCTCCGAGGCTACCCTGTGCCAGGACTCTTCCAGATACTACAGTGATGTTATTTATGTCCCTCCTCACAGCGCCCTCGCGAGGCTCTCCATGGTTTTACAGACAAAAATGCCCGCGCACGGAGGATCAGTAACTTCCCCAGCACCGAAGCTGGCCTGCGGAGGAGCCGGGTTCTGAATTGGGGCCATCTGACCCTGGTGTCAGGATGCTTCGCCATCGCAGTGATCAGCCAACAAATGAAACACGCTTCTCACCATGTGAAAATTTGGAATGCCAAGAATAAAAAGATGATCCTACAAGCTTCCGGGGCAACCAAGTACAACAGAATGAGAATCAGAATGGTACTAGTCCTCTTAGCAGCAGTCCTGAACAACAAGGAAATGATGGAGCAACAGCTTTGAAATTTTAAAGATGATACCTTTTCAACCTAGGATTTTACATCCAGATTGTCGATCAATATGAAAAGAGGATTGGACTCAGCAAAATGAACGTTCTTTCTCAGAAAGTGACTGGACGATGAACACCACAAAGACCAAGAAGTAAACCGAGAAAGAAAGAGGAAAACATGGCATCCCTAAATCCGTAAATCCAACCTAGAAAAGCCATTAAGAGAAGATGCTAGATTGGGGCCCCTGGGTGGCTCAGTCCACTGAGCCTCTACCTTTGGCTCAGGTCTAGAATCAAGTCCCATATCCCGCTCCTTGCTCAGTGGGGAGTCTGCTTCTCCCTCTGCCTGGCGCTACCCCTGCTTGTGCTCTGTCAAATAAAATCTTTTAAAAATATGTTTTAAAATTGCAATATATGGGGGCGCCTGGGGGGCTCAGTGGGTTAAAGCCTCTGCCTTCAGCTCAGGTCATGGTCCCAGGGTGCTGGGATCGAGCCCCCCATCGGGCTCTCTGCTCAGCAGGGAGCCTGCTTCCTCCTCTCTCTCTACCTGCTTCTCTGCCTACTTGTGATCTCTGTCTGTCAAATAAATAAATAAAATCTTTTTAAAAAATTGCAATATATGCATTGTCTTTAAACGTGGGGAGGTAATTGCCAGAGAAAGCTGATAAGATTTCAAAGCAGTTACCCTTAGCAAAAAGACTGGCAACTGGTGTAGGGTTGGGCAGGGAATTACTGTTTTGTATATTACAAGCATTTTAGCACTATCTGATTTCTTAATTACATATATAATTACTTAATTTTTGTTTAAAAACCATAAAACTTATTTTTAAAGGAGGCAAGCCTATGAGAGGAATCCATGCAATTAAGAACAGAGCTCAGGGGGCACCTGGGTGGCTCAGGTCATGATCTCAGGGTCCTGGGATGGAGTCCTGCATCAGGCTACCTGCTCAGCAGGGAGTCTGCTTCTCTCCCTCCACCCCTCCCAGTGTGTGTGCATGTATGCTCTCTCTCTCTCTCTCTCTCTCAAATAAGTAAATAAAATCTTAAAAAAAAAAAAAAAAGAATACAGCTCATGAATACCCCAGGTTCTTTCCATAATTCTATTCCATGGGACTTGACCAGCTCTTCGTGAATCCCCATCCTTGACTCCTCACCTCCATCTCCGGTTTGCGCACCATCTTTAGTTCTTTACCTACATTATTACCAGGTTTTGCTGGCCAAAAGAAATCCAAAGGGGACTTTTATTTCTACCAAAAAGGGGATAAAGTGAAAAACAGCCTTCAGCATTTGTTTTTGCAGTGAGCTGTTCCAGAGGCAGGGGGCGCTGTGGAGCAGCAAGAGTGGCGCCACCAAGCGCCTTCTTCAGGAACTACACTCAGCGTGTCAGCCGCAAGCTGTGGCAGCTTTGAACTCTGTGTGTGAGCATCTGTGCTTTACGTCAATTTATTTTGTGCTTCCCATAACAAAAGGTGTCCTAACATATCAGAAAAGCCCAAAAGAGGTTAATTTTTAAGGCCTGGGAGTACTCATTTTTTCCACATAAATTAACGGAGTTTTGTTTTGTTTTTCTGGTTTTGGGGGTTTTTTTGCTTTTCACCATTTCTGCTTATGAAAGATTTCACAGGAAGGCTCTCTAATTCAGAAAGTGGGGGAAACCTGTATGGAAATATAACCTGCTGTAATTTTGTGACTCTGACCAAATCACCTCACTTCTCAGATTCCTTGTCTGTAAAGTGAGGGATTGAGTCTAGATGATCTTAAACCTCCTTCCACCTCCACCATTCTATGGTTTATATCCTGATGGTAAGGCTGAGTTGTCAGAGGTATGTAAAAATAATTACGAAGGAAGTGATGTCATCTATTCTATGATTAAGGAAAATAATTCACTGAAGAGAGATACTGGATTCCTTTCACTTTAAAAAGAAATGTGAGGGGAGCCTGGGCAGCTCAGTCGGTTAGGTGTCTGCCTTCCACTCGGGTCATGGTTCCAAGGTCACGGGATTGATCCTCACGTTGGGGGGGGGGGCTTGCTCAGTGAAGAGTCTGCTTCTCCCTCTTCTGCTCTCCCCTCGCCCCCACTTATGCTCCCTCTCTCTTTCTCTCTCAAATAAATAAATAAATAAATCTAAAAGGAAGGGAGGGAGGGAGAAAAGAAGGGAAGGGAAGGAAAGGAAAAGAAAGAAATGTGAAACTCTACACCAGATCTGAATCGAGCTAAAAGTGAGCTTGAATGGAGAACAGAGGGTCCCCAAATCATGGAACTAGACAGGTTTTTTTTTTTTGTTTCTTTGTTTTTTTAAGTTTTATTTATTTATTTGACAGAAAGAGATACAGTGAGAGAGGGAACACAAGCAGGGGGAGTGGGAGAGAGAGAAGCAGGCTTCCCGCTGAGCAGGGAGCCCAAAGGGGCTCGATCCCAAGACTCTGGGATCATGACCTGAGCCAAAGGCAGACACTTAAGGACTGAGCCACCCAGGTGCCCTTGGCACTAGACAGTCTTGATCAGACTTCTCTTATGAGCCCTTATTTGAGAGAGGTATTCAAATCCATGTTATAATGCCCAAGTGACCTCTTAATGCAAAGGAGGGAGTGTGGTTTTAAATCCCCAGCCCCTTGGGGAGGACAGAGGTTAGCTAGAAACAAAGGCAGAAGTTCCCATTAAGAAAGATGGGCCCAGGGACGCCTGGGTGGCTGAGTTGGTTAAGCCGCTGCCTTTGGCTCAGGTCATGATCTCAGGGTCCTGGGATCGAGTCCCACATCGGGCTCCTTGCTCAGCGGGGAGCCTGCTTCTCTCTCTGCCTCTGCCTGCCACTCTGCCTGCTTGTGTTCTCCCTCTCTCTCTCTCTGACAAATAAATAAATAAAATCTTAAAAAAAAAAAAAAAAAAAGAAAAGAAAAGAAAGATGGGCCCAGATGACCAAGGGATAAAATAAGAGCCCCCAACAATGCACACATTTCCCCTTAGAGGAAAGAAGGATTTCACTGTTAAAGGCAAAGGTTTTTACTTTCCCTGAAGGTATATGACACCTAACTGTGAACTTGCTAAGTGGATCTTAGAACCAAAAGAGAAATAATGGTGTGCATTTATAATTACTAATGGGGAAGATATAAATGGCAGGCTTAGCATTCCTTCCAGAGTTTTGGGAGAAAACCTTGTTAAGTATATGAGATTCCAGAACCCTCTGTCACTTAGTAGATTAGATGGACTCTTGCAATTGTATTCCAGCAGGATGCACTGGGATCCATGGAGGTCAGTCCCTTGAAGTACCAATAATTTGTAAGTCTTTCAAAATATAAGAAATTAAGTAAATATTATATGTCTTGAAGTAGTAAACACTCACACCCACGCGCACACACACACATGCACATTCTGAGAAACAGAAGAGAACAGAATGCCAAAAGGAACAGAAATGAACCTTTAAAATCCTAAAGGGAAAAGGGAAATCACTATAGGTTCTCTGGCCTTTGCTAAAATGTAATAGATTTTTTGGGAGAAAGATAACTCTATCCCTATAAACGGACTCATTCTTATGTTATGGCTTTGGTCCCTAAACTGGGGCATGCGAAGACAAAATAGTAAATGTATTTCTTGGTGATGAAAAGTTTCCCACTATTGTATGTATTCAATACACTCTTCTTGAACTCACAGGAAATATTTACTGAAAGTTCCTAATGTCAGGTACGTCACTCAGCGCCTCAAATATTTTGGCCTTCATAGCAACCCCCGTGACATATGAACTCGTAGTGGCCCCGTTTGCAGATGAAGAAATTGGCACAGTGAGGTTAGGGGACATGGCGAGGTCTCATAGTTAATGAGCCCATGTTCTGAACTATGGTACTGCTGGCTGGTCCATCAACAACCACCCCCATCCCTGGCTGGAAGTAGACATGATCATCTGAGGGGGAGTCTAGAAACATTCATGAGAAGTAAGGAAGCAATTCATACAATACAGGGAATTGTTCAAAAACAAAGACTACTTGGGGCTCCTGGGTGGCTCAGTTGGTTAAGGGTTTGCCTTTGGCTCAGGTCACGATCTCAGGGTCCTGGGATCGAGTTCCGCTTTGGGCTCCCTGCTCAGTAGGGAGTCTGCTTCTCCCTCTCCCTCTGCCCCTACCCCACCCCAACTCATGCTCTCTCTCAAATACACAAATGATAATAATAAATAAAGACTACTTGATGTTAGATATGAATTTCAAAATATTTAAACACCAGTCGAGCATGAGCACTGATTGATTCCATAACCAGGTGCTGGCCCCATTACCAGCAGATCACCCCAGGGACACCAGCAGCAGAGCCACTTACCTGAGAATCAACCTCTTGAAGCTCTCCGATCTAGGAAAGAGGGCCCCGCACTGTGTAACAAAACAGCTTTTCTACTCTAGGCCCAGGACAGAAGATGTACCTCTCCGGCTTTCGGCAGAGGTTCAGAGGGTTTGATGGGTGACCTGGGCCTTGGGATGGGAAATTGCTGCCAGGCACCTGTCAGGGAGACCCAGTGAAAAGGAGCCTGTTCAGAACGGTATTACACACTTGCCCTCAGATTTTCCAAATTGAATAATAAGAGGAGCAGAATTACAAGTTTCCTTCATCTCTCCAGCCCCAGAGGCCCTTCCGCTCATCAAAGAGGCCATGAATGTCCACCTGAAGCTGGTCTCGGTATGGGTCCCATATGTGGGGCTGGGGAGGGGGTGGAAGGGAGTGGGTCAAAGGAGTTCCCCAGAAGCCCAAAAATGTGTATGAAATATCATATTTCATCTTCTAAAATCATGCTCATTTTTATTTTGAACCCAGAACGAATCCATCCTTTTTTTTTTTTTTAAAGATTTTATTTATTTATTTGACAGACAGAGATCATAAGTAGGCAGAGAGGCAGGCAGAGGGAGAGGAAGGGAAGCAGGCTCCTCGCTGAGCAGAGAGCCCGATGCGGGGCTCGATCCCAGGACCCTGGGATCATGACCTGAGCCGAAGGCAGAAGTGTTAACCAAGTGAGCCACCCAGGCGCCCCATAGAATGAATCCATCCTTAAGACAAAAACTCCCTCCTGAAATATTCAGTCAATCTGACATGACACAGAGAGGCCCCATGATTATCTAAAAGCTTCCCAAAGCCCAGCTCAGATCCAAGTCTGATACCCGGTGCACTTGTCCCTTGGAGGGAAGCAGGGCTGCTAGAGAAAGCCCTACCTGGGGAGGGGCTGGGCCGCATACATGCCAGAGCCCGGTCAGCTGCCAGTGCTGCCGAAAAGCCGGTGAAGACATGAATGAATGAATGAATGAATGAACAGACAGAGGGGTGACTCCTCGTGTAATACCACTTTCAAGGAGGCCTGTCCAAGTCCATTACGAGCTGGACGTGAGCAGTTTTCACTGATGCCGGAGGCGCAAGCCACACACGTGCCCTCAAGACAGGCTTTCAGAACAGACCCCGGAGATACCAAAGGACACTTCTAGCAGGAATAATTAATCACCTGGGAAAAGGGAACCTGAACCTGAGAGGCCGAGCAGCTGACAAGAGGGGAATGCTATATGGAAACCGATTAGACATGGGTGTTAAACATCCCCACCGTCTGTGACGAGGAGAATAAATCATGTCGCCAACAGCGATTTGCAGGTGGGGGAAGGTTAAGGAGAATGGAGCCGGAGAGCCAGGACACACAGAAAGGTCTCTAAGGCAGAAGGGGGCCTCACAGCACCAGGGCCAGGACCCTCCCAACCCGGAGAGGGAGACACACCAGGTCATCTGAAGGCTGTCGTGGTGACTGGGCTCAACACTGAATGACAGGAGGGCTTCAGAGGGCAAGAACAGAGAGGTCTTGTCTCTCGGAGCGCTGGAGGGTTGTCTGGAGGAGCGGTATGGCAGAATGGCAAGTGTGGCCATTGAAATTCATTTATATGTCAGCTAATGCCATATTTCACTCTGATATGGAATAATATTTGCATTTTTGTAGGCTTCAAACAAGAAGTATGTACCATTTGTGCCTTCTGTGTACTTTCAAAGTTAAATAAGAAACAGTCTACAAGGGGCGCCTGGGTGGCTCAGTGGGTTAAAGCCTCTGCCTTCGGCTCAGGTCATGATCTCAGGGTCCTGGGATCGAGCCCCGCATTGGGCTTTCTGCTCGGCAGGGATCCGGCTTCCTCCCCTCTCTCTCTGCCTGCTTCTCTGCCTACTTGTGATCTCTGTCTGTCAAATAAATAAATAAAATCTTAAAAAAAGAAAGAAAGAAAGAAAGAAAGAAAGAAAGAAAGAAAGAAAGAAAGAAAGAAAGAAAGAAACAGTCTACAAAATTAGGAAAGGGATTTATAATCTGTCTTGCTCCCTGAGCTAGAGTTTGAGGTCTGTGGGTTTTAGACTCTAAAAAACCCTAGATCACGTCTAGAACAGACACGTCCATCCACAGAGACAGAAAGTAGATGCATGGCTGCCTCAGGCTGGGAGGAGGAGGCGGGAGAAATGGGGAGTGACTGCTGGGACAGAGTTTCTTTACCGGGTGATGAAAACTTTCTAAAAGGTATTGTGCTGATGGTTACACAATTCTACAAATCTACTAAAAACCATTGGATTATGCACATGAAGTGGGTGAATTGTGCGTAAATTATATCTGAATAAAGCTTTTTAAGGAACAAGAAAACCCCGGGGTCAGTGTCCTAATTCTGCCACTTGCTGCTAGTTGTACCCCCTCGAGAAAGTTACTTACTCTTCCCTCGGTTCCCTCATCTGTACGATGGGCTGACATGCTAGCACTAGTTATTTCATAAAGGCGATGGGAATTACCACTCAGATCATGTCTGTGAGCAGCTGAGCCCAAGGTCCTGCCCATACTAGAAATGCAGTACAGGTCAGGTATCTGTCTGTTTGTCCCAACATAATAAACGAATTTATGTGAGAAGTGAAGTTTGAGGATGGATTGATGGTTCATTGAGTTTCCTCTGGCTATTTTCTGCCAGAAAGCCGACCTCAAGTTGCATTTACTGGAGATCTGCCTGCCCCAAACTGCGAAAACATCAAAATTCTTTGCTTTGGGCTGGAATTGGATGAACTCAGCATGGTTATTCACCAAGCACAAGTTCTGCTGGCAATTATATAAGCCTTTGGTTCATTTTTTCTTTTTTTGTAACTTGGTAAATGCTATTCATTTGGGAGCCGAAACTCTTTCAAAACACAGGGCCCACGGAGTAAACTGAGGGAGAGAGTTTTGGTGGCCAAAGGTATTGTGAACCACTGACCCGGTGCCTCTAAACACCATCAGCTCTGTCGCTTGGGTTTGAATTTTGAGGACAGGTGAGGACAGGTGCTTGTCAGAGACAGGAAAGGATGGCAACTCGGGCCACTCCATTGTGCAGGGATCGCCGTGCAAGTGAGTTCAGAGATCTGGAGTGTTTGGGGAGAAGAAAGTTCTCGGATTCCTTCTGCTCATTCTCAACTGCTAAGACCTAGTTGTGGTCTCAGGAGCCAGGGCATTTGGAACACCCCTCAAGGTCATCCAGGTCACATTCCTGTTACTTTTGTCTTTTGTCCAGTGACACAACTGGGGTCAAAGCCATGGTCCTAGTCACTCTTGTCCCAGGATGAACAGAAGCTCGATGTGACTTGTTTCCCTTTCTAGATCAATGCGTATGGAACTCTTTGAGTCCCAGGCAGCATCAGCCAGCCTCAGCAGCAGAGTCAGGGGCTAGAAGGAAGAGTCGCCTGAGTGGCTCTGATTCCAGGGCGTCTGATTTTGTTTCAGGTGTTCAGTGTTTGTCCTTTGTCAGCAATGCTGACGTTGGACGCTGGCCCTTCCCAGACCCGGGAGCTACCCCTTTGTCTCTGCGTCAGCCGGCAGAGAAAGACTTCTGCCTGCAGGAGTTCAAAGGAAGAAAGGGGCTGACAGCTGTCTTCAGAGAGACTTCCCGGTGTGGCAGTTACTCACAAGTGACCTGACTGCGGGCTATGGTCTGACCTTCAGTCTTGAGTAGACACAGCAACAGAATACAGTCACGGGGCCATAAAGCCATTCTCTTCCTGAAGGTAGCTCTGGGAGGGAACCCCCCAGCTCGGGGAAGGGGTTGGGGTTGGGTGGTCCTGGACCAGGACAGAGAGGAGTTAGGCAGGTGAAATGCGGTGACTGTTAAGGCTGCCTGAACTAGCCATCTCCATTTTGGGGTTGTTTTCCAGCAGATTGGGAACCTTAAAAGATGAGGGTTATGCCCCTTGGGCACCATGGCCAACCAAGACAGAGCTCTGATGGACGCTGCCCACCTTTGTCATGGGCCCTCTCCTTTTTCTTAGTTTTCATGGTGACTATGCCCTTTGATTGATTGGCACTGTCTGTCTTTAAATGCGTGAAAATATTCAATCCAATTAATCAAATCTCAGAGTCTTGGAAGCCACGCCATCTCTCTCAAATTTTGACCGAAACTGCTGGGATCTAGTTGGACCCCCCCCCCCAAAGATAATTTATCTTCCCATT
This sequence comes from Martes martes, assembly GCF_963455335.1. Taxonomy (NCBI): domain Eukaryota; kingdom Metazoa; phylum Chordata; class Mammalia; order Carnivora; family Mustelidae; genus Martes; species Martes martes. The sequence continues at coordinate 39,188,816 of NC_137894.1, forward strand.
CTATGAGGGAGTCTCACTGAGCGTGAATAACAACAGACTAACATTTACTGAGTCCCAATGCAGTGCCGGGCATAATGCTAAGAATTTGGCTTGCACTAACTCATCTAATCCTCATATAAATCTCAGGAGGAGGGTTCTGCCATTATCGCCATTTACAAATGTTGAGCCTGAGGCACAGAGAGGTTAAGTAATTATCCTAAAAGCATGCAGCTCCTAAGTGGGGAAGGCAGTGTTTGAACCCAGGCAGTCCAGCTCCAAAGGCAATACCATAACCCAGTGTGTCAAAAATACTAAGGACAGGCACCACTTGAAAGGTCTTCTCCAAGGAAAAGAAAATTAACTAGATGTCAAGCTGGAGTTTGCTGGAGTTTTGAGACTCTTGCTGGGTGTTGAATCTAGTCTTCATGAATCAGTAGACATAGTAGTGACCAGCCTGGAAAGGGGAAGAAGGGGTAGCTCCTTGTGCTGGGAGTGGCTTCTCATCCTGTCTCGTTGGGATTCCCTGCCCCTGCAGTCACTCCTTTGGCCTGTTGTATATTATTCGTTCAGTAGACTTGTATCAAGCACTTTATATGCAATCGACACTAGAGACACCAAAGAAAGACACATAGTGGCTGCACCCCCTCCCCAGGACCTCTCAAATACGGTATGAGATTGTCATTGGCTTCCACCTAAATGATCTAGTTAATCCTCAGAATCACCCCATGAAGTAATGGAGGTGGGAGTTGATATACCCATTTTGTAGCTGGGAATACTGAGGCACCGAGTAACTTATCGCTCTGCCTCCATGTCTCCTGTCATCATACTGGCCTGAATCCCAAATGAAGCTCTATTTCAAGTGTTCTGTCTTCTTGCCTCCATATATCTAAAGCACACTTACATGATCAATCTGTTAGTGGGCTTTCACTAGTTATCAATGAAATGAGAAATAAAGATGATGGAGTATTTGTCCATTGAACAAAATGTCTTCTATTTGAAGAACTATCCTCCATCCTGAAATTATCTTCGTCCTACCTTTTGGTATTAAAATGTCCTTTTACAAATATTAGTAGTGGTTTTTTTTTTAAATGCACTTTTCTGGCAAAATAAAACATTGGTGATTCTGTTATTTTCCAAACCCATTTGCTGGTCTTTGAACCATTGCCCTAAAATGCACATGACCCCAGAAATACAGTAAGTACAGCCCTCCTGCCAGGGTCATAGATGAGCCTCTCACCATGCACAGATCTTAAGGTGGCTGAGCGTCTGACCTTGAGAGTGAGGAGACTTGGATCAAGAACAATGAAGAGCCTGGATATGTTGCCATCCCTTTACTCTGATTTGCAAAAGACACATGACTTTCCATAGCCCTGGCAACCAGCCAAAAATGATAAGGTTGATTAATTCCACAAGTACATTATCCACATGTCACCAAATATTGACTCTTACCTACCCCCTCCCCCGCAGCCATCTGCACTGGTGTGTTGGATCAAAATAAATCAGCAAACAAAAAGTGGCAGGCAGACGACACCCCAGGGATGCCACAGCCAATTGCGTAATTCCCAGTGCTGGGCTGAGTTCAGAGTGGCTGCCCCACTTCTCCATCTTTCTTCTCCCCCTATGGCCAGGAGCGCACGTGTACACACACACACACACACACACACACACACACACGTGCATGCACACATGGGTTTTAGATGGCAGCTGGAGTGAAAAAGACTGATGAGGTCCTAGCAAGTCACGCTTATAGTAGACCACTTACTGATATATTTGTGTACCAGGCATACAAATGCCGTGATGATGTTTAACCCTCACCATAGCTCTGAGATAGAGGAACCATCACTGCTCCCATTTTATAGATGAAGAATTCCAACCCATTTATTTTAACCGACTTGTCCAAAGCCAGACATCGAGCTTTTCGTGGTCTGACCTCCAAGTTACTGCTTTTACGTCAACCTCAGCCAGCCCACCTTCACTGCCACCTGATGTGCTTCTCGAGCTCTCTGTGCCTCTACTTCTGCATCCTGAGAATGGGACAGTTATGGTACCCAGTTTACACGGTGGTTGGAGGGAACCAAAGAGCTAACACGTGTCACGTCCTTACTGTAGCCTCGGCACACAGAAGGTGCTCGATAGGCATGGCTATTCTTGCGGACACTGTTGTTATTTTTATTAGGCAATATCTCCTTCCCTAGCTGGATGAAGGGAGTGTGGAGGATACAGACTTGACAACAAGCAGAGGAGACACTTGGGTGTGTGAGTATTCTTGGGGACCAAGTGCCCAGAGAGGGACGCTCCTATCCCCAGCAGAGGATAAGACATTTCCTCTGTACTCCCTCACCCTGGACTGTGAGCATTTCTACACCCTGTGGACTTCCTCAGCAGCTCATTCTCCTTCTCCACGCCCTTCTGTCTCTTCTCTTCTGACAGCTTTCCAGAGAGGCGACTCACCCCATCCTCCACAGCCCTCTCTCCCGGAGTCAGAAACTGCTAGACTGTCAGGTGAGAGTAGTTAAAATGCATCTCGTACTGGTGGGGTGTGTGTGAGTGTGTGTATGTGTGTGTGTACCACACCCACAGACACTCCCCACAAAGCACCGAGGAAGGTCAGCTCATTTTTAAAAGCAATTTCCGGCATTTCCCCCCTCCACTGCCTCCCACCAACGACAGGCAAACACAACAATTAATCGACTGAAACTCCCCTCACAGCTGCTACCCGTCTTCACATGAGGCAAGTGATGCATACCAGCCTCTTTAAATTTTGTCTTAAATTTTGTAACATGGAAAATAGAACCAACGACCCCCGTGAACGAGAGCTATTTCCGTGAGTTTTCTTTTCCAGCATCTGAAACCGATGACTAAAATCCCAGTCACCAGCTTGAGGGTGTCACAAAAATGCTTCTTTCCCACACGACCTTTTGCCACCACTGACTGCGTTTTCAAAAGCAGCCTGAGGCCGGAGAACAGCTGTTTGCTGGCTCCCTCCAGAGCAAGTTGCAAATGGTGCATCAAGCATCATCAGCGTGTGCTTTTTGCTTCTTGGAGAGATGGGGTTCAACCTGCCAAGTGGAAGGGAGGAGTCATAGAATGGATAATAGGATGTTAAGACTGGAAGCTTCCACTAGTCACCAAGATAGTCCAGGTGTGAGAAAAAGCAAAGTATACAGTTAAAAAAAAGAAGAGAACACCAGCGCCATGATCCCTCCTTGTGCTGAATTGTTCTAGCGTCAACTCATTTCCCAGAATCACCTTTACAGAATGTTCCAGATTTGAGTTTATGGAATGAAATTGGTGTGGGATTCAGGAGGTGGAAGCGAAGCAGCAGCCCTTCCCTCTGGTGGTTGCTGTGGATTAAAGGAGGTGGGAGGAAGTCACAGGTGCTGGCGGATTCCAGTTTGCTGTTAGTTTTCCCAGCGGTGCGTCTGGCTCCCCTTCCCAGCTGCTGACCCGCCAGCCAGCATGGCCCCCGGCACCCAGCAGGCACTTTGCTGGGAATCCTAAGGGAGCAGCCATGATAAGGAGACAACCTTGCACAGACTGGTACCCTCCCCCTCATGCCCTACTCCAGCAGCTGGAAGACTGGCATGTCCCTGTGAGCTCTGAGCAGTCACCGGTACCAGCCCTGCTTCGAGACCTTTCTCCAACCTCCCTCTCCTTTTCTAACCTTTACTCCCCCAGCACCTCCCACAATTATATGGTCTCCTTGCTGGAATATACTCCTATCCCATAATGCTTGTAAAGATTCGCAAGGTCCTGACTGGACCTCAACTGAGGCACTCCGGGACCCCTGAGCCAGATCAAGGATAAGGAGTGGCCAAGTGTGAGGGAAAGAGAATTGTCAAGAAATTTCGATGAGTGGGGCACCTGGCTGGCTCAGTCCGCAGAGCACGAGAGCCTTGATCTCAGGGTCTTGAGTTCAAGCTCCATGTTGGGTGTGGAGCCTACATGAAATAAAATTTTTTAAAAAATAAATAGAAAATAAAATAAAATAGAAATTTTCTTGAGAGATGCAACTGTGCCATGCATCCCAACCTACCCCTATACCTCAAGTCTCATGATGGCCACCATGGGACCCCTCACAGTGTTTGGGTATGTGTGCCCTGCTGCTGGATATGGAGGGATGCCACCTAATTCTTGCCTCAGAAAAAAGAAAACAAGCAGACCGCCAAGATGGCCATCCTGGGTTCCTCTCACTCGCAAATTCTGGAGTGGGTAGAGTATGTAGTGGGATTGTCCTGGGTCTAGAGAGAGGGGTAGAGCAAGCTCAACAGCGAGAAGTAGGAAGTGGACTCAGGACACCTTTGGAGGAAGCGTCACCAGCAACCACAGGAATGGAGACGCACCCCCCAGACCAAGGGATCTGTGGGAGAGCTCAGCGATGGGAATCTTGGAGGTGCTCTCGAACCACCTCACCAGAAAAGCAGTGTTTGATACCTGCTGACCCAGAAAGCATGAGGCCAGTGTCTGGCCCTGGGCAGCACCTCATTTACCATTCCTTCCTCCCTCCTCTCTGACCCTGGCGGGGTCACAAATTCCCTAACAGGCTGAAATGGGAGGGGGCCAGAGAAATGGCAAAGATTTGTCATAAAATTAAGTTCAGAGGTTTGGTTAATCTCTTGGTGTGGGCGAAATTGAACTGACATCGTGTCTTGTGACGTACAATGACCATGTAAGTGAGAGTGAGCGGGAAATGTTGGACCTTCCGGAGTTGTGGCCTAGGAGTGGGAGAGCGTTTCCACATCCTTTACATTAAGGCCAGGGAAAAAAATAAAGTTGCGGTTGCTCAGGCCCAGAGGCTGGGCACTGTGCATGCCAGTTACAAATGTCGAGGCGGGCACGGGGCCCTGTGGCCCTCACTCGAGCTTGTGGAGCCTTGATTCCTCTCGTGAGGCTTCAGGACACGACAGGGCACAGGGAAGCCTGAGTGTGGGATAGGGAGGACTGTCCCCTCTTCAAACCGAACTTACACTACTTTCTATATAAGAATTCCAAATAAGTTTTCATTTGAAGGCAAGATAGAATTCCACCACTTTAAAAAGATCTTGAAACCAGCTTTCTGTTTCATATGACGAATCCAGAAACAAGGGCCATAGAAGGGGAGCAATCCACCCACGTGGGAGCAGGACGGGAACCAGCGTTCTGGCTTGTAACCCCGAACCTTCTCCCTACCACACATGCCTCCAACCCCAACGTTCATATCCATGTGTACTAGTTGCTTTTAGATTCCTCAACTCAGAAATAACATGTAAGAGTAAGAAAAGTGAAGCAAAAGAGGAAAAACTAGATCAACAAGTACAGGGGGAGTAAGGGGAGCAGGAGGAAGGCTTTGGTAGAGAAACGGGGACGGAGCTGCTTGCGGGAAAGCCCAGCCCTGGGTCTCTTGTGACCTCAGGTATCCTCTGTCAGCTGGGAACTCTCGAGGAAGCATCTTCCTAGTCCCCGGCTCATGCCGGCATACAACCCGGGATCCGGGTTTTCACAAGCGCCTCAGATGATATAACGACCAGGGAAGGTTCAGCTCCACAGAGTGGCAACACGATCAATGCCCCTGTGTGTACATGGACGCCGGTCCCAGCTGCTTCCTCCCCACGGGGTCACACTCGGGAGGAGTACGACAGGGCTGCCTGCGGGCTGGGGGTGACTCTGGCTGAGGGTAGTCTGAAAGGGCGACCTCTGGTGCCGCTAAGAAGCAGCTGCTGAGGGAGCCCAGGGGTAATCCAAGCAGAGACCCATTCTAGAAGCTAGCCCAGCAGAGGTGCGGCATCTGAGCTGGGCTCAGGAGGCCTTGGAAGGGGACTATACAGGCTGGGAGAGAGGACAGGTCAAGGTTCTAGGCAGCAGGGGCTCTCTAAGGCACTGAGGCTTCAAAGTATGAAGGAGAGCTGTGCTAAATTGACAATATTGGGGTAACTTTGGCCACAAACCCTCAAGGGAAGATTCTGTGGTTTTCATAACCAGTCTGAATCCCAGAGCACCCGAAGATACATTACTGTTGCTCATATAGGACAATGGTTCTCATCAACCAGGAGTAGTTTTGGCCTGCCGGGGAACATCTGTCACCTGGAGATATTCTGTTTGCCACACCAGTGGGTAGAAGCCAGGGAAGCTGCTGGATATCCTGCCCAACCTGGGACACCTCCCCACCACAAAGATCCACCTGGATCCAAAAGTCAACAGTGCCAGGGTGGAGACACCCTTGGGCAGCCGTCCTCCTTTGGGGAAATTCATATCTGAGATGCCCATGATAGAAAGTGCTGGTTTCCCTGTGCCCACAAACCAGCCCACAGGAGCACCCCCCCCCAACCTGGAAGGCCACTAGGTCTGGAACCCAGCACTGGCATGCAAGCAGATGCTGGCCACTCCGTACCACAGCAAGGTTTCTTAGAAGAGAAGATAAATAGCAACACACGTTGTACCTGACAGCGATAGGCATTGAGGTCCACTGACTTCACACCCACGCGTCCCCGCCGTGCCCTGCCCTGCTACTCTCACTGCCCACGGTGACAGTCCTGCTGTGTCACGGGCATGGAACCGCACCTATACCACCTTCACCTCCCACGCCAGCCACCGGGACTCCACTCTCTTGGTTTCCAGTGGGCAAGCCTGATGTTTCTTGCAAACCAAGTCAAGGCGGGTGGGGGGGGTCCTTTCTGAGCTACTCAGTGTGCAGATAGGGTGACTGTACCCCCCCATTCTGATCGTGGCATGTCACGTACCTCTCAGTAAGTGTGGGCATCTGTGTCCCCAAGATACTGCTCCAGCTTGTGCAGGCTGAGCATCCCACTTTCACCCAACTCATCTCATTTATTCAGTTCCCTGAGGCACTCAAAATCATCCCCCATAACGTGTCAGTGGACACAGGTCCTCTGCCTCTCTCCAAGTGTGCAGCCAAGTGCTTTGAAGGATGTGGCAGGAGCAGAAGGGGGAAAGCTCAGAATCCTCACTCTCTGAGCAGAGCCCTGCGGCTTTCTTTCCTCGCTGGAAACAACCCTATTTGTTATTTTGAGCCATGACTGGGATGACACTTATGACATATAGCAAAGCGGGAATTATCTTTAGGAGCAGAAAGACTAAGACATACTGGGAGTCTGATAAGATAAAAGCGGCCACAGATAAAAGCATTTATAAAGGAAGATGATGGCTATCTGCCAAGCAGGAGTGAGGAAACTCACCCAGCACACACAAAGAAATGAAAAGAAGTCAAGTCAAATTCTGTGACGGGCTGCAAGTTAGCTAGCATCCTTCCCTGCAAGACGATTCAGCGAGAGGACAGAAAATGGAAGGGGACCGTGGGTGTTGGGGCTTGGGGACACCATATGACCTTGGCCAGAAGTGTCCTGTGCATAGAAAGGAAGGGAAGCCACCCTGTTTACCCCTCGGAGTCACGGGGGTGTTTACGTGAGTGGATGCGGGTTACGATGCCGTGCATGCTGGGGAAGCATCAGATACGGAAGGCTTACCTTCTCCCACTGTCGCATACAGAAGTTGAGGGGGAGAGCTGCTAAAAAAAAAAAAAAAAAAAAAAAAAAACAGATTCTGGGCCCTAACTCCAGAGATGCGGAATCAGTGGGTTTGAGCTGGGACCCAGGAATCTGGACGTTAGCACGATTCTGAAATAGGAAGCCTCTAATGACCCAGGCAGGTAAATACCGTTATGACGCCCATTTTACATGTGAGGAAACTGAGGCACGGCTAGTGGGTGGCAGAGCCAGCTCCCAAGAGATCTCAGACTCAAGAAATGAGAAGAGAGGTTGTCAAAATCTGGGCCGGGACCCCTTTCCCCGCCACCTCCTCGGAAGTAGCCAGCAGAGCTGCAGCCCGTTCGCAAAAGCATCCAGCCGCCTCAGACGGGCTGTTTCTCTGAAGCCTTGGAGGCAGGCAAATATGCCTGAGACAGGCGGAAACAGACACTCATGAATGATAGAGACAAAGGAAGAGGAAAGGAGGGAAGAGCCGCCTTAAAAATTATAACTTACATCAAATTTGTGCTTCTCTGCAGATTCTCTGGGATAAAATTTGTTCTAAAATATGTCAATGCCAAGGTGATTAGAATGCCATTCTGTCCCATCAGTGTACAGAGAGGAGAGGGAACGGCAGCCAGGAGGTCACAGTTTTGGAAAATAACAGAAAATGAGTCAGTTAGACTTACAAAACCCAGAATCATTGAATGTTAGAATCGCACGTACCTCTGGGGGTGATCCTGATTAGCCCCCCACCTTTTTTACAGATGAGCAAGCTGAACTGTGAGGAGGGCGGGTGCCCAGGTTAGCAGAGCCCAGATCTAGAGCCAGAGTTCTGACCCCCTGCCTCCCCAGTCTGGTGCTCATTTTGCTCCACACCCTGCTACCGTGAAACTTGGAAGGAAAGGAAGTCCTTCTGTAGCACTCCTCCCAAACTCCTTCTTTAACAATCCACGGCCTGAGTTGGAAAGGCAGCTGAGGAAGGACAGAAGAGAGGTGAGAAGAGGCAGCCAGCCTCGGACTCCGTAAATAAGAGAATGTCTCAGACATCATTACCCTGTAGAGCAGCCCCCATTCGCCAGCTCACTCAGAGTCACAGAAAGGACAAGTGGCCGAATAGAAGAAACCCCAAGGAAGGCGCCCCAAGATGGGTCGGAGGGCATGGGCACATCAGCTTGCCTCTTACCACCTTCCTGGCTTGGGGACCCAGGGACACAACTTGGAAAACCAGCATCTTTGAGACACAGGCAGATTCAGGTGGGATTTCCCTTCCAGCTCCAAACCCTCACAGGAGCCCTTGCCCATACACCTCAGGTCCACCATGGTCTGCCTGTACCCTGCCCATCCAATTTTATTTTCTACCATGGCCCTCATGTCAGCATGCATTCTATACCTTGGACTATGCTGACCAATGGATACCCTGGGAAGAGTGCCAGTGTCAACCCAAGAGGCCCACCCAGGGGCAGTCCTTGGCCGTGGAGGAAGAAGAATTTCCAGGCTATAGGAAGCAATCCTGAAACTGAGGGGAAAGGCCTCTAGGACACAGGCCTGAGCAAAGAGTACCCCAAGACATTACCCTCACCCCCAACAGCATGCTCCCTCCACACGCGACACCACCATAGCAGTGACACAGCAGTAGAGGAGACGTGGCCCCGCTCCCAGCTCTGAGCTCCCCGTCCTCCCGTGACCAGTGCGGTCAAGGTCAGAGCTAGAGCAGCCATTGCCCTGAGCAGTGACAAGAGCAGCCTGTGGTCCCAGAGGACAAGACAGAAGGATCTGGATTTTTGGTTTTCTTTCCACAAAGATATTGTAACTAAGATTACTATCATTGAACGAGTAAGCCTAGAGGCTTATCGCCAGAATGGGGGATCCTGGGAGCAAAGACAGACATAATCTCAATAGCGGAAGATAAAAGAACTGGGAGCTTATCTTCTTCTCAAACGGCAATGCAGTGGTGACCGTGGCATTGAAGTGATAGCCACCCACTAGGCTGTGGCTTTGACTTTGTTTAAACCAATGTGCACTCAAGTGTTTACCATGAAAATCATCCACTGGGTGACCTACGGTGCACCAGGCTGACCAAGCTGCCTTTATTTCCTGAACAGAACAGGATGTGTGAAGACGCCAAAAAAGAATGTTTGCTCTGCCAAGCCCAGTAAGTCCTGAAAGAGACTTTCGAAGTTCCCTTTCTTCCCATTTGTCTTGGTAATGAATTCTCTGAGTCTCTGACCTGGCAGTTCAGTTATCTTTCCCATCTCTGATAAAAGCCTAACGGTGGGGAAAGATAATATTTTCTTAATCAAATGAGCGTCAGTGAGATCTATGCAGCAGCTTCTAACATTTTTTAAATGACTTGACTCCTTCGCAGCTTCTCTTTGGAGAAAGCCCTTGGGGCATGATATGAATAGGAAGGCATATTCCACATTTATTCCAGATTTATTGAACTCATAATCATTTTTAAACTTTTAGGTGGGAACCCTTGAACTTTCCAGCTTTGTGACAATGGAAAGGAGAATGTGAACAATTACTTAGAAGATGTGATCAGTTTTCAATTGCCCATCAGGATCTTCAGGCCTAATTGCTTAGGAGTCTTGAACGAACCCTGTTTGAACGTTTTCTCTGGGGACGCCTGGGTGGCTCAGTCAGTTAAGCATCCAACTCCTAGTTTCAGCTCAGGTCATGATCTCAGGGTTGTGAGATCGAGTCCCACATCGGCTCACATGCTGGGTATGGAGCCTGCTTAAGATTCCCTCCCCCTCTGCTCCTCACCCTGCCACCAAAAGAATGTTTTTTTCTGTTGTTTTACCTCTCTCTCCTACAGTTTCCAAGCCTATCAAAATCAGCTTATTATAGTAGCTCCCTCATAGAGTTATTATGAAGATTACATAAAATAATGGCTAACATTTAACCCAGTGTTTGGCTCAGTAAATGTTGGCTTTTATTACCAAAGGACCACAGTGCCCCCTCTCAGACCCCTTACCTCTAGTTTCACTCTGTGGGTTTAGTTAGCCTCGGTCAACCTTTGCCTAGAAGCAGATGATCCTCCTTCAGAAATACGATCAGAAGCTCGGTAGTGGTCTAACGCTACGCCGCAAGGCCTACGTCCTTCCTCTCACTTCACGTATTTGCAAGGGCGTTTTACCAACTCACATCATCACCAGAAGAAAGATAAGTTCAGCACAATGTACTATCTGCAATTTCAGGGATCCGTTGGGGGTCTTGGAATGTACCCCCAGCAGATAAGGGGGGAGACCACTGCAATTTCCATCTCTACTTGCTTTTGCCTTTATAGACATGGCCTGTAAATATTCTTAACATCGTAGAGATGGTCCTAGCAGTGAACAAATGGTCTCTCTGAGTAAAACGCTGTTAATGCAACCTGTGATTTTACCACTTGGAAAAGAAGTCAGGTAATGGTTTACCATATTTGTTTCCTAGGGCTGCCAACACAACGCACCACCAAGTGGGAGCCTTGAATAAAACCCCAGAAACTCATTCTCACATAGTGGTGAAGGCCAGAAGTCCAAAATCAGGGTGTCAGCAGAGTGGGTTCCTTGTGGAGGCTCTGAGGGACAATATATTCCATGTCTCTCCCAGCTTCTGCCGGTTGCTGGCCATCTTGGCATTCCATGGTCTGTGGACGCCCTTTAGTCTCTGCTTCCATCTTTATATGGCCCTTCCCTCTATGTCTCTGTGTCTCAAATTTTACTCTTCTTTTTCTTTTTTTTTTAAGATTTTATTTATGTATTTAACAGAGAGCGAGATTATAAGTAGGCAGAGAGGCAGGCAGAGGGGGAGGGGGAAGCAGGCTCCCTGCTGAACAGAGAGCCCGATGTGGGGCTCGATCCCAGGACCCTGAGATCATGATCTGAGCCGAAGTCAGAGGTTTAGCCCACTGAGCCACCCAGGTGCCCCTACTCTTCTTTTTCTTACTAGGACCCCAGTCATTGGATTTGGGGACCACCCTAAATCCAGGATGATCTCATCTTGAGATCCTTAAGTTAATTCCATCTGCCCAGACCCCAGGTCCCAGTAAATTCACATTCATAGGTACTGGGGGGTTAGGATTCAGGCATGTGTTTGGGGGAGACACTATTTAACCCACTACAATCATTTGAAGTTCTTCAAACAAAAGCCTTTCCACTACTTTGTTGCAGGAGCCAAACGACTTCAGCGCAAGTATTGCTCATTTTCTATACATCTTTGGAAGCTGCTACAAAACATTTAAGAAGTGTGGGTTGTATGAGAAGTTTAAGTTTCTTTGAAATCTGGAGTCATGTTAAGTCTTGGAAGAAGATGGTGGCAAACTCAATTTCAAAGTTCCAGTGAATGATTCTGCCATAGGCAGAATAAGGCCCCCACCCCACCGAATGCCTATGTCCTAATCTCTGGAACCTCTAAATATGTTTACCTTGCATGAGAAAGGGAATTACAATGGCAGATGGGATTCCTAATCTGCTAACTTTCAAATAGGAAAATTGGGACACCTGGGTGGCTCAGTCGATTAAGCCACTGCCTTCGGCTCAGGTCATGATCCCAGGGTCCTGGGATGGAGTTCCACATTGGGCTGCTTGCTCAGTGGGGAGCCTGCTTCTCTCTCTGCCTCAGCCTGCCTCTCTGCCTACTTGTGTGCTCTCTCTCTCTCTCTCTCTGACAAATAAATAAATAAATAAAATCTTTTTAAAAAATCAAATAGGAAAATTATTCTGGATTATGTGGGTGGGCTCAGTGTAATCACAAGAGTCCTGAAGGGTGGAAGAGTGGGTCTTCATGTTGCTATGTGGAAGAGCTTGGCCCACTGTCACTGACTTTGAAGGTGGAGGAAGGGGCCACAATCCAAGGAAAGCTGGCAGCTTCAAGAAGATGGAAAAGGCAAGAAAACAGAGTCTCACATTCAAAGGCCCCAAAAAGAAATGCAACCCAGCCAACATCTTAGCCTAGTAAGACTCAGATTGGGCCTCTACCCTCCAGAATGATAAGATAATAAATGTGTCCTAAGCCACTAAATGTGTAGTAATTTTTTATGAAGCAATAAGAGAATAATGCAGATACACTCTAAAAAAAAAAACAGTTGGGGCACCTGGGTGACTCAGTGGGTTAAGGCTCTGCTTTCAGCTCGGGTCATGATCCCAGGGTCCTGGGATCGAGCCCCACATCGGGCTCTCTGCTCAGCGGGGAGCCTGCTTCTTACTCTCTCTCTGTCTGCCTCTCTGACTACTTGTGATCTCTGTCTGACAAATAAATAAATAAAATCTTTTAAAAAAATTAAAAAAAACCACATTTGTCTTTCCTACTTAAACTCTACTAAAAGGTTGGGAGAAGAAGCAGGCATAAATGCACAAGAACAAGTACAGAGAAGAGGAAAATAGAGTAACATGGGTTTTTGTTTTGTTTTGTTTTGTTTTTTTAAGATTTTATTTATTTATTTGACAGAGATCACAAGTAGGCAGAGAGGCAGGCAGAGAGAGAGGGGAAAGCAGGTTCCCCGCTGAGCAGAGAGCCTGATGCGGGGCTCGATCCCAGGACCCTGGGATCATGACCCGAGCTGAAGGCAGAGGCTTAACCCACTGAGCCACCCTGGTGCCCCAGTAACATGGTTTTTGAAACTAGAAAGCAAATGGACAGGTGGTACCTGACCTCACTGTCCTGAGAAATCTGCATCATAAGCCATTATTGTGAAGACCAGAAGCAGCCCAGTTTATCATGCAGAGCTCTCAAAATGCCCAGGAGTTGGTGGCATCAGGTATATCCAGAAGTAGGGGGTAAAGCAGAAGTTAAAAACAGAAGAACTGGTGAAAATCTTTTCAAGGAGCAGTTAGAGCCCCACAGCTTGTCTCCTTCCTTGATCGTCAGCCTGTCAACTGCTCCTCTCCAGTCCCAGCAGACGACTGGAGGTTCTGTCCCCACAGAGGGAATAACATGCAATACACATGGCATCGAGCCATGCTCATTGAATGGAATTGAGTTTAATTGAAAATGAATTGAATTAAATTGTACTAGTGATAGAAAATGTATGTTACATATCATTTACCCATTAAATAACCAATGTACAAAGATGAATGACTAAGACACAGTGCCTTTCCACAAGAAGCTCTGGTATGGGGCATAGACCATTCCGCAGGCCATTGCAATCCGGAGTGGGAAGGGCTATGCCAGGGGTGAACCTATGATACTCTCAAAGGACTGAGGAAGGTAGCCTCTCTCCTTGTGGCTGGAGCAGACGGTGCCTTCCCAGATACCAAGATGCCTAACTCGATCACTAATCAACCTTTTCTATAGGCCAATAGCACAGTATACAAAGAACAATGTTTTGCTATGGGAAAACCACGACATGAAGTAATGAGGGTTCTTTTGTGGAATTCATTCTGTGGCCCCAGCTAACAGTATCACTATAAAGCCATGGATCTCCAAGTTTGATGGAATGAAGGGCCACGTGGGTATAGAACAGAATGGCAAGGACTTTAGCTACATTAATTCTACCCTTAGAAGAATCCTGCCATATAGGAATTACAGTCCTCATTTAGCAGATTAGAAAACTAAGCCTCAGAGAGTTTGAATAACTTGCCCAAGATAATCTATCCAGGACTTCCAGGTCAGTCTGTTCTCAAAGTCCACACTTGCTGTGTGCAGCCACACTGCCCTGGAGAGTCAGGTCCCAGAGGAGTGGCTCAGGAGCCGTGTCTGTTCACAGAGCCCAGGGCTCGGGTGTGGCCTGAAAGTAAAGCCATCCACCCTGTGATGTAACCTTAGCGCTCTAGATAAACTGTGGTTGGGATGACAGAAGAGGTTGAGTAAGTTGTACACCTGAGTTTATGACACACCTACACAGGGGTCTATGCAAAGCCCCTTTCTCTTTATATTTACTTTGTTCCCTTTGCTCATTCATTCGACAACTATTTAGAGTGTCAACAATGTGTTAGGCACTGTTTTTTCCTGCTGGGAATAAACCAGGCCAAGTCATTGCTCTGACAAGGCTTATGTGAGTCGTGGAAATTGACAAGTAGGTTAACAATAAATATAAGGCAACTGGTGAATAGATGTTGTGAAAAGAAAGAAGAGTTTAAAAAAAGAAAGAAAGAAAACGAGAAGCGGAAGAGTAACATGATCCCCACTTAAGTTTTAAAAAAGATACTCTGGCTGCTGTGTAGACAGTGTGTTGTAGAGAAACAAGGAGGTAATAAGCCAAGGGACCCATGAGGCATGGCGGTGGCTTCAGCTAGGCTGCCTGGAGCCCTCTGAGGTGGTAAGAGTGGGTCAATTCTAGAAGAAGGTTGAGTCAACATGATTATCTAGAGAATGGGTGAGAGGTGTGAAAGAAAAAGAGTAAAGAGCCCTCTCAGAGGCTGAAAAAATAGGCTCCCCTGAAGAGAGCTACCTCCGAATCCCTGAAACCTGTGAATGTCACCTCACATGGCAAAGGAGGGCAGGGGGTGTGGTATTTGCAGATGAGATTAAGGAGTTTACAACCGAGAGATTAAATTCCAGATCATCTGGCTGGACCCTAACCGTAAACACACGTATCCTTATGAGACGTACAGAGGAGGAGGTACTGGGACAGTGGCGCAGAGACACTTGAAGATGCTGGCCTTCAACACCGGCGTGATGCAGCCACAAGCCAAGGAGTGCCAGCAGCCACCAGAAGCTGGAAGAGGCTAAGTGGACTCTCCCCCAGAAGAGCTAGACCCTTGCTTTCAGCACGGTGATACTCACTTTAGACATCTGGTCTCCCGAATGGTGAGAGAATACAGGGATGTTCCCCACACCACCCAGTTTGTATGACTTGGTTCCAGTAGCTGCAGGAAACTAACACAGACCCCCCTCTAACTTCCCTCCCCACACCAGACATCTGCTCTAATGTGCTGAACATACGGCCTGTTACAAGCATGTATGCTTTTAAAGTGTGGATTTTCATGTTGAAGGGTGTGTGTGGTTTGGACTACTATTTTTTATGTTGTGCTCTAGGTCTTACGCTTTTTCCTCTTCTGTCCTCAACTCTATATTGAACGCCTTTCCACACTCTTGTGTGCATGCATGCCTGGTTTGTCGTGTCCCTCTGCTGCAGAATGTCTGCAGCTTGCCTCCACCTGGAAGCCCTTTCCCATTCTCATAGAGATGGACGTCTCCGTTGCTCCCAGCTCACCGCTGTCAAGCGATGACAGTTTCAAAACTTGCTTCATCAAGAGGCAGATCATTGCTGATGCGATCTTTCTAGGACCAGATGAAAAGAACAAATCTTGTAGTTGGACCCAAACTGTGAGAGGATAAATAGAACGCTCCGTGTTTGAGTGACACGTATGATTCTTGAGTTCCCTTGGTCCAAGCTTTCCTCACAGGTCCTTCTGCCCTGGCCTTCCCTCTCCCCAAGTGATCTCCAGAAACTGAAAGGCTTAACAATTCCAGCTGCCTTGCTCGACACATCGGAATGGAAGTTGGCAGCTGCCTTCCCTCCAGCTCCCTTTGGGAAATCCACCCCACTACACGTTCCCAGCCTGCCCTGACTTTCCCAGCCGTAACGTTCAATACCAAGTGACAAGTGCCTCGTACAGGACATTAGTGTGGAGATGCACTGCAAGGCCTGGGAGGGGCAGAAACAGCCTCCTGGGAGGAAAAGAAGCCAAAGCCGTTTAGCTAGAAGAAATGTGGATGGGATGGGCTCAGCTGGCTCCACATCTATAAACAATGAGGCTAAGTAATTGTGCTTCTACTGAGTTGAGCGACAGATGCAGTGGTCCCGAGCTGATAAGAAACACCTGGCTCAGACATGCGGGAGGCCTCTTTACCGAGTGAGGTTAGAGGCAACAATCATGTGGCCTCAAAACAGTTAGATGTGGACACAAATGAACTCTGTCAAAGCAAACAGTTGGTCTGGAAGGAACCCTAACGATCTATGTTAGTTCTGGCGTGAGTTTGCTTTAGAACCTGAGCTAAGCCCCTTTGCTTTGGTCTCCTCATCTGTTCAGAGAAGGGTCTAAAAGCTGTGGTTGCACAAAATTGACTCAAAATGCATGATAGAACAAAACGTAAGAGCAAAAATTACAAAAATCCAAGAAGAAAACCTTTATGACCTCGAATTAGACAAGGATTTCTCAGATATAACACCAAAAGTATGATCCATTAAAAAAAAAAAACTGATAGATTGGACTTCTCCAAAATTAAAAAAAAAAAAACCGCTTCTGCTCTTCAAAAGATACTATTAATAAAATTAAAATATAAGCTGAAGACTGAAAGAAAATATTTACAAGTCATATAACTGATCATGTGTATAGCCGATAACTGGTGAATGAGCTATCACCATACATATCGCCACTAAAATGGCCATAACCAAGAAGTCTGATGATACTGGTGGGAATGCAAACCTTGCTTGGTTACCCACCACGGACCCTGGGAAGGAGCCAGCTTTTGGCAGCCTGAAAACCCCGTGCTTTCCCATGATCCCAGTGAGTGTGGTGCTATTTCAGATGACATCAGCAGACACTCGGGAAGGCCAAGGACACAGCCACAGTTATCTGAAGGTTACATGCTTGCCCACCATGCCTACTGAGAACAGGGTATATGGAGCAGAGCTAGGACCAGGGTCAGAGGAGAGGAGCTTAGGGTGTAACATTTAAGGAAGAACTTATTTCCAGTTGTTGACTCTGTATTCACATGACCCAGAGAACAAGGGCCTCCTTAAGAGTGGGCCCCTGAGGGCACCACCTTTCCAAGGCAGGCCTTCTCCGGATTGTGCAAATGTCAGGGAAGCCCTGAAGGGTTGTCTCCTTTGGTGTTTTACCCTAGACCCCCCATTTGTCTAGAGAGCCAAGTCCACGTGCTGAAGCTAGAGCACCAGCTCTGTGGTCAATGAGCCATGCAACCTTGGGCAACTCTGCATCCCCACTTTCCCGCCTCGTCTGGCTCTGTGATTCCAGGGCGACTTTGCTTCTCTTGGCAATAAAGCAAAACAATTACAGCGGTATGCATTACCTTGATCTAATAGATGACTGCTTAAATCCCCTATCTTCACAGAAACATCCCCTGACCTGTAGGCCACTATCATGTTAGCAATTTGTTCCTTTTATTCAGAGCAATTATCACAATTTATAACATTGCTTTATTTTACTGCTTTGTACTGGTAGGATAGTTTAGATTATGGTGCAATAATAACCCCCCCCCCCAAAAAAATCTCGGGAGCCTAAACCAACAAAGGTTTCTTGCTTTTTCATTCCACACATACATTAGGAGGCAGCTGGGGGGCTCAGCTCAGGGATCCCACTGATGGGGCGGCCACCATATGGACACGTCGCTGGTCATCGTGTCAGAGGGCAGAGAGCCCCAGGGAGACTCCCATGAACTGCCCAGCCCAGAAACGACACACATCACTTCTAGTCAGGACTCTGGCCAGAACCAGTCACTGTCCCCAGCCCCCCACATGCCACAGCACTCACAACATGTGCCCCGAAGGCAGAAAGCTGCAGAGGTTTGATGAGGAGCTCTAATGACTTCTGCATTATTTATTTGGTTTTGTCTGAATCCTCTGACCAGAATGGTCCAGAAAGGCAAGATGGTCTGTCTGGTTCATTTCATCCCCAGTTGCTGGTGTGTTCACCATCTGTTGATGAACTGAATGGCTCTGGTGGTTTAGGCTGGGTGACCCAGACTGCTAGGTAGATGAACGTGAGCTCCCAGCAAACTGTTTGGAACCTGGAGAACCATGTTAGTTAGCCACACTCCCCTGAAAAGCGAAGAGTAAGTATTCTAACTGCTGCCTTCCACAATTTTCTCCTTGAGAAAAGGAGAAACTAACTGCAGAGGCAAACCAACAAGAACATCTGGGAGTCTGAGAGCATAGTCCAAAGCCATGAACTCTAACTTGACATCTCTTTGTAATTTTATTCTGTATCTTAAAAGCTCGTGTGAATTTTGTATTTTGCTCCATATTATATCCATGGTCATAAAAAATGTTTTAAAACCTTGAACTGGGGGAAACGAGTGCTTTGCAAACACATGTCATACTTATTTCATTGTTTCGAGGCCCCCCTGACAGCTCACCGTCATCCCCAGATGGTGTGCCCCCCAGTCAGAGAACACAGCTCTAAGCCTCCTTGGGTGGCTGCTGGGGCCTTGAGGCTTAAGCTTAAAGCATTCAGAACATCTTCCACATTTTGTTGCTTTTCTGTGGTGCCTTTTCCTCTGATGGGGAATTTGTAATGAATACTGCATGTGGGGATTTTCCTTCGTCTAACAAAATGAGGAAAAGAGTGATAGAGGCCTCATTTTCTTTCCCACGGGTTGATGGGCAAAATTCTTTGAAACCAGTGTTTCTCAAACTTGTTTTCCAGTACCCACACTAAGAAATACATCTTCTCAAACTTCACGAAATGGATTGTGAGAAACCCCATGCAGGCTGGTGCCCCTGTTCCCCAGCTGCCCGAGGCATTGCCTTCTTCCCTGGAGAATTACTCTGGGCCGAGCAGGGACTGACATTCCAGAGGTTATGCATCTCTGTTCCTCAGAGTGGTCCACAGTCAATGACTGGCTGACATGGGGGTTCAGGAGGCTCCCTGCTTGTCTCAGGCAGCCCCAACTCCGGTACAATTCAACTGATGAAATTAGGAGTGAGAGCACACCCTTTCTTAGCTCTTTTGCCCTATACAGCTCCCTCCCTGCCCCCCCCCCCTTTTTTTAAGAACAGTCTCTAAAGACATCACAAACATCCATATTGTTTTCTGGAGCTCTGCTTCCAAGGAACC
This sequence comes from Martes martes, assembly GCF_963455335.1. NCBI lineage: Eukaryota > Metazoa > Chordata > Mammalia > Carnivora > Mustelidae > Martes > Martes martes. The sequence goes on from NC_137894.1 coordinate 39,207,984, forward strand.
TGAGTTAAGACAATACCCAACACACACACACACACACACACACACCCCTACATACACAGACCCCTGAAATAAGATTGCAACAACACTTACACTTCTGGTGACCTGCTCTGATACTTGCTACACTGTTCTGTTTGATTTGTTTCAATTGCTCATTTGTGATCCTTTCACTGGATTTCCTAACCCACTAATAGGTCACAGCCCTGAAGTCTGAAATATACAACCCTCAAACTTTCCCAGTTAACCTTCCAGAGCCTGGAGTTTAGTACCTGGGTAGGTTAAGGAGAAGGGGAAGTGGAGGGCATCTGTTCCCGTGTGCAGAGCACTGAGAGTTTAGAGGCTCAGGAAGCTGATTCTAATAGAACTGAGCATCTCAGGGGATCAGATGTGGCTGCTGCCTTCCAACCATGGACCTTCCCCACGCTCTCCAGGCCGGCTTTCCTTCCCGGCAGGAATGCACATACTCAGGGCTTCAGGAGGAAATGTGGTTTCCAAGGAAATAAACCAGATTTTGACCTCACACCAATGCACAGAGATGGACATGTAAGAACATTTATTTTGGCATTGTCTGTGATGGCCAAGATCAAAACATTGCAAATGACCATCCCTAAATGAACTGCACTGTGTTATGTCCATTAATAATAACGTAGGTATCTAAGTACGAAAGTTTTCCACTAGGTGGAAAACTCAACGGCCCCTCAGTTCACCAATTTAATTCCATTTTTGTTTTTTAAAAATTAGTGTGTGTATATGTATAAAAATACAGAAAAATAGACTCAAAACTATCTGCAGGGGCATGATAATGGGAGGCTTTTACTTTCTAAGTCATACATTTCCACAGCATTTGAACATTTTCCCACAAGTATAATTTACTTTTGAAATGGGAGGAAAGCAATCATTTTTCACTTTAAAACAGCAACACACAAAAGGAAGCTATTTATAAGGTGGCAGCCTATGTCCTTTGAAGTCACAATAGCAGTCCTTCAGCAGGTGATGTGTGCTTTCAAGAGCCTGCTATAGAATGCCTTTCTAGAAGTTCATGTTCTGAGGCAACATCTCAACGTATAGAATGTATGTGTATAAACCACAGAGAGGCTCGGAAACTGGATCAATGTCCCCGTGCCCCAGAAACAGAAGAGAAACCCCCCATCAGGGAGCAGGACTGAGGCCAGGGCCCCGGGCTTGGCTTCTGGAAGCAGGTACAGGTGGCGGATTTTGGCTCGGGGGTTGGGAGGAGGCGAGAGTAACCTCAGGGCTGAACGTGGGCTCTGGAGGCCCGTTCCCCAGCTGGCGAAAGGACCCTGGAAGAGGCTGTCTTCCTGGAGTTGTTTTTCCATTTTCGCTTTTTAAATCAGGGGTTTGGTACTCTGGCTACATTTTAAAATCACCTGGGAACTTAAAAAAAAAAAACAACTCCATGGCCCCGGAAATTCTAATTTAATTTTAAACTTGTCTCTCTCTCTCTTCCTTTTCTTAAAGGCTTCCTTGGACATTCTAATCCACATCCAAGATTGAAACCTCACTGAAACTTGGGGCCTAGGTAGGGCTCAGAAGATCAGACACAACCTCTGTCTGGCCACTCAGCCGAGCAAGTGGCCAGCTTGGAGGTAAGATCTGGGATTTCCCCATTCTGACCTCAGAGGGGGCATTTCTAGCCATGGAATAGAGGCCCTGGGCAGGAGGCCTTAAACAGCTGGTCAGGGTGGGATGAAGAGACAGACAGACAGGAAAGAAATGTCTACTCATCATTAAAGGGATGAATCCATTATATACGTGCTATATTCGCAGAACAGGATCAGACAGAACAGTGGAATTTCATCACCCAGCATTAGCCTGGCACCCACATCGCAGTGAGTTATAAAAGCAACTTGCAGTATAGCACGTACATTATGATATCATTTATTTAAATTTTAAATTATAGGAAACAGGGAGTGTATTTTTTATGGCTAAATCCATATACACTAAAACTATAAAAATATTCATAAGAATTAAACACGCTGACTTGAGGACTGTGGTTGCCTTTGGAGAGGAATCGGAGCGGGGCACACAGGGGGCAGTAGACTCAAATCTGGATGACCCCAAAGGCATCACGCTGCATATAAGAAGCCAGTATTAGAAGGTCACAACCTTATGATTCCATTTCTTTATTTTTAAAAAAATTTTATTTATTTATTTGTTTATTTGAGAGAGAGTGAGAGAGAGCACGAGCAGGGGGAGAGGGAGAAGCAGGCTCCCTGCTGAGCCAGGAGCCCAATGCAGGACTCAATCCCAGGACCCTGAGATCATGACCTGAGCTGAAGGCAGACGCTTAACTGACTGAGCCACCCAGGTGCCCCTTACGATTCCATGGACGACACTGGAGAAAAGAGTGGTGGAGAACAGATGAGTGGCCACCAGGGGCCACGGGACAGTGTGGTTATAAAGGGAAATTTGAGGGGTGGTGGGGCTCTTATGTGTCCTTACCATGGTGACTGTACTGTCACCCTATAATGTACTAAAATACATAGGACTGAAATTAACAATGATAGTGGAATAGTGGTTTCCATTCCAAAGGGGCTGGGGGAAGGAGAGAATGGGAGTCATTCTGTAGTGGGGAGGGAATTTCAGTTTGGGAAGTTGAAGAAATTTCTGTGGTTGGATGGTGGTGATGGTTGCTCAACCGTGGGAAAATATTTAATGCCCCTGAACTGTACACATCAAAATAGTTAGAATGGCAAATTTTTGTTATGTATACTTTACTACACTTTTAAAAAAAGAAATAAAAAAAATTCACAGGACTGTGTAGCAGATGAAGGAAAAAAAGCCTTTTTTATCGACTTTTATTGCATGGAAATTAAAAATACCCTAAAAGGTCTGAGGCAAATACTGCAACATGTTAAGATTTATTAAAGCTACTTGATATATACATTCATGTCTGTTACTGAATTTTCTTCACTTTTCTGCATGTTAAATATATCCTTATAAGTTTGTGATAGTTTCAGGTCAAATCAAATTTTTAGGGCTGCAGGGAGCTTTTAAGTCATTCCCTGCACAGTCCTTCCCTGAACAGAGAGAAACTGAGTTTTCACAGCTAAAACTCCTGACTCCCAGGCCACTGTTTCACCCATGCTGATTATTTGGAATTGAAGTTTCTAACTGATAACACAATTATGCTTCCTGAATTTTGAAGAGCTCAAGAAATGCAAAAACACACAGAGTGGGCTCAGCTTCCCCTATTCCACAGGAAACAATCACTACATAATCAGAACATCGAACTAAGTACTCTCAAGAACAGAATTCAAATTTAATCAGCAGCTTTTAAAAAAAATTGTTACAATAATTTTAAAACAAAAAAGTTGCCGAAAGTGTGCCAATTTCACACGGAGGTATTCAAACTGATCTCATAAAGCATATGAACTTGTTTTATCTCAGCTTTGCTTCTTCCTGTCTTTGTTCTCAGCCCGCTTTCCTCCTCTCTAAATACAACTTCATACTGAATAGCTTCTGTGACCACCTCTCACCCACGTATAGAGTCAGAGTGGCTCAAATTAGAACAGACTTTCTTTAGCATGTAGTACTCTGCAAAATTCTTGGCCAAAAAACAATCTTCGGCCATTGCATCTGCAAGGTTCTGGGCTGCAAGCAACCGAACTGACTCCCAAAGCCAGGAAAACCAGACCTGCACAGGGCAGAATGTGAGGGAGGAAGACCAGCCGGGAACTCCCTGTCCCCGTAATGGGAAGACTCTGCTTGAGACACCACCTTTGGTACCACTGCCACCAGCAGGATTCTCACGTTGTCACCGCCATCTCCAAGAATTTCCCAGGTGATGGGATGTCTTCTATGAATCATTCCATCGAAACTGAAGGCTCCAGGTGTGGGCATCCAGTTAGCTGAGCCTGGGTCCCCCCGCATTCTCTAATTGTGCTCTTTTTCCCAGGACAGAGACCAGATCGGATGCCCTTGAATGGGACAACTGGCAGGTATTAGGTAGCTCTCTTGGACTCACAGAAAAATTGGAAAGACAAACCAGAGAGGCAAAGCAGCAGGGAATGCAACCAGAAAGCCGAAGCATCTTTGTTGGGGTCATTTTAGAAGCTGCCATTAGGCTAGAAAAGATGATCCAGTGAAAAGCCAGTCCTGTCCACCGTGGCTATAATGACCTTTCACTACCTATCAAACCTCCAGCGGCAGGGCACTTTTCCAGTCTCGTCCCCCAAGGCCCTGCAATCTCACTTTCACAATTTTTTTTAAAGATTTTATTTATTTATTTGACAGACAGAGATCACGAGTAGGCAGAGAGGCAGGCAGAGACAGAGAAGAGGGAAGCAGGCTCCCTGCTGAGCAGAAAGCCCGATCTGGGGCTCAATCCCAGAACCCTGAGATCATGACCTGAGCCAAAGGCAGAGGCTTTAACCCATGGAGTCACCCAGGCACCCCTCACTTTCACAAATCTTGATCTGATGTAGTCCTCACTGATCCCCAGACACACCATGTCCCTCATGCCTCTGAGCCTTCCCCACAACCTAAAACGCCCTTCCCTCCCCTGGTGCCTTTATCAGCCTGATGAACTCCTACACACACTTCAAGACCCTGTTAGATATCACCTGTATGAAGCCTTTCCCTATTCTCAAAGTATACAGTGTTCCCATAGCACCCAGGTGATATCACTAGTCTAGCCCTGATAGCGTTATTTTCAAATTATCTGTTTTCCTGTCTGTCTTCTCCAGTGGACTGTTACCTTGCAGAGGGCAAGGTCCGTGTCTAATTAATCTCAGTTAGTTAATTAACTGGGTTACTCTAATTAACCTAAAGGGCAGGGTCTGGTTATTTGCCTCCATGCAAAGTACAACGCCTGGCACATTTGCATGTTTAATAAATGCTGAATAAATAACTTAAGTAATTAATGATGACCCAGAAAGCTGGAAAGTATCTCATGGTGCCACTTAATGGATTCCTCTCCTTCGGGGCAGGGTCTACTGAAATCTGATCAATCTTTTCCTTAAACCTGAGAAGCTTTTGGGCAGACATTTCAATACTACACCTCCTACATAGGGGGAAATGTTTTTTATGCCTAATGTAAAATCCTTTCTAGTGGGGTGCCTGGGTGGCTCAGTGGGTTAAAACCTCTGTCTTCGGCTCAAGTCATGATCTCAGGGTCCTGGAATCGAGCCCCGCATCGGGCTCTCTGCTCAGTGGGGAGCCTGCTTCCCCCTCTCTCTGCCTGTCTCTCTGCCTACTTGTGATCTCTGTCTGTCAAATAAATAAATAAGATCTTTAAAAAAAAAAAATCCTTTCTAGTGCATTTTACCAATTCGCGAATCTTCCAACCCATGGGAAGAGAAAAACTCTTTACCATCACTCATACAACAACATTAATATATACTTTTGTAGAGATGCTCACACTGGGCTAGCCCACAAAGCCTTCTCTATTTGTCTGCTAGGGCCGCCATAACCAAATCCCACAGTCAGGGTGGCTTAAACAACAGAAGTTTATTTCCTCATAGCTCTGGAGGCTGCAAGTTCAAGATCAGGATGTTGTGAGGGTTGGTTTCCTCGGAAGCCTCTCTCCTTGTTTGCAGATGGGCGGATGGCCCCTTTTGACTGCCTCTTCATGTGGTCTGTGCTCATGTGCCCCTGGTGTCTCTCTCCGGGTGTCCTAATCTCCTTTTCTCATAAGTACACGAATCAGATTGGATTAGGGACCACCCTAATACTTTTACTTTAACTTAATTATCTCCTGAAAAAAACTATCTCCAAATACAGTCCCATTCTGAGATTCTAGAGATTAAGGCTTTGACATAGGAAATGAAGTAGAAGAGGAGACACAGTTCATCCCAGAACACCTTCACCACAAGCATTTGGTCTCAGACAGTAAAACCAGAGGAAAGCTGGCTGGTGGGGAGCTGCTGTGGTGTCCCTCCCTAATACAGTCTTACATCCACTCTCATTCCACCAATATTAAATGAGAGCCATTTATATAATGACATCATCCACATAAACCAACAGAGTCATCTTTCCAAAATGCATGTCTGATTATGTCTCCCTTCACAGAAACTCCTGAAGGTTTCCCATGCCCTTAGGAAAATTCCAGAATCCTAGCATGGTATTTAAGGCATTTCAAAATCTGGATTCTGTTCACCTCCATAGCTGCAATTCTGTCTTATCTTTTTTGTTCCCAAGTCCAGTGGCTGATCCCCAAACAAGTTATGCTGAGTTATTTCTCACTACATGAACCCAGGAGAAAATGTATTTATTCAACAAATACTTAATTATCATCTCCTTTCTGGAGATGTGCTAGGCTCTAGGGCAAATAAGAAAATCACACCCTCAAAGATCTCCTAATATGGAGGAAATATCAGATAAATAAACGAAAATCATAGTACAACTGATAGGCGACTTAGTCTAGGTATACGCAAAAACGTGCCAGGAGTTCAGAGAAGGAATTTCTTAAATTTATAGAGCATTAATTCCTCCATTGAAATAACACATCCACCTCCAAAATTAGACGTAGGAGAAGGCCAAATTATGGCACAACCTATATGTTGTGCTAATATGCTACTGAAATACATCAGAAATGTGGTTCCAGTTATTAAGAATGAGGTAAGTGACATCTTACATAACCAATGAAATAGAAATTGATTACACACTCACCAGAGTATGCAGGGCCCTCAGGTGGAAATTTAAATTCCTCCTCGATGCCATGAATTCATCTCTGGGGTGTCTTTCAAAATGCACACGTGAAAGTCACATGGGACAACCACTGTATGAGCTAGTCCACCAAGCCTGAGATAGTCTAGTTCATTGCCTGGATTTAGCAGCCACAGTCTGCTGATTAACTCAAATAAATCATGCAATTTGTAGTAAGGGTTATTTTATTTATGTTTAAAACCTTCTAGCTTGGTTGTCAAGAAGCTACCTACTCTAGAATGTTGCAAAAAACAAACAAACAAGCAAAAACCCAAAACCGAAGAGAGAACAAGAACAGATATTGGTAAGCAGCCCAAGTAATACAGACTGAAAACTCTCCTCTAAGACCACTTAGAGATGCTGGGGCAATGGAGTGCTTCTTTGGTTGCAAGGCATAACTGAGTTCACAACCACAAAAGGGAATTCCCAGGGGATTATAATAAAGAGAGAACATAATAGAAAAGGAGGATGCCATGAGCTGACTGAGCAGCTACCCAGTTAGATGAGGTAATATTGATTTCAGTTTCCAGAGTTCCAGTTTTCATGCCCACGTGGAAGCTGGAAATCCTTGAGTCCACCTGATGTGGGGTGGGGGATGGGGAGTGGTGGGTGGAGGACACCCTCCCCCTTGTCCCATAAAGCCAGGACTCTCAAAGGGTGGCACCTTCAGAGAAAGGTAGAAAAATAATAATGTGCCCACTGGCACATAGATCAATGAAGTATGTCTCCACTCATGTTCCGGGTATTAATTCTGAAGGGGCATTGATCAATTCATTGCCTCTCAGTTACAAATGTCTTCTCAGTACCTGGTCCATGATCATGAACTGGACGCCTTAAACATTTCTCTTTGTGGGACGAGCAAGACAGCAGAGGAGTAGGAAACCTAATATCATTGGTTCCCAGGAGTTCAGCTAGATAGTTATCAAACCATTCTGAACACCTACAAACTCAACAGGAGATTGAAGAGAAGAGCAGCAATTCTAGGAACAGAAAAACAACCACTTTCTGGAAGGTAGGATGTGCAGAGAAGTGAAGATAGACTGCAGGGGGAGGGGCCAGCTCCTGGGAGGTGGTACAGCAGCGGAGCACAAAAATCCAAACTTTTAGAAGTCTGCTCCACTGAGGGACATTGCTCCAGAGGCTAAGCAGGGGGTGGAACCCTCGCAGGGACAGCATAGTCCCAGGACCCAGGGGGTCACAAAAAGACCAGGGGTGCCTGAGTGCAGCAGAGCTCCCAAGTATCAAGCAGGGAATCCAGCAGAGATGGAGCCAAGCAGTGGGCTCTCAGCTTGGGGTTAACATAAGACATGAGGCGAGGCACAGCCAGGCCACTACTCTTCGAGCAGGAACCCCACCAGTGGCAGATCCTGGGAGACTCACCTTTTTCCTCTGGAGGGAGTGGCACAGAAGCGTGCTGCAGGAATCAGCTGGATTTTGAGACTCCAAATGGGGCCGTGCGCCAGAGAAAGAAATGCTGGTCACAGTCTGGGTGAACTCAGAGCATGGCTGGAGACCAGGGAGACAGGAGGGATTGACTGCTTTTCTCTGAGGGTGCACTGAGGAGCGGGGCCCTGAGCTCTCAGCTCCTCTGGCCAGAGATTGGGAGGCCGCCATTTTCATTCCTGTCTTCCAAAGCAGTACAGAAAGCGTTCAGGGAACAAAAGCTCCCAGAGCGAATCCGAGCAGATTACTTAGCCTGGCCCCTGGCAAGGGCGGTGCAATTCTACTTCAGGCAAAGGCATTTGAGAATCACAGCAATAGGCCCCTCCTCCAGAAGATCAGCAAGAACATCCAGCCCAGACCAAGCTCACTGATCAAGGAGAACAGCGGAATTCCAGAGAAGGGGAAAGCAATGCATAGAATTCATGGCTTTTTCCCCATGATCCTTTAGTCTTTCAAAGTTACACTTTTTTAGTTTTATATTTTTCTTATTCTATTTTTAAAAATTTTCCTCTTTCCTATTTTAACATTTTAAAACTATTTTGTCTTACCAATACCTTTTTAAAAAATATTTTTAAATTTTCATTATTATAGTCATATTCTATCCCTTCTTTTTATTTACCTTAATTTTTATATATATATGTAAGCTTTTCTTTCTTTAAAATTTTGGGATACAGTTTCTTCTTTTTCTTTTTTTTAAAGATTTTATTTATTGACACAGAGAGTGATCACAAGTAGGCAGAGAGGCAGAGAGAGGGGGGGAAGCAGGCTCCCTGCTGAGCAGAGAGCCCAATGTGGGCCTCAATCCCAGATCATGAGCTGAGCTGAAGACAGAGTCTTAACCCACTGAGCCCCCCCCAGGTGCTCTGGGATACAGTTTCTTCTAACAGATCAAAATACACCCAAAACCAAGTGTGTGGTTCTGTTCTATTCACCAGTCATATATAATATACATATATATGATTATATATATATATATATATATATATATATATTTTTTTTTTCCCCTTCTCCTTCCCCCTCCCCCCCATTTTGGGTCTCTTCTGATTTGGTTGGTGTATATTCTTCTGGGGTCATTGCCATCCTTTTAGTATTCTGTTCTTTCATTCATCTATTTTTTTTTCAAGATTTTTTTATTTATCTGACACACAGAGAGAGAAATCACAAGTAGGCAGAGAGGCAGGCAGAGAGAGGGGGAGAAGCAGACTCCTCACTGAGCAGGAAGCCTGATGCAGGGCTCGATCCCAAGACCCTGGGATCATGACCCGAGCTGAAGGCAGAGGCTTAACCCACTGAGCCACCCAGGCACCCCTTTCATTCATCTATTCTTATCTCAATAAAATGACAAGGCAGAAAAACTCACCTCAAAAAAAAAAAAAAAAAAAAGAACAAGATGCAGTACTGATGGCTAGGGACCTAATCAATACAAACATTAGTAACATGTCAGATCTAGAGTTCAGAACGACAATTATCAAGGTGCTGCCGGGCTTGAAAAAAGCATGGAAGATACTAGAGCATCCCTTTCTGGATAAATAAAAGAACTAAAACCTAACCAATTTGAAATCAAAAAAGCTATTAATGAGGTGCAATCAAAAATGGAGTCTCTTACTGCTAGGATAAACGAGGCAGAAGAAAGAATTAGTGATATAGAAGACCAAATGATGGAGAATAAAGAAGCTGAGAAAAAGAGAGACAAACAACTACTGGACCACGAGGGGAGAATTCGAGAGATAAGTGATACCATAAGATGAAATGATATTAGAATAATTGGGATCCCAGAAGAAGAAAGGGATGGGGACAGAAGGTATATTGGAGCAAATTATAGCAGAGACTTTCCCTAATTTGGTGAAGGGAACAAGCATCAAAATCCAGGAGGCACAGAGAAACCCCCTCAAATCAATAAAAATAGGTCAACACCCTGTCATTTAATAGTAAAACTTAGAAGTCTCAGCGACAAAGAGAAAATCCTGAAAGCAGCTCAGGACAAGAACTTTGTAACATACGGTGGTAGAAATATTAGATTGGCAGTAGACCTATCCACAGAGACCTGGCAGGCCAGAAAGGACTGGCATGATATATTCAGAGCACTAAACGAGAAAAATATGCAGACAAGAATACTATATCCAGCTAGGATGTTATCGAAAATAGAAGGAGAGATAAAAAGCTTCCAGGACAAACAAAAACTAAAATAATTTGCAAACACCAAACCAGCCCTACAGGAATTATTGAAAGGGGTCCTCTAAGACAAGAAAGAGCCTAAAAGTAACAGATAAGAAAGGAATAGAGACAATATACAGTAACAGTCACCTTACAGGCAATACAATGGCTCTAAATTCATATCTTTCAATAGTTACCCTGAATGTAAATGGGCTAAATGCCCCAATTAAAAGAGAAAGGGTATCAGCATGGATAAAAAAGCAAGACACATCCATATGCTGTCTGGAAGAAATTCTTTTTAGACCCAAAGTCACCTCCAGATTTAAGGGGGTGGAAAACAATTTACCATGCTGATGGACATCAAAAGAAAGCTGGGGTGGTGATCCTTATATCAGATAAATTAGACTTTAAGCCAAAGACTATAATAAGAGATGAGGAAGGACACTATATCATATTTAAAGGGTCGTCCAACAAGAAGATCTAACAATTTTAAATATTGATGCTCCTAACATGGAAGAAACCAATTATATAAGCCAATTAATAACAAAATCAAAGAAACACTTTGACAATAATACAATAATAGTGGGTATAAATAAAAGTGGGGATAAATAAAAGGGGACTTTAACAGCCCCCTCACTGAAATGGACAGATCATCTAAGCAAAAGATCAACAAGGAAATAAAGGCTTTAAATGACACACTGGACCAGATGGACATCACAGATATATTCAGAACATTCTTCTCAAGTGCACATGGAACATTCTCCAGAATAGATCACATCCTGAGTCACAAATCAGGTCTCAACTGGTACCAAAAGATTGGGATCATTCCCTGCTTATTTTCAGACCACAATACTTTGAAACTAGAACTCAACCACAAGAGGAAAATTGGAAAGAACTCATACATGGAGGCTAAAGAGCATCCTACTATAGAATGAATGGGTCAATCAGGAAATTAAAGAAGAATTTTAAAAATTCATGGAAACAAATGAAAATGAAAGCACAACTGTTCAAAATCCTTGGGACACAGCCAAGGTGGCCCTGAGAGGAAAGTATATAGCAATACAAGCCTCTCTCAAGAAACAAGAAAGTTCTCAAGTACATAACCTAACCCTACATCTAAAGAAGCTGGAGAAAGAAGAGTAAACAAAGCCTAAACCAGCAGGAGAAGAGAAATAATAAAGATCAGAGCAGAAATCAGTGAAATAGAAATCAAAAGAACAGTAGAACAGGGGCGCCTGGATGGCTTAGTGGGTTAAAGCCTCTGCCTTTGGCTCAGGTCATGATCCCAGGGTCCTGGGATCGAGCCCCGCATCGGGCTCTCTGCTCAGCGGGGAGCCTGCTTCCTCCTCTCTCTCTCTCTCTCTCTCTGCCTGCTTCTCTGCCTACTTGTGATCTCTGTCTGTCGAATAAATAAATAAAATATTAAAAAAAATAAAGAACAGTAGAACAAATCAATGAAAGTAGGAGCTGGTTCTTTGAAAGAATTAATAAGACCGATAAACCCCCGGCCAGACTTACCAAAAAGAAAAGAGAAAGGACCTCTATTCATAAAATCATGAATGAAACAGGAGAGATCACAACCAATAGAAAGAAATAAAAACAATTATAAGAACATATTATGAGCAACTATACACCAGCAAATTTGACAATCTAGAAGAAATGGATGCATTCCTAGAGACATATAAACTACCAAAATTGAACTAGGAAGAAATAGAAAACCTGAACAGACCCATAACCAGTAAGGAGATTGAAGCAGTCATCACAAATCTCCCAACAAGTAATAGCCCAGGGCCAGATGGCTTCTCAGGGGAATTCTACCAAACATTTAAAGAAGAATTAATACCTATTCTCCCGAAACTGTTCCAAAAAATAGAAATGGAAGGAAAACTTCCAAACTCATTTTATGAGGCCAGCATTACTTTGATCCCAAAACCAGACAAAGACCCCATCAAAAAGGAGAATTATAGACCAATATCCTTGATGAATACAAATGCAAAAATTCTCACCCAAATACTAGCCAATAGGATCCAACAGTACATTAAAAGGGTTATTCACCACAACCAAGTGTGATTCATTCCTGGGCTGCAAGGTTGGTTCAACATCCACAAATCAAACATTGTGATACAACACATTAATAAAAGAAAGAACAAGAACCATATGATACTCTCAGCAGATACTGAAAAAGCATTTGACAAAGTACAGCATCCTTTCTTGATCAAAACTCTTCACAGTGTAGGCATAGAGGGTACATACCTCAATATCACCAATGCCATCTATGAAAAGACCACAGCAAATATCATTCTCAATGTGGAAAGACTGAGAGCTTTTCCCCTAAGGTCAGGACCACAGCAGAGCTGTCCACTATCACCACCGCTATTCAACATAGTACTAGAATCAGACAACAAAAAGAAATAAAAGGCATCTGAATCAGCAAAGAAGAAGTCAAACGCTCACTCTTTGCAGATGATGTGATACTATATGTGGAAAACCCAAAGGTCTCCACTCCAAAACTGCTAGAACTCATATGGGAATTCAGTAAAATGTCAAGCTATAGAATCAATGCACAGAAATCAGTTGCATTTCTATACACCAACAGCAAGGCAGAAAAGAGAGAAATTAAGGAGTTGATCCCATTTACAACTGCACCCAAAACCATAAGATACCTAGGAATAAACCTAACCAAAGAGGCAAAGAATCTGTACTCAGAAAACTATAAAGTACTCATGAAAGAAATTGAGGAAGACACAAAGAAATGGAAAAACTTTCCATGCTCATAGATTCTAAGAACAAATATTGTGGAAATGTCTATGCTGCCTAAAGCAATCTACACATTTAATGCAATCCCTATCAAAATACCATCAATTTTTTTTTCAAAGAAATGTAACAAATAATCCTGAAATTTATATGGAACCAGAAAAGACCCCGAATAGCCAGAGGAATGTTGAAAAAGAAAACCAAAGTTGGCGACATCATGATTCTAGTCTTCAAGCTCTATTACAAAACTGTAATCATCAAGACAGTATGGTACTTGCACAAAAACAGACACATAGATCAATGCAACAAAAGAGAGAGCCCAGAAATGAACCCTCAACTCTATGGTCAACTAATCTTCGACAAAGCAGGAAAGAATGTCCAGTGGAAAAAAGACAGTCTCTTCAACAAATGGTGTTGGGAAAATTGGACAGCCACAGGCAGAAAAATGAAACTAGAACATTTCCTTACACCACACACAAAAATAGACTCCAAATAGATGAAAGACCTCAATGTGAGAAAGGAATCCACCAAAATCCTTGAGGAGAAAATAGGCAGCAACCTCTTCGACCTCAGCTGCGGCAACTTCTTCCTAGAAACATCACCAGAGGCAAGGGAAACAAGAGCCAAAATGAACCACTGGGACTTCATCAAGATCAAAAGTTTTTGCACAGCAAAGGAAACAGTCAACAAAATCAAAGGACAACCAACAGAATGGGAGAAGATATTTGCAAATGATATATCAGATAAAGGTCTAGTATCCAAAATCTACAAAGAACTTATCAAACTCAACACCCAAAGAACAAATAATCCAATCAAGAAATAGGCAGAAGACATGAACAGACATTTCTTCAAAGAAGACATCCAAATGGCCAACAGACACATGAAAAAGTGCTCAACATCACTTGGCATCAGGAAAATACAAATCAAAACCACAATGAGATACCACCTCCCACCAGTCAGAATGGCTAAAATTAACAAGTCAGGAAACGACAGATGTTGGCAAGGATGTTGGTGGGAATGCAAGCTGGTGCGGCCACTCTGGAAAACAGTATGGAGGTTCCTCAAAAAGTTGAAAATAGAGTCACCTTATGACCCAGCAATCACACTACTGGGTATTAACCCTCAAGATACAAAAGTAGTGATCCAAAGAGGCATGTGCACCCCAATGTTTATAGCAGCAATGTCCACAATAGCAAAACTATGGAAAGAGCCTAGATGACCATCAACAGATGAATGGATAAAGAAGATGTGGTGTATATATATAATGGAATACTAGGCAGCCATCAAAAAATTGAAATCTTGCCATTTGCAATGATGTGGATGGAACTGGCATTATGTTAAGTGAAATAAGTCAATCAGAGAAAGACAATTATCATATGATCTCTCTGATATGAGGAATTTGAGAGGCGGGGGGGGGGCTATGGGGGGAAGGGAGGGAAAATATGAAACAAGATGGGACTGGGGAGATAGAAAAACCGTAAGAGACTCTTAGTCTCAGGAAACAAACTAAGGGTTGTTGGAGGTTGGAGGGAGGGATAGAGTGGCTGGGTTATGGACATTGGGGAGGGTATGTGCTATGGTGAGTGCTGTGAACTGTGTAAGACTGATGACCCACAAACCTGTACCCCTAACGCAAATAATACATTGTATGTTAATTAAAAAACAAAACAAAACAAAACAAACATTTCTCTTTGCAGTAAGTATGATACTGTGCTTTATCAGTAGAGGGCGCTGGAGGGACGTTGCTGGAGAAAGGGGGTTTCTCTTCCTAGTTCCTGTGTGCCAGGTTTGGCTTTTTAATGCTCTCACTGCACGTTTGGGGTGCACTGTGAATATGTGGGACATCTAGTGGTGCACTGCACAGTCCCTCAGGACCTCAGCGGCCCAGCCTAAGCCTGGTGACTGCTTTTTCTGTCTCTCCTAATACAGATACCATGTGCTCTGGACATCATGCCCACCATGACAACTTGAATCCCTATACGCACCCACATAACAGTCTTGGCATACCAGCACCCCCAAAGTTGTTTCCTGCCTGCCAAGCAAGTGTGGACCCGCTCAAGTCTGGGCAGCTGAGTAAACTTCTCTGGCTTCCTGTGAGCTTAATTCAGTGAGTAAAGTCTGAACCCCAGCGTTGGGGAGGGCCCCCATTCCAAGTTCCTCCTTCTTTTTAGCATTCTCTTTATATATTTTCAGTTACACTTCCCTCATAGTTTAATAACCCCTTATGTTAAACTCAATTTTAATTTAAATTATGGCGTGGCTTCTGTCTCCTAACTAGATCTAGACTACCACAACAGAGAAATCAAATCCCTGGCCTATGCCTTATTAAGGGTTCAAGATGACTGTACAGAAACCTCCAGATGAAATAGTTCCTCAGCCTAGTTTGCATGGCATTCTCATAGAGCACAATGAACATGAATTCACAATCCAAAATTTCAAAAACTCACAAAAATGTAATCCTTCTTGAGGAAGTGTTATGAAATATAATTATTATGGGGTCTAAAACTACAATAACTTTTGATAATAAAGCAATCTAAAAAGATTACTTATGTATGCTTAAAAGAAAATTGGCAACTTAGATGAAATTACTTTAAATGTAAATGGACTAAACAATTCAACTAAAAGACAAAGATTGTGAAATCTTTATTTCCTGATTTGGGTGGTGTTACATGGATATGTTTATGCCATAAATATTTTTTTAAGATTTTTTATTTATTTATTTGACAGGCAGAGATCACAAGTAGACAGAGAGGCAGGCAGGAGGAAGCAGGCTCCCTGCTGAGCAGAGAGCCTGATGCAGGACTCGGGGGTCATGACCTGAGCTGAAGGCAGAGGCTTCAACCCACTGAACCACCCAGGTGCCTCCATAAATATTTTTCTATACAGCTACACTTTCATTATTTTTTAAAAGATTTTATTTATTTACTTGACAGAGAGAGAGAAAGAGGGAGATAGGGAACACAAGCAGGGGGAGTGGGAAAGGGAGAAGCAGGCTTCCCACCAAGCAGGGAGCCCAATGAGGCACTTGATCCCAGGACCCCGGGATCATGACCTGAGCCAAAGGCAGCTGCTTAAAAACTGAGCCACCCAGGTGCCCCTACACTTTCATGATTATACACTTTTCTAAGTGTATCATCCATTTCTTATGTATGTTTATAAAAATATATACACTTCGACATAATTTGTAGGTCAAAGAAATTAGAACTATTTTATAAATAAATCACTAAATAAAATAATATAGATGAAAATTTAGGAAATATAGATAAAGCAGTATTTAAAGAAAATAAATTCATGATTTTAAACATCTTAATTAATTAAAAAAAAAGAGTCCGTGAACTAAGAAATTAGACAAAATAGAATAAAGTCAAAGAACATGGAAGGAAGGAAATCATAAGGTCAGGAAAAACATGCCTGAGAAATTGCAAACATTGGTAATGTTAGTTTGTCCCTGCCCATCTGTGCAAGTAGGACACCTGAGCACTGAAACTGCTTTTGCCCTAAGGGCTTTTGTTGATCTCAACAAATTTGAACATCAGTTTGGGTAGCTTCATGGAGTAAGGGGAAAAAAAAAAAGAAGAAATTGCTCAGGGTTTACTTTGATACTGGCAATCTAATAGGACACCCTCTTCCATATCAAGCTGGTCCCAAAAAACGACACCCTCTGGGTGAAGGAACCCGAAGTCTATCTGTCCCTAACCCAACTCCAGGGGCATGACCATAAAGGTGACCTGTGTGCTGACTGCAGTGGTGTTCAACTTGCCTCTTCGGTTCCTTCTTTTCCTTAAATTCTGGCCTGATAGTTGTTATAATTTTGTCAGTTCTTTAACACTTTTACTAGATTTTAAAATATAGCCTAGAAAGAATCTCTATATATAGTTTAGACAGCATTTAGGTATATTTATCACAAGGAAGACTTGAATTATTTAGCCCAGCATTATCAGAAACCAAACCTATATGTGGTATAAGTATAAAAATCTGTGTAGGAGTTACATACACCAACTTAAGGGTAATAGTTACCTCTGGAGTGGAAAGGAGGAAACGAGATGGAGATAGGCCTTTAGTTTTATTTGAGATGCTCTATATCTTTAAAAGAAAAAGATCTGGGGGCGCCCGGGTGGCTCAGTGGGTTAAGCCTCTGCCTTCGGCTCAGGTCATGATCTCAGGGTCCTGGGATTGAGCCCCGCATCGGGCTCTCTGCTCAGTGGGGAGCCTGCTTCCCTCTCTCTCTCTGCCTGCCTCTCTGCCTACTTGTGATCTCTCTCTCTCTCTCTCTCTGTCAAATAAATAAATAAAATCTATTAAAAAATTTTTTTAATTAGAAAAAAAAGAAAAAGATCTGAAGTAAATTTGCAAAATATTGACATCTATTAAATCCTGGCAGTAGGAGATGGCAGACATTGATGGGTTGTTTGCCCAATATCCATTCTTTCTTTCTTTCTTATTAATGGAGGCCCAATTCTGATGAGGTTGGCAGTGTCCCTTTCCCAAAGCCACTTGTGGCCTGGAATGGCCATATGACAATAGTTCTGGCTAAAGAGAGGTGTGCAGAAGTCCCAGAGAGGGAGTTCCTGAGGCAGCAAAACAAAATCAATAGCATTCTTTGTATGGAGAGGCTCCTTTTCTGTCTTCTTCCTGCCTGAAATAAACCGGTGGTAGCGGCAGCAGCTATCTTCTCACACCATGAGGCTGGAAGCTAAGGGAGGAGAAGAAGCAAGAGGGAAGGGTGGTCCTTGAAGGCATCTCTAAGATTCCATGTCAGCTTTGACCTACCTCCAAAGTTCTTGTCACGGTAGAAAGATAAACGTGTGTGAGCCACTCTTTTTCATTTTTCTGTTACAAGCTCCTGAACCTAGTCCTATGTAATACATTTGGTACATGGATTTTTAAATTTCCTTTTTACAGAAATGTCTCATAATTTATTTTAAAATTTCAAAAGGGTAACAGAAAGGACAGGAAGCTAGAAACAGTTATAGCACATGAGTGTTGGCTCTCTGCTCCGTTTAGACCGGCCAAAGGGAATGAACGCCCGTCCCATGCCATTCCTCCTATTTAAGAAAAGTCTCTTTTGCAGAATCCTTGTCCATTTCCAAGTTTGCAAAAGAAACCAAGGTGGACAGGTGTTCAGTTCTGCTGTATCGAATAACTTCTACGGTTCTGTACCCTAGAGGGGATGGAGACTGTCTTCTTGTCCACTTGATTCTACAATTCTAGCCAATGTCGCTGACGTCAGTTACTGTAATGTTGCTCAATGGCCTGTGACCCTCGGTCATATTAGGTCATAAGGGGAATCACATTAGGGTGGTTTGTTAGCAAACAACAGAAAATAACTCAGTGGTCTCTGCAGGAAGAGACTGCCTGGGAAGGAAGTTTCCACAACGCAAGAGCTGGCAGAGGAAACCAAGCAGGGAGGAAGCAGATACAGACATCTTCAAAGATGTCAGTGTCAGGCACCACTCAGAGCCCTTGGCAGATCATCGATTGACTAAGTGACTCCAATCATTTATCTCTTCTTTGTGACATGCCAGTCCAAATTCAAAGGCACACAAGCGTGTTTGTGTGTGTGTGTGTATGAGAGAGAGAGACCGGAGACAGACAGAGACGGGGGTGGGGAGGCTTAATAACTAAGCATAAGGCTTAGGTCTTCTTATCTGCTACCAGGATTGGGACTTGAATCTGACACACAAGCCTTTAGATTCTGCAAGGGTGAGCCCCGCTGATGTATCATCTCCCTGCACAGACTGCAGAGAGCTGCTGCTCTGAGGGGACCTGGGGCCACTGTGAGGAAGGGGTGTGGGGGCCCGGTGGCTAAAGCAATGATGACTGCCTGCTGCCGAGGGACCCGTGCGGAAGGAAGGAACAGTACCCTGTGACTCCCCACGCTGCTATTTTCCTACAGTATGGAGGGACACAAATACTGCTGGTGCACAATCCCGTTTGGGCAGCTACTGCTGAAAGTACATTTCCAAATGTTCCAGTCAAGTGAATACATAGGGATTATTATCAACTGTAAAGGAGAGTGCTCAAAGCATGGACTTGCTAGATAATAAAAACAGAAAGGAACAAATTTTAAACTTACTTTTAAGAAGGCTTTTAAACTATTGCCATGTGGGGGGCCTGGGTGGCTCAGTGGGTTAAGCATCTGCCTTCTGCTCAGGTCATGATCCCAGGGTCCTGGGATAGAATCCAGCATTGGGCTCTCTGCTCAGTGAGGAGCCTGCTTCTCCTTCTCCCCCTCCTTGTGTGCCTTTTCTCTCACTCACTCTTTCTCCCAAATACATAAATAAGATCTTTTAAAAAATTTAAAAAAAAAAAACCTATTGCCATGTAAGTAGCCCATTGCCTCAGTGAATACAGTGATTAATATTCCAAAAACTTAAATATCATTCTAACAGAGTGTTCCCTTGTAACATCATTTATTCCAATAAGTAAAATATTTTAAATAAATATGTAGACAACAACCCCCTCCATACAATAAGCTAGACCTACTTTTGAAAAACGCTTTGAAAATCTTTGGAAATTACTTTCTGAAAGTGTGAAATATATTTTGTCATCATTTTGAAGTTTATTAACTAAATGGCAATTTTGTTTTCCTTAGAGCTTATCTTGACATTTCTATTTTGTTTTCATCTGCTTTTTTTTTGCTAAGCAGCTAAAACCAGGGAAGAATAAAACAGAGCATATTTAAATTTTAAGTTTGAAAAACCTGTTCTTGTTTGTGGTTCAGAATAATGCACGAACACACACACGTTTAATCTCCTCTTCCTCCAAAGACTACGTGAAGATGAAACTAAAGGAGTAAGAAGGTCAAAGTCAACAACAATGTAGACTATCAGGACCCATGGGTGGAGGTGAGATTTCGGCACATATATGCAGGATGAAAGTGGATAGACTTCTGTTTTGGGAGCACAGTGGATTGAATATTCTGAAGGGTCCTGCTGCTAAAAACTAAGTTCCACGGGGTGCCTGGGTGGCTCAGTGGGTTAAAGCCTCTGCCTTCGGCTCAGGTCATGATCCCGGGGTCCTGGGATCGAGCCCGCCTGCTTCCTCCTCTCTCTCTCTGCCTGCCTCTCTGCCTACTTGTGATCTCTGTCTGTGAAATAGATAAATAAAATCTTAAAAAAAAAAAAACGAAGTTCCACATAAAAGACAACAAACGTGATTTCAAATGCATTGCTCAGATTACAAGTGAAGGAAGTCTTTAAAAAAAAGAAAAAAAAAGGGAATAGAGGGAAAAGAGAGAAAAGGGGACAGAAAGAAGCAAAAGACAAATGATTAAGTGAGCCAGATCCCAGGGAGGAAGCAGCGACCAGAACAAAATACCTTCATCCTTCGTGCCCTATATGTGCCTATAAAACCTCCAAGATATGGAATTTTCCCTAATAAAAGGAACAGGACATGCAGGAAAGCTAGGATGGGAGAAAACACTCCAATACTGTACATAAAAAACTTACTGCGACAGAGTAATGAAAGTAAAAAAATACATACATAAGTGCTACTACCACTTTTGTTTTCTAAAGAACAAATATTATCATTATCCTAGACAAAGCGTATCAGCTTGCTTGCTGTGGGGAAAGGTGGCTTCGGAGTCCCGGACAAGAGGTAGAAGGAAGAACGACGTTCTGAGGCTGAAATGTTGCGACAGCCGAGATGGAGGCTTCCGGCTCATGGTCTGTTTTTCTTTCTTCTGCTCTAGCTTAAAATAGAAACCCTACCTTTGTTGTTTCCCAGTTTTCTTCTTTCGTAAAGAAGCTGCACACGCAGCTCGATGTGGCCTTACACAGAGTACCAGCCTTCTGCTCTGAGCGCTATACCGTCAGCTCCGATGCTCGCCAACGCTTCCCACTCCCAGTTAGCACAGATGACAACCGGGACGTGTCCCTCTCTCCTTGCCTTTATTTTTGTCACAGTGCCGTGTCTGAGAGAATGCAACGTGGACTCCTTATTTCTTGGATATCACAGGTTCACTTTTTTTTTTTTTTTTAAATTATAATTCCAAGCTGACCCTCAATACTTTCAGGGTTTTTTGTTCTTGCTGTTCACTCCTTGGATTCGTAGATCCAGGATGTTTACTTGTGTTTGGAATGGCTGTCTTAAATATTTATATTGAAAAGAATACACAAGCTTTGGAGAACAGTGCAATACATACTTGCAGGTTGTATAAATAAATCGAGGAAAGAGAGAGAGCTTGAAGGGTGCATACGTGCAGGGCGCGTGTGTGTGTGCACGCGCGCGCGCTGAGTCGCCATCCACGAGACACTACGTTCAGCACTCTTCTGTAGGCTGGATCAAGCCCCTTAAATGATAGTCTCAGGACAGCATTCCAGAAGGTCAAAAGCAGAAGCGGAAAGGCCCACTGAGGCCTGGCCTTAGGCTTTGCAAAATGTCACTTCTGCCTTATGCTACTGGACAAAGGAAGTCCCAGGGCCAACCCAGACTCAAGGGGTGGGGAAATGGACTCTGCCTCTGGACGGAAGGGGCTGTGAAGTCACATTGCAAAGGGGTGACCCTAACAGGGTAGGAGGGGCTTGTGGTCCCTCTGCTAGTGTCTGCCCGCAATTATTTACATTTCTCTCGCATGAAGAAGAAACAGACACAGAACATTAAAATTGACTGTCTCTGGGAAGGAGAACAGTGGGTAAGGAAGAGTGGGGACAGGGGCTTTTTCATTCTAGGCCCTTCCACACTGCTCTTTTCAAAGACATGCATGTTCTATAAAAAATAAATGCTTCTAATGTTATAGAAGTTTCAAATCCCTTGCTTTGAACAGAAAAACTGGAAAGATAGTTTCTCCTATCCTCGCCTAATAAATGATGAACAGTATTTACTGAGTGTGGGTTCTAAGAACTGTAAGATTCTTAAACGACTCAGACCCAACTCTTCAGTTTTATTCGACCTCCTAAGGATTCAATTAAAAATGTGACCATGTATATGAAAAATGTTCCTTAAACTGTAAATGTTTTATAACACACTATACTTTATCCATTGCGACTGTTTCCATGTCGTGCCCAGCACTGTATTAAGCCATGCAGAGGCCACGAGAGGACCAGAAAATAAGGTTCCTGCCAGCATAGAATTAACAGTCTAGGTGAGGAGACAAGTTGACACCCACAAACCAATTATAGTACATTATGCGAGACTGTAAGGGCCCGTGCAGACAGGGACAATTACTCTTTGTTCATTGCAGCCTCATCAGGACCCCACATATAATAAGACCTTGATAAATATGCGTTAATGGAGGGATGGATCAATTACCTGGCAGCCCATAATTCAGAGCCTGATCACAGGACCAACTGTGAGTGCTGGAAGTGTCTGAGAAGCAGGGATCAGAGGAGCTGCCTGTACTCGGTCTAGGTACCGAGGCTGGGCTTTATGTCCGACTCGGATATGACAAAGTCACCGTGCCGCAAGAGGAGAAGATGGATATTGAAGCCGGGGAAGAGCCCCAAAAAGGAAAGACTCGGAGAGGAGAAGGAGGTCAAACCGGCCTGGATGGAAGCAGGGAAGTGGGAAGAGGGCTATAAGGTCTCCGGGAGCAACCCCCTTCTGCCACTGTGACGGCTGGGCAGACAGGAAGCAGGGCTGGGAGGAATGAACAGGATGGGCTAGCAAAGGACAGGAAGCACTGGGGGCACCTGAGAGGAAGGGAGGGAACAGACCCCACCACTGGCAGGCCACAGGAGAGCCCCAGTCATGAGCACCACTGCCTCTCCCCATAGAAGAATCCTGCCTTTTCCTCCATGCTGAAATCAACAGGAAAAGGTGAACTGGACATTCTCCCACTCACCAGGACATCAGTGCCCCTTACATGGAGAAAGACCCCAGTTATTTATTTTTTTTTAAAGATTGTATTTACTTACTTGAAAGAGAGGGAAAGCACGGGGGAGAAGCAGGCTTCCTGCTGAGCAGGGAGCCCAATGCAGGACTCGATCCTAGGATCGTGAGATCATGACCTGAGCCGAAGGAAGCGGCTCTACGTCTGAGCTACCCAGGTGCCCCAACACCAGTATTTAAATAGCTAAGAGTCTTGGAGCTCCCGGAATGATGGAAAGTCAGGGCTCTGAGCTCAGGCACACCTGGGTTCCCATCCTGGTTCCAGCGGCCATAACTCAAGCTCCTTAGGCAACTTTACCTTTGTTCGCCTCAGTTTTGTCACGTGAGATTAGTCCCTGCCTCACGGGTTGAGAGAAGGAGATAGAAGGTCCTCCCTGTAAAGCTCTCAGAGGACTCCATGAGCTTGGTATTGTCAGAACCCCAGCTGTGAGACCAGGGAGACTGGGTGGAGGTGCTGGGGGCTTGAAAATGAGCAGAACTGAGATATGCAGAGACAGCAAGCCAAGGGCATCCAGGTGAGAGCAAGAAGGAAGCCCCAGCTTGACTGGTTGTGGGGGTGCAAGGGCACTACCTCTGGAAAGGCAGACAGCGTATCCTGGGGATACCGGTGGTGTGTCCAGAACAAGAAACCAGACCTGGTTCTGGAGTCAGTTGGGAGTCGAGGAGGGTTTGAGCAGGCAAGTGACTGGGTGAGAAGTGGGAGGTGGGCCTAGTGCAGGGAGCCGGTGGGGCGCAGGCCCAGCCCCTGGACAGGGTGAGAGTGTGGGTGCCTTTCAGACAGATCAACTCTGACACATTCTGGGAAAGACCTAGAGTTGAGATGTAATTCTGATTCTTAGGACTTTATCTCTTTCACAACCAGCTTCAAAGGGAAGAAGGCTGGGTGACAAGAGGAGATAAAGGGCGACGTTAATGATTGGAGAGGCAATGTGGTTCAGGAAAACATCGATAGGCCTGGTCTAATCATTTACAGAGAAAGCATCTCCAAGAGAGGCCCTGGAGAAGGACGGCTCTGAACCCCTGACAAATGAGCAGCAGGCCAGACCTGGTCGGGCTTTGGGCGACATGAAGAATGGATTGCTCCCTCAATCTCCCTCAAATCTCTTTAGGGTCCCATTGTTCTATTAGCGCTACCCTTTCCCTCAATGGCCCAGACCAAATGGCCACATCCAAATACACTATGTCTCCACGTACAGCGTGGTGTAGACGTTTGAATCCCCACAGACCTTACATCCCAGCTGAGTCCTATGGGCGGTGACTTACATTGGTCCCTGGAGACCTCTAGGGAAACCGAGATAAGAATGAATCTTTCAGTGGTGGACTTCCTCCAGGGAGCCTTAGTCTCTTCCTTCAGGGAAAAAAAGGGAAATCAGCCCAAACTCTGACTTCAGCTGACTGCTGAGCGCACACGGAGAAAGCTCACGTGTTTCCCTTTCAAGTTGACCCTAAAATCCACAGTTGCTGTTGGCTCCTAATACGAAGCTATGTTCCAATCTGTGAGAACATCTAAACTTATGATCAACTCAGAGTCAGGTGCTAGGGTGCATGTTCCAGAGACTTGCAGGTGTTTTCAGCCCAAACTATTCTTTTCTGGAAAAAAATGACACGAAGTGTTGACACTGGTGAAGCATTTCCAAAATGAAACCTGATTCGGTACATTTTCCTGATGTGAAACGTCAGGGAAACCGAAAGCTACGCAAGAAGGTAGTAATCCAAATACATAGCCAAGTAAAATGCGACATGATCTTAAGCAACTGACAGACTGAAAGAAAGAAAAACCATGTGACCTTGACATTATTGTGCCTTCTTCCCTTTCCAGGAGCCCATAGGTTCTGACACTGGACCTGCCAGGAGGACAGTGTGATCCCAGCATATTGTCCCTGCCTGTGGTGGGCAATAACTAATTGACCAAAATAACACGTGTGCATTTTCTAACTTTTTCAATCAGCCATAGAGAAAGAAGGGAAGCCTTTATTACAATTGCAGAGCCGAATGGAGCATCTGAACGTTGACAACGTAAAAGCAAAGGTGTAGCTGACAAAGGGGTCTAGACTAATTCAGAGGGTTGGCTAGCATCCTCCCTGAAAATGAAATTACTGAGGAGGAATCCAAAGCAATCACATCAACATGAAATGCCCAAATCCTACATTTGGTAAATTTGGCAGATTTGTTATTCATCAAACTGCATTTTAGAGAATTGGGCTGCTTCTTACAGAAGATAAGAGATGAAAGAGAGTGACCTTGTCTTTCATACAGGGAAGTAAATTACTGACTGAAGGTGAAGAGAACAAAAAATAGAGGTTCAAGCATAGTATTTAAAGCTAAAAATATCACCAATGAGGAATTTTTAGAAAATAACGGAACTATCAAGCCTTAGGAAAAGAAGAGGTAGGGGAAGTACAGAGTCATGTGACCTAAGTCTGCATCTAGTTTTGCTTTTTTACGATTTTACTTATGTATTTGAGAGAGAGAGAAAGAGCGCACAAGCGGGGGAAGGGCATAGAGAGGAAGAAGCAGACTCCCTGCTGAGCAGGGAGCCTGACGTGGGGCTCAAACCCAGGACCCTGAGATCATGACCTGAGCTTAAGGCAGATGCTTCACCGACTGGGCCACCCAGGCACCCCCCCACCCCCCACAGCATACGTTCTTAACAAAGAGTCAACAGAATGTTCTAAAGCTGAGGAAATTAAGAAACCGTGATCAAAGCTTATTGTTTTTGGAATATACCACAGGAGAATGGGACTAGGTCTGGGACATGTAGGCAAGGAGAGTGTTGCTTGGCATTTTAAGCTCGCTTTTGCTATTTTGTTTTTTACCAGGTGCTTCAACGTGTCAGTAATATGTTTAGGGGTGGTGTGTGTGTGTATTCCTCGCAGGCAAGGACCATACCTAGTCATCTTTGTCTTCCTAGGTTTACCCTTGTAGTTGACACAATAGCAGTATAATGACAATGACAATAGGAAAACTGTCTGTTTGTTCAGTGCCTACCATAGCCCAGAGGCTGAGCCAACTGCTTCACAAAATTGTGGTTATTCCTTACACGGCCCTGCAAGGCAAACATTCTGTCCTTCCAATGAGGAAGTAGATGGGAAGGAGTTCAAAAAGAAGAGAGAAAGGATTGCCCAAGGACACACGACTGCTTAATGGCAAGGTCTGAACCCACGCCCTAAAATCCAGCAGGATTTAAATTTAAGTCTGTCTCTAAGACCTGGGGATTCTTACTGGATTGTTTTTTATTTTTATTTTATTTTTTTTAAATTTATTTTTATTAGAGAGACAGAGATCACAAGTAGGCAGAGAGGCAGGCAGAGAGAGAGGAGGGGAAGCAGGCTCCCTGTCGAGCAGAGAACCCGATGTGGGGCTCGATCCCAGGACCCTGAGATCATGACCTGAGCCAAAGGCAGAGGCTTTAACCCACTGAGCCACCCAGGCGCCCCTGGATTGTTTTTTAAATTAAACCAGTGTTTGAAGGAATAACTGTGAATAAATGACCGTGAAGAAGTGAATGCCTACAACACTTAAAGTGAAGTTAGTTATGTTATTCGTGCCTCATTCTATCACGTATCACTACCCAGATCCAAAAAAGCTTTAGATTCATAAACTGACTGAACCTGAAATAACTGGAAGAAACTCTTGTAAAGTCATAAATAAGGCCTGGTAGAAGCCAGAGGGAAAATTTAGATTCTTTAAAGTAAGTGGAGAGATTTTGTCCAGTAATGGAACAAATTGAAATAATCCAGGCTGAAAGAACACTGGGTAGTAAATACATATTGAATCAATCTCAACACCTTCAGCTTACTGTCCCAAAACATCATTTTCATGCAGATTTAAATGACTTGGGCATTAGGGCTTAATGCAAAATTAGGCTCAGTGGCTGCGACTTTGAACCCAAAGAAGGTCATCTGGAGGCAATGCAAGAGTGTGTCTGGCCTCGGTTCCCCGTGCCTGTTTGATCACTCACTCTATCGGTGAAAAAGGTGGAGGGCACCCCTCCTCATATATGTGTCTACATATTGTTTTCCGATACACTAGATTAAGATACACAGGATGGGGGCGCCTGGGTGGCTCAGTGTGTTAAAGCCTCTGCCTTCGGCTCAGGTCATGATCCCGGAGTCCTGGGATGGAGCCCCACATCGGGCTCTCTCCTCAGTGGGGAGCCTGCTTTCCACCCCCCTCTCTCTGCCTGCCTCTCTGCCTACTTGTGATCTCTGTCTGTCAGATAAATGAATAAAATCTTAAAAAAAAAAAAAAAGATACACAGGATAGTACACACACAAAAAATAGGAAACTTAAAAGGATGAACTAAATATTGCACATTAAACAGAAGTTCTATTGTTCCTTCTTACTCTCCAATGGGTAGTCTTGCACAACCCAGCTACACCCCACCTAAAACTATCCCGGTCTAGGGGCGCCTGGGTGGCTCTGTCCATTGAGCATGGGACTTTTTTGTTTTTTGTTTTAATTTTATTTATTTACTTGACAGAGAGAGAGGATAAGCATGGGACTCTTGATCTCGGCTCAGGTCTTGATCTCACCGTCATGAATTTGAGCCCTGTGTAGGGCTCCCTGCCAGACAAGGAGCCTACTTAAAAAAAATAAAATTAAAAAGAATACTGGTCTGTAGGGTAGATTATCACACACTGAGCAAGCAGTCATGGAGAATAAACAATCTATAGAAAGAAAACAAAAGTATTATTAGAGTTGACATTTATTAAGGACTTACCTTGTGCTAGGTGCTGTTCTAGGCTGTTTGTATTAACTCATTTAATCTTTACAACAGTCCTACCGGCAGGTGTGTTCTTAATCTCCAGTCTACAAGAGACAAGATTGAGGCCCTGAAAGATTAAATGATTTACCTGAGGTCACACAGCTGGTAAGGGTTGGAGCTAAATGGCCTTTTAAAAATAAACATTTAATTTTGGGATAATGTTTGTTTTATGGAAAAGTTGCAAAGACAGCCTGGAGAACTCCCCTCCACCAGTCACCCAGCCTCCTGGCCGCTAATGTCTCCTCTCACCATGGTCCACCCGCACAGCCGAGAAAGCAACATCAACACATTGCTATTAATGAAACCCCATTATGTGAGGTTCACCAGTGTTCTCACCAATGTCCTCTTTCTGTTCCAGGATCAAATCTAGAGTTTCCCATTGCATCTAGTTGTCCTGTCTCTCCAGTCTCCTCCAGTCTTTGACAGTTTCTCAGTCTTTCCTCATGCTTTTATGACATTAACATCTACAAGAATCACCAGGCAGGCATTTTGTAGAATGTACCTCTATCTGGGTTTGGTTGATGTGTTTCTTGCCATTGGCCTGGAGTTACGAGTTTTTGGAAAGAAGACCATAAAGATGAGATGTCCTCATCACATCATGTCACGGGCGCAGGATATCGACATGACATCCCTACTGATGCTACACCTCATCACGTGACTAAAAGGGTGTTTTTTCAGGTTTCTCCACTGTATAAAGTTACCATTTTTCCCGCTATACTCTGTTGTTGGCAGCAAGTCAATAAGCCTGACCCACCCTGGGGAGGGGCAGGAGATTATGCTCCACATTCTAGAATGAGGAGTAGCTACATCTACATATATTATTTAGAATTCTTCTGTAAGGAAAATTTGTCTCTTCTCCCACATTATTTATTTAGTCAATCATTTAGTTACATCAATATGGACTCACATATATCTACGTTATGGTTGGGGTTATACCGCAACACTCTGCTAATTATTCTGTTGTTTAAACTGTTCCAACGTTAGCCACTGGGTACTCTGCCAGGTTGGCAGCTGTGTCTCTTTGACATACCCTCCATCCATGCGGTTGGATTTTTTGTTTGTTTTGCCTTAGCTCTTTCTTATTCTCTGGCACTATAAGCCACTTCAAACTCATCTTGTATATTTCTTGCACTAATCCTAGAATTAGCCATTTCTCCAGGGACCCCTGGTTTATTTCATTGGAAAAAGATATTAGAAACCAAGATTTGGGTGCCTGGTGTGCTCCCTGCTACCAGCCTGCTTCTGGGTCCTCTTAGTGATCAGAGCAAAGACATACACATATGTACTCTAACTCATGCACACACACATCTCAACAATTGTTTCTGTGTCTGTCTACCTGTCCGTCTATCTATCTACCTACCAAACATGAGTTCATCTTAATGGCTTTCCACTCCAATCCAGTACCCCAGAGGTTGTTCTAGCTTCTCTCTCTTGCTTATCTGTAACTTCCTTCTCTAACAGTGAGAAACCAGGCTCCCAGCATCTGCCATCAGCTACTTACTTGTTCAGTCCTGGTCTACAGATAAAGCAGTTGGAGAACTGCTGCCCTATACCCCTGTGAGAAACAACTTGAGCAAGAGGAGTACAGTGTTTTTGTGCACTTCTCTTGCCCTTAGCCTGATAACTTTTCCCAGAGTTACTTAAGTCGTCTCCTTTGGTCCCTGCCCACTTCAGCGCTATTATATCATCATTCTGCATCAGTTAGGGTTCTGCCGAAGAAATAAAGTCACAGTAAAGATACGGAGGTGGATACACACACAGTGTTCCTTTGCTTGTAGGTGACTCTCCTACCCCTGAGTCCGTGCATCATCATCCCCTATGTGTGTCATGCGTCTAAATTTTTCCCCTTTATAAAGACACAGTCATACTGGATTAGGGCCCACCCTAGACACCTCATCTTAACTTGATCATCTGCAAAGATCCTGTTTCTAAGACAGGTCACATAACAGCATCTGCGGTGAAGACTCCAACATCTTTTGGGGAGCACGATTCAACCCATAACTCCAGGCACATCTGAAATCCACAGGGCAGACCATTAGGAAGGGTAAGCCGGGAACTCTCAGGCAGGGCCCGAGCTGCTATCCACAGGCAGAATTTCTCCTACTCAGGGAAGCCTTAGCTCTGCTCTAAGATCCTACCTCTGATTGAACTAGGCTCATCCAGATTACTTCAGATAATCTTCCTCATTTAAAGTAAACGGATTATGGGGCACCTGGGTGGGTCAGTCGGTTAAGCGTCCCACTCTTGATGTCAGCTCAGGTCATGATCTCAGGGTTCTGAAATAGAGCCCCAGCGTGGAGCCTGCTTAAGATTGCCTCTCCCCCTCTCCCTCTGCTCCTCCACACCTCTAAAAAATAAATAAATAAAATAAACTGATTATGGATTTGAATCCCATCTATAGAATACCTTCACAACCATATCTGGCTTAGTGTTTGATGGAATAAGTAGGGATGATGGCCCAACCAACTTGACAATGGCACACTGTGATGCATTTAGATGCATTTGCCATAGTCTGTATTCCACGGGGTGCCCTTTGAGGTCAGAGAATATCCAAACCAGAGAATATCCAAACCCAGGAACCGCTATAACTATGAATCCAGGAGGAGTTACATTTTATACCTCTTACTTTATACATGCTGGAACAGAAAGGGACTATATTTATTTGTAAGAAAGGGCTACAAGATCATTTCCTTAAAATAGCAGCAAAGACAAGGAGGAGAGTCTTGCAGCAGCAGAAGGAGCTCCAAATGCACAGTTGCTTGCCTGCAGCTCCACTGTGCAGATCCCACAGAGGCTGACATCAAGAAACAGGTAAAAATTTCAGCAAAGAACCAGCAACTGTGTGCTGGAAATCTGTCCCGTCTACTCCAAGTTGCCCACACAACCTACCCCTATACCCACCCTTCCCCCGCCCCAACACACAGAGGGGACCTAATGCTTTACCCTCCATAGGGTCCACAGTTACCGTTCAAAGACCACTGGGAGCCAGAGTGACTCACATCAACCCCAGAAGCCCTTGGGCATCTTTGGGAAATCCTCTCCTGAGGATTTTCTAGCCAGAATCTCAGACCCCTCCATGGGGCGGAATTAAACTTTCCCCTCCCCTGCTGAAGGAGGTAGCCTGGAGTCAAGGATGTTACAATGTGAGGCTAATTACTGTAGCCTTTTAATATTCTCTTCTCTGAGGCCCTCCCGGGAAGGATAAAATAAAACCCTGCATAATAATAGGTGAAATGAACGGTGGACTGGGAACCTTCCCTGGCTGTGCGACCTTGGACAAAGTAGTTGACCCAGACCGGCAATCTCATTAACACAAAGGGAAAGAGAGTGAGGGAAAAGGCGCCTTTCTTCTCCTGGGCAGGGTGAGGAGGATCAGGCTGGAGCTGCGGACTGTCACAAAGGACTTTTCTGGAAAAGAGACCCAGGGAGGCTGTGCTGCCTTGTGGGCAACACAGTGCCCAGTCCTCCAGCCTGGGGTCCTTCTTATATTGCCCCACAATTTTTGTTCAGCTGACGGGCTCGGTTTTATTTGCCCAACGGCTTTTGTTTTGTTTCGTTCTCATCATGAACTACATTACATACACAGGAGTGTAGAAAAAGCTTCTGTACGGTTTGGAAACCAACAGTAACATGAACACCTGCATATTCGCCCTTCAGGAAGAGAAATAAAACCTTACCAAACCTTCAGATCCCCAAGTGCCTCCTTCAGGGCAACCCCGGAGCTAACCTTCTGAGCCTGATTTTTGTGCCAAGGGCCTCCCTTGCCTTCTCTCATCACCCATGATTATAAGCTCTAAAAATAGATTAATTTTGTTTTTGACATTTATATCAATACAGTCATACTCTTATGAGTTTCAACTGTGATTTGCTCATGCTTGGTTTTATGTTTCTCGGTCTCCTTCACGCTGCTGAGGGCGGCTGTGTGGGGGGTTCACTCATTACCCCCAATGTGTTACCTGTATCGCTTTGTACTCTGAATCACAGACACCACCATCCATCCATTCCACTGCGGGTGGACACCTGGGTTGTTTCCAATTTGGAACCAATAAGAACACCGCAGCTGTGAGGGGTCTTGTTCCCTGCGTCCTGTTTCTTCCGGTAGGAGTACAGCTGCTGGGGCAAAGAGCACGTGGATGATGAGCCTTACTGGGTCTTACTCCGTCTTGCCACACTGTTTTCCAAAGTATCTGTGCCAGGGGCGCCTGGGTGGCTCAGTGGGTTAAGCCTCTCTCTTTGGTTCCGGTCATGATCCCAGGGTCCTGGGATCGAGCCCCGCACCGGGCTCTCTGCTCAGCAGGGAGCCTGCTTCCCCCTCCCTCTCTGCCTGCTTGTGATCTCTGTCTGTCAAATAAATAAATAAAATCTTAAAAAAAAAAGTGCCTATGCCAGTTTAGACCCCCACTAGCAGCTCATATGATTCCCTCACCTCAACCCCCAGCCAGAAATCAGCAACCCTATATTTGCTAATTTGGTGGTACAAAATGGTTTTGCATTGTAGTTTTGCATTGTATCAACTGGTGCAATTCACCAGTTGATAACGAGCTTGGGCATCTCTTCATACAATTATGAGTTATATGTGAACTCTTTGTCTGTAAAGTGCCCATTGGTGTCTTGCCCACTGCCCTACTGAGCCATTTGTTTCCTCCTCCTTTTTCCTTTTCTTCCTCTCCTTCTCCTCCTCCTACTTCTTCTTCTTAAGGTTTATCTATTTTAGAGAGACCGAGAGTGAGAGTGGCAAGGAGGGCTGGAGGGAGAGGGAGAGAGTAAATCTCCAGCAGACTCCCCACTGAGCGGAGCCTGATGTGGGTCTCCAACCCATGACCCTGAGATCATGACGTGAGCTGCAATCAAGTCAGACACTGAACCAACTGAGCCACCCTGGCGTTCCTGCTTTGTTCTTATTGCTTCGGAGAGTTCTTCTATATTCTGAAAGTCCCTTGTAGTTATACATTGTAAATCTCTCTCTCAATTTGTATCCTCTGTTTACTCTCTTGAAGTTATCTTCTGAATAAAAAAAAAATGTTTCCAGCTGAACAGAGCTGAATTTGCAACGATTTATCAGAAGTGTGGATCCATAGTAGGGAGAGTCCTACCACCTTCTGCCGCTCCTTCAGCCTTGTTTGGACGACACTTGGCCTTTTGACCTTCTACACAAATTTAAGAATCTGCTTGTTTTGTCCTACGAGACAAAACCAAACTCCTACTGGAATTACACTATTCTGTAGATCACAAAGGGAGGAATTTACATTGTTATAATATTGTTTTCCTGTTCAAAATGTAAACATGGGGTAGGCCATGGTTTTAGGGCTGAAGATTTTCAGGAAAGTTTTAGAGTTTTATCTATACAGACTTACGTCTCTCTTATAAAGGTCCTTCCAACCACTTTCTACTTGTTGTTGTTAATGTAAACAGTACCTTCTAAAATTATATTTTTCTAACTAATTGCCGCTGGTATATAGAAAGGCAACTGATTTTTTTATCAATTTTATGTGCAGTTGTCTTGCTAAACTATTAACTCTAGTAATATATAGATTATTTTGGAATTTCTACAACTGAAAACAGTTTTGTTTCTTCCTCTCCAATTCTTACGGTTTTCATTTCTTTTTCTTGTTTTATTGTCCTAGCTATGACCTCCAATACATTGTTGAATAGGAATATTGGAAGTGAGCATTTCTATCTTATCCCTTGAATTTAACCTCTTGACTATTAAAAATGACATTTGCTGTAGGTTTTTTTTTTTTAAGATTTTATTTATTTATTTCACAGATAGAGATCACAAGTAGGCAGAGAGACAGGCAGAGAGAAAGGAGGAAGCAGGCTCCCCACCAAGCAGAGAGCCCGACATGGGGCTCGATCCCAGGACCCTGGGATCTGCTGTAGGTTTTTAAGAGGTCCTTTTTCAGATTAACAAATATCTCTTCTATTCCTAGTTTGCTTTAATTGTATTCCAAAAGTCTTAAAACAATATTTTCATCATATTCATTTCTATGTATTTTTTTTTTCATTTCTATGTATTTTTAAATTTCCATTATGGTACTTCCTTTGATCTATGAGTTGTTAAAGCATGTTTTTCATTTTCAAACGTAAGGTTCTTTTCTCATTATAATTTTTGTTATTGATTTCTAACTTAATTACATTTGAAATTTATTCATAGAAAATTCCATTTATGCTTAAAAAGAAGCAATAATTTCCAACTGCAGAGTACAATGTTCTCTATATGCCCCTTTTATCAAGCTTATTAATGTGATCTTTAAATCTTCTATGTCCTTACTGATATTTATCTGCTAAATCTATGAATTACTGACAGAGACGTGTAAAATTTGCTAGCACAATGGATTGGTCTAGCTTCCCTTGTCATCCTGTCATTTATTTGCTTTATGTGTTTGGAGCATAATTATGCCAATAATGATAGATGATAGATAGATAGGGATAGATAGTCTTATGAGTTTGAAGTTGTTTTATGTGTTTGGGAAAGGATTTTAACTGCCATGTGGTGACCTCCTTATCATTCATAAAGCTGTTTGCCTTAATGTCTTTTTTTTTTCTGATACTAATGTATTTTTCCAGCTTTCTTTTGATTAGTATTTGCCTATTATATTTTTCTCCCTCCTTTAACTTCCAATATTTCTACATCTTTATGTTTAAAATGTGTCTCATGTAAGTAGCATATGCTAGATTATTTTTTATCCAGCTATACATTTTTGTCTTTTTTCCCAAGTTTTCATTTAAATTCCAGTTAGTTAACAGATAGGATTATATTATTTTCAGGAGTAGAATTTAGTGATTCATTACTTACATAGAACACCGAGTGCTCATCACAAGTGCCCTCCTTAATGCCCACCTCCCATTTAGCCCATTCTCCACCAACATCCCCTCCAGTAACCCTCAGTTTGTTCTCTACAATTAAGTGTCTATTCCCTGGTTGACATCTCTCTCTCTTTTTTTCCCCCTTCCCCTATGTTCATTGGTTTTGTTTCTTAAATTCCACATATGAGTGAAATCATATGGTATTTGTCTTTCTCTGACTGACTTATTTCGCTTAACATAACACATTCTAGCTCCATCCATGTCACTGCAACTGGCAAGATCTCATTTCTTTTTGATGGCTCAGTAATATTCCATCACACACACACCCCACCCACATCTTCTTATATTCCATTGTGTGTGTGTGTGTGTGTGTGTGTGTACACACACACACACACACACACACACCACATCTTCTTTATCCATTCATCAGTTGTTGGATAATGGACTGTTTCAATAACTTGGCCATTGTTGACTCAATTTTTATCTAACTGGGGAATTTAGTCCTGTTGTATATATCATAATTACTAATATATTTGAATTTATTTCTACTATCTTGCTACATGTTTTACATTTGTTTCACTTTTTCTGTTTTCCCACACTCCATTTCTTGTGAACTAAGAGAAGTTTTTTGTTTGTTTGTTTGTTTGTTTGTTGAACTAAGTGAAGTTTTTTATTCATTCATTTATATTTCATTGTTGTTTCCCCTATTGACTTCTATTTGTTTGGAAGTTATATTCACCACATCTTTTCTTTTTGTGGTTACCCTAAAAAATTTAAGATGCATTTTTCATAATTCTAAAATTAATGTTTTTAACCTCCTCCTCAAAAATTAGTGGTCTTAAGGGGTGCCTGGGTGGCTCAGTTGGTTAAGTGACTGCCTTCGGCTCAGGTCATGATCCTGGAGTCCTGGGATCAAGTCCTATATCAGACTCCCTGCTTAGCAGGGAGTCTGTTTCTGCTGACATCTCTCCTCTCATGCTCTCTCTCTCATTCTCTCTCAAATAAATAAAATCTTTTAAAAAATTAATGATCTTTATTTTTTTTTTAAGATTTTATTTATTTATTTGACAGACGGAGAGCACAAGTAGGCAGAGAGGCAGGCAGAGAGAGAGGGGGAAGAAGGTTCCCTGCTGAACAGAGAGCCCGATGTGGGGCTCGATCCCAGGACCCTGAGATCACGACCTGAGCAGAAGGCAGAGGCTTTAACCCACTGAGCCATCCAGGCACCCCTTTAATTTTTTTTAAAATTCTAATTATTCCCACACTTAATCCAGTGTTTATGTTGTTTGACAGTTTACTTCTAATATGTTTTTACCCTGGATATGTGATATTATTACCATCTTATAGAGTTAAGGTTTGTTCATATTTATTCACATACTTAGAATATATTTGTGCACTATTCCTTCTCATATCTCCCATTGTCCCTCTTGGACCATTTTCTCCCACCTGAAGTATATTGTGTAGAATTTCATTTAGCGGAGACCTTCTGATGCTGTTTTAATTCTCTTATTTTAAACGTTTTTAATTTGCCCTCCATTCTGAAACAATTATTTGGCTGGATATAGAATTTTTGTGAACAATTATTTTCTGTCAGCACATTATGCCCTCTGGCTTCCATTACAGGAGAGAGAAGTCAGCAATAACGCTAATTGCCGTGCTGTTTGTTGAAGAGCCATCTTTCCTCTCTGGCTGCTTTCAACATCACCTTTTCCCCTTTATCCTGTAGTTAATGTGTCTAGGAGTGTGCTTCCTTTTACTCATCCTCCTTTGGATCTGTTGAAGATTAGTGTCTTCCAAGACTTCTTAAAAATTCTTAGTCATTATCTGTTAGAATGAAATTCTCTCCCCACCTCTAACTTGAATTTCTCATTTGGTCTCTCCCTCTTTTTCTAATTTTTGCCCTTTTTTTGTATTTCTTAACTTCTCAAATATGTATCCATGATACTGTCATTGCATCTGTCTTTGTTATTTCTAACTGTATCTAATTTTCTGGTTATGCCATCATTCGAGGATTTCATTTCAACCAGTATATGTTTCATATTTAGATAGGAGTTGTAATGCTCTGGTTTCTCTTCAGATCATATAAATCTTTCGCCTTTTACAGATAGGAGTTGTATTTGGTTGGTTCTTTTTCAAACCCACTTGCTCCCTGCCCACATTTTCAAGACTCATTTACCTCCCAGAGTTCTTGGTTTCAGTTTGTTTGAGAACTGAGAGGAGTATCTTGTTTCTGTGTTGGCTTACAGATGCATTTGTTAAGATTTAAAGGAATACTTTATGCAGTATTTCAGTTGTTTTGGATGGGAAAGTTGTCCTGGCTATCCAACTCACTCTACTGCAGGAACCAGAAATGATCAAGCTGCTTTATTTTTAGCCAAAGCTAATTTCCAGATCGCTCTGCACCTGTAAACCTGAAACAATTTGCATGAACGCTCCTTCCCTTTTGAGCTAAAAAGAATTTCCAAAGAGGATAAACAGTGCACTTCCGTTAGAGGGAAATCGTGCCAGTCTTCCTATTCCAGAGGCTCCCAGAATGACACTGCTCACTCAGATTTGAAACTGTTCTGTCAAATCTACTTCTACGAGCTAAGGCTCATCAGGCTAAGGCTTACTACTGTTTGCCCAGCATACACATACGTGTATTTTCACCCCCACCCTCCGAGCGTATTGTTCCATTTTACAGAGAAGCAAACTGAGGAGAGCAATGGTTATGAAATTTGCCCAGAGAACATGGTGGAAGTGGGAAGAAGCTGGGCTCCAGAGCATATGCTCTTAACCTCGCTTCTATGCGGTCTCTGTCAGAAGGTGAGCGTCAGTGCAAAACAAGCAACCCGAGAATTAGGAGCCGTACTGGATTGTTCAGGGGAACCTGCTCCTCCAGCATCATGGTTTTTCGTGGCACAGCCCATCAGAAGCACCTGGCGGGGGGGGAGGTTCAAAACATACTCGGTCCCTCCTAACTAGAGATCCCAATTCCATTGGTTGGGGTGGGGTCTTTTGTCAAGTCTCCCCTGTGGTTCTGGTGGACCCCCCCTTGATCAGAACAACTCCTCTGTGGGTTTTCCAAGGCTCCACTCTCCCTTTGTTCACATTTTAGAACACTTTACTAGGTTTTAACTTCCCAGGAAAATAGACATTGGGCAAGAAAGAGAGTTGTCATCTTACCAGTCATCATCTGGATGTCCTTGAGCCATGCACTCCCCCAAATCTGAGAGTCAGTTTCTTCCTGTGTAAAACGAGAGTCTATTTTAGTGCTAACATTGAAGATTCTCGGTCACTGAATAAGCCCAGTCTCTTTTGGCTTGGCGCTGGGTAGCAGCGGGTCAGGGCTCAGAGAAGGGAAGTTCTGGCTTCCGTTAGGCCTGGGGATTACTTATGGGCTTCATGTACCCCGCCCTCCATACATGTGCATATTTGGAAGACTGGGTCACCCCACGCCGCTGCCACCTAAGTGATCCTGATCTCCAGCACGGAGGACCCTTGCCGAAAGCCCATGCTCTCTCCTCGCTAGTTCAGTGCTTAAGAAAAGCAAGAACTGCGATTTAACTGGGGAAGAGTCACGAAGGGACAAAGTCCTAAAAAAGATAGGGAGGCCCAGACTGAGAATGCCACCCACCTCCACTCTCACACCCCCTTCTGTCAAGGCTGCTGAAGCCATCTGGTCAGAAAGAAGCTGCTTTTAAGGAATTTGGCTTTGTTGGGCCTGCATATACAATTCCAACACAGATGTTCCTTGGCAACCATGCGCCTGACTTCTCCGGACCCACATGGCAACAGCTCTCCCCCCCGGGCTGGTTCTGGCCCCGAGCTGCTTCCAGCTTAGTCCTTCCATTCGGTGCTCCTGGCCGGAGCCCTCCTAGCCCTGCTGGCTCTCGCCCCAAAGGTAACCAAACATTTCCCTCACAGGGTTGAGTTGCACGTCCTCCTCCTCAGTACTCCCTACTCTGTGCTTTACAGGGTTTCACGGCTCTGCTTTATCCATGCTCCCAGCCCCCAAAGCCGGGGAGGAGTCCCTCCACGTGTAGTTAGAAATGTAAAGGTGATATACTGAGGTTTCTGAGGACCCGACAGCCGTGGGTATTGATTCATAAATCAGCCTCGAGAGGGACTCCTCTAAGAGACGACCTGGCTTCCCCACCAGCCCCTGGCCCGTCTCTGGATCACAACGTAAGCCTGGGTCTGTCTCCTAGACCCCCCCTGGCCTCCTGTGGTTGCCTCTGTAACTCCCAGGTGAGGCCTCAGACAGGGCATCCCTTCCTAAGGAGGGGGGTTAGGCCCTCATTCTGCTCCCCTCACAGAGGTTCCTTAGAAAGGCCGCTGGGCAAGGGATGGACAGAGAGGACGGCCGTGGAAATGGAGGCGAGGAGGACCTGGCTCTATACCACATAAGGTAATGGGTTTAGTGCGCTACCTGGAGTACAGAAGGGCTCACCAGAGGTCCGCTATTATTTGAGACCTGGGCAGGTGGCAGACCTTCCCGACACCGTTGGAAACACTCTGCATATATTCTCTTCAACTCCTAATGCATTTCGTTCAGGCTGTTATTATTTTCACCATTTCATAGCTGAAGAAGCAGAAGTTCAGAGGGGTTAAATGATTTGTCCACTGTCCCACGGCCAGCAGCACTCATTTCAAATGCAACTGAGGTCCGCATTGGTGGTATAGTGGTGAGCGTAGCTGCCTTCCAATACAAATGACTCCGACTCCAAACTCTGGACTCTTTCCACTATTCTAGTCTGTCTTATCTCCCCTACAAGATCGCAAGGTTCTCAATGTATAACAACTGACAAGATATTTTTTTTAAAGATTCATAAGAGCTATGAGGGGGAAAGATCAATCACTCTCATCAGTGTGGGTATTGTAATAGAGCATAAAACTATGCTCTGACCTCCTGGAAGCCAGAAGAGAGAAATGAAACGGATGAAATTTGTCTTCCTGGGCCCTCCTTTCCTGACAGCTTTTGCTCCCACTCCTCCCCCAACCCCCTCACCCCCAGCATCTATCTCTATCCTTCTACTGGAAGGACTCTGGGATTCTGGTGCCTGATTCTCATGGAGGGCAACATCCCATGCCCTTCCCTGTCTCTCTTCCCTCAGTCTGCCAGCCTGCACTCAGTGATTACTTTTTCCTGTATTTGCTGCTTGCATAAAAATCAGACAGGAGTCCTGTGCACTAAAGGACTTATCTGGGCAGCAAGGGTAATTACAGACAGAGCAGAGTATGGTGAAGTTAGGAGTC
This sequence comes from Martes martes, assembly GCF_963455335.1. Classification (NCBI taxonomy): domain Eukaryota; kingdom Metazoa; phylum Chordata; class Mammalia; order Carnivora; family Mustelidae; genus Martes; species Martes martes. The sequence continues at coordinate 39,247,645 of NC_137894.1, forward strand.
TGAGGTTTAGAGAGAAAGAGCAGTAGGCATGTCTCCTATGGAGGAAGCATCTTCCCTGGGTGGCAGAGGTAAAAGGGAGAATTCAGAATGGGAGTATCTTTGGGGACCCCACATACGGTACCAGAGGGCCTCCTGCCTGCTCCACCATGGGTTTGGCATGCCAATCCTCCTAACAGATCAATACAAGGTCAGGCAAATTTCACTAAAGAATCCTGGAAGAACAGACTGCTTCCCTGGACGTTGTATGCATCTCCTACTCTTCTGGTGTGCAGGGCACAGGCAGCTAATGAAATCCTATAGATAAGGCAAGAGCCGGTCCACCTGTTCCTGATTTCTGGAGATGGAAGGTATTTTGAGCATCTGAGAATCCCCATGTGCACCAAGCATTTTCTGTAAACTGGATGACTATGTCTCCCACTACCATGAACTACTATTTCACAAAGATACCAGACACTGTGGAATTAATTGTCCTAGGTTCTTCTGATTTTTAAGGAAGGGGATAAGGGCTCCTTGGTAGCAATGTCATTGAATGATGAAGGAGGCAGACTCTCATGGTGTATCAGTCAAGGCTCTCCAGAGAAAAAGAGCCAGCAGAGGCAGGAGATAATGCTGCAGGCTTGGGGCTGTGTACCTTCTCCAGGAAACTTCAGCTTTTGCTTTTAAGGTCTTCCACTGATTGGGTGAGGCTCACCCATATTATTGAGAAGAATCCTCTTAATTTAAAGCCAGCTGATTGTAGATCTTAACCACATCTATGCAATGTCTTCACAGCAAAACTCTGATGTGTATTTGATCAAATAATGGATAGTATAGCCTAGCCAAGGTGACATAAAACTAACCAACACGCATCCAGGAACAGGAACCGTAATGGCCTTGTGAGGCCAGGAACAAAGAATGGTTCTGGATCCTCTAGTACCCAGACATTAATGTGATTCAGCCACTTCCTCGCAATCTCTTCTAATTCCAAATGGCCCGTTCTTTTTTTACATTCAGGTCAGATTTCCCAGAGAGAAAACATATTGATTCAGGTCGTTTGTTTCATCCTAGGCCATGTTAAGGTCAAACTGAGGATTGGTTTTCCTGGAGGCAGGTGATCTCCCCATGGCCCAACCACTGTTTGCCCCTGTGCAAAGGCCAGCAAGGGCTCTGTGTCAGGGCGTATCACTGTGGGCCAAGGAGTTTCAGCTAGGTAAGAATGTGGAACACCACAGGCCCCTGACTGCACAACGCCACCACGCCTTTCCACCTGCTGGATCTTAATCACACACACACTGCTGCACACAACTTACCTCTCCCTCACCTCTCCAGTGAGGAGACCACCAAAGATGCCTGTCTAATAGGCAGTGTGTGCAGTGGCCTTGGGGGGGGGGCAGCCTCTTACAAAACTGTTTCTGAGCATCAAGGCCACAATCCCTTGATGAGACTCACTCTTTTCATGTTCCCTCTGCAAACCTTCCTAGGGTTCATTCCTGACCCTTCTGCAAACAAAGGGCAAATGGTGAATGTAACCCCCACCAATGCATCTAGTACATACGAGGGAAGGAAAACAACAGTCTGAAGCTAGCAGTAACTAAAGCAATAACATCTATCTTTCTTTAAATAAAAAAAAGTGGAGGAGAATGTGGTACAATTATCCAATTTTCAGATACTTTAACAGGGAGAGGATAATAAACCTTAAAAATTGGAAGGTACCTCCCATGCCCTTAATTCTAGAGTTAGTCCCAAGGCTGTACCTAACATTCGTCGCTCCTTTCCTCCCTTCTTCCACATTGTCTTTGCTTTTCGCTTGATGGAATTGAGTTTAACTTTTGCTCTCAGGAAGTCTTTATGCTGCAAATAATAGAAAATCCGACTCACAGTGGCTTAAATAAATAGGGATTTGTTTTTCTCATATACCAAGATGTAGAAAGCAATTTCTGGAGTTGGTCTAGCAATAATGTCAGGAATCTAGGGGACACATCTCCATTCCACTCTCATCCTTTGCCTTCTGATCACAAGATGCCACCGTGGGCATCCTGGCCGTGTTCAAGGCAGGAGGACTAGAGAGAGATTGACACCGGCTGCATCCTGACTTCTTATCAGCAAAGCCAAAGCTTTTCTAGAAGCATCCAGCAAGCTGCTCTTTCAGTCTCCTTGGCCAGAACCCCATCACGCCACCACTCCTAGCCATGTTGGAGGCTGTGAAACCAAATATCCAGCAAAGAGGGATAGAAATGTCCTAACAGGCTTACACCAAATGTGGCTCTTGACTGGTCGTGGTGGACCGCCTTCCTCCAAACAAGATGAGTAAGAAAGAGGTGGGGAAATGGCTGTGTAGTTGGTGCACCTGCTCACACGACAGAGTCACAGCTCTCCACTAGCTTTCATAGTTCCCTCCACCCCATTTTATCGTAGCTACTTCTCTGGGTAATCAACACCAAGCCCCTTTGCCAGTGCCCTGGACCCCCCAGCCATTAGCAAACCGCCAGTGGCAGACCTGGTTCAATAAGATTTTTTTCATGATCCTCAAGGGAAGGATCTCTCCACCGGGAAGCGAAACTTCCAGACCAGCAGATTCCAGCTACAGTGGGAAAAAGGCATCATCAAGCATAAGCATGAGTGGGCCCCTACCTCCACCTGGAGACTCTTGGCTTTTTTCTTTTTTTTTTCTTCTGGCTGTGGGAGGAGATAGAAGCATATAAAAGAACCAACAATTATTCACGAATTCATAGTTGCTTTTTCTCATTATATCTTTTCTCAACCAGTCGTTACCAAACAAGTGATATGAGCGTCTGTGAAATGTTTTTGACCATCACAAGGGTTCCTTATGCCTGAAGGAAGACAGAGGCCCACTGGTCCAGTGGGAAGATGTCCAGGAGCTTTTGGGGGCTAAGACTGGCTCTGCAGCTACCTAACCAGCCGTGTGTCTTTGGGGAGACCATGTCCCCCGGCAGGACCCTGACAGCCCTCTGTAAGCTCCGCACGATGGACAAGATAATCACAAAGGTCCCTTTCAGCTAGCAACATTTTCTACTAATTTATTAGGTCTAAAATTAATTTATTAGGATTATTAATTTATTAGGATAGTCATTAGAATTATAAATTGGGATCTATTAATTTATCTTGCAATCCTGAAATCTTAATATCCTATTACTTTCAGGGTTGGACTCTCTTTCTGTTCCTAGTTTGCCTTCAGTTCAAAAGACAGACATCGTCTCATGTCCCCTAAAGGGAATGGGCTTTCTCTCCAGATTAACTATCCAGAATATACCGCAGTGGCATATAAGAAGACTCTCAGTGGTCATTGGTCATACTGAATTATTCACAACTTCTATTTTCAACAATAAGGAAGAAAAGAAAGGAAGGAAGGCATTCAGTTCAAAAGTCTTAAATCCCCCCCAAGAAAAATAAAGCAAATTGAAACTGTCTGGATATTATGGGAGCCTTTCACCTTCTAGGCTAATTGGCCATGGATCAAAAGTAACACGAGGTTCTAACAGAATTCATTAATGCCAAAGTTCGTTTAGTCACATTGGATGCAAAAATGGTGGTATACTGTGGTGAAATAAATCTTCATTTAAAAAATAAGTGTCAAGGCTGTTTGAGGATTTTCTTAAAAATCGTTTGAGTTTTTTACACCTTTCTCTCTTACCCATAAATGATTACATGGTATACTATAGGGAACCATGGGGCTAGGAATCAATGATCGAAAATTGTTGGTGGCACTAGTTGTATGGTCCTACCCAAGTCCTTTTATTTCCTTTAGCTTCAAAAGAGAAATAATAATAAGTAACACTAAAGGCTTCGATGAGAATATAATCACACCAGAAGAAATATGGTAATATATGACAAAGTTTTTATAAGCTATAAAATGATAAAATTAAAGATACCTTTGAGTTAATGTGGAAATGATTAAAAAAGAATGATTAAATGATTAAAAAAGAATGTAAAATATATAAGTTGTGATTAACAATTTTGCTTGAAGTTCAAAAGATCCTCCGCATCTGAGTTTTTTTATATTTATCAAAATCCAAAGCAGATGAACCCATATAGATACATACTCTCTCTCTCTCTCTCTGGTAGCATTTTAGAAATTTGTTTTCATTTACTCAGAAATAAAGAAAAACAAAATATCCTCAATACCCTAATTGTGGTTTTCGCTTTACAGGTATATACGTGTCAAACCTTATCAAAATGTACACTTGAAAATATGTATAGTTTTTTTATATATCAATTACATCTTAATAAAGCTGCAAAAATATTAATTTTAAAAGCATGGAAAGCTATATTCTGGTTGGCTCACTCTCCTGGCTTCTTTGTCCTGTGTTTTCCTTCATTCCGGGAAATGTTCTGGGAGAAAGCAGTCAGCACACATTCCTAGCATTGCGCTCTTTGCAGTCAGAACTTCAAGACTTCCTGCCACCTCTGGCAGTCATGACGCAGAAAAGACAGACCAGGACTTTGCAAGAATCTCTGTCCCTGACAGAAGCCCAGCTTGAAGCTCGCAGGTAGGGGTAGAACCAGCCATGGGCCACTTCCCAGAATTCCACACCCAACTGTCTGCCTTATCCTTCTCTGGGAATTCAGCACTGAAAGGCAGGCTCATCAGCTCATTCCGCAGGAAATAAATGGAAGAGGAGAGAGAAAGAGAGAGAGAGAGAGAGAGAGAGAGAGAGAAAGGAAGAATGGGCAGCCCTAAGGTTTCAGTCCAATGCAAAGCCGGCAAGGAGAATATGGCAGCCTTGAGACAACGGACCGCTACCTCCCAGCATCCTTCCTTCCGCTTCCCCTGATGTCTGCCTGCAGAATACATTCAGGCAAGGCCAGACATGAGCACACATTCTACCGGAAGCCACTTCACCCAACACAGAGATTTCTAAGCAGACAGACCATGTGAGGTTGAATACAGGAATAGAAGAGATAGGACAGGGCCCCTGGGTGGCTCAGTGGGTTAAGCCTCTGCCTTCGGCTCAGGTCATGATCTCAGGGTCCCGAGACTGAGCCCCTCATCAGGCTCTCTGCTCAGCGGGGAGCCTGCTTCCCCCCCACCCCCGCCTCTCCCTGCCTGCCTGCTTGTGATTTCTCTCTCTCTCTGTGAAGTAAATAAATAAAATCTTTTAAAAAAAAATGTCTTTAGAAGAGATAGGACCTTAGCAAGATGGCAGGAAGTCTTGACAAAGATGCTAAGACTAACTCTGCCCAAACTGAATCCTCTCCTGCCAGCAGCAGTTCATGACTAATTCCTTTGTTTTAAGGTTTTGACTTTTATACAAAGTAAATTCTTCTGGGACTGCACTGTGCAGATAATATTTTTATTCTCAGCTAGCTTTGATAAGGGTCAGAAATCCCAAGCAGAGGTCCTCAGGATCGCTCGCCCATTGAAACGACCTGATTAGATTTTTTGAACTACGGATGCCCCCTCTCACCTCCACAGACTCTGAGCACATTGGTTTGGGCTTGAGCATGGGGATTGTTTTTTAAGTCCTCCAAATGATTTTAGTGGGCAGCCAAGGTTGAGAAGCACCTCTCTTGGGCAGGGGACCTGCACAGCTGGCTGATAAGCAGGTCCCCTGGGAGCCTGGTGAGCATAGAGAAGGGCAGACCCTCCTCAGACCTTCTGCCTGAGAATCTCAGGGGGTTTGTCATAGATCCGTCCACCGGGCCTGGTGTTAAGACCTTCAGGCAAGTACCTGCATCCACTGCCATGCCCTCTCACTGCCCCGAGAGCACAAGGCCCAGAGCAGTGCCTCTCCAATGCGCGTCCTGATTACCTGAAGATCCTGTCAAAATACAGATGCTGAGGAAGGGGTCTGAGACCCTGGGTTTCTAACCAGCTAGCTCTCACCCGATGCTCAGGCTGCCAGTCTGTGGACCACATGAAGGAGCAAGGGCCTACAGTCGTGGTTTTCAACGCTGGCTACACCCCCAAAATACTGATGTCTGGGAAAGTCGGATTCGATTGACCTGGGGGACAGCCTGGGCCCTGGGATTGTTTTTAAAGTGCTCCAGGTGATTCTCAGATGCAACCAAGGCGGAGAACGGCAAATAAACCAAAACAAAACACTCTGTGAAAGGCATATCTGCTTGAGGATTTTGCGATGTTTTATGACAGGAAAAAATATGTTAAAATAAAAGTAGATGTAATTTCTCTGCAGAGAATGACCTTGAGGAAGAGCCTTGTATTTGCCGAAGAGTTGGTAGAAATACAGACTGAGGCTGGGGGTGCAAAGAGAACTTTTACTACAGAAAAAAGAGCACGGAGCTCTGAGGAAAAGTGATTCCTGGAGACTGACCGCACACGCTGAGAAGCGCAGGAGAGAGAGAAAAGCTGCTCTGAGAATGGAACTGGGTAAGACGGAGAAATGTCTACAGAGAAATTTAAGACCATCGTACTGTGCCGAGGGCCACGTAAGCTCCTTGCTCAGTGTCCAGAGACCTTCAGCAAGGACCTAGTCCAAATAATACTTGGACTCCCCTCTGTGGTGGATTTTGTTTGGTTTTGCCTGGGTCACTACACCCAGAGGGATTCTCATAACGACCCTATTATTGGGTTTAGAGAAGGTAAACAAAGTGCCCCAAGTCTCACAGGCAGAAGCAAAGCAGAAACCTGAGCTTGGCTGGAGGAATCAACCCCAAAGCCCAGGCTCTGATCCCCCCAGGAAGAGACTGAGGCCTCCGGCTCAACTTGCATGAGAAGAGACAAGGCCTCAAGGAAAAGAAAATAAGGGGTGGGATGGAGGAACAAGGCTTCTGCTAACGGCGGGAAAGCTGTCAGCTCAGCACCAGTCTGCCACTCAGACCATACATGAGTCCTGAGCCCCAGGGACAGAGAAGGGTGGAGGAGAGGAGTCATGAGGTGAAAAATGTAAGAGCCTTTTCTTCAGGCATCTCTCTGCAGACCCCAAGATGGCGATCCTCGAGAACGAAGTAACAGTGAAACACAAAGGTAAGCCAGGGGCTCTTCCTGCCTTTTGTGAACTCTTCAGGAACTCTGTGGAACACAGCACTCATTCGGTGAAACATGGATTGAGCACCTACTGCATGCCCAGTGTTGAGGCGTGGGTGACCAGCAGTTCTAGTGCTGGAACGAAGACACTCGCTCCTCCAAACATGTGCCGCTCACTGGCTTCTTCTGCCCCGTTTACCAAGGGCAGAGGTGCCTCTCTGTAGGTCATTCTGCCTACCCACGCATTGTGAACACCACTCATTTCACCAGTGAAAAATTGTTTCTAACTTTCCTTATGCTCTAAAGGTGTCTGGAAGTCAAAGACAAGAAGAAGTATCCATAAGACTAAAACAACCACCCAGCGCATTGGAAGAAGTTTCTTTCATAGCTCCTCCAGGAATGCGCACGGTGTAATGTAATCCACAAATCAACAAGAGTTCCAAGGGTTATTTCTTCAGTGGCTCTTCAATATAAGTTTACATATCACGCCAAAGAGCAATTCAGCAAAACAACTCCACAGAGGCCCACTTACTGAGGGCCTGCCCAGAGAGGCAGCCTCATTCAGGACTATGCTAATGGAATAATTCTTAAATTGGAGGGGTGGGTGAGGTGTTGAGATTCCCTTCACGAGCCTGAAGAAAAGGCCATGGAATGTCTCCCTGGGAGAAAACAGACATTTTGCACAAACACACAGAATACCGCTGATGATTCCAGTTCCTAGACCCCCTGAACCCCAGTAACAGACATGTCAGGGTCTGTGAGACCTGAATCCTGAACTGAGGATGCCTAGCTTGGAGGACAGGGGGGGACAACACATCCTTCAGGGCACCCTTCATAAATATTTTCTTTCCATGGGGCTCTAGAAAAAAACAAGTCAGCCCTGAGTTTGAGGTAATGTTCTCGACAAGAGGTTGAAGCAGCCGCCACTCTCCAGTGACGTCGTAAACACAGGGACTCATCATGCCTTCTCTGGTTCATCTAACTCCTGCAGCTAAAATCCCGGCCCCCCTCCTCAGTTTACTTCAGGTCAGCTGCTTTTGAAGAGGTATCCTCTTCAATAACCTACCCTAAGATATAAATGTCTAAGAGCCCCAACCCCGCCTAGGGATCTTTCCATTTCAAAAAGTGATTGTGTTTATCCCAGTAGCGATATTCCAGAACAAGTGACAAAGGAAAACAATGCCAGAGGGACAAAAGAAGGAAAATAAATAGTGAGCACCTATGACTCATCAGGCACTGCACATGTTCATTTGATTTTTCCAACGTTGTTGTCCACTCTTTACCAAGAAGGAAGCCAGTGCCCCAACGACAAAATAACTTAATGTCATTGAGCTGGATTCTCAACTTGTGTGTAGATTGCAATCACCTGGGGACCTTCAAAACACTGGGTCCCACCCCAGAGGTTGTAGCCTTGGCTTTGATATTCTTAAAAGACACTCTGAGGATTCTACTCTGTGGACAGTTTAGGAACCACCATCAGAGAGCAGATGGCGGAGATGTTAACTGCCCCAGTTCTTTCTTTCTTCAGGGCAGATATTCTGTGGGACAACTCCATGTGGTCAACCACGCTGTATAAATCTTGCACTAGTTTTATATCAGTCAGTATGTAGCTGCCGACTCAAGACCCTGTCCTCTGCCATCACTCCCTTCCCTTTCCCTGGCTCCTGGGTCCCCCCATGCCTGCATTTGGAAGGCTCTGCCAAAAAGGTAGTCAAGTAACTTGAAGATCACCCCTGACAGTTTCTGTGCTCACTTGCCTTTTTACAATACCTTAGTACTGTGAGCAAAGTCAGAAAGAAAATTCGGGGTAGTTTTCTGGGCATTAGTTCCACAAAGCTGACAACCCCTACCTCACACCTGTTCACCATACTAACACTAGCTAGAAACACTGACAGCAAACTGGGACCTTTGCTCAGTTCTTGCAAGAGACAGCTTCAGGACTTTGAAGTCAAAATATGTTTTGTTCTCCAATGTACCAAACCCATTGTCAGGAGGTCTCCTTGAGTTGTCCAGAAAATAAGAGATACTAAGAAAGAAAAAAGGCTCAGGAAATGATCTCAGACTTCCCAGCTGACTACGCTTTCCTGTAATACAAACAGCAGTTCAGGCAAGTCTGAGGTTTGAGCAAGAAATTCCTGTCCCCATTGGGGCAAAGAGCAGAGCTTTCCATCATTAACCAGAGTAAACCACATGAAATGGGGTAATCAGACAAATGCAAAACAACTGGAAGCCTCCAGCATCTATATATCTGGTCAGAGACAGTAAATACAGAAAATGAAAACAATACATTTCACTATTAATTCCATCTCTTTCATAATTAACTGCAGAAGAATATAAGTAATGATAAAGATCTCTATCTTACCTAAGGCACCTCATCTCTTCATGCATCCCCTGCATTAGTGCCTGTAGAAAGTGCGCCCTTCTTCACTCATTTAACAAACATCAGTAGAGTGGCTACTATTTGTCAGGACCTCTGCTAGGAGATAGGGTGGAATGTAAGCCTAGGAAAGACATGATGTTGGCTCTCAGGAAGCCACAATCCAGGAGAAAGACACACAAACACAAATTGTTATAATGCACGCTGAGAAAACCTGAAACCAGTGCTTGTTCATGGTGCAAGGTGCATGGGAGCTCAGAGCAAGGGGTAATTCGTTTGGCTGCCGGGTTAGGAAAGAACTCTTGGAGAAGCCCGGTCTGCCATGATACTATAGATGGATGGGTCCAGTTGATCCCTGCTGTTTATGCCAACCCTGTCTTTAGATTCTATCAAAGAAGAGAGAGCTACTCCCTAGACACAGTCCTGGATTGAGCATGAATAGGCTCAGAACAAAGGTTGGAGATTTCTTATGCATCATTGAGGCCCCCAAAGAGTACCTGTGAGTATCTGCTGGGTCCTGAAAAATGTCAGACTAAGGTATGACCTGGAGATTATATCGGGACTTTTAAGAATTGCCCTTCAGCCAGAAAATGGTAGATTCTTTTACCATGAATGATGCATCTCCCAGAAGCCTCTGATTCCCTGAAATTTTCCTTGGGGCTTCTCAGAGGCATAATGAGTGCTTTCAAATGGCACCATTTTTGATGATGTTTGCCTCGGCCAGCGTTGCAGTAAGGAAAACTGGGCTTAGCCCTTCATATTGAAGATTTCGCTGGGCTTCATTTTGTCACTTCCTCTCCCGCTGTTCCTTTCTATAGGCTGGCTTGGAGTGGTGATTTCAAATAAAATTTGAAAAGCAACCCCTGACATGCCTAAACAGAGGCTTCAGGGGGGAAACTTGATGACCATTTGGAAATATAAGTAGAGTCACTGAACACTCTTCCCTAAAGAAAAGCCTTCTTTCAAAGCCCACTGCCTGAGAGGTGAAGGCGTGTCAGGGCAAGAGACAAGAGAATTTGTCCAAAAGTAAAACTAAGAGAAAAAGATTTGAGCAAAATGAGCCAAAATGACCCCTCTCATTCCCATCCAACAATGCAGGTAGGGGCTTTTCCCATAACCTCAGCTGGTGCGTCCATCATTCTATTTACTGAGCATCTAACACCCCAGAAGCTGGAGGTGGGGAGTCAGAATTCGAAGAGGAAGGACTGACAGTCTCTCAAAGGATGATATACTTTATTTACAGACATGTACAGTGATTTTATTTTTTTAAAATCTTGAATAAATAGGGAACAAGGGCTGACTGTGGAAGTGGCCAGTCTCAGTCTCCAGACTGGAATCTATCAAGGTTTTTTTCATTTTCTTATGGCTTTTATTTTCTTGCAACGTTTATATAGTTAAGATCATCTTGAATATACAATTTGAGGGCTTTTTTTTTTTTTAAGTTTATGTGAGAAAACATGCCCCCTACCACGAAAACACCCTAGTCAATATCGTCTTTAAGTAGGCGCCCTGTATCCCATTGTGTGAGTGTACGATAGAGTACGATAGAGTGTACTGGGCGTTTGGGTTGCTTTGGCAATAATAAATAACACAGTGATTAGCATCTGTGCCCATACGTCTTTGTCTGCATTTCTGATTATTTCTCAAGAAGATTCCCAGAAAAGGAATTACTGAGTAAAGAGTATGAATATTTTAAGGCTTCTTCAAGCCCATTGCCAAATCTCTTTCCTGAACGTCGGGAGCCATGCTTTTCTCCCCACATCCTCACCAGCCTCGAGCGGTGCCATAGTCTTAACCTTGCACGATGCAGCAGGGGGCAAATCGTATTTTATTGTTGTGATTTCCATTTCTGTGATTACTGGCAAAGCTGGATGTTTTCCCATATACTTGTAAGCCGCTTTTATTTCCTTATCTGTGAACTGTCTGTTCACACTATCTACCTACTTCCCTATATTAATGTTTCAATGTTCTTCTTATCAAAGGAGAAACGCTTTAAAGACTGAGGCTATTAACTCCTTCTCTACCACTTTTGTGATAAATATGTAGTTTTAGTTGGCTTTTAATGCGTTATGGTTTTTTGTTTTGGTTTGGTTTTGGTTTGTTTTGTTTTTTTTTAGAGAGAGAGCGAAAGCTCGCCAATGGCAAAGGGGCAGAGGGAGAAGAGGAGAGAGAATCTTAAGCCAGCTCCATGCCCATTACACAGCCTGACATGGGGCTTGATCTCACAACCCTGAGATCGTGACCTGAGCCAAAATCAAGAGTTGCATGCTTAACTGACTCAGCCACCCAGGCACCTCTCGTGTGTGTGTGTGTGTGTGTGTGTGTGTGTGTGTGTGTGTGTTAACCTGCATTTACCCTACATGCCAGTCTGTTTCATTTCCTTCCCATTCTTCATCGATGCTCCTATGCCTAGTAACTCGGGGTGGTACATCCTAGAGTGGCCACTATGTGAGGGATAGCCCAGACTCCGGAGAGAGATGATAAGGCCAGGAAATAGGGGCTGGCAGAACAGGGCTCTGTTGGGGAGCAGGGAGGACATCTGGCTAAATGTGTGAGGAAACAAACAGGCAACATGAACCAAAGGGAAAAGGAGGGTGGGAACAGAAACTGAGCCAGCAATGACGCCTGTTCAGAGATGCACGCCAGGAAGTTCTACACTCTGGTGAAGGGCTGGCTCTCAACCTTTTAGCACCCGAGAGTGAAAAGGTGTGAAAGGGCTTTGGTAAGTAAGAGGAAGACCGTGGGAGAGGGTTGAAAGGTGGCTATGGAATGAACCAGAGAACAAGAGAGAAAAAGAGGCAGAGTGCCCACGCTAGAGGTTTACTAAAACCCAACCACCTTCAGACGAGGATGCTGTGGTATTACAGAATCAGCTCATGGCAAACAAAAACTGCGCCAGCTCTAAATGGCGACGTTTTAGGTTGGCCGCAGAGAAGTGCCAAGATTGATAACATCTGACATTTATACAGAGTCTGGAAACACATATTGCACAGCGAAGCATACACCTCTGCAAATGGTGTGAAGCTCTCCAGGCATCAAGGTGTCAAGACGACTAGGGTGAGAAGCCTGAAGATCACCATGGCCTACATGTGTGGGCACAAGATGGACTGAGAGCTGTTGGACCCAACCCAGTTGGCACCACAGGACGAAGCTGCTTCTCTCCACAGAGAAAAGCATTGCTTGGGGGCTCCTGGGTGGCTCAGTGGGTTAAAGCCTCTGCCTTCGGCTCAGGTCATGATACGAGGGTCCTGGGATCGAGCCCCGCATCGGGCTCTCTGCTCAGCAGGGAGCCTGCTTCCCTCTCTCTCTCTGCCTGCTGCTCTGCCTGCTTGTGATCTCTGCCTGTCAAGTAAATAAATAAAATTTTAAAAAACAAACAAACAAACAAAACATTGCTTGGATCTTCAGGTTCAAGTAATGGCATGGAAGGTAGTTTAGGCCATCCTTCTATCAAAGATAATGTAACAGAGAACAACAAAATCATCTATGTGACAAATCCAACGGAATCTACAGATAGTTGCAGGATATAAGATCAACATACAAAAATCCATTTTTTTGGTCTCTATAGACTAGCCACAGATAGGAATTGCAATGATCAGACAAGACAGATTTTAAGTGAAAAAGTGCCACAGGGTATAAAGAAGGACATTATATAATGATAAAAGGTCAATCTAATAGCGAGATAGACTAATTATAAGTACATATGTACCCAAATCTGATCATCTAAGTATATAAAACAAACACTGACAGAAGTGAAGGCAGAACTAGAAAACAGTAATGGTAGGATGCTCCTGTACTCCACTTTCCATAACAGAGAAATCAACCAGAGTTTCAGCAAAGAAGCAGTGGGCTTAAGGAACAACATAGACCAAATAGACCAAACAGAAATATACAGAACTTTCAACCCAACTGTAACAGAATATACATTCTTTTCAAGCACACATGGAACATTCTCCAGAAGAGGTCAAGAAGCAACTCTTAGCAAATTTCAGAAGGCTGAAGTCATACAAAGTATCTTTTTTGACCACGATAGAAATTGCAATTAAAAACCCATACCAGGGGAGCCTGGGTGGCTCAGTGGGTTAAGCCTCTGCCTTCGGCTCAGGTCATGATCTCGGGGTCCCAGGATTGAGCCCCGCATCGGGCTTTCTGCTCGGTGGGGAATCTGCTTCTCCCTCTCCCTCTGCCTGCTGCTCTGCCTGCTTGTGCTCTCTCTGTGTCAAATAAAAGAAAAAAAATACCACTTACAACAGCATCAAAAAATGAAAAAGAGATTAAGCTGAAAAAATGACCCATATACTGAAGCTATAAACTATTGCTGAGATAAACTGAAAACCTAAACAAAAGGAGAACTATGTCTGCTTCATAGATAGGAAAGTTCAATATTGTTAAGAAGCCAGTTGTCCTCAAATTGACCTACCAATTCAAATGTATCCCAGTAAAAATCCTAGATGGCAATTTTAAAGAAATTAACAAGCTGGTTCTAAAGGACCAAGAATAAAAGAAACAAATCTGAAACAGAACAAGTTAAATGGCTAATGCTATCTGGTTTCAAAAATTATTACAAAGCCACAGCAATCAAAACAATTTGGTATTTACATAAAGACAGATCGATCACTGAAACAGAGTAAGATTCACAGATACACCCACACATAGACGGACAACTAATTTTTGACAAAGTCTCAGAGGTAACGTGGTAGAGAAACAATAGTTTTCCAACAAGTCACAATGAGATACCATTTGGCACCTATTCAGATGGCTACTATCAAAAAAAAAAAAAGATGAAAAACAAAAAAGACCAAAAAACCAGAAAATAATAAGTGCTGGTGAGGATGTCGAGAAAACGAAACCTTTGTGCATTGTTCAGGCCAACGGAACATGGTGCAGTTGCCATGTGAAACAGCATGCCATTTCCTCAAAAAATTAAAAATAGAACTACCATATGATTCAGCAATTCCACTTGTGGGTCTCTACCCCAAAGAGCTGAAAGCAGGGTCTCAAGGAGTCATTTGTACACCTGTGTTCACAGCAGCATTATTCACAAGAGCCAAGAGGCAGAAGTACTCCATGTGTCCATCAACGGAAGAATGGATAAACAAAATGTGGTATATACATAGAATATTGTTTGGCCTTAAAAAGGAAGGAAATCTTGGGGCGCCTGGGTGGTTCAGTGCGTTAAAGCCTCTGCCTTCGGCTCAGGTCATGATCCCAGGGTCCTGGGATTGAGCCCCGCATCGGGCTCTCTGCTTGTTGAGGATCCTGCTTCCTCCTCTCTCTCTCTGCCTGCCTCTCTGCCTACTTGTGATCTCTGTCTGTCAAATAAATAAATAAATAATCTTAAAAAAAAAAAAAAAAGGAAATCTTGACACGTGCTACAACATGGGTGACTCTTGAAGACATTACGGTAAGTGAAATAGGCCAGTCACAAAGAGAAAATATTATAGAATTCCACTTATATGGGGTACCCAGGATAGTCAACAGTGGGTTGGGGAAGAGGGTGAGATTCCATTGTGGACGTGGGAGCTTGAGATGCCTGCAAGACTCAAGTGCAGAAGCTGGATTAGCAGTTGAAAATCGGGATCCAAAGCTAAGAAGAGTCTTTCAAGCTAGAGATAAACCGAAGTGTGGATTTTTAAAATAAGAGGCATGACTGGAAAACTGGGGCAGAGGGGTGGGGTGGGGAGACGTAATTGTTTTGAGAAGAATACTGAGCCCTGAGGGATTCCTGGAAGGCTCAAGTCAAGAAGAGACAAGGTTGGCACTACTGTCCCAGTTCACGAATGAGGAAGAGCAGGTTCTGACAGAGCGGGCAGCTTGCCCCAAATCACATCAGTCAGTAAGGGGCACGGCACGGATCTGGACCTATGATCCACCTACAGCCACTATCCTCTTCCCCTTAAGAAACAAAACAAAAGGGGTGCCTGGGTGGCTCAGTGGGTTAAGCCTCTGCCTTCAGCTCAGGTCATGGTCTCAGGGTCCTAAAATCAAGCCCCGCATCGGGCTCTCTGCTCAGCAGGGAGCCTGCTACCCCCTCTCTCTCTGCCTGCCTCTCTGCCTACTTGTGATCTCTGTCTGTCAAATAAATAAATAAAATCTTAAAAAAAAAAAAAAAAGGAAAAGAAACAAAACAAAGAAACCATCTAAGTAGGAAAGGGCACCTTGCCAATAGCTGCCTCATGGCACGAGTCCCCCTTGCCAATGAGACCCAGCTTCCTCACCTGCAAACTGGAAAATGGGACGTCTCTCCTGGGGCACAGGGCTGTGGCGAGGACCAGGTGAATCCCAGATACAGACAACAGTCAGTTGTGAAACATTGTTTCCTGGGACTCCCGTCTCTGCGCAAGGGAAGCCCCTCCGCACAGTGGGCCTGCAGTCATCTTCAAGGCAGAGGTCAGAGGCTTCCCACGAATCTGGACCAGTAGCCAAGTCAGTCAGCTCCACCTCAGACCCACTCCCTCGTGTTTACCTTTCTCTGGGAACCATCACACCCAGCCCATTCCCAGTCTGCCAGACCTGTTCTCTGCCAAGCCGGGGCCATTCCCTGCCTATAGGCCAGCCCCCCTCTCTGCAGGATGGCCCCGACCGAAAGCCCAGTGCAGGAGCGTGAATCCATATTCTGTTCTGACACTTTGGGACTGGAACCTGCCTTGTTTGGGGCAGGTCCCCACCTCAGAGCCAGGACTGGAATATGGGGAGAGGCAGGAGGTGGCAAGCTGATGGCGTTGCCCAGCTAGGACCTGTGGGAATCACCGGAGCCTGAGTGAGTCACTGGCCCCTGCCCGCTGCCCACCCTGTGGCCTCAGGCTCATGGCCTGCTTGGACACACTCTTGCCTTAGGATCACAAGCCTGCTGGCTGCTGTGTGCCGCTCACCAGGCTAGGCATCCTTCCACCAGCCTCAGTGGGGCCCCCACCCTTTGCCCAGCACCCCGTCCACCAGTGCCTGCCCCCACCATAGCCTTCTCTCCTGCACCTTCACCCCCAAATGCACATGTTTCCCAAGAGTTCACCCACGATAAATTTTCTTCTCTGGATTGACTGTCCTTTGACAATCTTACCTACTCCTAAGGTTTCAGCTAGCATCCCCAACGTGGAAGAGGCCCAAGGATATGATGGTCATTTTCAAATTTGATTGGCCAGGGGCCAAGGCTGGTCAAGGAAGGAGGAAGAAGAAAAAGGGTAAGAGTCAAGAGGGAAGCTGAGGGGCGCCTGGGTGGCTCAGTGGGTTAAGCCTCTGCCTTTGGCTCAGGTCATGATCTCAGGGTCCTGGGATCGAGACCTGCATCAGGCTCTCCGCTCTGCTCTCTGCTCTCTGCTCTGCTTCCTCCTCTCTCCCTCTGCCTGCTTCTCTGCCTACTTGTGATCTCTATCTGTCAAATAAATAAATAAAATCTTTAAAAAAAAAAAAAATGAGGGAAGCTGAGCCCCAGAAGGATGGCCCCTCATCGCAGCTGTGGAGGGAGAAACCCAGGCCCCCGTGGGCTCTGAATCCTCCAGGCCTGGCACAATTCCAGGCACAGAGGGGTGCAGAGTCTGTGATGGATGAATGAATGAGTGAACGAATGAACGAATGAACAAGTTGGTTCTTCCCTCTCCGGGTCCGAGAGTGTTTTCTGGAGCCATGGTCCCTCCTGATACACGAGGCCCAGAGAGGAAGTGAGTAGGCAGCCAAGTCTAGAGAGGAAATATGAGTCCTTGTGAGACCTGTCCAGGAACAGGAGACTAAGAGAGGACAGAAGTCGCACCCAGATCGTGAAGCAGCACTCCAGCTCCTGTAGTCTCCCTACAAAAGCTTGGGTGTCACAGGCTTAGTTAGCCACACCAGCCCCGACAGGCCCCGTGTGGAATAAGTCCGGATTGCTTTCATCTTGTTTAATCCTCCCAAACACCTTTGGAGATAAGTACTTTTATTTTCTCCACTTTACAGATGAGAATATAGAGGCAGGAGGTCAGGGAACCTGACCAGGGTCCCACAGTTTATCAAAGTAACCAAGCTGGATTTTTTGGTTTCTTTTTCCTGCAGTGGTGCTGTTTCATCTTTAAAATACCAGCAATTTGCCCGCATGCTCGGCTCTGCTACAATGTGTTATTTTCAGATCTAGCCATGAACTACAGAATGGTAGAAGTGGAAGGCCTTTGAGATGAATTAGTCCAGGCCAGAGTTGGGGAGACAGAGGGAGCGAGACTGAGCGTTCAGGCTGCAAATCCTCCCCTCCCTCTTCCTTCTGCTCCTAAAATAAAACCGAACAAAAGACTGGAAAGTTACTGGATCAGAGCATTCAGCATCTCCCTCCGAACTCCCTGTGATTTTATTATTCAAGATAGCAAGCAGGACCTACATCCTGGAACAAGACGCAGCTAAGATCTCCCTGCCAGTGGATGGGATTTTGAAAGTGTGAAAAGGCAGGAGCCTCCCTGTCCCTCCCTCCGGCGGAGGCTCTCCTCCTGGAGCCCGGTCTGGGTCTGGGATGCCAGGAGGCTGCAAAGGGCAAAGGCAGGGCCTGAGGCCTTCCCAGGGTCAGCGCCTGGGAAGAAAGCTCTGCCCTTCAGCAAGCCCCCACCTCCCCTCTGCATCCCTAACTGGCATCTTCTGGTGACTTCATTTTTCACTCTTGGCTAAAACGGGCCTCTGATGATTTATTCTATCCTGGGTGTTGACAAGCTCAAGAAGTTGTGTGGGGCCCACTGCCAGGCACTCGTGGTGACAAAGCATGACTCACCGCTCCCGGGTCAGCTGGTGGGGGCGGGAGGCAGGGGAAGCAGCTGATGGGGCTCGCCACCGCGCCGCTGGGCCTTCTGCCCTCTGGTGAGGCAGCTCCGCTCCTGGATGGAAAACAGGCACCCCGGAACCCTGTGACGGAGACAGGACAGGCAGCCCACAGGTCTGTCACGTCTCAAGGCTGCTTCTCTGTTTCGTCTCCCACCCCCAGTGCCAAATGCTAAACTGCTTTTCGGAGAGAGCTCTAAACGGGAAATAGAAGCCAGCCCTCCTTGAATCCCTTCGATCACAGAACATCAGCAGGGCGGGAGGGGGGGCCGTGCAGAAAGCCTTAGAGATCATCGAACTCAATTTTTTCGTTCTGTGAGAAAGAATTTGAAGCCCAGGGAGGTCCAGCCATTTGACCAAAGTCCCAAAGTGAGTTAGAGGTGGAGCTGGGATTAGACCCTGGGTGCTTGTTCGAGACTTGTGGTGTCTTGCCAACCAACATACGATGAGAATTTCACTAGCGCTCCTGAGGGAGAGGAGTCCGACTCTCCCCCAGGAAGGGGGCAAGAAGCACTAATGCCCAAGGCCTGGACTTCGGCTTTGCCCTTTGTTCTTCTTAGGCATGGCTCTGTGTTTTCCTAACTTATGGGGAACCCCAGCGTCCATGGGGGCTCCAGGCTGAGCACCCCCTCTCCCAGGAACAATACTTCATTCACAGGAACGTGCCAACGGTGGATGACCCGCAGACTCTTCCGTGACTCAGTAGAGACCAAGTTGTCCTTAGAAGAGCCTGTCGCATCAGGTGGCTAATGACCTTACTTCTCTTTCTCTCTCTCCTGATCTTCTGGGTCCACAGTGTGTTAGCTCAGGGGAGTCTTAAGTTCATGAAACCAGAATATGCAAAGAGCCCACAAAGTTCCTCTGGTCTGTACTTGCTCCACACAATCCAGGGATCTCCTCGACAATGCCCCAGAAGGACACTACCCTCAGCTTGAACACTTCCCAGGATGAACCACTGTTCCTCCCTCATTCCCTCCCTCATTGGGTCTGTTGCTGGACAGACCCAAGTGACAGAGATGGCTGGAGTCAGCCACACCGGGATGCCCCTTACGCTGAGACAGACGGAGCAAGTGACTACCCTTCTCCAGACTACGGCCTGTGTCTTCGCTCACGACTTGCAGGGACGAGCCCAGACAGACATAACTGTTCTTGATCCTACAAAGATTGAGTGTCTGTTTGGTGGGCTAGTCCAATAGGGCTCTCACTCAATTTTTTTTTTTTTCCCATCTGATTTCCATGAATTTAAAAGGAAGGAAGGAAGGAAAAAGAAAAGGGAAATTAAGGAAAGGAAAGTTCGCCCACCTCCCCTAGAGAACTTGAGTAAGAAAAAAGAGAAGTAAGAAAAAAGATAACTTTATTTGCTTCTTGGAGGAGGTTGGACCCACCCAAGGTGAGCCTCAAGGGCATTTGTGCTCCACCGATAATCTCTTTCTTCCTCTTCCCCTTGCCACTGAAGACAACCAGCACATCCATGAAAAGTAGTATTGTTGTGCTAAATTCCTTATTTGACATTTCATTCATTTGGAAACCACATGTGAGTTTCATCCAGTCAAAAAAAATCAATTACTGTATGCCAGGCAGCGTTCCAGGGGATATATGGTGAATGAAACAAAGCTCCTGACTCCTGGAAGCTTCGTATTCCAGAAGACGAGGCAGAAATACAGTAATAGTTAAATATCAAAACATGATAAACATTTTAACAGGAGCTGCCGGGCCCAGGAAGACAAAGCAACGAAGGGGGTGAGAGGCGATGCAGCTGTCATTTTGCGTGAAGAGGCTGAGGGCGGGCCTGGGAGGGAGTGCTGGAGCAGAGGCTGGAGAAGCGTAAGGGACCCCTCCTCCGGGCTCTCTGGAGGAAGTGTTCTAAGAGGAAAGAACTGTAAGAACCACAAGAACCCCCTGATCAGCGTGCACCTGGAATCAACCAGAATGCATTTCAACTAACGTTTCATAGATGGAAACAACTGTCCGGGCACGTTTTGTCCCTAGCTGAAAAATTCAACGTGACATTACCTGCATTTAGAAGCCACATAACCCGATATCCAGGAGGTGAGAACCATCAGTATATGAATGAGGTGAGCAAACACTCTTCCTCTCGGTGGAAAGCTCCCTCACGCACCATCTTCTTTAATAATCACCACAAGCCCACCAGGTGGGTCTTAGAGTTCACAGTGTTCCAGATGGGAAAACTGAGGCGGTGAGTGGTGACTCTGGTCCTGACGTAGGCCATCGGTCTGCAGAAGTGTCCCATTGCTAAAGGACGTTGTCCTGTTTCACTGAAACATGCAGCACTGAAAAAAGTCCAGGAACATCTGGGCTTGTAAATTTGGCACCGTAACTGATACTGGAGACCAGTATCTCTGGCACTGTGGTCCCCACCTCTCAGCTCTCGCGCCAGAGGACCTGCCAGGGGGTGCAGAGCTCCTGACTGTCCCAGCAAGCATCCTGTGGATGTGGGGATGTTAGGGTCACCCCTCCCCCAGGCTATGGCTTGGCAGCCAGGTTCAGGGCAGGCCCATCCAACCTGCCTGACACAGGCCACCTCCCACAGGCAACCTTTGAGCTCTGGGACTGCTGCCCGCCAGCCTGAGACCCTGTCATAAATGTACCACAGCCTGAGAATCTACCTAATTGTTCCTTCCCTCTTTCCTCTCACGCTGCCAGACCGGCATTACGAGCTGAAGGCTCTCCTTGCCATCTCCCGAGAACTCCCTTTCCTCCCTCACAGACATTTCTCCCAGCAAACCTACCGCATGTCCAAGCTCATCACTCAGCATCTGCACCCCACAGGATCCACACTGACATTTCTAATCTCAGGAGCTTTGTTTTACTTCTACCCAGAAGGACGACATCACGAGTTCATTCTATCTTTGTCTTTCTGGATTTGAAAAAGAAGAGAAAAGAGAGAAGTATTTTGTTGGCTACCAATGTCAGATTTTGGGTCTCATTAGTGGTCCATTTTAGCAAAAACATAAGGGAGATTCTGGAATTTTCCTGGTGTTACCTGAGCTGAGGCTATGGCCCGAGTTCTGCCCACAACCTTTTATCTTAGCAGCTTCCGATCTGCTTTCATAGGTCCTGTCGAAGGTGAGCCCCTCACTGTGTTGTGTCCAAGCTGTGAAATTCAGCTCAGAGCTAATCAGAGCCCGTAATGCATATTCCAGAATGTCGAAGTGGTTACAGGAGGTCGTTGGGCGTGCTCTGAACTGGTATGGTCCAAGAGAAACAGAATATGAGCCTCCTCTGTGATTTAAAATTTTCTAGTAGCCACATTTGAAAAGGAAAAAGAAACAAGATGAATTTTAATAATGTTTTGTTTAACCCAAAGTCATCTAAATTATTATCATCACATATAATCCTATTTAAACATTACTGATAAGATTATTTACATTTTTGTCACATTACGTATTTTTTTTTAAGTAGACTCCACACTTAGTGTGGAGCCCAACATGGGGCTTGAACTCACGACCCCAAGATCAAGACCTGAGCTGAGATCAAGAGTCGGAGACTTACCTGACTGAGTCGCCCAGGCACCCGGCACACTAAGTCTTTAGATGAGGCACATTGCAAGTGTTCACTAGACACATATGCCTGGCGGTTCCCATGCCAGATAGTGCAGAACCAGGTACTCTCGAGTCTGAGGAACGGTATTTGAATACAGAGCACTGACAGGCTGTTTTTCTTACTGCTCCTCTAAACCAGTTATGGCTCCCCACCCATTGAGCAACTTCAAAATCATCACCCAAGGGATTTGTATTCAGAACTTTTTTGGTGGGGGGGGGGGAGGCTAGGAAATAGAAAGTATTGTTTTGAAATAAAATATACAAAGTAAAAGGGACTGAGTTCTTAGGCATCTATAAGATACCAGCTCTCACAATTATTTTATAAGGATTTTTTTTTTTTTGATTTGACAGAGAGAGAGATCACAAGTAGGCAGAGAGGCAGGCAGAGAGAGGGGGGAAGCAGGCTCCCTGCTGAGCAGAGAGCCCGACGCGGGGCTCGATCCCAGGACCCTGAGATCACGACCTGAGCAGAACGCAGAGGCTTAACCCACTGAGCCACCCAGGTGCCCCTCTCACATTTTAGGTAAATCTTTGTAGCTGGAGAAGCCAGGCTACAAATATAAGAAAGAGGCTATTTCCTTCTCTCAAACATGTCTGAGTCTAGCCACCCTCACAGAAATGAGAATGGGAAATTCTCAAAGAAATGGGAATTCTTTGACCCCATCCCCAAAGTAGCCCTCTCCCGCCCACCTCCCAGCAACGTACACACCCAGGGGAGAACATCAATCATGTCCTTTACTACTGTAAGAAAATAATGATACCCCAATTTTTAAAAACCGGAATCATACATTAAAAGCTATGCCACATAAGGCAAGTATTCATTTAGGCATTCACTGATTTTTTTTTTTTTTGGCTTTTCAACTTAATATTTTTCTCTCCATTCTACAGTTTCAGAAAGCTAAGTAACTTGCCTAATGCCACATGACTAATCATTCTACACCCTTTAAAGTTGGCATTGGGAGACCGACATCCTGAACCAATTTACAGTGCTGACGGCATCATAAATTGGTTCACTCTTTTCTGAGATTAACTTGGCAATGTTTAGCAAGTTATAGATGGTCCGTGCCCTTTTATAATGATTTTGGAATCTGTTCTAAGGTAATAAATAAAATATGTATAGATGCACTCACACATCAGCTTGTGCAAAGTTATTTATGACAGAAAACCTGTGATAGTTGAAAAATTTTAAATACCCCAAATTCTTCATTCATTTAGCAAACACTTATCAGGTACCTTCCATGTGTCAGTCACAGGTCTAATACCAAGGATTCAGCAGTGGAGAAAAAACAAAAGGACAGCAATGATCCCTGTTTTTATGGAGAAGTTTCATAAACAAAGGCCCTAGGGGTACAAAATAAGAACGGCTAAGGGCCACATATATAATTTTAAGTAGTCTAGCAGCCACATTAGGAAGGTAAAAAGAAACAAGAGAAATTATTCTTAATCTATTTTATTTAATGGGGCGCCTGGGTGGCTCAGTGGGTTAAAGCCTCTGCCTTCAGCTCAGGTCATGATCCCAGGGTCCTGGGATGGAGCCCCGCATTGGGCTCTCTGCTCAGCGGGGAGCCTGCTTCCTCCTTTCTCTCTGCCTGCCTCTCTGCCTGCTTGTGATCTCTGTCTGTCAAATAAATACATAAACAAAATCTTAAAAAAAAATTAAAAAAATATATTTTATTTAACTTAATATATCCAAAATATTATTCTAACATGTCATCAACACAAGAAACTAAGATATTTTGTATTCTGGGGTGCCTGGGTAGCTCTGTGGGTTAAAGCCTCTGCCTTTGGCTCAGGTCTTGATCCTGGGGTGCTGGGATCGAGCCCCAAATCAGGTTCTCTGCTCAGCAGGGAGCCTGCTTCCCCTCTCTCTCTGCCTGCCTCTCTGCCTACTTGTGATCTCTGTCAAATAAATAAATAAAATCTTTTTTAAAAAAATTTTTGTGGGACGCCTGGGTGGCTCAGTTGGTTAAGCCACTGCCTTCAGCTCAGGTCGTGATCCCAGAGTCCTGGGATCGAGTCCCACATTGGGCTCCTTGCACAGCAGGGAGCCTGCTTCTCTCGCTGCCTCTCACTGCCTCTGCCTGCCTCTCTGCCTGCTTTTGTGTACTCTCTCTCTGACAAATAAATAAATAAAATCTTAAAAAAAAATTTTGTATTCTTTTTTCATACTGTTTTCAAAATCCAGTGTACATTTTACACCTAGAGCACATCTCAGTTGGAACACCAAAGTTTCTTCAGAAATATTAGATCTGTATCTAGGTGTCACAAAATGCACCATTAAAAAATTAGATTCATACAACCAAGGTGTTCCGAACATACTTAAAGATTTCCCAATAATTCAGTTGAATATCAAAAATAATTTTCTTTTAATCTTTGCATACACATTGACGAAAAGAGTTCATTTTTTAGAATTGATTTGACTTCCAGCAAAAGCATTATCAGTTTCAAAACAATTTCTGTCCAAGTTAGGTAAGCTCACTCATTTCTGGGTTAGCTCAGTCTTACTGACACAAATTCAAAAGGATATTACATAAAATGAAAAAGCAACTCTAAATTTATCAAAACCAACAAAGGGTCCTTCAAGTTTTTCTTGTTATATTTTCAGCCAATTTGTATAACCCTATACATTACAATTGAAATCTTCTGCAATTGATTAATATCAGAAAAACATAAAATTATCATCTTTGATTTGGATTATGAAAAGTTTCAATTTTAACATAAGTTCTTGTGCCTATCTTGCTAGGTCACGAGCTTTTTCTTTGCTTGGAACTTCAAATTTACCTCGTCCATATGCAGTGTAATATCAGCAAGAAAACATAAATCATGCCGCCATTTTGTCTTTGATTATTGACAACTTGGCAACTATTCCTTTCATTTCAAGAAAAAAAAATTGCACTTGCTAGCATAGTAATCTCTGTAAAATTTTTCCAGATTTCAAATAATGAATATTTGCAAACAGCATTAAATATATTAAATCCATTGTCTTCTATTTTTTTCCAACAGTTCTGAACACTGGGGATGATTCATAGACACTTCCACATGGACACTAAACAAGTTTAACAGTTTCGTCCACGACACCTTTCTGAGGGTCTCCTTTAGAAAACTGAGCTCCCAGGTCCTGAGTGACTGCCCCAGCATGTCCCTCCCACTCTGCTGTTGCCATCCGTGACAGAGCACCAAGGAGCATTGTTATTGTAGAAGACGTGACACGGACATAGTGGAGGACATGTGGTGGGTAGCAGAAATGAACCCTGGAGGCGAACTGAGTGGATTTAAATCCCAGGTCTGCCACTCTCCAGCCCTGTGACCTTGGGAAAGTTTCCTTGGGTGACGACAATGAGTCAGTGTAGGTTCATCAGTTGTAACAAATGTACCACTCTGGTGGGGAATGTTGGTAGTGGGAGAGGCTGTGCATGTCGGCGGGATAGGGAGTACATGAAAAATCTTTCTACCTTCTTAATCTTGCTGTGAACCTAAATCTGCTTTTAAAAAACTGTCTTTAAAAAAAAAAAATTCAAGTGGTCATTTTTGTGATGGACACTAGGTTATGGCCCCAGATGAGAACAGAAGC
This sequence comes from Martes martes, assembly GCF_963455335.1. Taxonomy (NCBI): domain Eukaryota; kingdom Metazoa; phylum Chordata; class Mammalia; order Carnivora; family Mustelidae; genus Martes; species Martes martes. Next base: position 39,272,847 of record NC_137894.1, read on the forward strand.
CTGAAGTGATGTCCACTCTCAATTTCTTGGCTGAAGTCATAAAGATGATGGCAGGAAGGACCCTTGTGCTGGACTGTTACCATTTGGAGGATGAGACTGGACAAGAGGAGGAGGACAAGAGTGCTGTTTTCTCCATCAGAGAAATGAGCTTTCAGTCCACCAGAGAGTCAGAGTGGAAGAACTTGAATTACACACTCAACAGATATTTCCTGCACTGGGCTTTGAGTGACCACCTAATGGATTTCCTAGCGGACCAAGGGGTGGATGACACTTTTTCGGATGAGCTCAGCATGGCCCTGGATCACCAAGACTACATACATAGCTTTTCTCAAAGACCTCAAAGATTTTGTCAGGAGCCAATAGAGTAGACAAGATACCAAATACCTAGACTTTATGGCAGGCTTTGGTCAGCGAACCAAACCTACTCTGAAGCCAGATACATGGGCTTTGAAACGGTTTTCATCTTCATACCAGAGAAAATAATTTAAATTTCATCCTCATGTCAGGGAAAATCATTTAAATTGATTTCTGTTGCCTTCGTATTTACTATTTCTTTGCTGCTTTCTCTACAAATCCATTCTTTTTTGATTTCTGTATAACATCGTGATGGACAATAACATTGATTTATTTCCCCCGCCACCCCTTCCTTCCCCCTCCAAAAAGAGTAAGGAATGAAGGGCTTCTTCCCTTCCTGGGAGCAGCTTGGAGGCCAGCTCTCAGCGGTCAGCAGCCCAGGAATTGCCTCAGCTGAAAGAGTCACTTCCCCAAGGTCATGTTGCTTTCCTGATGGATACAGGGTTAGAAACACCCAGCTCTCTTGTCCCAATTCGGGACTGTTCTGAAGGGTCATCCACCTGGAGAGCTGCCCCCGGGGCCACTGTTGCAGCTTCTCTTGATGTTCCAGCTGGGCTTCTCCCACTGCCGAATCCACTCCCTTCCCCAGGACATCCCCGGTCAACTTCCCATGTGCCCAGCTCTCTGAGTCTGCCTCCTGGGGAACCCAGAGATGAGCTGTCTACTTCGAAGGAAAGGAAGTCACACACAGTATTCATTCAGAGTTCCTGGCTTAGAGAATTCTTGACATAGAGTTCTTTTGATTTTGGCTAATTATTCCTATCTGACACCTCCCACAGAGGAAGAACCCACTCATCAATACCTCCATATTTATAGAGAGGGGCATATATTTATGAGAAGATAATTATACGTTCCCAGGCATGGTGTTGCTCAACATTACTATAAAAGAAAGTTGAAAGAAGTAGACAATTCACCAGAACTCTTTTTAGTTTTTGTCAGTCCTGAAGTGAAAAACTGGTTATCACTTTGTTCTTTTAATTGGCATTGCCCCAACCAGTTGGGAATGTTCGCAGGGGCTTATTAGCCAGGTAAACTCCTCTCCTGTAAATGATCCATTCATACACGTTTGCCCATTTTTCTTTTGGTTTTGCCTGTCTTTTTCGTAATAGCTGGTAATAAATGGATGGACATGTGTTGCTTTCTTAGCTTTCTTTAATGGTGACTTTCATCACTTTTAAAGATCACATTTTATGTGTTGGTTTGGGGAAGGTTATTTTCATTTTAGTTCTAAACATCCATATATGCAGAAGCCTATAAGGAAGAAAATAACTGTCTTAGTCCATTCATGCTTCTGTAACAAAAATACCATAGGACGGGTGGCTTATAAACCTCAGAAATGTGTTTTTCACAGTTCTGGAGGCTGGGAAGTCCAAGATCAAAGCACCCAGGTTCAATGTCTGATGAGGGCCTGCTTTTCCTGGTCCCAAGGTAACTATCTTCTTGCTCTGTCATCACACGGCCAAAGAGGCAAGGGATCTTTCTGGGGCCCTTTCATAAAGGCACTAATCCCATTCATAAGAGCTTCACCTCATGACCTAAGTACCCCCCCCAAAGGCCCCATATCCAAATACCATCACATTGGGGAACAGGTTCCAAAACATGAAATTGGGGGGAAGGGATCAGACTTTCAGCTCTAGCAGCAGTAATCAGTTAAAATTTCTCCACTTCGAGAAATTATTTGAAATTTTTCATTTTTTCTTGTAATTCTTCCATGCCCAGTTTTCCAAATTGAGATAATGTATTAAATTTCTTATGTAGTTTGGAATTCTTGTTTCTTCATTTAATATTTAAGCATTTCCCTAGATCATCAAAAGCCTTAATAAACATTTAAATGGCTGCCCAACGGTTTGTCAAATAGATATGCCATCCTTTGGTGTAATCTTTTCAGAAATGGTAGACGTGTGGATCATCTCCAATTTCTCACTACAAATAATACCGTGATGAGCCTAGGCAGAAATATCTGTTTGTATTTCACATTATCTCTTTAAATACATTCTCTAGATGAGAAATGAGTTAAAAGTAAAAGCATGTAAGGGCTCTTGTTATGCATCTCAGTTCATTTTTTGAGGAATCATTTGCAAACCAATGTTTTACACCTGAAGAGAAATCTGCGGTGAAAACTTCACATTCAACCTTAGCCCAAGCACCAGAGGGAGGCTCCGGCCTCCCATCACATTCCATCAGGCAAACATGTATTACACCTGCTGCTTACAGGTGACTCTTTTATGCCCTAGAGGGATGCCAATACGCTGAGCAGGATCCTGCCTACCATCAAAGAGCAAAGGGTATGGGAGAAAAACGAGCAGTAACTGATTAACCATAACACAAGTAAGGGTGAAACAAATCTTCAACAAAACGGTAAGTCAGTGTGTGCGGGGTATGTGGGGAAACAGTGTAGCCGGGATGGTAAGTTGTTATATTATGGTCTCAAAAACACCCCAGAGGGTACTGGGACCTTCACAGATTCAATACTGGAAGTACATGAAGGCCCAGTCCAGGATTTAGAAGGTGGATTCAGGATTTTACATAATGACGTAGCTAATGACTTTCACAGCTTTGCTTTTATGATCTGCTAGGGGTCAACACTACGGCTTTCTTGATAGTAGGGGTCCCCCCCATGAGGCCTCCATCTTTTTCCTATAAAGTTGCATCCTCCAGGAGCCCACTCTGCACCACGGGCTTAAAGACTGCAATGTGTCTTCAAGGCCAAGACCACTTGTATTCCTTCATGGTTCAGTCTATGTGCTGCTCAGCCCCAGGGGGCTCTGGTGGGTGGAGAGAAACCCGCTGAGCGTGCTTCCTCCCCTATTCTGAAGCTGACAGGACCCCACACACCACCCCCGAATCACCTAAAGGCAGTATGATGGATGGCCAGGGAGTCAAATTTCTAAATCTGACCTTTGCTTTCCCCACTTACCAGCCCTCCAACCTGGGCAACCTATTTAACCCCCTCACTTTTCTTTCCTCAACCATAAAACAGAGCTGAGAGGGGTCCTGAAAAGACAGAAAGATAATGGATATGAAAGCACTTTAAAAAAGGAAACTGACTTCGAAATACCAGCATTTATTATGTTGTGGAAAATCTAAACAAAAGATTTTCTAGTCCCTGCTCTCTGAACAAACTTTGACGCCCATGGGGGTGGGGAGCCAGGGGTGGTAGTGCATTGATTTATTCTTTGTTAATTTTTAAAAAGCATGCCTTAAAGCGATGTGACAGAAGAGCTCTTCTATGGGCTTTGCTGCAACATGAGAGAGGCAGACTCTGGCCAGCTGAGAACGCATTCTCGTGTGCGCCTAGATTTTTGAAAGTGAAGAGGGGACTCTTGTAGAAGGCTAAGTGAGAAAGTTTCCTTAGGCTTTAGAAGGGGAGTCCAGGCTCTACCCCACAACCATGCATAACCTGAGCCCTCGGGATTTGCCTTCTACTCCATCATGTACGAAGGGGGCTCTTGAGAAGCAGACTCTAACATGACCAGGGAGATGTAGCCAGGCTCCCAGACAAGTGAAGCTCAAAGGATATTCAGAGAATGTTTCAGCTCAAAGGGATTTTCAGAGAAGCACCTCCACTTTGTGAGCCTATGAGAAAACCTGCAGAATTGCTGTTGAACCCACTTTTGTTGGGTGGAAAACATATATGGCTTCTTTAAGAGCCTACCCACGAGGTGAAGGAAGCCATTACCCCGAGTGACGTAGTTGGACACATGGCGAGGCCAACTCAAAGGGGCTATACCTTCATTCAGAGATGCTCAGGGGCGAGACAGAAGTGACTGGACCACACTCCCCAATATATCTACCTACCCCCTCACCAGCCAGCCATCAAACAGCCACTGCAGAGCAGGACTGAGGCATCCCTCCCCACTCACACCCCACTTTCCATCCTCACTGGCACCCCAACATGGAGAGACCGTCCCTATGCCAGGCTCACAAGGAGAGTTGCTTCCCCTGCTGGTCACCCTTCTGCTTTCCCTGCCTGCCTTCAAGGACCCTGCCCTATCCCTGGCAACATCCCAAGGCACCTGCCTCTCCAGGCGAAGGCCAGCCCCTCACACCCGATGTATCCCACGGCCCCTCCCCAGCCACCGGGTGGGGGCACCCCCACCTTTGCTCTCCTTCAGTCTTCCATCTCATCACTGTTTCCTAAGGATCCTTTTTCTACCCTCTGCTCTAAGATCCCCACACCTGCCCGTGCTTGAAAGAGGGTCCAGAGAATTCCCAGGACACTCCAAATATAACTCAGTTCCTGCTCTGTGAATTCTCAGCCCCCGTTGGAAACGTGCAGAGCCTTGCCTTGGCTCCCCACCCTGGAGAAGTGGTATTTTTAGAGGCATTGCAGAGTGGGGAGGGTCAGCCCAAGTGAAAGAACAGGTCTGCTGAATGGAAACTTTGCTTAGATGGAAAATAATCATCTTAAGAGTAAGAGCTGTAATTTTCTGAGACCCTTCCCTGTTCATACGCGTGCTCAAAGCCATCATCTCCTCGACTCCTGAGCATCAAGCCGTGAGGAAGAGACCCAGGTGTCCTGGTTCTGCTTTACAGGCAGGAGTGTAAGCTTACCAAGAGCCAGTAAGTAAGTGGCTACAGCAGAACCCCAGACTGGGGGCTTGTTGTTACTTGAGGGCTCTCCAGCTCCTGGTAATGGAGAGCAAGCACCGGGGAGCAGGGAGGCCGGCTCTGTGCCCCCACCCCCGCCACGGTCTCTGGCTATGCAGCCAGCTGCCCTGCCTGGCCGCAGCCCTCCTCTGCCAGCCAGCAGCAGGAGCCTAGGCCCTGATCCCTGGGCTGGGCTGGCTCCTCTGTGGAAGCTGGGGGAGCTAGGGAGGGCCCCTTCCACTCCCTACCTCAGGCACAGCAAGCTTCCAACACCTTCCCCACCCCGACAAACGGCCTCCTGTGGGCACAAAGGAGATTTCCTCTCTACCCCACATGAGCCAGAATATAGGAATCCAGTTTTCAGTCATCTTGCTGTTTTCTCTGCTCTTTCTAGCTCCAAAGCTCTGTTCCTTCCCTTAAGAACTCGGTGCTCCTACCAGGAAGAAAACGGCGGGCACTCCTAAAGATTTACACAGGGTCTGCATCAAAGAAGAAGGTCCCCGAGATGTTAGGGACAGGCAAATACTACAGTGCTCTCACAAACACTGGCTCATCTAAGCCTCGACGAGCCCCGAGGAATAAATGGAAAAGCTAGTAGTAGTATGGGTATTAGTGTTAGTGATGTGGGAAACAAAGACAGAAGAAAAATTATTAAATTTCCTTACTACCTACAGCCCATTGACAAGTCTTTGAAACTGGCAGAGTGACATTCCTCTAGAGACTCAATTGTCTCAATGTTAATACTTTGCTAAGGGCAAAAGGCAATCTTAGCCGGACCTTCCAGGATCCTGCAAGTCTGCTTTAACATATAAAAATTCCTCTGGGGGCACCTGGCTGGCTCAGTGGGTTAAGATTCTGCCTTCGGCTCAGGTCATGATCCCAGGGTCCTGGGATCGGGCCCCCGCATCAGGCCCCGCATCGGGCTCTCTGCTCAGCAGGGAGCCTGCTTCCCCCTCTCTCTCTGCCTGCCTCTCTGCCTACTTGTGATCTCTCTCTCTCTCCGTCAAATAAATAAATAAAATCTTAAATAAATAAATAAATAAATAAATATTCCTTTGGAAACTTATCTCTAACCCCCAAGATACATGTGGGCAGTCCTCCCCCAAGCATATGGCCCACCGATATACACCTGAAGCATCTCAAGACTAAGGTGTTATTAGACAGTAATAAATGACCTTTTCTCAATAACAGCTTGCCCCCTCAAGGTCCTGGAAACCTCGCTTCCAAAATTCCTTAGAGACTTACACTATCCTTAACCCCCTCCCAACTTGAAAGTATATAATGGGCCACTCCTCATGACCCCGATGCAGCACTTTCTGCCCATGGGTCCTGTCCCTGTGTTTTAATAAAACCACCTTTTTGCACCAAAGCTGTCTCAAGAATTCTTTCTTGGCAATTGGCTTCAAACCCTCATGTCCTTCCTACATCGTTAGTATCTCTATTCGTATTCCTGCCGCTACTACTCTTTATATTAGCATCTATATTTATATTAGAATCTGTACTCACATTCACACTAGTACTTGCATCCATATTTATATTCTTACTATCATTCACATTCCTAGTGGTGCCCATACTGGTACCAGTATCAGTACCAGTACTTTACGAAAGGGAATGGTGGATGCACGAGCAGCTGGAAAGCCCAGTGGTGTCACAGGTTGCCTTCTGTTCTCCGTAAACACTAGAGATGGCCTCTGGCAGTAATGACAGGTATAAAGGCTCTAGAATTTTCTTTAACTCTGGACAGGAATGGGGTGATGGTGGTCCTCTTGGAGCTCTGAGAGAAATTACACAAGTCTTAAGCATGAGGGCGGAGCTACAGCAAGGCGGTGGGAGATTGTGCTGGGAGGAAGACAGGAGGGCAAATTCTGACATTATGAATGACTTCATGGGTAATGATAACGGACTTGTCCTATTATAAAGATGAGGCACCACTGAGAGGCAGAAGGCTCTCTCAAGTCACAGGATCCAGGCTTGGAACTCTTTCCCTCATCCAGCACATCACACACAACCCCTACACACACATATACACACACGCAGTGCCCTGCATACCCCACATAGTTACCCCTACACACACACCACACCATACACACACACACACACACACACTCACACACATCACATACCCCCACACACATACTCTCTCTCACATACACACACATACACTCACACACACTTATCACATATCCCCCACACACACACGCCCACATACTCACACATACACACACATACACTCACACACACATATCACATATCCCCCCACACACATGCCCACATACTCACACACACACACATATTACATGTACCCTCCATACACGCTTCACATACTCACCCACACAGATACACCACATACAACACACATAGGTATCACACACACTACACACACACACATGCCATAAACATCACAAATACATCTCACACACACACACATACACATACACCACACACACACACACACACACACCCCAGAGAGCTTCTGACAGTTACTCATGCCCATATGTGGCTTGGTTGCTTTGAGAACCCTCACAGGGTAGAGTCAAGCTTGTTACCTTAGCCAGAGTGTGTTTGAGGCTTGTTCCACAGATGTCAGCCCCAGGGTGACTGGGGATAGCTCTGTTAGTCACAGAGAGTCTACACCACCTCAGCACTTCTTTGTGCCCGGAAACCAACGTATCAACAGGCCTGCTCTTTCTGGTAGCATTCAGCCTCTCGTCACACCCTGAGATACACAGGCTTTTGTAGGGAACAGGCCTCAGTCACCTTCTATCTCAAATGTCCTTGAAGCAAAGGCCAATACCCCACGTCCAATCCTTCCTTCATCTCACATCCTGCTGTGGGAGGACACAGTATGAGATGGCACATCTCTGGGACTTTCCACCACAGGAGGCCAATACAAAGCCATGGGTTTCCTCTTATCATGCTATTTCATGACATAAAAGAAAGCACCCACCCGGAGAGCTAGAGTCTGAAAAATATGCACATTCTCTTACACTAGCATCCCTTTGATCTATAAGAACAGCAGAGGGAGGCACACTCAACTAGACCATAGGGGCTGCATCCTTTTCTGTTCATCTTCCTTCCTGCTTTGGGGACAGTGAGTCTCCCATGTGCCTGGAAAACAGGTAAATATCTGGGCTGGTGAATTGTACAACTTCCAGAAGCGTACTGACAGTCAAGGTCAGGCACCAGCGTTAAACCTTTAATATCCAAAATGCAAGCTTCTTCTACTTTTATTTCTCACCACTGGAAAGAATTCTAGACCATTCCAACTGAAAGATAATAGAGAGCTCATCTAACTTCATCATTGCACAGATGAGGAAATTTAGGGATCTATCTACCCAAGTGTGATCCTCTGACCAGCTGTGCCAGAATCACCTGGGGGCAGATCCCTTAGGTCCTTCCCCAGATTTGCCGAATCAAGATTTCCAGTGAAAAGGCCTAGGAAGCTGCATTTTAAGCAGACTCTTTAGGAAATCATATACCTGAGAATGTTCTAGATGTACAGCTGGTTAGTACAGCTCAGACCATCATGACAACAAATAATAGCGATGACAATATTGAGGGGTGACACATCAGGATAGCCTCAGAGACTCATCTCCTCCCCTATCTGGAGCTTAGCAAGAGCTCGCTCAGTAGGTCTGCATAACCCAAGAGAGAACTCTGTCCCCAGCCACAGAGCTCCCAAGGTTGTCTATTTCCTCAACCAGGAAGCCCACTGATCTGCAGGTGTCCCCTACTCGTCTGTCCCTATAGTGAGGCAAGGTCACTCTTCTGGAGCTCTTTCCATGGTATGAACAGTCTCTCCAGGTCCAGCCCAAACATGTCTCTCATTTTATTGATTCCATAAACATCTATTGAAGGAACTCTGTGCCACACACTGAGCTAGGTACCAGCAATGTGATGGTCAAAAATAATGAATCTGGCACCCAAATGTGGGGCTCCACAGAGAAGAGGCTGAGCATTGCTCCTCTATCCTGCAGATTAGAGATTAGGTGGGAAATGCCTTCAGATTTGGGTAGAAGACTTCCTTCCTTCCAGATAGGAGACAGTAAAGGAAAGAGCTTTTCCCCAGGGTGGCTCTGAAGGGGGACACCAGGTGACAGGCCCCCTAAATGTGCCTCTTGACCTTCTGTGTCTCGTCAGCCTCGCCTCGGAACTTCCAGTTTGGAAGCTCAACTGTGACCACTTTCCTGAACTTGGCAGTCACCGAGGAGCCAACTTGTTACAATCTCTTATCAGACGTCTTCCCAAGAGTTGAGGGTGGGTCCACCCTGACTGTGCGCTGGCATCAAGCCCTAAGCAACCTCACAGCAACACACACACACACACACACACACACACACACACACACACACCCGAATGAACCAGAGCCCGCTGCGGCTGTGCTGACCAAGAGCGCCTGCAGAGTCCTCCAGCCCTCCGGTCTTCCTCCTCCCCCCGCCCACGTGGGTTAGTTAGGTTTCTCCCCAGAGTGACTGCTCTGATGGTGTGCCTGATGAGTGGCCTCTGTCAGTGCCCTTCTCTTGGGTCTGGAGTCCTAACCTTAGGCTGCTGATTGGGGCCTGCTGCCAAGGTGACTCTGGCCCCAGCGGACTGCCTGGTTCCCACTGAGGCCCTGGTTAGTGGCCTCACCTACAATGCTGAGCCCACCACTTCCTCACTGTGTTACCTTAAGCGATCTTCATAACCTCTCTAAGCCTCAATTTCCGCATCAGTAACATGAGAAAAATAAGACCTCCCTCTCAGGTTGCCCTGTAGACTAAGGACGACCTTGAACACCAAGCACATCTCCATAGCAGGTGCCTAGTACAGGTGCTTCGCTGTCACTCTCTGTGTACCCTTGGACAGAAAACCTATGTGCCCCCCAAGGACCCAGTCACTCAGCCAAATACTTGTTGAGCCCCTACCCTGTGCCAGACATGGGAAACATACTATGGAAAGGACAAAATCTGTGTCCTCATGGAACTTCGATCCATAATAAAAGAGAGGAAGGGCCTGTATTTGTTTGCTAGGGCTGCTGGGACAAGGGCCCACCAACTGGGTTCCTAAACAACAGCAATTTATTACTGCACATTTCTGAAGGCTAGAAGTCCAAGATCAAGGTGTCAGCAGGGCTGGTTCCTCCTGAGGGCTGCTCCACGCCGCCTCCCCCCCAGCTTCTGGCTATCTGCTGGCAAGGGTTGATCCTCCTTGCCTTGGGTATGGCCTGATCTCTCCCTCTATCTTCACACAGTGCTATCTGTGTGTGTGTGTGTGTTCTGTCTGTCTCCGTGTCCAAATTTCTCCTTTTTATAAGGACGCCAGTCATTTTGGAATAGAGTCGACCCTAATGACCTAATTTTAACTTGATTACCTCTGTAAAGACACTTACTTCCAAGTAAGGTCATATTCTGAGGTACTGGGGGTTAGGACTTCAACGTGTCTTTCAGGGAGTGAGGGAGATGCACTCCCACCCATAACAGTGGCCCTTTCCATGTACTCACTCAGCCTCATTTGAGGGCTGAATTGAACTGATTGTGCCCAGGCCTCCTTCCAATCCAGTTTAATCTGGAATTGAGTGTATCCAGCATGTTCGGTGCTCTTAAGGGCTTTCTCCGAGACCCATCTCTGTCTCCTCTCTGATCTCAAGAAGGTGAAAGACTTGGACATGGACCTTCCTCTGACTCAGATGACAGACCAAAGGAGGGGATAGCGGGGGCTCAGGTCATAGCACCAGCTCCCTTCCCCGGGTCTCTGACTCGGGCCACCTGCCCAACAGGCACAGCATCTGACACCCGTACCCTTACCGGAGGCCTCGGTGGAAGATTAACATGCTGTATGTAGCACAGATCGTTCTGCTTTTGCATGGAGTCATTTCATATAAATGGAAGAAACATCTCTTTGTGAAATTGTCTATCTCCTGCAGCTTAAGTTGGAAGAATGTTTACTTATTTGGCCTCAGGGAATCATAAACATCTTGCAGCGTTTGTTAATAGTTACTCCGTAATACCGTTCATTTTTAGTATTTGAAATTACAAAGCGTACCCCCCCCCGCCGGGATCTACCTCCAGTTGTTAGCAGACGGATGGGCTCAGTTCTCCTTGTTTCAGGCCTCAGAGGGACGACGTTATTGGTTCTGGTTTGTCCCCTTTGAAAATTCACCTCTTGATGTGAAAAAACAGGGGCACCAGCCACCGGTAACAAGCCTCCTCGCAAAACTTCCATACATGCCCACATAGAAGACCAGTCACCAATTATAAAAGATTTAGTGGTTCCTAAATGCTGGTGAGTGAGCCTGAGTGAACTTGAGATTTGAAATACGGACCCCTGGAGCCCACCCCATACCTCCAGCCTATTAAAAATCAGAATTTTAGTAGTAAGAGGAGAGAATCTGCATTTTTAACGAACTCAGAGGAGATGGTGAAGAACAGCTGGGTTTGGAAAGACTTTGTTACAGAACAAGACAATACTCCCACACCCCTTCCTCTGCCTCTCGGGGGCCCCTCCCTCATAGCAAGCCCGCTGCTCTCTGTCCAGGCCACAGGGAAGCTCTGGTAAGCTACCCCAGGTTGGCCTGTCCCTGACATCACCACTGCACGGCCCCTTAACCTGCCTCCTGCTCCCAGCCCCCATCAGGTCAGTCACCTCTCCCTGGGACCCCACTGCCCCCCGTGTGCCCCTCTATGGTAGCACTGGCTAGGCTCCCTGTTACAGCTTTTCCCATGTCTGTCTCCCCAGCTTGGCCATGAACACAGGGAGAATGTGCCTTGCTTCCTGCCCCTCGCCCAGCTCCTGGCCCATCACACCCCTGCTACCTGCCTGAAGGATGAACTGAACCCCGTCAGGGCCCTGCGTGACCTCAGCCCTGTCTCTGTCTTCCTGTGTGGGCAGGGACTCTCGCTGCGCACCTGAATTCTCAGTATGGGCCCAGAGCAATTACTAAGAACGCCCTCTCACTGCTGTGTGTGGCTCCTTCTTGCCCCCGCCATCTGTTTGTATCTCCCCAAGCATCGAGCACCGTGCGTGGCATCTCGAAGGTCCCCGATGCAACCTGCGGATGGCTGACTGGTAGCAACACGGGTGGTACTGAGGAGAGGACTCAGTTATACAAAAGACCTGGATGCCCGCAGAGCCTTCGCTGCATAATCCCGAGCTCACTCATTAATGACTACGGTCCTTGGCCTCCTTATTGGTAACTCCTCTGGTGAGGCAGGTAAGTTAGACAGGGTGAGGAACGGTCTCAGAGCCCCCTGAGGCCACAGGTGCAGATGTACCGCAAGTCAGCGCATAGCCTAGCCACCGAGACGTGGTCCCATGGGGCGGTGTAAGCACCCCCAGACCCTACAGAAGGGAGAGGCAGGAGGGGAAGAGGCAGGACGCCTCACTTCAACCAGCAATCTGGCCATAAAGGATGAGATCAAAAGCCAGTCACCCTCAGGGAGTCTCGGCCATGCCGAGGAGTTACCATCACCAAATCCGTGACCCGTTGGCCCTCTGTCCAGCACAATGTTACCTGAGGTACCCTCATCATCCTCCACCCCTCTACCCAGGTCAACAAACTGCCAGATCCGAAGAAGCGAACGGTGCAGCCCTGCCTCCAGGCCTCGGGACCCCAGGTGCGCTGAGGTCTTTCTCCGATTTCTACACGGTAGGAAGGAGTCACCTGCTTCCAGGAGAAGAGGCTGTGGCTGAGAGCTCGGCAGAAACCGCTGCCTGACAGACACTAGGAGCAGATGCTCCGAGATGAGCCAGTCCTGCCCAAACTGCACACAGACGGTGACACTCCTCTCTCAGGACGCAGGGCCGTCTGAGGGAAGCTCCCCGACAGGTCCCTACCAGGACCTTGTTGGGGTCCCTGGGAGGACAGACCTGCCCGTCCTCCCCAGGATCAAACAGGTGAGCACATGGGGGCTTCACCAAGCATCCAGACCCCACAGTCCTTCTGGACGAGCACGATGCTAAGTGCTGCTGCTGCAGCCATCCTCCCTTCCGATCTGTCTACCCTTCCTGTGGACCTCAGGAGGAGAGCAGACACCAGGACTGGCAGAGGAGGGGGCCGCCTGTTTGCTGTGATTTCATCCAATGGTCCAGCAAACCCCAAGTGTCATGGGCCGTGCCTGCCTCCATGCCTAGAACGCCCGCTGACCCCGGTCCCAACATGAGGATTTAGGAATTTCACAATCAGTAGAGAGCCCTTGTTATGATGTCAATATTCTATCTCTGGACGAGAAGGCACTGGGGGTGGGTTGGCGAGGCGGGGGGGAGGTCTCTACTTAACATTTTCACCTCATTTAAATTATCTGCTCTTTTCCAGAGTCCGTTTTCATTTTCAAAGGAAAAGAAAGCAAGAAAACTCTTCCTCACCTTTCAAGACACGGGTCAAGTGTGTCCTTGACAGAGGTTAGTTTTCTCCCAGAAAGAAAACAGCATCTTAACTTCTCATGGCTTGTTGACATTGTGCAAGCACGGTTCCGTGTGCTGTCCTCACGACAGTCTTGCAAGTTAAGCAGGGATTAACAAGCCCCATTTCTCCGCTTGACAACTAAAAAGACAAAACAAAACAAAAACGCTTATAGTCTTTATCATGTTTAAAAGAATCTGATATTTTTTATTTTTATTTTTAGCTGGAAAGTATAAGAGAAGTTTAAGTTTATAAATAGTTGTGGCATGTTTTAGAGAACTTCATTTACTATAATTATACGTTTATTGGATATGAGAGTAATTTAAATGCTTAAGAGAGTTTTGCTTATTAATATTGTAAATATACCCTGCCAGACATTCGAAGTGTCTAAAAAGTAAACATATTAAATATATACATGTGGTTGAAGATGTCCAAGGGAATGTAATTAATTAAGTTTGTAAATGGGACTAATTTTAATCTTTACCCATGAGTTACTTGAAAATCAATGAACAACTCAAAGTTATTTGTTCTTGATTTTTAAGAAGAATCATTAGATGTATCAATAAAATAATTTAAGAGTTGACTTTAAATGCATAAAGAAAACGAGCCTTTCATTTCTGAACTTGGCTGTCTAACTGGGCATCTCACACATGTCCCCAGTTCAGTGGTTCAGCTCCCCACAGGTGTCCCCATCTCTATCAATGCCAACTCTATTCTTCTGGTTGTGCCAGCAACCAAGTCTTCCTTGACTCTTCTCTTTCACTTACTTCAATCCAAGGGAAAACCCTAATGTCTTTACCTTCAAAAGACAGAATACAACCCTGTCTTAGGACCTCTGTGCTACACCATGGCTCAAGCCATCGTCCTCTCTGTCCCTGGTTACTACGATCACCTCTCACCAGCCACCTCACCCCCTCTAATCTATTCTCAACTCAGCAGCCAGGGAGATCCTGTCAAAACAAAGTCAAGTCATGTTGCTCCACCACTCAAAACCAGAGAGTGAAAGCCAGGGTCTTCCCGGTGGTCCACAGGGCCGGCACAAATGGGTTCCCTTTCACCTATGACCACACCTCACCAGAGGCTTCTCTTACTCACCCAGCTCCAGCCTCGTCTGCTCTGGGCCTTGGCTCTAGCTGTTTCTATGCCCTGAAGACTCTTCCCTAGATGTCACCAGGTGTTCCTCTGGGCTAGGCAGAATAACTGCACCACCCCCCCCCCGACATCCATGTCCTAATTCTCAAAACCTATGAATATGTTGGATACATGGCAAATGGGGAAAGAAGACAACAGATGGAGTTTGTGCTAGGGATTGAACTGCATTACCCCAAAATTCGTATATTGGAGCCCTGACCCCCAGTGCCTCAGAATGTGACTGTATTTGGAGATGGTATCTTTAAAGAGGTAAAATGAGGTAACTCATAGATAGGTTGTAACCCCACATGACTGGTAAAGAGAAGACCGTGTAAAGACATAGGAAGAAGACAGTCATCTCCAAAAGAAGGAAAGAAGCATTAGAGGAAATCACCCCTCTAACACCTCGATTTCAAAGTTCTAGACTTCAGAACTGGGAGAAAACAAAATTCTGCCATTTCAGTCACACTCGTTCTGTGGTTCCTTGTTACGGCAGCCTTCGCCAGCTAATAGAGGTTGCTAATCAACTCACCCTGAGGTAAGATTATCCTGGAGTATCCAGGCTTTATGGTCCCAGGGTCCTTCCAAGCCAAGTCTCAGGGATGAATGAGAGTATTCCTGCCCTCAAGCTGCTCCATCTAATGGGAGAGATATAAAGAAACAACGGTCAGATGTGAGAAGAGCTTTCCCAGAGATTCACAGGCACAGAACCATGTGGTAAGAACAAAACTTCCAGTCTGGGCCGCTCAGGTTCAAATCCGCTTCTACCTCTCCCTAGCCACGTAACCTCGCACACACTGATGTGTGCCATGTCCTCCACTAAGCTGGAGCTAAGGAAGTGCAGACTCTACAAAGCTCTTGTGAGGAAAGAATGAGACAATGCCGTGGAAGGCGCTCGAATAGCGCTCAGCCCATGGAAAGCTCACTAGCTCTTCAGTTCTCTCAGTTATGGGGCAGTGGAAGCACAAAGAAGGAAGTGAACGAAAGGGACGGACTCCACCCAAAGGAGTCTGGGATGGCTTCTCAGAGGAGGGCTGTGAGGTGAATCCTCTTCCAGGAAGGAAAGAGGGGATGGGCATTCCACATAGAGAGAGTGAATAGCCAGGTCCCCTGAGGGTGAGAGGAAACCGGTGAATGTTTCCAAGCAAGAGGAGGACTTGAAGAGATACGTGCTTCAGGAGAGAATGGATTGGACCGTGAGAGTCTGAAGGCTGGGAGGGGAGTTATGATGCTGTCAGTCGCTCAGGGTGGAAATGACAGGGGCCTGGAAGGAGGCAGAAGGAAGGCAAGGAATTGCTTCAGAGGTAGAATGGCTGACATTCAAGGGGAAGGGAAGGGGAGGGCCAGGACAGAAAGGAAATGTTCATCTTTAGAACCTTCAGGTCTCCTTTCAGCCCTTCTTCCCCAAGGCTAACCAGCCCCTCAGCTGGTAAAATGTGACATTAAACGTCCCCTAAGAGAAGGGACTTCCAGAGCAAACGGGCAGATTCACAAGGTCTCTGGAAGTGAGTCCTGGAGCCGAGAGAGAAAATGAAACCTGCCCAAACACAGGGAGAAGGTGACGGGAGGTTCCGGAAGCAAAGACGGCACCTCAAGGTGCCCCGACGTAAGATCTAGGGTCTGTCTTTGGACACTTGCTTAGGCTAGTGAGCATTTGTCAGACATGAATGAAACTCAGTCCTGGCCCAGAGAAAGGAAGTAACTAGTAAGTTGTAAGAAAAAAAGACCGATAACCCCTAGCCCTATCCCTTGACGCTTGCTCTTAGCTCCTCAACACGCAGGACAGAGGAACACAAATAATCAGGGCACCTGGAGTCAGGCTTTACCCACCAGTGCTTCTTCCCAGCCTAAGCCATCCTGCAGACTCTAAAACTGGAAGAGAACTTGCCCATCACTCAGTCGCATTATGCATGACAGGGCGTTGTTCTTGTTTGTTTTGTAAATCCAGGTAACAACAAAACCCCAAACATTAAACATGAAACCTTCAGATCTATATTCCCCTGTTGTTGTCCCTGCCGCTGCTGTTTGTCATTGCCCAGTACACAAATCCCAAACATCTGAACATTGCTCCTCCAAGTATAACTGCAGAATTCAAATAAGGTCTTCATCTAGAATTTTCTTTTGTTCCGGTTTTGTTTTTCCATTTAGAATTTTCAGACTTGAGATGCCAAGTCTGAGAGTTCTGAGACCAGGAGAAATAAAGATACAGTGTTTTCTGCAAAGACTGTGACTGCCCAGCCACTGTAAAGACTCGGGATGTGACTGGCAGCGGCTGGTCTGGGACTCTCTGGTCGCACTCAGGAGAGGGGGGGACCCTGGCCGCCCCCACGGAATCAACTGTTCCATTTCCTGCTACAAACCTCAGCAACTGTTCTTTTCTCAAATTTACCATGCTCCAGCCCTATCTTCTGGGTCCTCTACTTCCTATGAATGTTTTAAAAACAAACTGAAACAAATAATAAAAAACCAAAACTCTAGAAATGTATACAGCCCAAAGAGGGGATGGGACATCTAATCTCCTAGTCCAAAGCAGAGCCCCACTGAACCATCAGTCCAGCTCGCTGTTGTTTCTCCCTACTATTTGGTGATGCTTTTGAACAAGCGTGGTCCTCGAACTTAAAGACAAGCCCGCACTCCCCCAGAGCTGACTTCAGCCGCCTCGATGCTCAGTGACCTCTGCCCCATGAACACCCATGTTCCAAGGAGCCAATTTCCCAGCCCACTAGAGCAGATTCTCATTGCTCTCTTGCCTTCACTTTCTGCTTTCTGTGCCCAAGAAATCACACTTCTTTCCAATCTTTCGAAGGGCTTCATCATTCCCTTTCTCCAAAGACGTTTTCCCCAAAAAGAACCATCAGGCCAACTCTTAAACAAGGATTATAACAATAGTGTCAAGGGGTTTGTCTTAGCTTGGGCTGCCATAACAAAATACCATAGACGGGGTGGCATAAATAACACACATTCATTGGGAACCTGGGTGGCTCAGTGGGTTGAAGCCTCTGCCTTCGGCTCAGGTCATGATCCCAGGGTCCTGGGATTGAGTCCCGCATCGGGCTCTCTGCTCAGCAGGAAGCCTGCTTCCTCCTCTCTCTCTGCCTGCCTTTCTGCCTACTTGTGATCTCTGTCTGTCAAATGAACAAATAAAATCTTTAAAAAAAAACACACACACACACACATTCATTGCTCAGAGTTCTGGAAGCCGGACAGTGCAGAACCAAAGTGCTGGTAGAGTCACTTCTAGGTGAGGCCCCGCCTCCTGACCTGCAGAGAGCCACCTTCTTGCTGTGTGTTCTCATAGAGGGAGGGAGCTCGGGTCTCTCTTCCACTTCTTATAAAGGCACTAACGCTATCATAGGGGCCCCGCCTCCATGACTTCATCTAAACACAATTACCTCCCAGCGGTCCCACCTCCAAGTACCACCACAAGCAGGGGTAGGGCCTTGACCTATAGATTTTGGTAGAGACACAAACATTCAATCCACAACAGGATCTGAAATCAAGAAAGTCTGGTTGCCTCCTTCCCCTTAGGGAGGGAGCTCCTTCAAAGCTAAAAGGAGGTTTGTTTTCCTCCAAAGCTACATGACTGATTTGCAGGGACCTCCTTCTGTGGAACAAATGCATGGGAAACATACGTATAACACAAGTTATATTTTCAGCTGGATGAGCTGCTACACATCTTGGTAAGCTGTATAGTGATAAGGCTCATGGGTCTCAGTTTTCCCATCACCTACACAGATGACTCTCTCCATTCATGGTAGAGTGTATGTAGTGCAGAATCCTGTGAAGAGGGAAATACATATGACCTCTACTAATGTTTTCCTAGTACAGTGAATCCCAGCATTGGAAAAAGATTTTGGGGGGCACCTGGGTGGCTCAGTCTGTTAAGCGTCTGCCTTCTGTTCAGGTCATGATCCCGGGGTCCTGGGATCGAGTCCCACACTGGGCTCCCTGCTTAGTGGGGAGCTGCTTCTCCCTCTCCCCTCCCCATGCTCATGCTGACTGTTTTTCTTTTTCTCTCTCTCTCTCAAATAAATACATTTTTAAAATCTTAAAAAGGGGGGGGGATTGATATCACTCTCTCCAACCCCCACTCCATGTTTTAATTCCCTCTGATGTCTGTGCCGGTGGTTACCCAGCTGATGGTAGAGACCTCCAGTGCCAGAGAGCTCACTGCTCTCCAGATACCTTCTTGCTTGCTTGCTTCTGAAAATACGTACAGATTTTTGGCAGGTTGTAAGTATAGTGTAGCAGACAAAGCCTGGGCTTTGGTGTTAAACAGACCTCAAAATCCCAGCTTTGCCATTTTCTTTCTGGTTTTAGAGAAATGTTTGAACATTTTTGAGCTTTAATGCTGTCATCCGCTAAGAAGAGGGAAGGACAATAATGCCTACTTCCTGGCTTCTTCCATGAATGTATTAGATAACAAAGGGCCCAGAAGAGAGTAGGTGTCCCTTAGTGTTAATTCCTCTCCCATTTCCTCATGACCTTCCCTTTTATCCTTCCATTCATTTCCTACAATACAGATATCTTGACTGATGATTTAGATTAATATGGAAATACTATAGCCAACATACCATTGATAAAAGCATCACAAAAAGCCATAAAGGAGCCATTACGTTGAAAAGGTAGACCCTTGCCTAGCAAGTAGACTCATAAATTCATGATGATAATTAATGTCCTCATTTGATTATGAATTATTCAAGGGCATGGATCTGTGTAATACCCCTCATAGAATCTGGTGCAGGTCCTTGTGTGTCGTAGACTCTCAGTAAATGTTTCTAAGTTGAACCTTGTTGTATTTTTTATAAATTTTATTTCAGAAGTTTATATAGATCAATGCAAAATACAAGTAATATTTGGATGTCTGTTATTTAGGGGAATATCTGCTCCTGGGGACTACTGCCTTAATAACTAGGCATTAATTACTAATCAAACTTCTGTAAAATTTAGCTCTTTTCATTATATGCGTAACAGAATTACATTTCTTTTTTTTTATTTTAGCAAACTGAAATATTTAAAAAGTTTATTCCCAATTACTCCTATATTCCTAGCACCTAGTACAATGCCTGACAATATTTCATGGGTAGACAGGCAGATGGACAAACCTTGGGTTCCTGAGTTTCTACTTTGAGTATATTTGCTGAAAAACATAAGAAAAGTAGAATTTAGGATTATACTTAAAGGTCTAGTATATGCATTATTTACTTAACTTAAATATTTACATTGTAATTTAAGTTTTAACTCTGTTTCTGTCTAGTTCATCGAGTTATTATATAAAGTAGGGTCTGAACATAAGTTACTCCAAAATCATAGAGATAAGTCACTCTCAGGGAATGAATTTGGTATAAATCAACAAATAATGAGCTTAACCACTGCAGAAATTACTCTTCCCAAGAAATCATTTGTAAACGTGTTGCTGTTACCAGCTTAAGAATAACCTAAATACAGTTAAGGTGCTTAAAACGTGACTTTAGAGGAGCACCGGGGTGGCTCAGTCATTAAGTGTCTGCCTTTGGCTCAGGTCATGATCTCCGAGTCCTGGGATCAAACCCTGCATCTAGCTCCCTGCTCAGCGGGAAGCCTGCTTCTCTCTCTCCCACTCCTCCTGCTTGTGCTCCCTCTCTCACTGTGTCTCTGTCAAATAAAGAAATAAAATCTTTTTTTAAAATGTGACTTTAGAGACTTAATTAGAGAGACAGAAAATGTTAGATGAAGAGATGTGGTCAGCAATCCATTTCTTATGTAGCTCCCAACACTGTGTTATCTTCTTTTATCCATGCATACAGCCTCCCCCGTGAAACTGTAAGCTCCAAGAGCAAGCTCTTTCTTCTTCACTATAAAAACTCCCCAGTTCCTGTCATAGAACCTGGCACAGAATGCATACTGGGATTTCTAGAAAAACCTACATGTTCCTTTCTAGACTCTAAACCACTTGGAAAAAGCCTACTCAGTAATCAAGACACCAGCTTTCTTATTAATAAGAAAGCTGGAAAGCCAAAATAGTTCTTACTGCAATGAGATCCTGGAGTAGGGAGAGTTTGGTCTCCAGGACAGACGCTTATCGCACAGAAGAGGCAGTAAGGCTGGGAGTATGAAACATATGCTGTTGGCTGCAGGGACTCAAGGCCTCTTACTATCAAAATCATGGAGAGTCTGGGATTTTATCCTACTTGCAAGCTAACGAACGGGCCTATAACTGTTTCAAGGATGCCAGCAAGAAGCTATGAGACTCCTGGGCCTGAGACAAAGGACTTTATTACAGGAAATGTAATAACCAGAGTGTCAGCATGATATTCATATAAGCGTCCCATGCCCTCCCCCAGATTCCAAGGGGACAATGCAGGTGGCCCCGAGATGGACCTGAGCATGCAGAATTGTGTTACAGGAGAGGAACTTGGAGCTTGGGTGATTCGCCACGTTTATAGCAAGTGAAGGCAAACCTGTTCTTTGTGTTTTTCGTCAGGGAGAGTGACCTCCTCTCTCAAGGTTGCTCACTGCACATGTAGCCGTGAGCAAGGGCCCCGATGAAGAGCAGCCACACTCTCGAATTTACGGCACACACAGGCAGACCATGCAGAGATGGTCAGGGCACAGAGATGACTGCCTCTCCCGCCGCCAAACGAGGACCCCCTTCCCATAGGAGAAGAGAGGAGGGTGAGGAGAAGGGAGGAGTGTTATTCCAATACTTCTCTCTCCTGAGAAATAGAGATGCAGCCCCCTTATGGGAGCACTTCCTAGCTTTTGTTTACTAAACTTACTGGGTTTAACAAGGTCAACAGACTTTGTGGCTGCCCCTCTTTGGGGAAGAAAACAGCCATTTTCTTACCGCTCCCACATTTACTAGGATATGTCCAAATCTACTACTATAGTTTCGTATTAATCTTTTGGGACAAATTATGGGTGGTTCAGATTTTGCCATTATGATGGTTAGCGTTATGTCAACTGGGCTAGGCTATATGACCCAGTTATTTAATCAAACACTATGTAGGTGTTGTTGCGAAGGTATTTACAAACGTGGTTAACATCCTCAGTCATTTGAGTTTAAGTGAAGGCAATTGTCCCCCCGACCCCTGTAATAATGTGGGTGGGCCTCATCTAATCAGTTGAAAGACCTTGAGAACAAAACTGAAATTTCCCTGAGGAAGAAGTTTTCTCTCAAGTCTCCAACATTACCTTTGCCCAGAGTTGCCAGCCTGCTGGTCTGCCTTACAAGTTTCGGACCTGGAGCCCCCACAATTATGTGAGCAAATTCCTTGAAATATATCCTATTTGGTGTGTTTCCCTGGAGAACCCTGACTGATATCCTCACATCTCAGATATAGGTCAGAAAAGGATAGTAATTAAGTAAACCTATAGCTTTCCCGCATCCTTGCTCACCACACTGTCATGCCATTGCTTTTTCGGGGCCTCAGTTCTCTTGATACTGGGCAGATCTTAGACCTCAAGAGTCCATAATAAATTAACATCTTTGGCATACTGTCCATATTTTCTAAACCAAAATATCAGAGCCCATGGCCTGACAGATACAAGTGTACTTATAGGGAAAATTGGAGAGACTATCTGAAACCTGGTCTGTTCCCAAAAATCTGGGACATACCATTGATGTATTTACGTATCATACAGGTTTGCCTCACCAGTCCCCCTGTTCAGATAAATGCTAAATACACCCCCCACAGAGCCCAACTTCTGGCACTGCAAGACTGAGGATCTCCAATTATTCAACAAATATCCACTGAGTACATAACACACCAGACACCGTCTTGGCATTTCAGATAAAAGACAGAAGATGCAAATGCTCACTAGTAGCTCACTGCTGGGACAGATGGACAAGTAAGGAGGCTATTTAAAACAAGAGCCCTGACAAAACCTAATCCTGGGTACTCCCTCTGCCCGAGGCTGCACCACCCCACCCCAGAGGCCCCCATAAGAGAGCCCCCTTCTGTGCCATTTCATCCCTTTTTAAAGTCAACAAAAGCCGTCTGCCATGTCCAAGCTAAACTCATCTCTCTGCAGCCCAGGGTTATCTCAGCGGCCCAAGTTCATGGTTCTTGATCACTGGAGGAGAACTCACAGGAACAAGGGCCACCCTGGTGATAGCCTTCCACCATCAGCCGAGCTCAGGCAGTCCTCATGGTCACCACTGGCTGCCCCGGGCCTCTGGGTCCAGAGCCCCCTTCCTCACATGCGGCTCTCATAAAGACCAGACTAAGAAATACTAACTCCTACGTCCACCCCCCACCCCACCCCACTTTAGACCAGCCTCCCCCACAGGCTCATAGCTCTGGAACATAGGAAACTGCTTTCCAGAGCGTGAGGCCAGCACTCAGTCCAGACTCACAGAGCCTCAGGTTGAAGGGAAGGAGGAAAGAAGGGACAAAGGACTGAGATATTACAGACGAGAAAATCTAGTGGTAAAGTGAAAAAAGGGCTAGCCTGCTGGGGGAGGAGTCCTAGATTTGAACTCTTCACTTTTCGCACGCCTCTGGGCAAGTGACTAAACCTTTCTGACTTGTCCTCATCTGTGACGGTGGGATCCTAAGAGCAACTCATAGCGATAGAGTGAGCTGTCTATAGAGCGCTGAGCACACTGTCCGGCAGACAATTAGCATTCCATGTATGTTCATGCTACCTTGATAGTGATTCTAGCATTGCTTCTGACCCGTAGTTTCCCACCTATCAAATGAAGGGTTAAACCACATGACCCCCACTTCTCTTCAACTCTAATAGTCATGTGACTTAGTAGGACAGAAATCAGCTCTTCTGACATCAGTTCCACACATGACAATGGATAAGGAGAGCAGAGGTGCTGGAGGCCAACTTTGAATTCTGCTCCAAGCACCCGGGCTAGCTCCAGCACCCACCTTCAGGACCAGGCTGGCCCTAGACCTGGCGGAAAGCCTGCCCTCACCAGGCCCCCCCTCCCCCGTGTGACTTGTGTCTTGCTCCTTGTTACAAAGCTGAGTGAATATTAACTCTCACTGTTCAGCACACCCTGCGTTGCTATTGGTTGTCACATTGTGTCTCCGACTGGCTCTCATGCATCATAGATATTCAGTCACGCACGGTTGCTAAAACCAGCATACAGTCACATCTTCACTCCCTGCAGGCCTTAGAATGTTTTCAGGACTAGAGATTTCTTAGAGAATTGAACAAAATTTTCATTGAACGACTGGCAGTTTGCTTTCATTGGACACCTGACACTGAACAACCAAGGAAAAGAACCTCAAAAGCTCTGTCTGCGAAGAATGTAAATTACTAATGATCAATTTCAATGACTCCCAGTGCATGAATCATTCCAGTAATAAAACTGTTTGGGCAAAGACGGAAGGGTTGTGTCTCTTAATCTTACACTCCCAGGATTCTGTTATTAAATGTGTCCAGGGCAACAATGGGTTATGGATTCATTTGAGGAATCACCTAATTCTTCAAAACTCTCAGAACTCAAGTGGAATTTACAAGTGGAATTGGAAGATTTGTTGCTCTCTAGAGCTAGTCAGTAGAGCTGAGACATAGGGGCAATTTTTCTCTCATTAAGAAATCTTCCAGTACTGGAAAAGTGATAACTCGTTAAGAATTGCACTTGTCTGGGACCAACGGTAGAGCACAATGGTTTTTCTTCATATTCCACATAATTCTCCTTCTCCAGTGAAAGAAATCTTCCACTTTTTCTAAAAGAGGTTGCTTCAATTTCTCTTTCCTCCTCCTCCCCAAAAAGAAAATCACAAGTTTAGCAAAAAATTAAATCACCATTGCACAAGTTAGTAGTCAGTGGTCCCCACACTGGTTCCTGACCGTCAGTGCTGACTCCACAGTAGATGGAGAGGTCCTTGGCAGCAGAAACCCCAGCGGTAGCTTTCCCTGACTTCTCCCACAGGCCTAGAATGGTGGCTCTCAATCAGATCAATTTTGTGCCCCAGAGGACTTTTGGTAGTGTCTGGACACTTTTTGATTATCACAACTGGGCTGTGGCCAGTGCTACTGGCCTCAAATGGGTAGAGACCAGGATGTCACCAACCATCCAATGCACAGGGCACTGGCACGCAACAAAGAATTATCCTGCCTGAATTAGTCAGTGTTCTCAAGAGAAACAGAATCAACAAATATATAATTTATATTTCTTTATACTATAATTTTTATGCATTTATACTTTATTTTATTATTTTATTTTATTTTTTATTATTTTATTTATTTTATTTTATTTATTTACAAATAAGTTTATTATTTATTTATATTATTTTATTTTATTATACAATACTTATATTTATATATCTATAAATCTATATTCATATATATATCTATATATATGAAGAGACTTATTGTATAGAATTGGCTTATAAAGGATTGGCTCATGGTCTTACGGAGGGTGGCGAGTCTGAAATCTGCAGAGCTGACGTCCCAGTTCAAGTCTAAAAGAGCCAGCAGGCTGCTATGCAACTTGGAAAATCTAATTGATGTCCCAGTTCAAAGACCATAATGCAGGATAGTTCTCTCTTACTCAGGGACGGGTATGATTTTTCTGCTATTCAGTCCTTCAACTGATTGGATGAGGCTCACCCATTTAAGGGAGAGTAATCAGCTTTACTCAAAGTTCACCAGTTTAAATGTTCATCTCATCCCAAAAACCCTCACAGAAATACCCAGAATAATGTCTGACCAAATATCTGGACATTCCATGGCCCAGTCAGGTTGACACATAAAATGAACCATCACAATACCCAAAATGTCAGTATTGTTATAGTTGAGAAATCCTGATCAGAATCATTCTAGCCACATAATAAATGTTCTCAAATGTTAATTGATGGAATACAACTGGCTCATGTTCACTTGAGACAAAGGAGAGGTCAAAGTGAGGTGAGATGGTCGGGGGGTCATGGAAGAGATAGGCTAGGTAGAAACGTGGAAGTGTGGTTGGAACTTGGGTGAGCAGGTAGAACAGAAGACATTCCAGAATGGGAGAAGTTGCATAAGCATGGCTCATACAAGAGGTCTCAGAGGACAAGACGCCATTGGTTAAAACTCTAAACACTTGAGACCATGAGGCTCTTAGCAGAACAGAACCTAATATCAAATCTGAATGAATGATGTGCTTTTGTTTGTTAAACAACTGAAATTAAGTGTTTTGAAGAAGGAGAGAGGGAAAAATTCATCTTTAGCACCATTTACATAAACGGCACCACAAACTTCTCTTGGCACATTTTACAGATGAAGGAACTGAGACACAGAGCCATCAGCCATGAGTTTGGGAGTTTTTGCTTTATAATATGGTATATTTGCTTCCTTCTATCTTTTGACACAAGGTGGGTGTTACAAGGGCGGGTCTTATTAACGCCCAGTATCGGTGGTGTTTCTAGCACAGCCTCTGGAGCCAGACCTTGTGGGCTGAGACTGGCTCCACCACTTAGTAGCTCATGACCTTGGGCATGTGTGAATATCAGATTAGTTCATAAATGTAAAGCAGGCAGGCTCAAACGCATAGAAAATGCTCAGTCGGGTTGGTGTTTGGATTATCATCGTTCTTTTCAATGACAGTTCCTTACTCCAGCCTGTGGGATTCCAGTGGATTCCCACTCCAACAAACAGTATCAGAGCATCTGGTGGTAGCAAAACCGAGGGGCATGAGCACGCCCCTTTCAGGACTTTCCCAACCTTTTCCCACAGGATACTCTCATAGAGACCTCGCAACTAAGTGATTCCTGTGGCACTGTTTGCACTGAAAACATTTTCTCCTGGGGCCTCCTTATTAAACCTGTAGTTTGGACAAGCAAACAATAAAACCAGCCTATGCAGCCTGCTGCTTTGAGTAGCCAGCTGAAGAATGATGCCCCCAGGAGGGGGTGGGGAGGGGAGGGAATGGGAAGGGAAGAAAAAAGGAGATTGCACTAGGACAAGCTGGGGTTTCTGAGAACATAGCATCAGACTGCAGTGGGGGGGGGGGGGACCCTTACCTGGGCCCAGTAATCAGCACCTCTGCTTGGAATTTCCACTTCAAAAAAACAAAAAAAATTGTGGGAGGAGGGGGAATTTCCCATCAACATTACCTCCCTAGTTTTTAATGGCTCATCAAATGGGGAAGGACTCAGAGCAGAGCCAGCAAGCTGGTGAGGAGGCTGGTGGCTGTTCCAATGAAAAGGACTGTGGGAGGAGATACTAAGGGGGGCCATGGTGGCTGCCTTTGAGTAGGTGAAGGGCCAACAGTGTGGCTGGGAATGAAACAGGTTATGTGTAGGAGTCAGGTTCCAGAACAACATACTGAGTGCCTTTCTACTACTTAGATTAGTCTAAAAATGCAGCTCACTGTTAAGAGGAAGTGAGCTCCCCGTCATTAGAGTTATACAAGCAGAGGCAGAGTGCTCATTTTTGTGGGGATGCAGGAATGATTTCATACCTGAAAGTGACTTCCAATGATATAGTTCTCAAATGTAAAACTTGCATTGCCTATTTGGATGTGAAATCTAGACTACATGTTTCCTTTACCTTCCTCGAGCTTAACCCTGTACTGGTGATTGAAAAGTGTCTATCCTCCCAAGGCCAGCTCTTGTTAATTGTCTGTGCCTGCCTAGAACACTGCTAAGCAGGTTTCCAAGGCTGTGTAACGTGATACATTGTTAATATCTGCTAAAGACAAAGAAAAGGAGCAAAAAAAAGCTCATATTTTACCAATGTCGTATATGCAGCGGCTATACTATATAATACGGATAATATTTTTAAAATATTTAAAAATCTAACTTCCTCTCTCAGTAAGCAAAAGTTTTCTCTTTCCACCATCATGGTGGGTGGAGCATAAGGTTTATTGCCTCAGGGACGGGGAGGCAGGATGGATCCACCTAGAACAAAGTATCCACGGGTAGGTAGCAAAGAAGATAGGACAGGACAGAGAGCCATTTCCAAAAGACAGAAGGGAAAGTAGAGCTCTACCCAGGAGGAAGCGGAGTTCTGGAAAAGATGAACCTGGGAAGAAGCAGCTGCCTGAGACCCCACCCTGCCAACTCTGAGCCCTAGCTCAGGTCAGGGTTTGCGAGCAGATAGAAACTCTGAGGGGGAAAAGGAAATGCTGAACCCAGAGCAACACCTACTGCGTTTCCATTTGGAATTCCAGGAAAGACCACCCACGCTGCACCAGTGCCACCCTGGGGTGGCCACAGAAGGGACAAATGACAATGTGGGATGTTCAGGGAGAGGACTTGGTGCCGCTGAATGGCTCTGCTTACGTGTGTGTGCCGCAAGTTCCCACCGGCCCCTGGCAAAGGGCAGAGAAGGATGTGGAGTTGAGAGCAAGGGACCCAACTTGGGTGGCCATTATGAGAGGCCAAGTGACCCGACAGAGGGGTTGGCTGATGCTCAGGGCATCTATATGGCCAGTGAGGTCTGACACGAGGTTGAGTCAATAAAGGGGGATGACCAAGCCCTGAAGGTGCCAAGACAGCAGCCCCGGAGTTACACCACTGTGACGTGTCAGTAGTGGACATGCACAAGGGCAGACACCAGGCTAGAAAGACTCCAGGTGGAGGTCAGAGGAAGAGATAGAGAAACACAACACTAAGACCAGGAACCTCTCTCTCCAGGACATGAGGATGGAGAAACTTCCCTTGCTCAAAGGCACTGGGGAATGGGAAAGGCAGGGGACACCCTCTGAGAACTCTGACAATGGCCCTGAACTTTAAATTGACTAATGGCTCCGACGGCCCTTTAAACCCAGCAAAGACTGAGTCGTGGTGTAAGGCATGGCTGGGATGGAGCCACTTTCTCCAAATCGGAATGGGACCATCTCAGCATCTGCGCCATCTCCCCGACAAGTACACACCATCCACGCATATGCAGGCAACCACAAGAACCCGATGGGAGCAGCTAGCGCAAAAGGTCTGGAACAAGAGGAAAGAAATGTAAAGGATGAGGTGTGCAGAAGCCATGACAGCGTGGTAGGAAGGGAAGAGAAGGAGAAATCCATCTGAAGGATGACAATGACTAGCACTATTGAATGTTGCTCGTGGAACAGGCACTCTGCATCCCCATTGCTCCTAGCGTGACCTGGAGACCTGCAGGGCAGGCATCACCTAGAACTTCTTAGAAACCCAGAAGAGGGGGCGCCTGGGTTGGTTGAGCGGCTGCCTTCCCCTTGGGTCATGATCCCAGGGTCCTGGAATCAAGCCCTGTGTTGGGCTCTCTGCTTGGCAGGGAGCCTGCTTCTCCCTCTCCCTGCTGCTCCCCCTGCTTGTCTTATCACTCTCTTTTAAATAAATAAATAAATAAATAAAGTAAAATAAAATTAAAAAAAGAAGAAATCCAGAATAGCAGTCTATACCCTAGACCTAGAGCATCATTATTTTGTCTTTTCCTTTTTTCCAGTTTCATTGAGATATAATTGATACAATAGTGTGGAAGTTTAAGGTCTACAGTGTGATGATTTCATATACGTCTGTGTTATTTATCACATACGTGTCCATATGTATGTCTACGGGTGCATCACAGTAAGTTAGTAAGCATGCTTCGCTTCCCGTAATTACCATTTTGCTGTTGTTGTTATGATGAGAACATTTAAGATTTGCCCTCCTAGCAACTTTCAAGTATACAATACAGTATTATTCACCACAGTCACCAAGTTGTACATTATGTCCCCAAACTTATCCCTCTTATAAACTGGAAATTTTTACCGCTTACCTAGTATCTCCCCATCTCCCCTGTCCCCCAACCCCTGGCAACCAGCATCTCCTTTCTGCTTCTGTGAGCTCAGCTTTTTTAGATTGCACATTTAAGTAAGATCCTGCAATATTTGTCTTTCTCTGCATCTACTGATCTTCATATGACCTCAGGAGATGTGTGGGCGCATTGCAGTTTGAGACGTAGTACGTTACATGATTTAACATAATCAATTCAACACAACAATTCCAGGAATTAAAGACTCTTCTCCCCATTTCACAAATGAGCAAACTGAGACCCAGCCAAGTTCACATATCCAGTAAGTGGTAGACCCAAGATACCAACACAAGCAGTCTGACTCTGGAGCCCACCCTCTTCACTACACCAAAAGCTTAGACTCCTCCCCTGGTTGGTTTCTGGTCAAATGTGTGTTTACAGTTGCACTGATGCATGCCTAGAATGTTTAGAATGATCTGTGGACATACAGCAGTGACAAGATTTCCTTTTCCAGTATGTTTTCCAAAGGAAAACAGTAGATATTCATGATTCAATCCATGTCCAGGTTTCTGCGTGACCAAGGGCCCCCAGTATTTTAAGCTTTTGGGCAATTCATAGCTATCATGTCTAAATCGTTCTGCTTGTTCTAAATTTGCCCTGTATGTGTACCTTTCAAGAATAGTTATTTTAGCTGATAAACCCCCACTTTCAAATGCAAATGTGTTTTGGAATATAACCGTTCAATCACTTCTCCCTCAAAATCATACTACAGCTGAATTACTCCAAAGGAATCCGTAGCGAAGCATGGAACATTTTCAAGCATAATCCTGCGGTGCTTTTCATCTAAAAAGGTGACTAACAGCTTGCATAAGCTTATAACCAGACTTAAAGCTTCAAATCCCTGTGGAGTTTTGCAAAGGGCATCGAGACAGCAAGCCAAACCTGGGAAACACAAAAATGTCTTTGCATGCTGACTTATCTACCAGTCAGTCACGAAACCAGTCCGAATCAAAACTGCCGTTACTCATTTCAGCTCCACAACCTCTATTTTCCTGACAGTGAGTCGAAGAGGCACTCCCTCCTCTGTTCAGAGAAATAAGAAACAGCTCCCACCTAACAAATGTTAATTAGGTCATGCAATGTGGTGAAAAGCAACCAGAGGTGAGAGGAAGCCCCTGCTACCTGACATCCTGTGGGTAATTACAAACAGATGTTTGAAGACTTGAATGAAATCTAGTCTGGAACTCCCCAGCTCTTTGACCTTAGGGAGTTCGTTCTGCTCTCCAGGTTCATTTTCCCTGGCCTCAATGATTTCCTAAGAGTCCTTCTCGCTCCGCAGTCTCAAATTTTAAGTCAGACCTTAATTATGTGCTAAGTATACTGTATTTCATTTGAAGGATGGCATACTGACAAAGACAGTTAAGAAGATGACAAGGCAGCCTGGAAAGTACTCATTACATAACATGGAGTACAAAATGTTGTTTATACTTTCTAAAACTATGGAAGATTCTGTGCGCATTTGGACAGAAGCTGGAAGGAAAGAGGGACAAAGAAAAACAGAGTGAGATCATGGGAGGGTGAAGTTTTCTTGTGGTTTGATTTCCATTAATTTGCTGCTTTAAAAAAGAATCATACTTTTAAGGAAGCACATCTTGACGTTCTATGGAAGAACTGTCTGCCTGGTGCTTTGCTGTCACGTTTTCTTAGCTTCCAAGTTGATGGTGGCCAGGCTGAGCCCTCTGCTAGTCATTGACTGTGTCAGGAGGGCTCGATATTGTTTCCAAAGTGGTCACATGCCTGTGCCCAGGAGCTAGGCCCCCATCCTCCCAGCCCAAACCTACAGTCACAAACTCAGCGCTTGTGTTTCCCTCCACTACTGGCTGGGAGGGAATAGGAATGGAACGTAAAAGCACAATCTGATCACCTCGAGTGGGAAGGGCGCTCCGAGTTTGCTCTGTCCTTCCGCTGAGGTCGTCCACTTGCAGTATCTGCCTGGTTCACGAAGAAGCCTTTCATAGCCCGCCCTTAATCCACAACAGAGGGCCCCAGCAGTCATGCTGGACGAGATGCCTCTGCTCCCTCCCATGGCAACATCCGACTGGACCAGCCAGCCCCTGATCCAAGATGGCCAAGCAGAGCCTCTCTGCCAGAAATTTGACGCTGGAGCTAAGAAAGAGTCCGTCTGCTGAGATGGTTAAATCTAAAACATGTATGCATGGATGCTATGGGATAGACTTTTCTGATCATGCACGGAGACTGTAAGAGTAGAGAAAGCCCGTATTGGGTGTATTGGGTGGGATGACTGTGCTCCCTGCTGCAGCCCCTCCCTATGGCATGCTGCAGGCTGCCCTGGGTTCTGTGAAACAGCCTGATACTTTTTTTTTTTTTTAAGATTTTATTTATTTATTTGACAGAGAGAGAGAGAGAGAGAGACGGCGAGAGAGGGAACAGAAGCCGAGGGAGAGGGGAAGGGAGGAGCAGGCTCCCCGCTGATCAGGGAGCCTGATGCGGGGCAGGATCCCAAGACCCTGGGATCATGACCCGAGCCAAAGGCAGACACTCAACAGTGGAGCCACCCAGGTGCCCCGAAATAGCCTGATTCTTAAGTAAAGTCCCCTTTCCACCGAGGCTAAGGTAAGCTGGTGTCTGTTACTTGCAATAAAAAAATGTCCTAATACAATGGACATGGGTGGCTCAGTGGCTCAAGCATCTGAGTCTTGGTTTCAGCTCAGGTCATGATCTCAGAGTCCTGGGATGGAGCCCCAAGTCAGGTTTTGTGCTCAGTGGAGAGTCTGCTTGAAGATTCTCTCCCTCTGCCCCTGCCCCACTCAGACACAGGCTTGCAGGTGCTCATGTGTCCTCTCTCTCCTTCTCTCTCTCTCTCTCTCTCAAATAAATAAATCTTTTCTTATTTAAGATTTTATTTATTTATGACAGAGAGATCACAAGTAGGCAGAGAGGCAGGTGCAGAGAAAGAGGGGGAAGCAGGTTCCCTGTTGAGCAGAGAGCCTGATACGGGGCTTGATCCCAGGACCCTGAGATCATGACCTGAGCCGAAAGCAGAGGCTTAACCCACTGAGCCACCCAGGTGCCCCAATAAATCTTTTTTTTTTTTTCTTTAATTTGCCAATACAGTTTATCTATGGGAGCTTCCCAGCATGCCATACAAGTGCTTATGTGACCTGGCCCTGCCTGGAGTCCCACCTGGTCACACACTAGCATCCCCACCACACCGGGCCTCAGCTGCTAGTGCCACACACTGGGTCTTACCGGACTCTGCCGCTACTCTGCCTGAAATGTTCACCAGCCTGCTGAGTGCCCTCCCCAGCCCAAAGGCATAGGCAGGTAAAAAGCCCAGCTACAGGGGTCTGCTTCTTCCTCCCTCTACTTCAGCCTCGCATATGATTAAAGCACTCAGACAGAGTGCCGCCTAGGATGCCGCCTAGGATGCCGGGAACTGCTCCTTCTACTCCCTGCCAGCCAGAACAGACTCTGAGCCTTCCGAGAGCAGGCCCTCCCAGGGAAGCTAAGGGAGACACTGCTGCTGCCTGAGATGTGGCTCTTCTCCCTTGATTTTGCTGCATTCTTTATTTATAAGGATCCGGGCATCCAGGTTAAAGGCTGGCTGTACCCAGCATCCCAGCACTTAATGAGGAATCAACAGCATGTGAATAAAGTCAGTCTGGGGAGCTTTTCGAGCTACAGGCACCCGTGAAAGAACAGAGCTTCTCCAAACATGCCTGGGGAGAGGGACACCTCGCCTGCCAGATTTTCCAGAAAGCAGCAAATGTGCACAGCTTTTTTCCTACCTTTTGAAAGGAATGCTCAATAATGACTTAACATTATGTCGTGCATAACGCAGAAGATCCCAGAAGTCATCGAACCCAGGTGGTGTCAGCATCCCTGGTTAACAGACAAGGAAACTGGGTGAGCAACTTGCTGAGGTTGTCACAGTGACACAGTGGGCCTCCAGGTACAAAGCTAGTGGCCGGGCTCCAGTGGCTGTCTTCTAAGCCAGTGGTCCTCAGGATGTGTCCCGGGAACTAGCAGCGGCAGCCTCACTTAGGAGGAACCGGTTAGAGACGCAAGATCTCGGGCCCCCATCCAGACTGACTAAATCACATACTTTGGTGTCAGCAATCTGGGTGTTAACAAGCCCTCCAGCGTATTCTGATGCATGTGCTAGACCCTCACGACTCAATGGGGGTCTCAGTCCAGCTGCATCAGCATCCCTTGAAAGCTGATTGGAAATGCAGGCTCTCAGGCCCTGCCCCAGTGAGTCACAATCTGCATTTTAACATCTTGCAGTGATTTGTTGGCCCATTAGAGTTTAAGAATTAAAAAGCACTGCTCTTCCCTATGAGAAGCAAACAGTTGGCCCTTAATATAGGATCAGAGCTCTCAATTTCAGGGCACATGCTGCTTGATCTCCGAGTAAACAAAGCAGGGCTCCATTTTCTTACCAGCGATTGCCTTAAAAAATAGACACGTGAGCATAATTCTAACCAATGAGACAGGAGAAATGAACATAATGTTTCCTTGGTATGAAAGAGAAACACCTCACAGTCATTAGGATGGGTACTATCAAGAAGGAAGGAAGGGAAGAGGAAGGAAGGGAAACAAATACTGGCAAGGATGTAGAGAAATTAGAACACGTGGCACTGTTGGTGGGAATGCAGCATGGCACCATGGAAAACAGTCTGGCAGCTCATCAGAAAATGGAAAGTAGAATTACCATATGATCCAGCCATTCCCCTTCTGCATGCAGAGACAAAAGAATTGAAAGCAAGGCCTCAAAGAGATATTTGCACACCCATGCTCATAGCAGCATTATTCACAATGGCTAAAAGGCAGAAGCAGCCCAAGTATCCAATGGATGAATAGATAAACGAAATGTGGCGTATGTGCAGAATGGGATCTTATTAAGCCTTGAAAAGGAAGGAGAGTCTAACACACGCTAAAACGTGGGTGAACATTTAGGACATTACAGTTAAGTGAAAGAAGCCCAGTCACCAAAAAATAAATACCAGATGATTCCATTTGTATAAGGTACCTACAGGAGCCCAATTCTTAGGGACAGAAAGTGGAAGGATGGGTGCCGGACACTGGGGTGAAGGCAGAATGCAGAGTTACTAGTTAACAGACACAGTTTCAGTTTTGCAAAACGAAAAGAGTTCGGGAGACCTGTTGCACAACAATGGGAACAGACATCACCTACCAAACCGTATGCTTAAAAATGGTCGAGATGACAAACTCTATGTGACGTGATGTATGTTCTACCAAAATTAAAAATACTTTTTTAAAAAACAAGGCACAAAGAAGAAAACATCTCCTTTTCTGCCTCTGGATATTATCTTGTCTTCCCGCAGTGGTTAGAAGAGCTGCCAAAATTTTGGGACCCTCTGGAGAGAGAAAAAAAGAGATGAGAAAAATAAAATCTTTGGTGATGCCTTTAAGTCACTGCATTAACAAGGCCCCGGATCAGCCTTATCTCCAGGATTCCTATAATGTAAAATATTTTTAATTACCAAAGCGACTTTGAGTGTTGTGTCACTTACGGCCAAAAGCATCTTTACAGATACAGGGTTCTAAGTGCCCAACAAGAGGCAAGCCGCCAATACGGCTCAGGAAGATGAAAAGGCCTGGCTTTGAAGCTTTCCACTCTGCTGCCACCGCAGTGAACTTGCTGGTGGTGATTATACAGAGACAGTACCCATGTCCTGCTTGCTCATAATTTTTTCCTTTTTTACTTCCCTGATTTTGCTGTGCAATATATGCTTTTATAAGTAATCACTAAATTACGCTAACTGCTTGGATGGCTCTCGTATCATGAAATACAAGGCAGCCATTAAAATGATGCCGAAGGGGGTGACTTATTAATATGAAAAGCATCTTACCTGTGCATGAAGTGGGGGTAAATGCAAGTTACAGAGTGGTAGGATTCCATTTCTTCTGTATGAGTTAGAGAGAAGCAGGCAGGCGGATGACTGATGGATGAATGGATATAAATACACAAATACATGTGAAGAGAGAACAAGAAAGCAAACAAAATATTTACACTGGTTATATCTTGGAGTTGGGGATTTTAGCTATGTCTTATTTTATTCCTTAAAAAAAAGATCTTATTTATTTGTTTGGGGGAGAGAGAGAGCACAAGCAGGGGAGAAGGGTAGAGGGAGAAGCAGGCTTCCTCCTGAGCAGGGAGCCCGAGGCAGGACTCCATCCCAGGACCCTGGGATCATGACCTGAGCCGAAGGCAGAGGCTTAACCCACTGAGCCACCAAGGTGCCCCTATTTTATTCGTCTTCATCTATATTTTTCTAAATTTTCTTCGACGAACCTAATTTCTGATAATGAAAATAAAGTTCTTTTTAAAACCTTATGTAATAATTCAATTGCCCCTCGCTAAAAGCCCCCAGTTTCCTGTGCTTTGAATAGTTTGTATCGTTAGGACTTCCTCATTATTTGTCCCAGTGTCTGTCCATTACACACCCTCTACTCGCATCTATTCTGTACCCTCTGATATATTGAATCTTTAGAAATCCAAAGAGGGGCGCCTGAGTGGCTCAGTGGGTTGAGCCTCTGCCTTCGGCTCAAGTCATGGTCCCAGGGTCCTGGGATCGAGCCCCACATCGGGCTCTCTGCTCAGCGGGGAGCCTGCTTCCCCCTCTTTCTCTGTCTGCCTCTCTGCCTATTTGTGATCTCTGTCTATCAAATAAAAAAATAAAATCTTTAAAAAAAAAAAAAAGAAATCCAAAGAACTTCACAGTTACCACTGAGTGTAAAGTAGGAGTAAATATTTTCTGAGTGAAACTTTAAAAAAGCTTTCTCATGGGAGAGGTCCAAGAGCTTTGGTGGGAGGAAGCCTATGCCATTCGGCCGTACACAGCCTTTGTTGGCCTGCCTCTTGGCACCAGCATGTTTTCTAAATAGGCAAACACGCTGGAGACCAGAGTTGCACATAAATGAAGTGGCAGTGTTTCTAATAACTAAGAGCTACTCGATTAAGAAATAGCGTGACTTTGAATCTCTAGACATGTCTCCCCTAAAGGAGGCTGCAGATGGCAGGAACAGGGCCAACTGGGGTCCCTTCTACCCCTACCAAAGTGACATTATTTAGGTTCACCACCTGGTTATTAGATTTGCCAGATGGCAAGCCTGAGTAACTGCTCAGAAAGAGAGTCACCAGCCAATCCACGAGCCTCACACAGCCCGTACCGTTAACTTAACATGTGATGCACATACTAGTACATAATATGGGTAATGAGGCATCACAGAGCCATCATAAAAGCAGACATCTGGGCTCATGCAGGACAGCTCTGTGCACAGGGGCCCTGGGAAGAAACCGACAGAGTTTCATGCAGCAGGGACAGGGAAGAGGTGGGGGTCGGGGAGGCAGGAAGTGGGGTGCGTGCCCATGTGCCTGCTGTCCAGAGGATTCAAATATTTTGCTTCCATCATTAAGACATTGCTGACTCTTGCCTGGTTCTGAGAGTTGCCCGGTTCTCAGCTTTTCTGTGTTGTTATTTTCCACTTTGATGAAAAAGTATGATATTTTTACACCAATGCAGGGAAAAACGGAACTGTGACTAGAGGTGGATTTGAATGCTTTGACAGTTCTAGTCCAACTCTGACAGCGAAAATGGCTTTCCTTTAGGGAAAGGTGTGTGTGTGTGTGTCTGGGGGCGGTGGGGAGAGGAGCTGGGGGGAGGGTTCGCACCCACTGGCTCTCCTCTGGAACAGGCTTGTGGAGGAGAAGCTCCAGCTGGTCCCACTGGTTGGAACCAGAGGGGAAGGCCCAGAAAGGAAAGCTGGTGAAGCCGGCCAGGCCCCAACTGGGCCCTGGCAGCCATGTGGAGGCCACGGCATTCCTTGTCATGGTTCCTGTCCCTCGGGGTTCCTCTGGTGCCCCCAAAGTGCCAACCCAGTCCCTGCCCACATCATCCAACCATCCCCGGCTGTGGGCGTCCATGCACTTACCAGCAGGTGCTTCCTCCCTGCTCAGCACTGGCAGACACTGGCTAACAGGCTCCCGGAATCTCTCTGTATGGTTTCTTCCAACAACACATGAATCTCCAATGACCTCAAAAGGAAAAGTGTAATTAAAAATTAAATTAGAAAACCTTGAATATGTCTGACATGGAGCAGATCAGCAGAAACAAGTGACGAGCTCCAGGACTGCTGGGAGAGGAAGACAGAGCCGGAGACGAGCCCTGGACAGACCATCAGGTGGAAAAGGGCATACACGTGTGACAAGGGCAGACATGGGACGGGGAAGGGATGTCAGGGCAGAGGCCATGACCTCCCGGGGGAAGAGAAGAAGGAGGGGAGAGAGCAGCGGTGCTGGGCAGGGGAGCTGTGTCCCGGGGCAGGGACCCCTTTCCTGGCAGGGCTCCGGCAGACCCTGGGTGGCCATCCGGAAGGCCCCTTCTAGGTTTCTTCCTGGCTCTCGGAATGTATGAGATGCTGACCTATTTTCAAAACCAGTTTTCCTCACTGGCTCATTTTGGGTTCCCACCGAATTGTGGCTGTAAATAAGGCCATCTGTGGCTCTCATCTGGCTCTTCAGAAGCCGAGGACGTTCCACCACTGAAACTTCTGAGCATCGGGTGGGGTGGGGAATGCTCTTGTGACCCACTCTCAGGAGCTGTCACCATGTCTG
Source organism: Martes martes (assembly GCF_963455335.1). Lineage (NCBI taxonomy): Eukaryota > Metazoa > Chordata > Mammalia > Carnivora > Mustelidae > Martes > Martes martes. The sequence goes on from NC_137894.1 coordinate 39,310,592, forward strand.
CTGCCATCTAAACGACATCCTCCTCCGGGGCGTGCCCGTATCTCCCGTGGCAGCGACAGCCCAGGCAAGCCCTCACCAGGTTTTCTGTCGAACATGCAGGGGTAAACCTAAATGCCCAGGGAATTCAACATCCATCACATTTTACAGTACTATCCACACCATGGGCACGTTCATCTCAGATCCTCAAAAATGCACAATAACCCCATGAGGTCAGAAGTGCCGGCCTCTCACAGAAAGAGTCAAAGTCAGAGACAGAGCAGGTCTCATACCCCCAGCTTCTGACTCTGGGGCCCTTCTTTACACCCAACCCTGACGGCTCCCAGCCTAGGGTTTTGCCTTCTCTGTGTCAAGATGTACTTCTCTGCCTCTTCTGATCTCGGCTTCACTCTCTCACCGCGTTGACCCCCACGCGCCCTCATCCCGTTTCATCGACATCACACTGTCGGCATCTTGATGCTTCCAGGTGATGCTCAGCTGCTCTGGGGCTCGCTATGTTGCCGGACTACAGTGCCTCCCGTCTCGCCGGCCTGACGCTCGTTAGCCCCAAGCACCTGCTCTTCTCCTCTGTCTCACTCCAGTCTAACTCCTTTTGGGGAGCAACCTGAAACAAGTCTTTCTTAAATGCCAACCTGTCAGCTCTCGGTGGTGTTTCTGGCCGTTTCACAGCCAGCATGGTACGGGGCACGGCCAGACCAAAACTCAGCATTGCTTAGCCTCAGGGAATCAGCAGCAAGCAGCAGTCGAGCCCAGCTGGGAGGGGCCAGCTGGGAAGTCGAGGAGACCCAGGAGTGGGTACAGGAAGTTAGAACCACGGATGAGGAGTCGGAAATGCGAACGATGCTATGGTGGCAAAACTGAGGAAGCAAATAGCGTCCTGGTTTGTTTGAAATAGGGACGCTTTCAAAGGGCCAGGTGTGGCTGTCTCCTTTTGTTCCACAATGTCTTAGGCACCACCTGTCACCTGCCGGATGAAGGATTCGGCAGCCTGGGAGTTCACAGGGGGCCCGCCTGCCTTGGACACAACCCTGTTGATTGGAGCCAAAGCACCTCACACAAGAGTGATAGGTCCAAGCCCGCAGATATTCACACCCTAAATCACAGAGAAAGTCAGGACGGGAGAAGACTGACAGTGTCCCCGATCAAAACAGACACCTCATCACAGCATATTTAGTGGAAAATACGTGGAAAACAAAAGTTGAGTTCTCTATCTGAGCTGCAGAGCCTAATACATCACTGCCAAGAAGAAAGCGTTTAATAAAATTCTTCTTTTAGTTATATCTGGAGTAGGAGCTCTACGGAGCAACTAGGCAGATGGCAAGCAGCCCAACCCCCAAGTTCATGGTGCAAGGAGAATAACCTTGATATGGACAAAAAGGCCCAGCACATTGACCCAACAGATACTTACTGAGCACACCTACTACATGCCAGGCATCAAACTAGGCTCTGTCATTGTACCACAGCTGCCCTTTGAAGTTTCCAAAGCAAGTAAAAATATACGGTCAAGTCTGATCCCCATAAAACCAAGTGATAAAGGTGTTGTTATCCTCACTTTGCTGATGACTAAACTGAGGCTCACCAAGTTTAGATGAATGGCCCAAGGTCATATGACTAGTACTTAATATATCGCTTAGATACATGGCCATGTAAACTTCTATGCATGGGAAAAGAATCTCAGGGAATACTTGTCCTTCAAGCCCCTGGATGCCTATGGACCCTTTCCTACCTGTGCCAAAACCCTGGTCCTCAACCTCTACACTCACTATCCCTCAAATGACTCCACCTGTAAGGCTTCTTCTATAGGAAGGGTAATGTATCAGCTTCAAGTAACAGAAAAACCAACTAAGAGTGCCATTAACAATAAAAGCAATTTTACGGGGCACCTAGGGGGCTCAGTGGGCTAAGCCTCTGCCCTCGGCTCAGGTCATGGTCTCAGGGTCCTGGGATTGAGCCCCACATCGGGCTCTCTGCTCAGCAGGGAGCTTGCTTCCCGCCCCCCCACCCCACGCCTACTTGTGATCTCTGCTAAATAAATAAATAAAATCTCTTTAAAAAAAAAAAATTTTTACATAACAGGAGATGCAAAAGTAGGCAATTCCAGATTTGGACCTTAGCTCACAACTGTCATAAAAGAAAAAAATAATCCATTGAAAGAACCAAGATCTTTCCTTTGTTCCACTCTACCATGTTTAGGCTCGTCACCTTGCATCTATACAATGGCTGCTTTGACTCTGTAATTTCATGTTCTCGTAGGATTTTATCCAAAGGCAGATCCAGGTCACGTAACTACCCAGCAGCAAGAATCTGGTGTTTGTGTCTTTCATAGGGAGGGAGAGGTACACGAGGGGGAAGTTGGGAACGGCTACTGGATAGCTAATCAACATTCTCCACTGCTCGTAGCTTTCTGATTCCTAATTAGGGTCAGAGCTAAAAACTAATTTTTCCTGAGCAGAAATATGGATTTCTTGATACTACCTGTAAGTTGCTTTATTAGTTTTCTATCGCTGTGTTATAGCTTAATGCAGCTTAAGTCTTCGCAGCTTAACACAATATGCATTTATTTTCTCACAGTTCTATAGGTCAGAAGTCCCGGAAGTTGAGTAGGTTCTCTGCTTAAGTACTTGCAAAGCTGAAATCAAGATGTTAGCTAATCTGAGCTCTCATCTGGACCTCTAGGGAAGAATTCACTTCCAAGCTCATTCAGGTCACTAGTAGAATTCAGCTCCTTGCAGCTGTGGGACTGAGGTCCCATGACCTTGCTGGCCATCCACCAGGATCACTCTCAAGTCCAAAGACAATTCTCCATCCTCGAGCAATGCCCCTTCCATCTTTAATGCCAGCAACGGCGCACTGACTCCTTCTCATACTTCGATCTCTCTGACTTTCCCTTCTGCCACCAGCTGAAGAAAACGCTCTGCTTTTAAGAGCCTTAAGTATTAGAGCAAGCGCATCCAGATCATCTGCCTTTTGCCATAATCACAGGAGTTAACACCAGAGGGTGATGATCATGGGATCTTAAAACTCTTAAAATTCTTACAATTCCATCTACCTCAGTCACCATTTAAAAAGAAAAAAAAATCAGGATTTATTCTTCAAGGTCAAGATCGGGTCACCCTTCCCTAATTCACAATAAGGACAGGAGGACTGCCAATCAAAACAGAGACTCCACAAGCGAAATATTAAAGAAGAGAATGGCTGCTGGGTGGACAACCAAGAGTGTCTGATTCCATCCACCTTTCTTCTGTGAAACTGAGATATTAAGCCTAACTTAGTTACACAGCAGAGTCCCACCTTGTTGGCAGACATCTTTTTAAAATGAAAACATGGTGCCAGTGTCCCACTGATGGGGACATGGCTTCCTGTTTCAATGAACTCCCCCCCCACCACCACTCCCCTCCCCAGCCTACCATGTGTTCCCCACACAGACTCATGAAGAATGCTGACCAACAGGGAGTTTGATGGGGTTTTCATATAACATATTAGGTGCGGCTAAATTTCTCATGTTGATTTCTCACTGGTTTGCATCTATCTATTGGGCAAAAGGGAAGGACAAGGTTTATAGGAAGACGAGGCCCCTCTCAGAGCTCCCACAGAGCAGCCCGCACACTGCCCATAGTGTTTAGAATGGGTGGGCTTTTCCATGTTCTGTTTTTTTTCCATGTTCTTTTCCATGTCCTTCTAAAGAGAAATCCCACGCCCTCTCCTCTACGGAGATGCCTCATGACCAGTTCTTTGAATGCACTGTTTTGTTTCCCTGCCTTAAACTTGACTCAGACCTCCTGTGTTTTTTCACTTCGTTTTCCCTGCTTTATGACATCTATGTGGACTTCACCTTCGCCCCCCCCACCAAAAAGTCTAAAATCCCAAGTCAGATGTCTCCAAGGAGCTGACGTGTGTTTGCACAAACACGTGAAGATCCTTCAGAACTACAGATTATACACCAGGAACAGCTCGATGCCTTTGAGAATTCTCTACTTTCATGGATGTTGTGTTTACCTTTTATTTTAAGTGCTTCCAAGCCCATTCTCTTGAAGCACCTTGCCTTACCAGGAGCTCTGCTCGTTTGTCTTGTTGCCTCCTTCACTCAGAGGCCTCCATCAATCAGTTTCTGAAACAAGGCAGGTTCTGTGCAGAATCAAAAGCCACCACATCACAGCTGACGGCAAAAGAATGCAGCGAGCATTATTGCTTGTACACAGGCCTTCGTCTCTTTGAGAAGTACGTTTGAAATGAATGAGGCAGACGAGAGTGGTAGCTTCAAAAGCAGCTATCCTCCTCTGGGTTTTTCTTGTTGAAAAGTCCTGAGCAGCACTGTTACAAGAAAGTCAAGAGAATAAAAGGAAAATCGGAGGCAGGCTCCGGGTTTCCTCGATGAGAGACTCACACCTGGCCTCAGCCAGGCTGTGCCACTGGACATTTGCCTTTCCTTTGTAGATTTCGGTTTGCAAGGTTAAAGTGAAAGAGGCTGTTTACTTTCACCCAGGGATTAGGGATAAAAAAAATACATAAATTTCCTTCACTAAGAGCCTAGCCAAGAAGTACGACAGGCTCCTCTTTTGCCTGGTGCCTCTTAAGGCCGTCACCGTTGGTAGTAGAGCTGCAGGCACCACTGTTGCCATGGTTATGACTTCTGGACCAGGGGATTGGCTGATCCTTAGCCCGGCTCTTCCATCCAGCTGTCATCTCCCTCGCAACGAGAGGCCTCCTTATTCCCTGATCCATCCTGTATTTGGCTGGCACAGTTTTCCATGGCACTTCATGACCCCTCCATAGAGCCTCGATGACCATAATGTTGATTTGGACCTAAAGTCTTGGGCTAGTGGAAAAGTTAAAACAATATTCAGGGCTCATATAGATGACGATCCTAATAATTGGCTTGAGGATCATCGCCTTCCTCTCTTGATTGCAGAGGCTTTGCCATGACTGCTTGAAAGTTCAGAGCAAATATCTGGCCCACAGCCAGGAAGCGAAAAGAACGGTACAACGTGTATTTGACGTGAAACCTCATTCATGAGTTCACCTTATTTTTCCCATCCTTATCTGCCATGCCTGAATTTTTCTTTTTAATAAGTCTTGCATTATTTGCATCTTTAAAAAGTGCCTTAAATTCTTTTGAAGCAAGGCTAAATATATATATATAAAAAGTGTAAGTCTATTCCTCAGAAATCCAATGAAAGAAAAAAAAAGTGCAAAGGTTTTTCTGGCCAGGAAGGAAAGACTGCAGAGTGCAAAGCACCTAGAACATATTCTGTCTAAAAACCAAATGGGATCGTTTAAATGCATATTTTCTGTTGAAGAAAAAAACATACCCATGGTGCTCGCTTTGGCAGCGCATATGCTAAAACTGGGATGGTACAGAGAACATTAGCATGGTCCCTGCTCAAGGATGGCGTGCAAATTCACAAAGCATTCCATATTTTTAGACATTGGTCAAAGGGTAACAAACTCCCAGCTATAAGATAAATAAGATCTGGGGACCTAACACACAGGACGGTGACTATAGCTAACAATATTGCTTTATTTACTTGAAAGTTGTTAACAGAGTAGATCTTAAATGTTATCTACACACGCGCACACACACACACACACACACACACACACACACACACACCCCATAATTACGTGAAGGGTTGGAGATATTAACTAACTGTATTGTGGTCATCCTTTTGCAATATATATGTGTATCTAATCATCACGTTGTTTAAACTTGTATGTGTTGTGTGTCAATAATATCTCAGTAAAGCAAAGGAGGGAAAAATTACAACTACAGAGAAAACCACATACACATACACAACTGAGTAAAAAAAAAAAAAATTGGAATTTCCTGTACAGAGAAGGCATAACGACATGACACTCCTAATCTCAGGACGCTCCCTAAACAATTAAGGTGCTGTTACGTCAAGTCATTCACTGGAGATTTTGGTCAGTCCCTTTAGAAGGCTGGGGCGGGCCATGTGGCCAGGCGACAGCAGCAGGGAGGTGCTTAGGGGGTTCTGGGAATCCCGGTGCTTTGCCCACAGTAAAAACTTCACAAGTATCTGCCGAATAGATGGAAAAGATAAGTAAAACAAAATGAAGCAAAAAACCCACAACAGCAAAAGCAGACAAACAACAAAAAACATTATGCCTACGTGCTAAGTTCACAGATAACCTTCAAATGAACTTGGGCAGAGATGATTTAACAGCACCCAGAAAAGCAGATGCAGCACACGGCCCTAGTCCTTGGAATCTTCTCGACAACACCTTAAGGTAGATGTTTTTTATCTCTACTGCTTTTCAATGAGGTTAAGGAAGGTTAACTAATCGGTGCAAGACCCCATAACCAGTAGGTAGGATTTAAGCCCAGAGCCGTCTGATTCCAAAAACAGACTATTCCCTCCATCTACCCCATTATTCCCCAAGCTCTTCTTCTGTCCAGAACACACGTCTGAGGCCCCATCCCAGAGGCACTGAATCGGTCTCTGGGGAGGGACTTAGAAGCACATGTTTAACAAGAGACAAGATGATTCTATCATCACAGAAGTTTTAAGAAAACAGCCCTGTTGCCTCAGGTGGGAAACGCCTCCATCTCCCCCTCTCAACGATCAAATAGAATCCATCAGAGATTTGAAGCTCACACAACAAAAATCAATTGCATCGTTCTGGAGTTTATCGGATTCTAATATTATAGGATATTTATTCCCCACTTGGGTGCTATAGCATTGTCAAAGGTCATCTGGATCCTGAAGGGCATAGACAATTCTGGAAAGTTAAAAACGGACGCTAGTGGACTCCTCAGATTTTTTAGTTTTCCTCTGTCCCTCTTTGGTCCTTCAGAGCAGAAGTTAAGAATGCAGCTTCAGCTCCCAGTAGCTTGAACGGACACAGAGTTTCCCCGCTGTGCACGGGCTGGAGGGCCGCTGGAAGGAGAGCCCCAGGCTGAGAATCAATCCTTCTGTCCCGTTGCCCACCAGATGGCTGTCATTGGACGAGCAAATTCCATGATCCGGGAAGTAGAAAATCCATCACTGCTTGGTTTGCTTTTCTGAGTGTCAGTGTTTCCTCACCCGACGACAAGAGGAGAGGCCGAAGAAGTCTGTAGCTTCAACCCCCACCATGGAAGCAAGCGACATATTTATACCACCTAAATCCTTAATGAATTAGATGGGAAGCAAAACAGTGATTCCTGACAGGGCTGAATTTGAGTCAGGCTGTGAAACTCCACAGCACAGCCAGAAGTAGAGACGGACGAGTTGAACTGAAACCTGACCACTGCCTCTCAGCAAATTTACTGTAAGTTATTCCCGTTATCTCAGAGAGAAATTTGAGACGGGGTTAGGGAAAAATCCGGAGCTCATTTCCCCCATGTTGAGCACAGATCGTTGTTTTAAGAATTTGTTTTATATGCTATTGCCAGAAAACTTGCTTTGAATGAAATTTCCAGGCCTGCTATCTATACTAGCAAAAAATGACAGTTTTATTTTACAAACAATAGTTTAATATAATATTAATAGTTTAATATGCTTTACTATGCTTCTATTCCAGAATGTTCTCCTTTAATCTTCATGACAACTAGATAAAGTTTATACTCTTAATTAACATGATTGTACAGATAAGGAAACTAGTCGCTTCCTCCTCATAGAGTCCCTAAGTAATTTGCAACAAGTCCATAGCTCTTAGCTGAAAGCCCACCTCATATCATTGTAGCAACTGCTTTCCAAGGGAGCCCATATATAAAGGCTGTTTGTTTCTCCAAAAACAAATTCCTATATAGGGTTAAAATAAGACCCCACAACATGTTTGTTGCTTAAAGATCAATATCTGTAATAAAATGATGCAGAAATGCTAAAAAAATTTTTTTAAAGTTTTATTGAGGAAATTCATACAACAAGAAGGAAACCGCTGGTAAAGGTCGAATCATATAAAAAAGATTCTGAAACCGAAAAAGTGTAGGGATGGTGAAAGAGGCTCCTGATTATAATGAAAAATACAAAAACAACAGTAAAGACATGGATTACCCAAGTTACAAATGAAAAAACAAAAGGAATAATTAAAAAACAAACTACTGTAGTGGGAGTTGTGAATTCATGATCAGCCTAAGACAAAAATTAGACAATATTTAAAAATTGGATAAATTTCTTTTTTTTTTTTAAGATTTTATTTATTTATTTGACAGAGAGAGACACGGAGAGAGAGAGAACACAAGCAGGGGGAGTGGGAGAGAAGCAGGCTTCCCGCTGAGCAGAGAGCCTGATGCGGGGCTCGATCCCAGGACCCTGGGATCATGACCTGAGCCAAAGGCAGTCGCTTAATGACTGAGCCACTCAGGTACCCCAGAAAGATAAATTTCAACAGACAAAATTTTAGAAGTCATGTGACAAAGTAGATATAAATTTGAAAAATAAAATATAAGTTATGAGTACTATACACTTGGAATGGTAGAACCAGTGGACATACATTGAACTCAGAAACAACACGGATGATTCATTTTTCTCAAGGTATAGGGCATCGGTACATATATGCTCTTAAATAAGAGTCCAAAAATGAATCTAGAGGAAAGTAATAGATGTATTTTCTCACCACACTGCAAGAAAGCTAAATGCTAATGACATAAGTAAAAATATAAGGAAAGGAACCTTGGGCAAAATAATGATTGAACCTTCAGCCTTGGAAGCAGACAGTCTAGGGTTTAGACTGTAACTCCATTCCTTACTGCTGTGTGACCTAGGCACTTTTGTGAATCTCTCTGAACCTTGGATTCTTCATCTAAAAATGTGACTCTAATTTGCAAAGATGTTATGAATTTTATCTATAAAGTACATACAATAAGGGTGCCTGGGTGGTTCCTTCAGTTAAGCAGCCAACTCTTGGTCTCAGTCCAGGTCTCAATCTTAGGGTCATGAGTTTATGCCCTCTGTTGGGCTCCAGGCTGGAAATAAAGCATGCTTGAAACAAAACAAAACAAAACAAAACAATATTATAGTATTAAGACTTAAAGGAAGGCTAAAACCCATACATCATACAATTATGATCCCATATTTTCAACGTACACATATTTTATTTAACTAGGAAAAGCTCAGAATTTTTGTTGATTGAAATCCAAAGTCCAGGGGCACCTTGGTACCTCAGTCAGTTGAACATCTGCCTTCAGCTCAGGTCATGATCTCAGGGTCCTGGGATCGAGACCTGCATTAGGCTTCCTGCTCAGTGGAGAGTCTGCTTCTCCCTCTCCCTCTGCCTTCCTCTCTCTCTCTGCCAAATAAATTTTTAAAATCTTAAGAAAAGAAAAAGAAAGCCAAAGTCTAGAAATACTAACAGTGCTCATAAGTATGCCCTGGGAACTCTGATGATTTTTGTTATTTTGCTTTATTTTTTTACTCTAAATATATAGTTAAAGCACAATAAAACAATAATATGAAAATAAATATACCTTTCTTTAGAACATAGTATAAGAAGAAAATAAATATTAATATATTGAGTGTCCTATAGGTGGGGATTGCTGTGAACATACAGTCATTTCAGTTGTTGCCACAGTCATCATTATTATTATAAATTCTAAAATGCTTTCTTTCTCTCTCTGTGTATATACACACATACACAAACACATATATACAATGTATTTATATTATATAATAAAAAAACACCAATTTAAATTATTTTTAAATTTAAATATAAATTAATTCTAAATTTGGATTATATAAATGTATTTATCTAGATATAAACAGACAGGTATAAATATATATTCTATAATAAATATATATATTCTGTAATATATACCATAGTATTATATATAGCACTAAAGTACTTTAGTGCAACATATAGTATACTATAGTATATAGTATACAGCATAAAATACATAGTATTAAAGTATATAGTATACTGTATATAGTATACAGTATAGTATATAGTATACATATATATTACTGTGTATAGTATACTACACAATATATTATATAGTATATATATACTATAGTATATAGTATGCCGTGCAGTATAGTATAGTAGTATACAGTATATACTAGTATATAGATATAAATATATATTCTATAATATATATTATAGCATTATATATAGTGCTAAAGTACTTTAGTACTACACTATATAACATATAGTATATTATATAACACTATATAACATATAGTATACTATGCAGTAGTATATGTATACTATATGTATATATATACTATATATGTATATGTAGTATATATATGTACTTACAGTATATATGGAGTATATACATATGTATATTATACCATATATGTATGTTGTATACTATAATATAGTAGTATGTTGTAGACTATAATATAGTATATATACTATATGTATATACTATACATACTATACATATGTATGGTTAGCATATTTATAAGTATATTATGTACTATAAACATATAGTATATAGCATATACATAGTGTATGTATACATATACTATACATATTGTATACAGCATATATACTGTAAAGTATATGTATACATAAAACTATATGCATACTATATATGTACTATATGTATACAGCATATTATATGTACACTATACATGTATATAGCACATATATAGTATATATTTAATATACATCATGTGTATATATGTATATATAGTGTATTGTGTATATATATACACACACACACATATAGTATACAGCATTTATATACCATGTATAATACTAGAGGTCATATAGTAGTACATATTACTATATTATATATATATACTTATATATACTATATTATATACTATTATATATTATATACTATATAACATTATATGCTGTACATAGCATTACATATATAAAAACACAATATTGGGATAAATAACACTTTGAATATGGGCTATGGACTTAGATAATCATATTGTATCAATATGAAACTTCCCAATTTTCTTAAATGTTAAATTCCCTAATTTTTTTTTTAATTTTTTTATTTTAATAAACATATAATGTATTTTTATCCCCAGGGGTACAGGTCTGTGAATCGTCTGGTTTACACATTTCACAGCACTCATCATAGCACATACCCTCCCCAATGTCCATTTCCCCACCACCCTCTCCCATCCCCCTTCCCCCCCGCAACCCTCAGTCTGTTTCTTGAGATTGAGTCTTTTATGGTTTGTCTCCCTCCCAATCCCATCTTTTCATTTTTTCTTTTCCTACCTCCCCCCAAACCCCCCCACCTTGCATCTCCACTTCCTCATATCAAAGAGATCATATGATAGTTGTCTTTCTCCGATTGACTTATTTCGCTAAGCATGATACCCTCTAGTTCCATCCACGTCGTCGCAAATGGCAAGATTTCATGTCTTTTGATGGCTGCATAGTATTCCATTGTGTATATATACCACATCTTCTTTATCCATTCATCTGTTGATGGACATCTAGGCGCTTTCCACAGTTTGGCTATTGTGGACATTGCTGCTATAAACATTCGGGTGCACGTGCCCCTTCGGAGCACCACGTTTGTATCTTTAGGATATATACCCAGGAGTGCAATTGCTGGGTCGTAGGGTAGCTCTATTTTCAGTTTTTTGAGGAACCTCCACACTGTTTTCCAGAGTGGTTGCACCAGCTTGCATTCCCACCAACAGTGTAGGAGGGTTCCCCTCTCTCCGCATCCTCGCCAGCATCTGTCATTTCTTGACTTGTTAATTTTAGCCATTCTGACTGGTGTGAGGTGGTATCTCATTGTGGTTTTGATTTGTATTTCCCTGATGCCGAGTGATGTGGAGCATTTTTTCATGTGTCTGTTGGCCATCTGGATGTCTTCCTTGCAGAAATGTCTGTTCATGTCCTCTGCCCATTTCTTGACTGGATTATTTGTTCTTTGGGTATTGAGTTTGATAAGCTCTTTATAGATTTTGGATACGAGCCCTTTATCTGATATGTCGTTTGCAAATATCTTCTCCCATTCTGTCAGTTGTCTTTTGGTTTTGTTAACTGTTTCCTTTGCTGTGCAAAAGCTTTTGATCTTGATGAAATCCCAATAGTTCATTTTTGCCCTTGCTTCTGTCGCCTTTGGCGATGTTCCTAGGAAGAAGTTGCTGCGGTGGAGGTCAAAGAGGTTGCTGCCTGCATTCTCCTCAAGGATTTTGATAGATTCCTTTCGCACATTGAGGTCCTTCATCCACTTTGAGTCTATTTTCGTGTGTGGTGTAAGGAAATAGTCCAATTTCATTTTTCTGCATGTGGCTGTCCAATTTTCCCAGCACCATTTGTTGAAGAGGCTGTCTTTTTTCCATTGGATATTCTTTCCTGCTTTGTCGAAGATTAGTTGACCATAGAGTTGAGGGTCTATTTCTGGGCTCTCTATTCTGTTCCATTGGTCTATATGTCTGTTTTTGTGCCAGTACCATACTGTCTTGATGATGACAGCTTTGTAATAGAGCTTGAAGTCTGGAATTGTGATACCACCGACTTTGGCTTTCTTTTTCAATATTCCTTTGGCTATTCGAGGTCTTTTCTGGTTCCATATAAATTTTAGGATTATTTGTTCTATTTCTTTAAAAAAAATGGATGGGATTTTGATAGGGATTGCATTAAATGTGTAGATTGCTTTAGGTAAAATAGACATTTTCACAATATTTGTTCTTCCAATCCATGAGCATGGAATATTTTTCCATTTCTTTGTGTCTTCCTCAATTTCTTTCATGAGTACTTTATAGTTTTCTGAGTATAGATTCTTTGCCTCTTTGGTTAGATTTATTCCTAGGTATCTTATGGTTTTGGGTACGATTGTAAATGGGACTGACTCCTCAATTTCTCTTTCTTCTGTCTTGTTGTTAGTGTAAAGAAATGCGACTGATTTCTGTGCATTGACTTTATATCCTGACACTTTACTGAATTCCTGTATAAGTTCTAGCAGTTTTGGAGTGGAGCCTTTTGGGTTTTCCACATATAGTATCATATCATCTGCAAAGAGTGATAGTTTGACTTCTTCTTTGCCGATTTGGATGCCTTTAATTTCTTTTTGTTGTCTGATTGCTGAGGCTAGGACTTCTAGTACTATATTGAACAGCAGTGGTGATAACGGACATCCCTGCCGTGTTCCTGACCTTAGCGGAAAAGCTTTCAGTTTTTCTCCATTGAGAATGATATTTGCGGTGGGTTTTTCATAGATGGCTTTGATAATGTTGAGGTATGTGCCTTCTATCCCTACACTTTGAAGAGTTTTAATCAGGAAGGGATGCTGCACTTTGTCAAACGCTTTTTCAGCATCTATTGAGAGTATCATATGGTTCTTACTCTTTCTTTTATTAATGTATTGTATCACATTGATGGATTTGCGGATGTTGAACCAACCTTGCAGCCCTGGAATAAATCCCACTTGGTCGTGGTGAATAATCCTTTTAATGTACTGTTGGATCCTATTGGCCAGTATTTTGGTGAGAATTTTCGCATCTGTGTTCATCAAGGATATTGGTCTGTAATTCTCTTTTTTGGTGGGATCCTTGTCTGGTTTTGGGATCAAGGTGATGCTGGCCTCATAGAATGAGTTTGGAAGTTTTCCTTCCATTTCTATTTTTTGGAACAGTTTCAGGAGAATAGGAATTAATTCTTCTTTAAATGTTTGGTAGAATTCCCCTGGGAAGCCGTCTGGTCCTGGACTTTTGTTTGTTTGGAGATTTTTGATGACTGTTTCAATCTCCTTACTGGTTATGGGTCTGTTCAGGTTATCTATTTCTTCCTGGTTCAGTTGTGGTAGTTTATACATCTCTAGAAATGTATCCATTTCTTCCAGGTTGTCAAATTTGTTGCCATAGAGTTGCTCGTAGTATGTTCTTATAATTGTTTGTATTTCTTTGGTGTTGGTTGTGATCTCTCCTCTTTCATTCATGATTTTATTTATTTGCGTCCTTTCTCTTTTCTTTTTGATAAGTCTGGCCAGGGGCTTATCAATCTTATTAATTCTTTCAAAGAACCAGCTCCTAGTTTTGTTGATTTGTTCTATTTTTTTTTTAGTTTCTATTTCATTGATTTCTGCTCTGATCTTTATAATTTCTCTTCTCCTGCTGGGTTTAGGCTTTCTTTGTTGTTCTCTCTCCAGCTCCTTTAGGTGTAGGGTTAGGTTGTGTATTTGAGACCTTTCTTGTTTCTTGAGAAAGGCTTGCACTGCTATATATTTTCCTCTCAGGACTGCCTTTGTTGTGTCCCACAGATTTTGAACTGTTGTGTTTTCATTATCATTTGTTTCCATGAATTTTTTCAATTCTTCTTTAATTTCCTGGTTGACCCATTCATTTTTTAGAAGGATGCTGTTTAGTCTCCATGTATTTGCGTTCTTTCCAAATTTCCTCTTGTGATTGAGTTCGAGCTTCAGAGCATTGTGGTCTGAAAATATGCAGGGAATGATCTCGATCTTTTGGTACCGATTGAGACCTGATTTATGACCCAGGATGTGGTCTATTCTGGAGAATGTTCCATGTGCACTAGAGAAGAATGTATATTCTGTTGCTTTGGGATGGAATGTTCTGAATATATCTGTGATGTCCATCTGGTCCAGTGTGTCATTTAAGGCCTTTATTTCCTTGTTGATCTTTTGCTTAGATGATCTGTCCATTTCAGTGAGGGGAGTGTTAAAGTCCCCTGCTATTATTGTATTACTGTCGATGTATTTCTTTGATTTTGTTATTAATTGGTTTATATAGTTGGCTGCTCCCATGTTAGGGGCATAGATGTTTAAGATTGTTAGATCTTCTTGTTGGACAGACCCTTTGAGTATGATATAGTGTCCTTCCTCATCTCTTATTATAGTCTTTGGCTTAAAATCTAATTGATCTGATATAAGGATTGCCACCCCAGCTTTCTTCTGATGTCCATTAGCATGGTACATTGTTTTCCACCCCCTCACTTTAAATCTGGAGGTGTCTTCGGGTCTAAAATGAGTTTCTTGGAGGCAGCATATGGATGGGTTTTGTTTTTTATCCATTCTGATACCCTGTGTCTTTTGATTGGGGCATTTAGCCCATTAACATTCAGGGTAACTATTGAGAGATATGAATTTAGTGCCATTGTATTGCCTGTAAGATGATTGTTACTGTATATTGTTTCTGTTTCTTTCTGATCTACTACTTTTAGGGTCTCTCTTTGCTTAGAGGACCCCTTTCAATATTTCCTGTAGAGCTGGTTTGGTGTTTGCAAATTCTTTCAGCTTTTGTTTGTCCTGGAAGCTCTTTATCTCTCCTTCTATTTTCAATGATAGCCTAGCCGGATATAGTATTCTTGGCTGCATGTTTTTCTCATTTAGTGCTCTGAATATATCATGCCAGTTCTTTCTGGCCTGCCAGGTCTCTGTGGATAGGTCCGCTGCCAATCTAATGTTTTTACCCTTGTATGTTACAGACTTCTTTTCCCGGGCTGCTTTCAGGATTTTCTCTTTGTCGCTAAGACTTGTAAATTTTACTATCAGGTGACGAGGTGTGGACCTATTTTTATTGATTTTGAGGGGCGTTCTTAGCATCTCCTGGATTTTGATGTTTGTTCCCTTTGCCATATTAGGGAAATTCTCTCCAATAATTGTCTCCAATATACCTTCTGCTCCCCTCTCTCTTTCTTCTTCTTCTGGAATCCCAATTATTCTAATGTTGTGTCATCTTATGGTGTCACTTATCTCTCGAATCCTCTCCTCGTGTTCCAGTAGTTGTTTGTCTCTCTTTTGCTCAGCTTCTTTATTCTCTGTCATTTGGTCTTCTATGTCACTAATTCTTTCTTCTGCCTCATTTATCCTGGCAGTGAGAGCTTCCATTTTTGATTGCATCTCATGAATAGCTTTTTTGATTTCAACTTGGTTAGATTTTAGTTCTTTTATTTCTCCAGAAAGGGCTTTTATCTCTCCGGAGAGGGTTTCTCTAATATCTTCTATGCCTTTTTCGAGCCCGGCTAGAACCTTGAGAATTGTCATTCTGAACTCTAGATCTGTCATGCTACCTATGTCTGTATTGATTAGGTCTCCAGCCTTCGGTACGGCCTCTTGTTCTTTTTTTTGAGGTGAGTTTTTCCGCCTTGTCATTTTGTCCAGGTAGGATTTGCTTTCTCCTGCTGTGGAATTCCGCTGTTCTTGGTGACTGAAGTTGGTTTTGGATGGTTTCTTGTTGATCTTCTGGGGGTGGGGCCTGTTGTAGTGATTCTCAAGTGTCTTTGCCGCAGGCGGAATTGCACCGCCCTTGCCAGGGGCCGGGCTAAGTAATCCGCTCGGGTTCACTTTCGGGAGCTTTTGTTCCCTGAGCGCTTTCCGTAGAGTTCCGGAGGACGGGAATGAAGATGGCGGCCTCCCAATCTCTCGGCCCAGAGGAGCCGAGAGCTTGGGGTTCCGCTCCTCAGTGCGCTCTCAGAGCAAAGCGCCCAATAGCCCCGCCTCCCTGGCTTGCGGTCGCGCCTCAAGGAAAGCAGTCAATTGTTGGAGCTGGAGAAAAGCGCCGGGTCGCTTTTGTCTCCGTGGCCTCCGGCCGCGCTCCGAGCCCACCCAGCCTGAGACCGGCACAAGGTAACCCCGGGCTTAGAGCTCACTCCTCGGCTTTGTCACTGTAGCCGGCTTCCCCGCTCTAATACCTGCGAGCTCTGCGGCACTCAGACACCCCCAGTCCTTCAGCATAACCCCGCGGGTCCTGGGGTTATGCTGACCCCGCCTGGGTTTCCCCCCAGTTTAGCCTCTGGAGCGATGTCTCCCAGTGGAGCTGACTTTTAAAAGTCCCGATTTTGTGCTCCGTCGCTCCGCCGCTTGCCGGGTGCCGGCCCCTCCCCCCGGGGTCTATCTTCCCGTCGCTTTGGATTCACTTCTCCGCAGGTCCTACCTTTCAGAAAGTGATCGATTTTCTGTTTCTGGGATTGTTGCTCTTCTTCTCTTCGATTTCCCGTTGGATTTATAGGTGTTCACAATGGTTAGATAAGCTATCTAGCTGATCTCCTGCTACCCGATGTCGTCTCAGCCTGCTACTTCTCCGCCATCTTGACTCCTCCCCCAAATTCCCTAATTTTTAAAAGAGAAAATGTCTGTCATGGGAAATACACACAGAAACATTTAGGTTTGTGTGTATGTACATCTGCATCTTATTCTCAAATGATTTGGGGGAAAATTCATATAGAGAGAAAAGAAGAGTGATAAAACGATCAGGTTAAATATAAACAAATAAAATATAAACAAATGGTGAATCTGGGTAAAAGGTACACAGGCGTTCTTCATACTAGTCTTCTAACATTTCTGTAAGTTTAAAATAACATAAAAATAAAAATTTACAGCAACTAAAAAACAAATAAATGAGTAACAATTTCTAAGAACAGCAGCAAAAGCTCTCCTTAACAAGGCGAAGAAAGAAATTAAGAGCATGATAACAACGTTCAGAATATTGTACAATTGAAAATACCACCTGTCAAAAGTAAGGGGAGCATGAACAATCAGGGCACAGAAATAAAAACAGAGCTGCATTTTAGAAATATGAAATAAGTGGAGTAGACATCTAATTTAAAATCTTATAAAAAGAAGAGAGTCAACATCAGGGAAAATAGGAAGAAAATCATAAAGATGAAGAACAAGAATAAGCAAGTTAAAAAACAAGGAAGTCAGTGGAAATAAGAAGTAAATTTAACTGCTCATTCTCCGAAAAGATTATAAGATATATTAAGACCCATGGGAAGATAATAAATAAAACTGTATGGGTCAAGAAAATTAAAAACACACAATTGATATAAAGGATTTTAAACTGCAAATGATGGTAGTGCCCAATTTATGAGAATTCAAAATGTTCAACCAAATGGACAATACAAAATATAAAATCCACAAAACCAGATGGAGAAAACATGAAAATGATGAAGAAGGAGGAGCAACTTGAGAAACATATTAAAGAGGTCCCTCACCTAACCAAAGATATATAACTTAAACAAATTTAGTGAACAATATTTCTATATATTCAAGAAAACAGATCTTGCCATATGATGTAATCAGTTCTAAATCATGGAGCAACAAGACCCGACACCCACTTCATCCTAAGAGATAAGTATCATACTCGTCCACAAATCTGTGAAAACGACCACACATGCACATACACACACAAACACACTCTTTGGGTGGCAGATGCACAGAGGAGCAAATTCCAATAAAACTGGTTTGGAAAGATAACAACCAAGTTCAGTCATACAGTAGATTTTCCAAAAATAATTTTTGGCTAAGTGAATCAATAAATATACGAGTATATGAATGAGGAAAGTAATAGCAGTCAGTTTAGCAGAGCCCACTGAGGGCACGGAAGGCAGGAACGCCTTATATAGGCCACACATTCGCTAACTTCCAAATCACCTCATCCACATCAGGCCCGATGAGCACAGGCAGAAAAATCATTTTTCACTGAGCTTTGAGAATGCAGCTGTGACAAGACAGTGCGATAATCAATAAAGGGAAATTCTAGGAATGCCAAGAGATCACAACAAATCAAGGACAACTTTTATAAGAGAACTGGTTTTTTTTTCTTTTTTTTTTTTTTTTTGTGGGAGACTTAAAATACGAAGAAATGAAGATACTAAGGATTGAAGAGTTCGCAGAACACACCATCCCCCAATATGCCACGTTGGCATTAGGATCATTTTGAGCTAAAGGCGCTTGGAAAAACAGCAGAGTTGAGAAGGGCGTTCTAATCTTCCCTTTCTTCCTAAAACAGGAGATAAGAATTCCCAGGTGAAAGATGCCCTTCCCGTACCGGGGGAAAGAACTGTACTTCAATAGAGAGTAAGAGCTAAGAGAAATCTATACCAGCAGACCTTGTTAATACACTTACTATCTTCCTTTAGCTTCCTTGCATAATTCAATCACTCCTCACGTCGCCTCTCTGTGTTCAGCCCCATATAAAAGCGTGTAGGCTTCGCCATTTCTTTAGGTCTTCATCTCCTCACGAGGCTCCTGTATCCTGTAAAACTCACACATTTGTACGTTGTTTGTCCGTCAGTCTTATGTGGGTTTAATCATCGGGCCCAGCCAAAACACCCTCAGAGGGTAAAGGTAATTTTCCCTCTGCTACAGAATGTTCCTGAAGGAAAAGACTGCTGTATCTGTCTACATGAAAATTTAAAACTGTCCAACAAAACCCACCACAGGCAACCTGAAAAGACACAGTGCAGATTGCAAGGAGATATTGGCAATGCGTGTAACCACAAAGAAACCACATCGGTAGGAATAACACAAATGAACGAATCAAAAGAGGGGCAGAAGATCTGAACAAGCAAATGATCACACAAGAAACCTAGATGACCAATGACACGCGTAAAAGGATGCTCAAGGTTACTTCACTGGTAATCAGAAAGATGCAAAGTAAAACAACAAGGTACTATTTTACATCCATCAAACAGGTAAAAATGAAATAGTCTGACACTATCAGGTGCTACTGATGATGTGGAAAAATCAGAAAAACGTTCACATTTTGATGACGATGTGTTCAGTGTCGTAACCATTTTAGAGAATAAATGCTCAACGTGCGCCAACACCGAAGAGACCCACGTCTTGGAACCCAGACGTTTCACTTCTAGGAGTAAACTCTAGGAGCTCCCACTTGTGGACAATGCAAGTCCTGTGCAAAATTGCTTGTAACAGCAAAACACACACAAACAAAACAGTAAATCACACAAATATCCACCAACAGAACCACCTAATTGTGACGGACTCCTACGATGAGACCACTTAGAGCAGTTCTATCAACAGCAGACAACAATCTCAAAAATACAATGTTAAATGAAAAACCAAGTTGCAGGTAAATAAGTAGAGTGTAAAAATTTGTAGACATACAAAAGAATGCTATACGTTTTGTGGCTACATATATATGTTGCAAACATATATGCAGAGGAGAACCACAGGTACCAAACTCAGGGTGTGGTTGCCTCTGAGCAGGGGAAAATGAGATTAGGTTTGGAAAGGGGTACACAGGTATTCAATTAATAACAAAAATAAGAAGCATAGGGGCACCTGGGTGGCTCAGTGGGTTAAAGCTTCTGCCTTCGGCTCAGGTCATGGTCTCGGGGTCCTGGGATCCAGCCCCACATCAGGCTCTCTGCTCAGCAGGGAGCCTGCTCCCCTGCCCCTCTCTGAGTGCTTCTCTGCCTACTTGTGATCTGTCCGTCAAATAAATAAATAAAATCTTAAAAAAAAAAAAGCATGTATGACAAAATGTTAGGATTTGGTAGATCTGCGTAGCAGGGTGGTATTCATATGTATTCACTATACTGTGTTTGAAATCATTTTTTAAATGAGCACCCCAATTTTAAAAATACATAAAAAATACAAAAATATATAAACTAGTATGTAAAATGTATAAAAATCATTAATGGGTAATTCATAAAGAAAGAAAATACCTAATAAAGATGGGAATGGTGGGGCGCCTGGGTGGCTCAGTCATTAAGTGTCTGCCTTCGCAAGTCATGATCCCAGGGTCCTGGGATCAAGTCCCCCATCAGTCTCCCTGCTCTGTGGGGAATCTGCTTTTGCCTATGCCTCTGCTGCTCCCCCTGCTTGTGTGTGCTCTCTCTGTCTCTCTGTCAAATAAATAAACAAACAAACAAAGAAATAAATCTTTTAAAAAACATGGGAATGGTAGGAAAGCCAACTTTATCTCACTAGTTTAAAAAAATTAAAATATACATACACCATTTCTGCTTATCAATTGAACATGAAATTGCAAAAATATGAATGCCTAATGTTAACAAGGGGGAAAGGGCGGGTGGGAGGAGAGATCACATCCATTCACTGCTGAAAAAAACTTAAAATGATATAAATTTATTTAATTTGGCAGTATATGTGAAAGAGCAAAAAAATACATATGTATGTATGTATGTGTGTGTGTGTGTGTATATATATATATATGTGTGTGTGTGTGTGGTGTGTGTGTATTGTTTATAGCCTTTGCCTCAGAAATTCTCCTTTAAAGAATTTAAGAACAAAGGAAGTGACCAGAAATTATGCCAAGATTTATGCTTAGATATCTTTATAGCAGCATTATTAATCATAGTGATGCTTAGATACACTAAATTGATTTTAAAAAATAAGGAATTAAGGCAATTATTATACATCTATAGAATGTAATGCTCAATAACTATTTCAAATAATATTTTAAAAGAATATTTAATGTAACTGAAATATTTCATTACTATGTTGTTAAAACAAGTTATAAAAGCATTTGCACCATATGTTTATTTGCAGCTGTATTTTTAAAAACAAATAAATAGGCAGGAAAATAATTTGGAGGTATCCAAATCAAAACAACAACAGTGGTTGGTTGTCTCTGGATGGTGAAATTATGGGTCTTCTTCACCATATTTTTCTTTTTGTTCTTCATTTTTTTTTACTTTTCAATAATAAATATTTATTTATTTTATAATAGAAAAGTTATTCAAAATAAAATATTTACCAAAATAAGCTTTGGTTGGTGGAAGATTTAAAAATAAAATCTAAATACGGAGGAACTTGCAAAAAATTGAAAAAAAAAGTATCACCTCTCTGGGGGAATTTTAACTTTCTCAGCTTGGAAGCAATTTTAATGATTGCACTATAAAAATTAGCATTACTGAAGATTTTTTAAGAGGGAAAATATTTCTATTAAACATTACAAAGAATTAAGATCTATCACAAATAGCTAATTCAAATTTGTAAAATCAATGTCAATTTCTAAAAGATAAATAGGTAAAAGACAGGACCATTCCCATAAGGGAAATACAATTAGTAGACAAACTGGGAAAATGTTAATTCTCTCCAGAAATCAAAGAAATGTAAATGAAAGCCTTCTGAAGATGACAGTTTACATATTCGAAAAGAACCAAAAAAAAAAAAAGTTGCATGCTAATATCCAGTGCTGGTGAAGCTGCCCAGAAATTGACTCATACATTCATTTACAACCATACCACACCCATCCTTTAGGTAGAAATGCTACCACTAAGAATTTATTCTTAAGAAATACTTTGGCAGAAGCAGACGCTCCCTCCTCAGTTACCTGGCTTCTAGCTGTTGGCACTCCCAGAAACCAGCCCTCTGATGTCTTCTCTCTTCCATCCATGTGCACGGTCTGGAGGAGCTCATCTATACATACACCAAAACCTCTCTCTTCACAGTGAGAAAGGAAACCAGAGCAGACAAGAGGGACCAGCAAAGAGATACCTAAAGCAAGTTTCATCATAATATTAATCATTTAGTTTAATAACTGAATGTTCCAGGCTTTATCCACTAAGAAGTACCATTGTGGTCCCCAGGAATTCCCTAATTGCAGTAGCTCAGCTCACTGTAGGCCACCCAATCTCAGCTGCCCTTGATCCCCACCTCCAAAGTCTGAGGGAATTATTTTTGTGAGGCAGTCTATAAACCACTTAAAATGGGCAGCTCAACACTCCCTCCAGAGCCTTACCACACTAGAAGCCAGAACTTTTCCTCTGCTTGAGGCTGCCAGGGACCCTGTTGTCAACAAGGTAGACCCTGCACGCAGGTCAGGAAACAACTGCTTCAACCCCATATCTCACACAGTCTCTTGGTTCCGCAGAAACACTCATCCACTCGGTGTCCCAGATTGGGGTCTCTACCTCACATAGGTCCTTTCATGGCTTAAGGGTGTTTGGACATATACCATCCTTCATTCTCATGACCTGTGTGGTCACCAGTTCCATTATCTCCATCATTATTTATATGTCACGACTGACATAAGTCAGAGCTGAGCTCAAACCCAGATCTTTTGCTGTCGGTCCAGGTCTCTCTCCATGGCACCGAGTTTGGCCAAGACTGGGTCTTGCTACTCCCGTGAACAGCCTACCACTTCCTTTTTTGTTCATACATTGCCTGGGAAAAATGGGCAGGGACAGTTACTTTTCTACCAAGAGCTAAAACAAGCCGGTTTGCTCTGGAGATGATATGACAGCAAAAAGAAAGAGTCCCCAGAGGCTGGGAGCGCTGTGTAAATCTGACTGTGTTGTCCTCCCAGCTCCGAGATCCCAATTACACACCGGCTGACCTCTGAGATCTAATCTCAGCTGTTTCCTAAGGCATCAGGAGGACAATTTGCCAGCCCAGGAGTTCTTGGGACCATCAGATTAGGAGTGAAATTGTGGAGTGAAAAATGGCTCTCTCCAGGGTAGTGCTCCAGGCCCATAAATTTAAAGGAAGCCGAGGCACAGCCGTATTTTCCTCCTCCTATCCTTGAACTTTGCCTAGAGGTAGAGCTCCTTCCCTAGCCCGGCTCCCTCACGGCAAACACTTGCTCTACCCACTGCTGAGTGCGGGCTGCTAAGGACAAGTGTACCCGTGGGATTCCCCTAAATGATCTGTTTCTCAAGGCCTAAGAATTTGGGCTGATGGAACCCTGAGACATTCAAGAATTCCCATTTGGGATTGAAGAGATCACCCCTCCACTAGACCCAAAGGGAAAAAAACAAACTCCCCGGAGGCAGATTTGCACCAACTGGCCTGGGCAGGACTATGTGGATAATTCTCTCTGGTGTCCAGTACGAGCTTCCCCCAGGGGTACATGGATTGTCTGGCCTGTGGACATGGGCTCCTGAGGTCTGAGAAGTCTGACCGGGGACAGACCCACCACCGAGCTTCTAGACCTGACTCCAGAAAATCACCTCTCCAGGTGAGCTGTGAGATACTATCTGCTATAAGGAGGGCCCTTCCCACTTGAGAGCCTATTTTATCCACCACTAATTTGAGAAAAGGAACCATGTTTTCAAATTTAAATTCAGGGTAGCTGGTTCAAGACAGGTGATGGGAATTTCTCAAAACCCAAGAAAGCAAATATCAGACAGAGGG
This sequence comes from Martes martes, assembly GCF_963455335.1. NCBI lineage: Eukaryota > Metazoa > Chordata > Mammalia > Carnivora > Mustelidae > Martes > Martes martes. The sequence continues at coordinate 39,334,317 of NC_137894.1, forward strand.
GGCTTTATTTTTCTAAATAGAAAGGAATACATCACAACTTACATAGTTAATTTCAAGAACAGGACAGAGACGCCATCTTTACTTTTTTTCAAAAACACTATAACTGTTCTCCTATTCTTTATTACAGACAGATAGATGGGCAAAAAGAGAAAGGGAGGGAATATGTAAGGGTAGGAGAAATAAAAAACAGTGAAGGGGGTCCTGGATAGGTCAGTTAGTTAAGCATCTGACTCTTGGTTTCAGCGCAGGTCATGATTTCAGGGTGGTGAGATCAAACCCCATGTCAGGCTCCACGTTCAGTGCAAAGTTTGCTTGGGTTTCTCTCTCCCCATTCCCCTTCCCCTCCCTCCACTCACATGCTCTATCTCTCTCTCTCTAAAGTAATAAATAAAATCTTTTTTTAAAAAGCACAGTAATTAAAACTAATAAAATTATTAATAAAAATAATTATTATATCAAATAATTATTAATAAAAATAATCATAGTAATCATAGTGGACATGTATTGTGCCAAGCATGCTTGAGGTTAATAATAGTAGGGAAACTGAGGCACAAAGATTTTAAATAATTTGCCCACTCAATGAGCCAAGAAGGGAGAGGGCAGCATGTAGATTCAGTTCCATTATCACAAAGCCTCTGTTCAAGAGACAAAGATACAGAGAGACAGCCTTTCCTCCCGAAGGAAACTTCTGCTATCTTTAAAATTCTGTAGCTAAGTACTTCCCTTTATCATTTCTTAACAATAGGAATTACAGGGGAGATTCTGTGCTTCAGTGGAAAACGATGCATTGTCCATGCACTGTGCGCTGCTGCCTTCCTGGGTCATCTGATTCTGGCATTCATTGCCCTTGAGGCATTTTACAACTCTGCACACCGCAGATAACTAGGAGCAAAGCAATATGCAAATCCTGCCCTGTCCTGTGTGCAAGTTCAATTGACTTTCCTGCCACACTGGGAGAAGCTAGCCTGTGCTTTCATTTGTACATTCTTTTCAACATGCTTTTATTCATATACATTTGCTGGGGCCGGGGAGGGGCGGGGGGGGGGCGGTGGCAGTGCTTCTCCCTTGAACTAGTTATGACAACACCCTCACCAGCTTCCTCATTAATGAGCTAAATAAAATACGTACCATATGTTCATTTTTAATATCTGGGTGAGAGACATGATCTTATCTTTAAAAAAAAAGATGTCTTGGGACACCTGGGTGGCTCAGTTGTTAAGCATCTGCCTTCGACTCAGGGCATGATCCCAAGGTCCTGCATGGGGCTCCCTGCTCAGTGGGAAGCCTGCTTCTCCCTCTCCCACTCCCCCTGCTTGTGTTCCCTCTCTCACTGTGTCTCTGTCAAATAAATAAATAAAATCTTAAAAAAACAAAAAATTATGTCTTGGGGCACCTGGGTGGCTCAGTCGGTTAAGCGTCTGCCTTCAGCTCAGGTCATGATCCCAGGCCTCAGCAGAATTATCCAAGCCTGTCAAAGCACCCCATGGCTTTCTGGAGGACCCTGGGTATAAGCTAACCCAAATGGTTTCAAGACCTTGTGGGTAACTGGTAACGCTGTGTAAACACGGTCATTCGCAGCGTAGCCTCGCCCCAACAATTCCCTGTCAAACACTCTGTTCTGTCCATGACGAAGCTCCGTGAGCAAGAACTCCAGTCCCCTCATGTTTGCTGGACTTTTCTTACTGCTGATTTGGGAAAACCCTCTGTATGTAAAGTATATAGTTCTATCTCACCATAATGTCTCCGTGGCTTCTCTCTTGAGCGAGTCTCATGGGCTGTTTCAGGGCTCTCTGCACGAAACAGCTGACAAAGGGCTTGAGAACATTTCTTTGGAACATAGTAATATAGTAAGTACAGGATCTGCGTCTTTGCCATTCAAGAACACACAGCACAGTCTCATTTTCCTTTCACCTGACTTACATGAGGACGGCACGCCTGGCAAAAGTGCTTTTTTGCTGTGCGGGCTTTGGAGTTAGACACCTATCATTCAAACCCCTTTCCACTGCTTACTAGAACATGGGTTTGGGCAAGTCAGTAACTTCCTGAATCCTCTGCTGTCTTCTCTGTACAAAGAGGAATAATCACCCCGTGTCCTAAGATTGTTTCTGAGGCTTCAATGAGTCCCACAGCAGGTCTGGCTTCTCTGGGAGCTGGCCCCTGCATTGTTAACCCCTGAGCCTAGCAATCAATGACTAATTGTGTCATCAAGACAGCACAGATGCTGGAAGAATGATGAGCATTGGTAGCACTCGAGGCAGCACCTTGGGAACTGCTCTTGATTTTTCGCAGCCCAGAACTTCACTTGCTAACCCAGACGCGTGTGTGATGTGGCACAAATACCCCTGCCACAGAGATGTCTGGGCATTTCCATCTGAGAGACTGCACCCCTGCCTGATGCCCAGGATGGGGTCAGCGCCTCTGGGTATCCCAGAGGCAGAAGCATGGGACCCAGAGAAAGAGAGCTCACCCTCCCAAACCATTTTTGCTCTGCTGCAAACAACCATCCAGTTCATGGCTTAGTTGGTCTCGCCAGGTAGCCCAGCATTATCACCCAACAGCCCAAGCAGCTGGAGGAAGCAAGCAGTCTCGGCTGTATCTCCCCTCTTTCTCACAGAGGAGAAGACCCTTGGCAAATGTGTTCCATGTCTATCCGGATGTTCTAAATCAGCTTAAATCTTGGCTTCTTTTTGCTTCCAAGCATGAGACAAACAGAGAAAAAAAAAAGATTTTACATTCTACTGCAACGACATCATAAGATGCATTATTGGTTCCAGAGTATCCAACCACAGTGGGGGGAAAAACCTGCTCTGGTTTGGGGTTTTGGTTTGTTCGTTTTTTTCATTGTTACAAACCAGAAGCTGAAATTCTGGCAGGGAGAGTAATTGGCCAGCAGAGCAGGAAACAAAAATAAGTTCAGAAAGAGCTCAACTCTTTGCTTGCTAGCTACTTGGGTCTTCCCTTTATACTGGGGACAAGAGAGTCACAGAGCTTACAGGGACCTAGAAATCCTCCCACCCGATCTGCATGAGTTAGACATTGACCTTGGACAAGGAATCTGGGAGCCTTCTTTTTCTCACCTGTACCATGGGGGAAATAATTCCTAGCTCATTTGTTTAAAAAATCAAATGAGCTCTGACTGTACCAAAAGCTGTTGAAGAGGCCTTTCACATGATAGCATTTGATCTCACCATTCCATTTTACAGATGGGAAAACCGAGCCAGAGGGAAGTAATAGAATCTGCCCAGGGCTAGTAAAACCAGCCAGAGGCAGAGCCGATGCAAAGTTTAATCTGCAAGTCTTATCAGCAAAGGCATGATGATCTCACTGAATAAATACCGGCTTGTACGGCTGGAAACACTTCATTCTTTCAAATCGTCTAAAACATTCCCTGCAAACTTGTTTTCACCTTTCATTTGTTTACTGATCTTTAAAAAAAAAAAAAAAAGATAAGGAAAGGTTAAACTCCAGGCGAACCCCTCTCCGAACGAGGACATATTTGGAGCCTTCTTGTTTTTGCCATACTCCCGCATGGTACAAGAATGTCCACACACTGATTGGTGACCCAATAAAAGCTTGGTCATTCTCCTGGTGGCAGCCTGGCACCCAGCAGCAGTAAGAGAAAGTATCATTTCCCAGTGGCATGATCCTGAAAGTGTCATAAATTTCATCTTTGGAAACGGAATGCGGTGAAGGCATAGGAAAGAAAGCCCCGTGAAGTCCTGAAGAAAATCAGACACATAGGGATCAAGGGCTAGTGGTTGTCAAGGAATCTGACCCCAAGCTCAGCCTCTCTCTGCCTTTTCCTGGGAAGATACAGTTTGTCCCAGTTCTTAATCTCTTAAATCTCAACTGCAGGGAAATAATGGTACCAATCCAAAAGGTATTGTTTCCACTACTCTTGTCTGAGAACTCCAACCCAGGGCTGCCACTCTTGCGTATCTCCAGTTTCGAAGATGAAACAAGTATGGCTGATTCTGAATATAAAACTCTGTTGCTTTCATAAGTGAAATTCACCATGAACCCCTGGCTTCTCCCCACCAGGGACTTGCTCTCTTTATCTCTGTAAAATATTTATTTCTTTTCTTCTGATTAACTTTCTTATCACCATTCCACTAAAGGAAAAGGTGACAGGCAGGTCATCAAATGCCAGTCTCTTGAAATTTCCATTTCTTCAAGAAGATTTTCAAATTAAAAGAGAGCAAGAATCGGGCAATTTGTAAGAATCTAATGATAAAACCATTATTATTTTAGACCAAGGATTACAGACAGTGCTGATAACTCTGCTGGAGTTTCTAGCCTCCATAGGGCTCAGGCCCTACCCCTTTTCAGTTCATGGGAAATGAAGAGTCCCCCAAAAACTGCTGGGCTTTCTTCGGCATGGAAATGACTACAGATACCACTAATGGAACTATTGATTCTTCCAATGTATTGATGGAATCAACCACATTTCTGTTAGGTCAGTAAGACCTGGGAGCCACTCTATCCCTCTACCACAGTCTTCACATCTCTTCAGTCAAGCACCTTTATCAGTTTAAAAAAAACTTTGGGGCTCTTGGGTGGCTCAGTAGGTGAAGTGTCTCAGGTCGTGATCTCAGGGTTGTAAGATCGAGCCCCATGTCAGGTTCCATGTTGAGCGTGGAGCCTGCTTGAGATTCTCTCTCTCCTTCTGCCTCTGTCCGTCACCCCTGCATGTGTACTCTCTCTCTCTTAAAAATAAACAAAACAAAGGTTTGAGGACTACCCCCTTCAAATATATGGGTATTTATGTGCTTGTAAATTACGTATCACCAATATATTCCATAGTGCTACATTCTAATTGTATAGTGTAAATGTATTATAAACATTATATATACATATATATGTATATATATGTATATACATATGTATGTATATGTATATACATGTATATACATATGTATATATGTATATGTATATACATATGTATATATACATATATACATATGTATGTATATGTATATACATGTATATATACATGTATATATACATATATATGTATATATAATGTTTATAATACATTTACACTATACAATTAGAATGTAGCACTATGGAATATATTGGTGATACGTAATTTACAAGCACATAAATACCCATATATGTATACATATACATATATATGTATATATGTATACATATATATGTGTGTGTATATGTGTGTGTGTGTGTGTATATATATATATACACACACATATATATATGTATATATATATACATACACACACACACACACACAAAATTTTCTCAGGTGATACCTTAGTCCATCTGGGCTGCTGTAATAGATTATCACAGACTGGGTAAACAACAGAAATTTACAAACAACAGAAGGCTGGACATCCAAGATCAAGGGATTGGCAGATGCAATGTCTGATGAGGTCCTCATAGAGGGCCATGTTCTCACTGTAACCTCACAGGGGCAAAGCAGCAAGGGATCTGTGTGGGGTCTCTTTTACAGGGATGCTCCGCCAACTCATGAGGGCTTGCCCTTGTGACCTAATCACCTCCTAAAGGCCACACCTCTAATACCATCCACCTTGGGAGTTCCGCTTTAACATACGAATTTTAGAGGGACACCAAAACATCTGAAAGGCATATTACTTCCAGTTGGAGGCACCTGTTCCAACTGTGAGGGGCAAAGAACGGCCTGGAGAACTTTAGAATGAAGGTTCTCCAGACCTCAGTCCCAGAAGCTTAAACTGGATTGTTCTTGGGATGGGCCTCAAACCCGTCCTCTCCCTGAGCTCTCAGGCTGACTCTGATCCCAGTGCTCAAACAGATTTTGGAGCCAATGGTCCAGACCCTTCTGCTTTCTTACCATTTTCATTTCATCACTGTGGTCCTGCTGTTACCTACCTCCTGGACACCCTCTCGATCCCCTAGGTAAATTAAAAACAATTCAGCAATAATAATAGCTGTTGTTTATTATTTCCTCCTGGCCAAGGTTGCTTCACCTCTTTCCATGACCCCCTCTAACCCGATCAGGAAGGCATCAGCAGTCCCTAGCCAGACAAAGGAAAACAGTTAAAGCTTTGGCCACTCGCGTCTTGCCCTAGGTCACCCAATTAGAAAGTGATAGGGCAGGGATTTGAACCTAGATCCATCTTGCTCCAAAGCCTGGACTTTCGACCACGGACTGTGTTACCTCCAAAATAAGTCACTACACGTACTGGACCTCTAGTGTGAACCAGGCCCTTGGCCGGCCACTTCACATGCACATCTCATGACATGCCTGCTTTTGCACAGGGATGGAGCTCTCTCCGAAAATGCCGATGTACAAGAAATGTCTCTATTTTCTGTAAGCCATCAGAATTACTGATTCCAAATTCATATTTTTCAGGCCCCCTGGATTTCTTCTTTCCACCCCCACCCCATTATGCCATAGTTCTGGATCAGACACAAACCCCAGGCCTGGGGGGTGGGGGTGGCACCATGTCCTCTGTCCCCCATCCACATAGCTGGCCACCAAGGGGCCTGTGCTCCCCATCTTACATGAGCTGTCAGCACAGGAGGCTCACTGCTGCTCCTACTTCATGCCAGGCACGGGGCCATCTCTTACCCATCTGCCAGCACCACACAGGCCTGTCATCTTCGGGTTCTTACCACCTTCCAGCAGGGTTTCTGGGAAGGCAGGACTGTCTCACCTGCCCTAGAGACCTAGAGAGAAATCTCTCCTCCCCCACCCACATACAAAGCCCGAGAGACTCTCTTTCTAGTGATGAGAAGGTAGGGGTAGGTGCTCCTGCTCCCTTCATATCCCTTTAGAACATGTTCAGCTTTCTGCTTGTCTTTGTTGGTTACAATGCATTTGTCCTAGGTCCTAAGTTTTGGGAAGACAGAAGATTTGCAGAATTATCTCTACTTTGCCCTTCTTAAAAGGGAGAAAGAACAAGGGAGAAAGATGTTCGGAGAAAAATGGTATTAAGCTGGCATTTCCAAACCTTATCTCTGGCTCACGTTATCCCATTTTAGAGGTGAGGAGATGGGGCTCATTAAGGTTAAGTTATATTTTGCTCAGCTGGTAGACCCAGCATCCTCAGGCTCTGGAAACCTTATTCTCTGTGAAGTCCTCCTCTCTTCCCTGCCAGGAGTCCCCTTGGCCAGCTTCATGGAAAGACAACAGAGCTGGTGCATTAAAACCACCCCAGAAGGGTGATGGGACAGGCAGGCAGAGCTTGGACAGATGGGAGCGGGCAGCACCCCTGAAAGGGGACAGATGTCTCTCCTCCTCTCCCGCCCCAGGAGAGCCTCACAAAACAAGCTGGCATGAGATTACACTGGAGAAATTCTTGATGAAGCAGAGACTTATGAGAGCTAGAACTCTGAAGACCTCGTCCCATGCAGAAAGCGGTAAGAGAATGTACTCTGCAGAAATTCGGCAGGGAGAGGTTTTGGTATTCCGGAGCTGCTTGGATTCACCGGTGTCTTGCTGAGTTAATCAGCAGAGCAGAACCCCCAAATTAGCTAACTGCCTACTCAACAATTCCAGTTACTGTCCAAGAGGCATCTCAAAGGCCCCAACGCCAAAGCTGATGGCATCATCTTCCCCCACCAAAACTGCTCCACTCACAGCCTTCCCCACCTCAGCTGACAGCCCATTGTCCACTTCTTTGAGCCAAAGTCCTTGAAGTCATCCTCAACGTCTCTCTTCGCCTTGCATCTCACATTCCAGTATTCAGGAAATCCTGTCGCACCCACCTTCCAAATATATCCAACATGTCCACCACTCCCCAGTTCCACTATTACCATGCTGAAGCCAGCCCTCACTTCTCACTGGATCGTTGCCATGACCTCCTCACATTCTCTCCACTTACACACTTACTCATTTATAATCTATTCCCATCCTCGAAAACCAGAATGACTTAAAAAAAAAAATACAAATCATGTTCCTCTTCTGTTCAGAATGCTTCCCCATGTCTCAGATCATAAAAGTCAAAGTCTTTATAAGGGTGTCTCCTTGAACATTGGCCTCCTTGTTGTTCCTGGAACATACCAGGCACTCTCTAACCTCAGGGCCTTTGCACTGGCTACTCTTTCCTAATATGTCCACAGAGGCTACTCACTGAAACAGTCATTTAAAGTTCAACTTCCCAACAAGGCTCTCCCTGACCATTCTATTTAAAATCACTACCTCAGGGCACCACGGTGGCTCTGTTGATTAAGCATCTGCCTTAGGTTCAGGTCATGATTCCAGAGTTCCAAGATTGATCCCTGTGTCCAGCTCCCTGCTCAGCAGGGAGTCTGCTTCTCACTCTGCCCCCTACCCCACTCTTGCTCTCTCTCTCTCTCTTAAATAATCTTTTAAAAATGTTTTAAAAATCACTACCCTCCCACCCCCTTAATTCTGCTATACTTTCCCTTATTTCCGTAGCTTCCATAGCTCTCACTGCATTCTACAATCTTTATAAATCTCTGATTTATTATGTCTATTGTCTATCATCTGAGTCCTCCTACTCCTAATGGTACATAAGTTTCACAAAGACAGGAATGTTCATCTGTTTTGTATGCTTGAATGTCCCTCATGCCTAAAACAGTGCCTGGTAGATGGTAGGTATAAAAAAAAATTGAACAAATAAAGTTTAAATAAAACTAGGGACCCAAGGTATATCCTAAAGTCATACATAGTAACATTTCCCCTGTCTGGTTTTGCTGAGTGGCCTGACTTCTCAGTCCTCTACACAGTGGGAGTATTAATTAACACAAAGGAGCAGAGTTTATTATAGGGTCATCTCCCAATGGGGCCCCCAACAAAGGCTACCGGTCCTCCATCTTTGCTCCTTCCTACACTGACGTTGGAGGTTTTCTGCCCCTTTCAGCTATAGAAACATCTCTCCACCACTCTTTAACTTTAGGCACCAGCAATTTTGCTGAACTGAACAGAAAAAGGACCCTCCAGCAGCTCTCTGCCTGCCAGAGCCCTTCTCTTTTTCTTTGTGCTTAGCTTGCAATTTGAAACACCCCTGCCATGAGCCAGCATCCCCATCGCAGTGATGACAGAGGGAAAGCTAGGCAATCAGGTGAGAGCCACTGACCCCTGACCTTTGACAGCATTCCCAAACATACTAACTTTAAACTGATTAATTTGGAACTATGACCTTGGTCCAAGAAGGTAAGAGTACATAACAAGATATTTGATTTTCAAAATGTATCAGGATTTTTTTAAAAAAGCTTTTGTACATCAACCTTTGTTGTATTTGATATAGTTAGGCCTGAATTGGGGGGGTAGTCAGAGAAGTGAACACTGGATACCCTGGTTAAAAGTTAATTATTAATGAGCAGGCCTCCCTCACACAGTATCAATAGGCAATCTGGTCTCTTTAACTTCAGAAATTAGCAAGAAGACCTCGGACCCCGGGTGAGACAGGAGAAATGGAAAGGCCCCCGTGTGTCTCTATTTTCTTGGTTTTGTGCGCCTTTATCCAATCAAGTGCCAATGGACAAAGCCTGGGACTAGGTAAGAGCCTGCCTTTTCTGCGGAGATGGGCATGGATTTTCTTTTTTAAATGTCTGTCGCGATGAATCTAAGTGGTTCTTGACGGTGTGGAACAGAGCTTGGTCCTATTGATGGTGTCATGGGTCACAGGATGCGCTGCCGTTTGTATGGGATTGAAATTTTAGGAGATCTTTCTGGGGACAAAAGTCTAGAAGCACTCGCCGCTTGCACTGAAGTCTCTGCCGTGTCTGATCAGATCTAGTCATGCTAAGACTTGGATGGAGAAGGGTCTGAAGGAGTTCTGGACCTTCCTGAGCGCTAACTTGGCATCTGATGTGTGGCTGGGCGGCACAGCTTCCAGTGAAACGCTCCGTCTCGCTGGGGTTGTCTGATTGTTGGCTCTCTCCGAGGAGAGAGGGATTTGTAGGGTCCTGTTTCCAGTCAGGTCTGAAGGAGAGAGAGCATTGCACATTTTCTAGACTTCATTTTTTTTCAGCCGAAACTTTACTCTGAGACTGAGGACTCCAACAACAGTTATACCTGTTTGATCTGTGAATTCGTAAACTAGATCGATGGCCAAAAACAGATCCAAACGCTTGATCTGACAGGTGGATTCCAGGTTCCTGGCTAAATAGTGCATTGGATCAGTAAATGACAGATATGAAGTACAACTGAGCAATTTGACCAAATAGACAGGTATTGGAGGCTTTTCTGTGTGCGGCTGTTACTGGTCAGGAGCTAGTAGCTCTAAGGCAGAAGCTTTAGGTTTTTTCTTCCCTCAAAGACCATGTTTTGGAAGGAGCTCCAAAAACCTGGAGAATGAGGAATTTGGTAACCAATATCGCTGCAAATTCCAGACTCTTGTTTCCCCTTTAAAAATAAAGGGTTGTTTATTATTTTATTATTATTTTGTATCCTAGGCCGGTTAATAACTGATGGGTAGTATCGACCATTTGCCACGTACTGAACATTGTCTGTGCTGAGCATGTGCTCACTATTGTGCATATATCATCTGCTGTATGAAGCCAGGTCCAAAAATGACAATAAGAAGTTAGAGCCAAACAGGCAAAATTGCTAATCATCTTTATTCCCTGGGTGGACGGGGATTTTGCTGAAGGGCCTGTCCTGACCTTCAGTCCAGAATGTTGTTTTTGTGTGCTTATTTTCTATCAGAGTGTAACATACATCAAGTGCCTGTGTCATAATTGCCCGATGAATTTTCATAGTAGGAACCTGTATCGGAGAAGCTTCCTTTGTGTACCCCTTGAACCTTAACGTCAATTACTTTGCCTTTGGGGGAACTTTCCATTAATGAAAGCATACAGCATGTGCTCTTTTGCTTCTGGCTTCTTTCACTCAACATTACACCAGGGAGCTTCACCCAGGGCACGTGTCTGTGGTGGTGACTCATTCATTCTGGTGGCAGAAGCATTCCATCATGTCACAATACCTCCCTCCTTTTATCTATGGTGCTGTCGATGGCCTGGAGTATTTTGTGGAGACACGGAGGTTGGGAGCCATGAGTGCCAAGGAGGAGGTTGAAGGGCAGGATGGCCTCCCCCAGGCTGCTGGCCATTGTCCAGACTTCCTTCAACAGATCTCATGTTGGTCAGCTACTGCTGTCCCAGGGCTTGGTTTGTCCAAAAACCGAGGGAAGCAGCCGCGATTGGCAGATGGGTTCTTCAGGTAAAAGGATCAGAGTCAGGAGGTCTCTTGTTCCCTTGAGAGCAGAATCTCTTGGCAGAATTCTTCCTGCAAGGAGTGACCCAGATCTGTGTGTATGATGCTGGTGGTCATCTCCCAAGGCTGGCTACAAGCAAGCGCCCGCAGTGGGGCCCTGTCAGACGGGTATCTAGGCTGGCAGTTCTCAACCAGGGGCAGAACTGCCCCCCCCCCAGTGGACTTTTGGCAATGCCAGAGACATGTTTAATTGTCACAGCTGGGGAGAGAGTGCTATGGCCTGTGGTGGGCAGAGGCCAGAGACGCTGCCAAACGTTCTACAATACACATGGCAGTCCCCACAATGAGTTATCCAAGGAAAAGTGTCCACAGTGGGTCTAGTGTTGGGAGACACTAGCCATGGGGCAGGAAGAACTCCCGCAAGGACCCTTCTTCTTTAACCGCCCCCAGCCTGCCTCTTTTGTTTTTATGAATGACATGACTCATGGACCCGCTAAGGTACCACACACCCAGTATCAGCCGGATATTATCCCCTCCTAGCCGTGGCAGAGAGTCATCCAGCATTTAGGTGACCTGCGGGGGTCCCATAGCTGTTCAGAGCAGAGCAGGGAGAACTTCAGAGAGCTCCATCTGTCTGACTGAGGCTCCGGGCCTCTCTTCCCACTGTGCTCACTGCCAGTGAGTAAACAGCCAGAGGCCGCTAGAAAACAATTCTGCTCAGTTCCCATCGGGAAAGACAGATTGGGGCAGTTGTTCCAATCTGCCAGCACCAATGGGAAAAGGATATGGGGAGCCTCCTGAAACCCCCAGGACACAGAGCTACCAACACCCTCATCCCCAGACCTCATTGCTTGAGACCCAGACCCACCCCCTCACGGTGTTGCCATGACAGCCAACACTAGAAGCTGCTGTTCTCAGCCCCCAGCAACCCCAGCCTCCAGGTGTCCATCACCACGGCCTGGGGTGGGGGGAGAGGAGACTGCCCACCCTCCCTCCTATCCCAGCCACAGCTTCCAAATCCTAGGAGCAGCTGACACTCACCCAGTCCCTCATTCAACCACTGTGCACCAGCATGCGCCATGTGTATAAGGCAGTGCACAAACACAGCAGCTCTCACACTTCCTGGTCTCAGGACACCATTACGTTCTGAAACATTCTTTAGGACCCCAAAGAGCTTTTTTTGTATGGAATACATCTATCAATATTTACCATATTAGAGACCAAAGCTGAGAAAGTTGTGTAAAAGTTAATGCCTTTAAAAATACCAGCAAAACCACTGCGTGCCTATACTTATAATACCATGAAAAATGCCTTGTATTTCCAAACATCAACAATGACAAGGGAGTCCAAAGAGTGACACTGTTTTACAAAGAAGTGCTGCAAATTTCCTTAATGTCTGACTTCATGGGAGAGGGCTAGATTCTTCCATTTCTGTATTCAGTGGATTGTTGTTTTGCTTTGTTGGGAGTACATGAAGAAAATCGGTCTCGCATAGAGGGCCTTGGCCCACCCACAGAACCACGGCTTTTGAGCGTAGACAGTGTACAACTATGCAGCCAGCTAGCCCCTGGCCCCAACTCCCACCCTGAGCAGTCAAATCAGGGGCGGACCAGGGGTGGGAAGGTGGGAGCTATCTCCCCAGAAGTAGTAAGGGGGCCATCTTCCAGAGGGAATGTAAATACAATAATCTACTAAAAGTTGGTCTTTTTTTCATTATTACAATTCTAAGTAATGTCAATGATAAAAATAAGCCTCCTACCTCCTCAAAATAATTTTTTGGTCCAAGTGGCAAACAACTGTTAACAGTTACTGCTGAGCTTCATTAATATCTATGTAATCTTCAAATGATCTCATTTTTATTACTTATCCTTTAATAAATATGATGTTCTCTGTCAATGTTAATTTTGAGAATTCCAAGTTATGTGGTTGGCCCCTGACACTCACCTGTTCGGTGATGAGCTCACTGCAGGTGTCATGGTTTCAAATCCTCCCAACTGGCTTTGACCATCTCATGTCTCCAACCCCTGTGATACTTACTGCATTCTCCTACATTTAAACATCAAATTCAGAATCAAAGATGATACCACAGTGATTGTGAAGACAAAGAAGCAAAACCTGAGAATTTCCATTCTGCTATCCAATGTGACCACTTAGAGTTTTTAAGTTTGCAGTGTAAAACAGTGAGACAAATATGACAGTGACCTGGGAGGTGTAATACAGTTGGCCCTTGACCAACATGAGGATTGGGGTGCCGACCCCCCCATACAGTCAAACATCCACATATAATTTTTGACTCCCCCAAAACTTAACTACTAACAGCTTACTATTGGCCAGAAATCATACCGATAACATAAACAATTAACACATATATGTATATGTATTGTATGCTGCATTTTTACAAGAAAGTAAGCTAGAGAAAAGAAAATGTTATTAAGAAAGTCATAAGGAAGAGAAAATTAACTTACAGTACTGTGCTGTATTTATGGGGGGGAGAAAAATCATCCACATATATTTGTACCCACAGAATTCAAATCTGTGTTGTTTCAAGAGTCAACTATATTTTGTTTGGTAAGTAAAAATTTTAGTTCTTACAGGAAATACTTTTAATGCATTTGAATATCTTCAAAGTAGCAGTGTGTTCTTCCTCTCAAATTGTTCATTGCTCTAAGACTAAAGAATAAATTAAGAAAATAGCAATTCCTAATTTTTGCCATATTACTGAAAATAACTTTGTCTTACAGAGCAGGGGCATATTTAAATGATCTGTTTTGGGTGTCATATACATGAAGCATATCACTGAGTCTAATATAGGACGTAAGATGTGTATATAAAATTTCCTCGACTAGGACGCGGAGTGCGATGGGTACCACTAAGAGTACAATGGGTTGAATGTTTGTGTTTCCTGCAGATTCATATTGAAATGCTAACCTCAACAGGACGGGAACATTAGGTGTGGCCTCTGGGCAATGGTTGGGTCATAAGGGTGGGGTCCTCTGAATGTGATTAGTGGCCTTATAAAAAGGACTCCGGAGAGCTTGCTCTTTTTCCAACCTGTGAGGAAACCAGGAAGCAGACTCTTACCGGAACCTGCCACGCTGGCAGCCGGGTCTCGGACTTCCTGCCTCCAGCAGGGCGAGAGATGAATTTCCGTGGGTTATGAGCTGCCCAGTCTGCGGCACTTTGTGTGGCTGTAGAACAAGGAGCAGGGGGAGAGGCAGAAGAGCTGACTTCCAAGTGTGGGGCACAGGGAGAGCTCTGGGGAGGTCGGCAGCATTTGAGAACAGCTTCATAGTGTGGAATTGGAACAAAAGAGACGGAGGCATTCCTGGTGCATCTGCAAAGGTACAGAACCTGTACAGTACATGTTTACCACGTTCCCCCAAACAGGCCGTCTGGGAAGAAGAAAAGCAAAGCAAATCGTAGGTGGGTAGATTGACAGCTGCCCTGGGTCACAAGTGCCCACAATTGGAAACAACTGGAATGCCTAACAATTAACCATCCAGCTAGCATGAAGTCCATCTGTAAACAAGTATTGTTTCAGATGCCTACTCAAGTACTAAAAGTTTCAGAAATTTCTGGGGGTAATCAAGACGGAATTCACAAATACAAGGCTTAGTGCTGGCCCTCAGGCACTCACAGTGTAACACTAGGGATGTTGACCTGCCCCAAGGGTGGGTGTCATCAGAGAGTCCAACTGTCTCCTTGGATGGCACCCAAGGCCGTGCGTCTGTGCACTTTGAGTGGGGGACAGAGGTCATGAGTTTGGCAGATTACCAAAGGGACCTGTGACCTCCAAAAAGTTAAATAACAACTGGTCTTGTAGCTTTTAAAAATAAGTATAAGGAAATTCTACACGCAATAAAGTGGGGGAAAAACAGGACTAAATAACCCACCTATTGAATCACAACTATGAAAAACTAAATACATGTATATGGCTAGGGATTACAAGTATATTTAAAGATATATACAAAGAGTTTTTAAGGTCATAGAGTATAGGTTTTTTGTAAGAGAAAAAAATTAAAAAAAAAAAAAACCTGGGGCAACTGGGTGGCTCAGAGGGTTGAGCCTCTGCCTTCAGCTCAGGTCATGGTCTCAGGGTCCTGGGATCGGGCCCCGCATCAGACTCTCTGCTCAGCAGGGATCCTGCTTCCCCTTCTCTGCTTGCCTGTCTAACTACTTGTGATCTCTCTCTGTGTGTTAAGTAAATAAAAATCTTAAAAAAAAAAAAATCTGATTAGCTGCAGTTAGATTGGTCTTGGATTTGTTGTCCCAAGAGGGCCACTGGGAAAGGACTATACCTAACACTGTGACTTCAGACCTCCACAATCATAGGCTCAGGCCCAGAATCATCCATCCCATTGGGCCTACGAATTCCTGATAGGCCTCTACAATTTCAGGGAAGGTCATTTGTGAGTAATGTTGCAGGTGACATCTGGAGATGGAGCTCGCTCATCAGGAATGCACGGGGAACCAGAGTCCAGCATACTAGTGACATGCTATCTTCTCTCTGCTAAAGGCCAGATACCATCCACTGCCAGACTTCCTGGCCCAACCCCTCAAGCCCTCCTGAGGGTAATGTACCCAGAGAGGACAAGCCTGGAGTAAGAGGACAGCAGCCCATCTTCCACCCTGCTTGCCTTGCACAGGGACCCAGGACTTGCACCCGTATTCTTTCATGCTGGGTCAGGTGAATAGTACATTTTTCAAAAAGAAATGGAGTGGCTGATTGAGGAAGGAACTAATTGGGGCTGGGAACTGACCGTAGGCTGTGAATCACCAAGTGAGTAATCCAGCCAAAAGCCAACTGGCCTGTACGGAGATGCCCACAGTCACGTCCTCCCTGCCCTGTCTCCCGCACCAGCTGCCACTGTGTCGAAAGGCATGCTGGGTCCTCATAGGCAAGTCATCAGGGAGGGGAAAGGAGGGTGGGGGCTGTCCACAGGAAGGGCTGGGCAGTCCCCACAGGAATGGACCACGCTGACATCAGTCTGGTGTCCCTGACATCCACAGATCCACACAGGGCAGAGGGCACAGCCATTCTCACAGCCAGGAGGGTGATTATATGCAGGCTCCCAGGAGGGTGTCCTTTTGACAGAGTGGCCCTCTCAGGGGGGGCTGAGGTCCCCCACTAGGGAAAGGGACTGGCCAGGGCCAAGCAGGACATCTGGATCCCTGCCAAGCAGGCTGGGGGTCATGGCTGGACTTCAGGCCCAGTGTGGAAACCAGGACAATGGGAGGGAGCACAGCCAGTCCTGCAGGGAGGGGAGCTCCCATGCAGGCACTAGCCTGGGGCAAGGAGACAAAACTCCAACCACCTCCTCCACGGTGCCGGCCATGCTTGTCAAGAGAAGGTGCAATTCATAGACGCAGCCACAAGGTAGCGCAGTGAGGACCCAACTGCTTCAGGGTTTCAAGAGGGGATTTCAGGCCTGGGAGAATCGGAGTTTCTGGATGACTCTGGAAAACTCAGGGCTGTTGGCTAACCTCTCTTTCCTCTCTGTTTATGACTCTATTTCCGGGAACACTCATAGTTTTGATTTTTTCCACAATGGTGCTTGGTGGGGAGGGGCGGGACGAAGTGAAGAGAAAATCAAATGCCTCAAAGGGGAGGCCTCCTTGTCTGTCTAAGAGCATTTTCACCTCCACAGACCAAGTTCACCTGAGCCTGGTGAAGTATCCAGGAAACAGCTATTCCGTAAAGTCCTGTGTGGTCATTCAGAATATTTCTGATGAAAATGTGGAAGTGGCAGCTCTGAATAGTAGTTACAGTATTTGTGTTAAGCAGGAAAAAAGCAGTCTACCTGTTTGTGCATGTCCTGTGATCACAACCCTGTGAAAATATGTGGAGGACAAAAAATACTAGAAGAAAATGTACAAGAATGCTTATACTTTAGTTGTGTTTACATCGAAATTTTTGTCTCTTCCAAAATTTTTATAATGTCATTTTGTGTGTGCATGTCTGTGTAAGCAATATAATTTAATGATCTGAATAATTTTAAACATAATTTTATATCAAAATGATAAAATGGCCTTGACCCAATCGGTGATTCTCAGACTTCAGTGTACATCAGAATCTTATTAAAATAAGGTCATCTTAAACCTTATTCATAACATAAATAATCATTAAACTTATTAAATTAAAATATCTTATTAAAATAAGATTTCTGGGGGCGCCTGGGTGGCTCAGTGGGTTAAGCCTCTGCCTTCGGCTCAGGTCACGATCTCTGCTTCCCCCTCTTTCTCTGCCTGCCTCTCTGCCTACTTGTGATCGCTCTCTGTCGAATAAATAAATAAAAATTTAAAAATAAATAAATAAAATAAAATAAGATTTCTGGACCCCCCCCCTGCAGAGTTTTCTCATTCAGTAGGGCCCAGGAATTTGCATTTCTAGAACGGTTCCAAGTACTGCTGCTGGTCAGGGACAACACATGGAGAACTATTAGAAAAACAAAATAGCTAGTCAATGGCAAAACAAGACTTGAACCCAGATGTCCTGCCTTCCAGGCTGTGGGCTCTTCCAACAGAAATAACACAGACCTTCGGGGCAAACCTGGCTTCTTTTTTTTATTTCCTGGTAGGGAAGGGGGCAGAATTAACATTCACTGATACTGCATTTTGACCTTCCTCAGGGATAACCGCAGCCCAAATAATACAAAAAACCCATGATATTCATGATAACCTATTCCTCCAAAATAAAATATGGGCATGCCAAAAAGAAAGTGATTCTTAAAATGAAGAAAAATCCCCAAGCTGAGACTTACTTGCAATTAGCGGGAAAACACTAGCTGCAACAGCTAATGAACCATACATGAACCCTCCTTGGCAGGCTTGAAAACAGGATCAAGAAAATTCTTTTCAGATGAGCCGGGCACTTCCAAAAGCTGGGCAGAACCATGGATTCTCAGTTGACTAGGACTGGCCTTTCTGATTGCGAAAAACTTTCCAATGACAAATGTTCCCTGCTTCCTCGTCCCAAGAGAATCCCAGTGAAAACAACATACTGCTTGATACTGAAATACAACAAGATCAACAGCAGCAAATTACAGCATTCATTAACCACCTACTGTGTACCAGACCCCATGGTCAGTACCAAAAAACCCCATCCTTGTAGATACAAAAATGAAAAAGTACATTTCATTCCATCAAGGAGCTTCCCAACTCACGCGGAGAGAGTGGGGGGAGGTCTCTGGCTCCCTACAGCTGCGCATGGTGCATGCGTGGGTGCCGGCGTGTGTACGTAGGTGCATGCGTGCCTGTGTAGACTAGCGATTAGGAGAACCACAATTTCAATTTCAATACAACGTGATAGGTGCACAAGGAACATCACACACAAAATACCATAAGGCCCTGAGGCAGAAGAGGTCAGCTGAGGAGATACAGGAAGTGATATTTGGGTTGAGTTTTGTAGGAAAAGATGGTGGAAGGATGTGGCAAGCAGAAGGAAAAGCGGAAACCAGTCTTGGAGAGCTGAAAAAGGATCATGAAATTGGGAATCCCTGAGACATTTGCTGTGGCCCAGCGTGGACCCCTAAAAAGAAATGGCTGGAGGTGAGAGGGCCTCCGAGGCCAGGCTATGGAGTTTGGCCCTCACCCTGGAGCGACAGGGCCAACCACTGAGGTTGGTGTTTAAAAAAAAAAGAAAAAAAAAAAAGGAGGAGGAATGAGGCTGCTGACTGCCTTTTTTGTGGGGTGGAAGGCTTTATCTCTCAGCCTTGCTGAAACCGCAGCCACTCCCTCGTGGAAGCAATGATATCAGCAGGAAAACACAGGGGTGGTGCTCAGAAGTCACCAGCTCCGCAACCTCACTGGCCTGCCCAGGAACACTCAGATCTTCCTCCCAGGCAGGCCCCAGCCTTAGGCAAGTGCCTTTGAAGTTTTTGTGTTAATTGCTATTCCTTGCACTAAATTGATAGCACTAAATTGGAGGAGGGGTTTAGCTGAGGAAGTGAGGCAGGCCCACATAATAGAAACTTGAGTAGGAATCTTCCATTTAAAAAGTACTGTATTCTAAGTCTGGAAAGAGAACCGTTTGGAAATTTCACATCGCACTAGCTTAGAGACCCAGAGCAACTTCAACTTGAAAAACTCCTTCCCACCCATATGATACCACTTGCTTCTTACAACATCCCTGTAAAGGTTTATTGGGCAGTTATCAGTGTGCCCAACTGACAGATGGAAAAGTTCACCAACCAAAGATCACCAGGGGCATGCTCATCCCACTCAAGATCAAGGCTTACTGACCTTACTGCAGCAAGAAAGAATCCACCCCAGAGAAACCCTGGGGCATCACAGTGTGAGATGTTTGGGGGGACTTCTCAGTAGATTGGGTTTTGCGGGCTGAGACGGAGAAGGGGTAAGTGGGGGCCGTTCTGGCTCGGAGTCTGTCAAGGGGAGGGTGAACAGCTCAATGACTGGGTCTTCATAATTTAATAATCAGTTAGTTACTGTTAAATCACGATCACATGACTTAGTCAATAAGGATGTAGCAGGCAGGAAGGAGAGGCAGGGCTCCTGCTGGCTTGGTACAGGGGCAGCATTCAGGGCTATTGGTCGGGAGAGGGGAATGGTTAGTCACCTTCTCGGTTCCTCGTCTGTCGCAAACATAGGCATAGAAGGTCCTGGTAGCACACTGTTTCTGGTCTGTGGCCATTGTCTGTGTTCAGTTGGGAACATCTTGGTGCAGCTGCCCACGGGGCTGGTTTTTGGTGCTGCTGTGTTTTGTTTCCATTTTCTCAGACCCCGAGCACCTCGGGGAGTGTCTTTGAGGGCTCTCAGTTCCTCCGTGCCAGCTGCACAGACGTGGGGGGGGGGGGTTGCCTTCACTTCTGGTACCTCTGAGTGGTATGCAGGGTCCCTTCTAGCATTGAGACCCCGGGTATCAAAGGGACTCATTGCAAGGTCACCACAGCGCCCAGAGACCATCACTGGCTGCCTCATCCGAAGTCAGCTGTTTAAATGTTCACGGGAGAGAAAAATATGAAAGCCAAGTTCTATCCACTTTAAACATGAGACATTGCCCCCTGCCTTAACCCTAGGGTGACTCAATTGCCTTGAGCTATTCAGAGATTCCCAAACACCAGGAGGACAAAGGCACAATTCTATAGGAACAATTCAAGCAGTAAATGACCATCAGACCATTTATTTCCCCATGTGGTTTCCTCCAGGGCCAGACATGCACGTGGGCTTGCCTGAAGGGCCAGGGGCGGGAGAAGCCTCCCAACGTCCCCAGGATTCTCACTGATGCATATTTTTGGTGATGCTTAGAGCCCACACAGATATCTTGGCCTTCAGAGTATCCTACTCAGTGTCAGGGTCAGGGGAGCCTGGGACATACTCTGAGCCTCTCTGGGCCTGACCACTTCTAACCAAAGGCTTACTCTCTCCGCACCCACTATGAGTGTGGGACACACCCAGCAGCAAACCTGTGTGTGGACAAAGTTCTGGTCCCTTGTATCTCACCTCCCTTCACAGTCCCAGGTTCCCCAAAGTCAAGTTCACAAACGAGGTACACATACAGACCCAGGAAGCCTGAAGAAAGGAGAGGCCCCATGATGCCAAGACTGAAAATTCTGGGCCAACTGAAGATAATCAAGCATACTTTTAAAAACCTAAAATGTTTTTATTCACTCAAGAATCCTCTAGGGACACGGTTGCTTTTACAAACAGAGCTGGACTCTCCAAGGCTTCTCTGAGGCTTACTGATGCCAAGAGAACACCTGAGAAATCTCCTCTCGTGAGACTCCCCCCAGAGCCAATAACGGGTGTCTTGTTGTGATTCCATGACTGGGTCCCCTTGGCATGTCCATGTCCATGCCCTGGCCACCACCTTCAGGCCACACAGAGGGAGGGGCTCCCACCCCTGAGATGCATGATAAGGATGGGTGATGTCGAATCAGAAAGAGCTGGAGGTGGGGTGCATGGGTGGCCCAGATAGTTAAGCTTCTGCCTTTGGCTTGGGTCATGATCTCCAGGTCCTGGGATCGAGCCCCATGTCAGGCTCCTGGTCTGACTTCCAGGGAGGGAGGGAGAAGTCTGCTTCTCCCTCTGCCTCTGCCTCTCCCCCTACTTGTGCTCTCTCTCTCTTTCAAGTGAGTAAATATAATCTTTTAAGAAAGAAAGAAAGAAAAAGAAAGAAAGAAAGAAAGAGAATAAAGAGCTAGAAGAAGACTCAAAGGGAGGGTGGCCATCAGCCTGTTGCCTCCCTACCACCGACCCCAGGGAGACACCCAAATGACTGACTCCAGCAGGGAGGTCTACACTGATGGATGGCTTCTGGGACACAGATTTACTCATGGCTTCAGCCACACACCAGCTCTGTGCCAGGCCTGTGCCGGGACTCCAGCAAAGCAAACTCAATACTCCTCCAGCCCGCAAGTGGCTGGGGCTGCCATAACGAAGAGCCTAAACAACAGAAATTTCGTTTCTTACCGTTCTGGAGGTTAGAAGTCTGAGATCAAGGTGTTCGTAGAGTTGGTTTCTTCTGAGGCTACCCTCCTTGGTTTGTAGTTGGCCATTGTCTCCTCTTAATCTTCACATGGACTCCCTCAGTGCCTGTCTGTCCTCACGTCCTTTTTTATAAATCATACAGGATTAGGGCCCAGGCCGTTGACCTCATTTAACCCTAATTACCTCTTTGAAGACTCTATCTCCAAAGACAGTCACATCGGCACATTTGGAGGGTTAGGACTTCAACATATGAATATGGGGAGGGGTGGGGAACACAACTGAGCCTAGAACATCCGGCAAATATGTTCAAGACTTTGCTCTGACTGGGGTCCCCGGGCCCGGTACTGGGGACACTGTAGATATATCGTTGTTCTGTTTGAGCTTCGGAAAAACCCCCCAGGGGCTTTGGGGTTAGAAAAAACGGTTTATAAATATACATGAGACTGCAAAGTGAGTAGTAAGTCGGCGTGCTCTTAATCAGGCCCAAACAGGGGAGCCTTTGCTGTGGAGGTGCAGGAAGTCATGGCCCAGCTGAGAGGCCCCGGAGCCAGCTGGCAGCTGGTGGGGGGAGGGGGCGCAGCCTCTTTCAACAGCATGATTAAGACTTTCTGGCAACACGAGCAATAACTGGCAGGAAACCAAGAAGGAGCCATTTATCTGGCTCATATTGCGGGTAAGTGATAAAACTTACCCTCTGGCGGGGTGCCTGAAAGACCAATCATCTTTGCTGGAGTGTGCTCAGTGTGAGCCCATACAATGGCTCTCTCTAGCTTTGAGAGGCCATTTTCCCACACAAGCTGTCTTCAGCCAGGCTGCTTCCTCGACTCGCCTGCGCCTCAGCCAAGGGGAAAGGGCCCAAGGTCGGCTGCCATTTTGTCCGGGGTGCCCGCCTCCCTCGTCTTCATCCCCTGCAGACCCAAAAGAAAAAGGGGATGGTCCCCCATCACCGGGACAAGGCAGGCCTGGGAAGGTAAACACTGAGGCCTCCTCCTCACGTCTGGGCACTTGGCCCCTGACACAGGCACCAAATAAACCATCCGCTTCTGAGAGAGACTGTGGGTGACAAAAGAGAACCGGATTTGGACTCTAAAAGCCTGGGTCTCAGTCCCCGCCAGATCACTTACCAGCGGGAGGCTTGGCCATGTCACTACGGTCTCCAGGCGTCTGCTCGAGAGCAAGGGCGAGGGTTACAGACCCCACAGTGCTGCTGGGAGGCCAGGCTGCGATCCCAGAGGGGAAGTGCTTCGCAACTGCGTACTGCAAGCTGTAAACAAACACTTTTGAGCATCTACCCTGGACTAAGTCATCCAACCATGGGTAATGCTAGCCTGATGCATGCACTATGCCCAGCGTCCTCCCTACTTTTTATTACAAAAGTATTCAAGTAAGCAAAAGTTGAAAGGACAGTACAATGAGTTACTGTATTCTGTCCAGATAGATTCGATAATTAACATTTTAGCATATTTGCTTTATCTTTCTCTATATGCATATTTATGTGTGTGTGCACTGCAGAACCACTCAATTCCCTCGCTCCCTCTCTCACATATGAATATATGTATCTCATTCCTCTCTCTCGTTCTCTCATATATATGAGCCCACTGTCCCATGTTATTTATGGACCTCTCATCCGTGGCCCTTGGCTCATGGCTCTTTGACTACCTGCCACCACGTCTCTCTTTCCACTAGACTATGAGCCCATCAAGGTCAGGAGTGAGTCTTCATCCCCACTGTATCCCCAGGACCCACACACGCCTGGCATGGAGGAGGCTTATGGCAAATGACCACTGAGTATATGCCTCCTCATCAAAGGCTGGGTACCACACGTTTGTTTTCAGTAAATGAGTTTTAAGTCATTTCATTTAGCAAGTTCCATAGCCCTGCTGGCGATCCTGGAGAACATCCCAGAGGTCCAGGAAACCCACCTCAGGTCCTGCTTCCTTCCCCATCTGAGAACACAGGGACTCTGAAATCCCTTGGGGCTCTTTGTTAGAGGCTGCCGTCTACCTCTGTCACAGAGCTATCGACTGGCAAGGGAAGGAATGATCCCCAGATCACAGCCCACTCTGGAGAGCACACACACAGGGCCGCGTGGAAGCTGGCTCTGCTCCCATTATGGATCTTACAGATGTGATTCCACATCCTTTGGATTTCCACGGAACCGAGAAACCACTTCCAGACTAACAAGAGTGGGAAGAGGGCATGCATGGGTGTGTGTGTGTGTGTGTGTGTGTGTGTGTTCCTGTTGCCCATGAATTTCCCGCAATGCTCACTCTCTTCATAGGAGTTCTTAGGCTTCCCCCAGCTTCAGAGGTTGCTCTCTAAAGCAAAGCTTCTCAAACTTAAATGTGCACCCGAATCATCTGGGGAGCTTACTAAAATGAATGTTCTGTTTTGGTACATCTGGGATGGACTCCAAGATCTTGCATTTCTAATAAGCGTCCAGGTCATGCCAGTGCAGCTGGTCCCCCAAGTCGCACTTTGAGAAGCCAAGTTTTAAAGAACACAAAATAGCTCCTCCTTTACTCAGTGATTTCGTATTTAGCACCTACCACGAGGTAGAAGGCAGCGTGCTAGCCCTGGAGGAACGGGAAAATGGGGAGAAATACGAAGATAAAGAAGACATAATTCTTTGCCTCAGATCAGCCAGATATGCCTAATTACTAGGTCTAACATTCTGTCTAAGTTGGCTTATTCTTACAACAACCTACCACCCTCTGAAGTGCATATTGTTATTCTTGTTTCACAGGTAAGGAGGCTGGGGCGCACACAGCTAATTGTTTTGTCCAAAGGAGGAAAAGGAGGCAAGGAGATTTGAACTGTGGTCTACTTGACCCCAAGGCCTGTGTCTTTCCCCCATGCACCTCTCTGACACCTGGTCTTGAACATCTCATCATCTTCAATGACCACAATGGGGTGGTGGCAGGGAAGGGGGAGGGAGCAGATTCTAGAACCTAGCAGCCTGCTCATGGGGTCTTCTACATATTTCAGGTAATATGTGGTCCCACTGTGGTAGATCAAACATTGCTCTCACTGGTAGACCTCAGCCACGATTATGGCCTGAACTTTGACATCAAATGGCCGTGTGACTTTGGATAAACCACTGCCCTCACCTGGACTCAGAGTTGGGTGCTCTGTACCTTCTCTACTCTCTGACAAAAAGTCTTCCAGGTTCCCTTTTTGTTATGTCCCCACTTGGGGTCCACAAGCCCTAACTTGTTAGCTCAGAACCAGGAGTTTCTGGAACTTTTCTGGAGTTTTTCCTCTTTTCCTTCCTAACTTCATGTGTGTCACTGAGCTCATACCCTGCCCCCATCTTACTGCAAAAACAGTAAGATGCACTCCCTTAGGGTGCCTGGGTGGCTCAGTCAGTTAGGTGTCTGCCTTCGACCTAGGTCATGATCCCAGGGTCCTGGGATCAAGATGCCCCATGCTGGGCTCCCTGCTCAGCAGGGAGTCTGCTTCTTCCTCTCTCGCTCTGTCCCTCCCCATCCTCATGCTCTCTCTCAAATAAATAAATAAAATCTTTGGGGGGGATGCATTCCCTCCCCCAAGGAGAAGACCCAAATGAGACCATAGGTATAGAGCAGAAGGGCCCCAGCTCATGCCCCAGGAAGGAGGCACAGAGCACCTAACTCAGCACAGGCAGGGGCAGGCAGCTGCCCCCGACACGGGGCTTCCCCAGAATAGTCCACTTTATCCCCCAACACCCCTATGAGGGGAGTGCTATTATGTGCACATTTTAAAAAGGAGGAAACAGAGGCTTATAGTAGTCAAGAGACCGGCCCAAAGTCACACAGTTAGTAGGGATTAAGTGAGTTAACGTGCACAAAAACACTTAGCAGAGCATCGGGCAAGTAGTAGATGAATGGTAACTCCAACACCTTATTTAAATGGCAGAGAGAGAGTGGGAACCAGTTACCCTCATTCTCAGATACAAAAAACAGATAAGTTATAGGGAAAAGGCTCCCCTTGAGGACAAAGACCAGGCTTGGGACTGGCCATGCATGAGGAGAAAACTGCTGAGGAGAGAAGCAAAAGAATCCTTGAGAAAGGGCATGGTAGGCTCCAAAGCACACACTGTGGAGGAAAAGGGGCTGTTCTGCAGAGGTGGCGACCATTAGTCACGCTGGGGGAGGCAGCCCCAGGGCCCTTTGTCCTTCCTAGATGGCTGCTTCCCCCCAAACCCCCCCCCCCAGCTCAGCCGCTCCATGTTTTGGCCGCCACGCTCCCCGTCTGGGTAACGGAGCGTTATGAAGCATGTTGGAGGCCATCAATTAGTGCTTAACTGCGTGTTCACTGGGTTGTGTTTCCAAGGCTGCTCCACTCAAAGACACAGCAGAGGTAAATCTTGCTCCTTCTCGTTCGACGGCTTGGAATTAAAATGCCGCCCGACATCTTCTCCCAAAGAAATGGAGATTGATGGGTCATTGTCAATATCAACACATGTTGGCCATTATTTGTATGTCTCCTCGCTCCTTGGGACTGATTGCTATTTACTCTGAAAGATAAATGTGGCTTTATAACCCACGAAGGTTGCTGGGGAGGATAGGCTTGAAAGTACATTTGTTTCTTCCCTCGGAGTTTTTCATTCCACCTCCTTCCTTCAGTGTAAGCCCCACCCTGCCCCCACCCCTTGGGTGGTCCTGATGTATTTGAGGCTCTGGAACAGAGACACGAGAAGAAACCAGTCTGTCCTACGCCAGTGTGACAACACACAGAGACCTAGCACCTTTGAAGCGAGATTGCCTGTCTTATGGGCTGACACCACAAATACGTGATCTGGGGCCAGGGTTGAGACCAATGAGGAGCTTGCTTGCGGAGCAGTAGGTGGGCCCTTCTTGAACACTTGTGGCCTTCTGTGTTGGCGGGTGGCCTGTAGAAACTGAGGCAGGGACTGACTCACTTAGGTAGTGGTTCTGACAGTGGTTCTCAAACTCAAGTCTGCATCCGAATTGCCAGGAGAGTTTGTTAAAGCAGATTTCTGGGCTTCTTTCCAGACCTCCTGATTCAGTAGGCCTAGGGTGGAGCCTGGGAATTTGCATTTCTAATGAGGTCCCAGGTGATGCTAATCCTGAGGCTGGTCCTGGTTCCCCTGCAGAACTGCCTTAGAACAAGAGTGAAAAGTATTTCAGGCCGTGAGTGGGAGAGAGGAGGCTGCTGGCAGTGTTTGGCACTCTGGGTAAAGAATAGCAACATCTAAAGGGAATTTTTATCGTTTTGCTGGGCAATGTGTGATTTAAATCCTTTTCTATGAAATCTTCAGTTAAAGGTCAATTTCCATTAATAAGCTGTAAATTTGAGTCTATTTTGGAAGTGCACTGAAGTGCTAATGAGTCTGGGATCACCCAGGCCACCCATGGGTGGTCTGCTCTACCTAGATTACTAAGAAGGTCATGGTCTGCCTACTGGAATGTTCTGATAACTTTATTGGGTGACATTTGTGAGGCGATCCCTGGTGTTAATAACACGGCCCTCGGTGCCGGTTCCCACAAAATGGTCCCTAAGAGAATTTCCCTGCAATAATTAGGATTTTCTGGTGAAAGTGGGCCCAGGGCAACGATGGTGCACAGTCTAAAGACTCTGAGAGTTCGGTGTTGAACACTAGAAGGTTGTTGGAGGCATGTGATAGCTTTTGCTGTGCATCAGGGGTCTTACCTTGTAAGTCATAAGGTTACGAGTGCCCCCAGGAAATGTGCTAAGAAGAGTCATTGTGTACTGAAGCTAGGCTGACCCAAGCCCTCTCCATCGAAGGCAAAGGACTGGGGCAGGTCATCACTTGGGATTCACTACTTGGAGGTGGGCATCCCCAGAGCAGCCAGAGACCTAACTCTCACAGGATTGCGAGGCTGGTACCAAAGCAGAGGGTGCTGTGGGGATGGAAGAAAACCAACATATTTCGAGACATGGAAAAGGCAGGGAAAAATATCCCATGTTTGTATTAGTTGGGACTTCGGGGCCCAAGGACAGAAATCCAACTCCAATTAACTTAAGGAGAAAGGAGATTTACTTATTCATAAAACAAGATGTCCAAATATAGGTTTCCGATGCAGCTGGATTCATACCTCTGATAAAGTCACCCTGTCTCAGTTCTCTCTCTTCCTCCTCCTCTTCCTCCCCTGCTCTCTCTTTCTCCCTCTATTTCCCTCCCTCTCTGATGGCACTTGGGCGTCCCATGTTTCTTTGGTCCTAAGAGCTTAAAATTCCAGAGAGATTATAATATCTTATCATATAACTCTGGGAAACATTCCAGAAAGAACTCTGCTTGGCCAGGTGTTCACCCTTAAAGAGATGACTACAGCCAAAAGGATGGGACTACCAATTGGCCACTCCTTGGGTAGAATCAGCTGTACCCAAACCTGACTGAGCCCAATCCACAGGGAAAGAGCCCTTTCTCCGAAGGGGAGATTACAGCCAGACCAGAGAGGACTGGTCCCCGCTTACACACCTTCACTATGCACATTGGTCCCCTCCCCAAAGGTCTGCTGTAGCAGCTAATTCACCCAGGCAGAGCTGGCCTCAAGGGCATGGGGTGACTCCTGGTTACCTTGCAGACTCCATTGTTTGTAAGGCAATGGACTTGCAGTTGGTTCTTTAACACAGAGAAGTGCCAATGAGAGTTTCAAGCATCATTCCCTCCAGGGAAAGTAGTGAAATAAATAAAATCAATGAATAG
Organism: Martes martes; assembly: GCF_963455335.1. Lineage (NCBI taxonomy): Eukaryota > Metazoa > Chordata > Mammalia > Carnivora > Mustelidae > Martes > Martes martes. Next base: position 39,362,561 of record NC_137894.1, read on the forward strand.
GGGTGCCTGGGTGGCTCAGTGGGTTAAAGCCTCTCTGCCTTTGGCTCTGGTCATGATCCCAAAGTCCTGGGATCAAGCCCCACATCGGGTTCTCTGCTCGGCAGGGAGCCTGCTTCCTCCTCTCTCTCTCTCTTTCTGCCTCTCTGCCTACTTGTGATCTCTGCCAAATAAATAAATAAATAAAATCTTAAAAAAAATCGATGAATAAATTTTTTTCTCAAGTTTGAGAACCACTGCTCCATATATATATTTGATTCAATTTAAGTTCAAAGGCACCAGCTACTAGAAAAACAGAGACTTACAATACAGGGTTATTGATCAGTCTGAACCTAGGAGGGGATAAGCCTGAAAACTGTTTTACAGCTCTCTCATCCCTGACGTTGGCCACATACTGTCAAGTCATACTTTCCCATCCCTTAATAGCATCTTGGGCAGATTTCTTAACTTCTGGTCAGTTCTATTGTTCCAATTTAGTCTAATTTGTTATGACTTAACTCTAAAGCCTCAGTCTCACATCCGTTTGACATGTTTGCTTTTCTGCTCATGAGCTAGAGGTGTGATCTGAAGTGGAGAGGAGACATTTCTACTCTTTGATTCCTCTTCCCACTGGGGCACTGTGGGATGTGATGGGAGAGCAGGGCTGGTTCTGGAATTACTCTCTGGGGGAGCTGTCCATGGAGTACAGGTGGGGGACACAGGTGTGGGGGACACTATTCTAATTGTTTGTGGTCTGTCTGGTCTCGGCTTACTCTCGGCCCATCCGCTGCAAGTGACCTTAGCTCCAGGATGGTCCCACGAGGATGTGCTTTTGGAGGGTCCTGTCAGTGCGAACCCATCCCATCTGTCATGGAGAAGGACAGCTGTGGCTCCCTTTGGCTTCTCCAGTGGTCCATGCCCTCCCATTCCGTACTCCTTTACAGAGCCTCAGAAGCCACGGGGGTCTTCTTCCTGCTGCCGTCTTAGGGCTGAAGGGAACTGACATGAGGGAGTCCCTTGCCCTGAGTCTCTTCCCCAACCTTGCCTGAGCCTCCTGTCTTCAGAGGACACAGCCTCCATGTTCCCACAGAGCCCCACAAACTCCTATAGACACAGGTCAGACTCTCCTCAAAACTCCATCCCTACCACCAACAAGGTCAAGGGTCTCACATCTCAGCAAGCACCCAGCCTGGAGCAATGAGATGAGTGTTGCCTCCTACAGGCACCCTCACCCGCAGCCTCTGCGGGAAGGGATTCCAAAAAAAAATGCCCCTGTAATGTGACCTCAAGATGAAGAGTCACAATGGGAGGGGCAGATGTGACTTACTTTCCCACTTTCTCCGACCTTCCTTCTCCTACCTACCCCCTCCATGTGGCCAGAGGAGGTCGGGAATGGTCACTGGGTCTGCTTCTTTGGGAGTCTGGCCCCAGCGGCTGACAAGCCTCTTTAGAGAATATGGGTTGTGGAACTCCCAGTGTTTCCAGCAGAGGCTCTCCTGCCGGTTCTGCTCACTGTCCACTTACACTCACTATTTGCAGCATGTTTTCACATATATTGTCTCGGTTGACCTCGCAGGTATCGCATGAGACATCTAACCCACGGGGAAATAGGCTCAAGTCCAAGGTCACATAGTGCAGTGGTGATGGTGGGACAGGAGCTCAGCGCTGCAGCCCCGGGGCCCCTGTGCTCTTCCTGCTGTTCCATGCAGATGGCTCAGCATCACTTGTCCTGTGACTCCAGCAAACTCAAAACAACTAGCCAGAAAAACAGCTTGCTTCCCAAGGCCACACAGCAGCTGGCAGTGGAAGGTTTGAGACAAGGGGTTACCTTAGAGAAAAGACCAGTTAGTTCAGACCGTGGGTCCTGACTGTTGTGTTCCGAGGCCAAGGCCACATGACTCCAGGGAACCTTGAGCTGGCTTCAGTCAGCCAGTTGCTCCTGCCTTCCTGGGGTGGGAGAGGGGGTGAGGAAGGCTTATAAGTTGGCATTTCCAAAGCAGAGAACTGGGCATAAGCTGAAAGTGTTGACTGGCCAGACCCTGTGCTCTATTCCCAAAGAATATCCACCCAGGTCACACAGGGTCAGGGCACCATCTGTGCCTTCTGGAAGGCTCCGTCTGGAATGACTCATTTCCCACATGGTGGGTAGAGGTTCATGGTTATACTCCCTTTAGTGGCCAGAGTACATGGCCACTAATTTTCTAATTAACAGATGGAGTTGGAGCCCCTGCTATACACAAAAGGCTCCTTTCTTCAAGTTTAAGTAAAGACTTATGATGAGCATGAGACAACCCTAGGCTCTCACTCGAGCAGAAGTTCCCCCAGGGCTGGGAGGCAGTGAGGCGCCTCCCAGATGGGCTGGGATCATATTTCCCCACCTCCCTTACCCTTGACAGAGGCAGTGGTTACATTTTCAAGAATCCTGTGAGCTAACTGTTAAGCACAGCCATTATTTTAAAATTAAACTATAAAAACTTACAATTAAATAAATGATGTTTAGAAACAACAGTGGTGGGGCGTCTGGGTAGTTCAGTCAGTTAGGCATCTAACTCTTAATTTCAGCTCAGGTCGTGATCTCGAGGTCTTGAGATGGAGCCCTGCGTCAGGCTCCACACTCAGTAGGGTGTCTTCTTGAGATACTCTCTTTCCCTCTACCTCTGTCCTTCCTCCCCTCTCAAATAAATACATCTTTAAAAAAAAAAACAATATTAAATACTTGCAGCTCCTCTGTTTCCATTTATTTTACTCCATTTTACTATTACCTCTGTTCTTAAGGTTATTGACATTTATTGACATCTTTGATGGAAATACTATATAAAGATGTGCTCAAGGGCATGTCTTTCCAATTGCTAGTTAGCAACACCACTAGTAGTAAATATTTTTCCCTTTGTAGGTCATATCATCAACGACACAACTTTGCCATTGTAACACAAAAGCAGCTACAGACAGTAGATAAATGAATGGACATGACCAGGTTCCAATAAAACTTTACTTACAAAACTAAGTGGTAGACCAGACGTGGCAGGCCATAAATTGCCAGCCCCCGGTTTGGACTTAAGAAAACCATGGAGAAAATGTTAATAATGAAGATTAAACATAAAAGTATATTGTGTCTCTAGTTATTCCAATTGTAAATAAGACCAAAATGGAGGCAATATTGTTCCAGAATTCAAAAGCAATTACCTGACACAGCAAAGAAGAGTTCACATCGCTGCTGAATGACTGAAGTTCCAGTACACATCTTCACTGTCTCATTTTTGTCTTCCTCATGAATGTAAATGAAAATACCAACCACGGGTTGGCTAATGATAAAAAAGTTCAACGGAAATCACTGAGAGCTTTCTGTGAGAATCAACTGGCTATGTGGAGTTTACAATAAAGTGTATGGGATATTTATCATTATTTATAAATTTAAAATACACATCCTTGATATCAATCACATATACAATAAACACACACACACACACACACACACATATATCTCCCCCAGGGAGCTGGTTGTTAAATATTCCCATCACACTATTGCCTGAGGGACATGAACATAGAGACCTAACTGTCCAGAGCAGCCCACATTGAAGACCAAAGGCACAGTCCAGAGCCCAGGGAAGGGGAGTGATATTAGGGATGAAGGGATGATCCAGGAGGGCCCTCGAAAGTGGCATGGAAGGCCTCGTGGAGGACCTAAGGCCCTAAAGAACCATAAGACTAAAAACGAATGGTGAGTGGCTGCACTCGGAGCCAGTAAATAGTCTGAGCGAGGAGTGGAGGTTCTAGAATGCCTTGATTTGAATGGGGCTACCAAAGAGGGGCGTCAGCCCTGGGAAGCAGTCGGAATGACGTGGGGGCTGGAGACATTTCATGATGTGGGAACATGCTATGAGATTGAGTCTAAAAAGCCAGTTACAAAATGGGTTCCTTCATGTTAAGAATTTAAAAAAAAATCATTTGAAGAAAATACACTTGGGGCCCCTGGGTGGCTCAGTGGGTTAAAGCCTCCCTTCAGCTCAGGTCACAGTCTCAGGGTCCTGAGATCAGGCCCTGCATCAGGCTCTCTGCTCAGCAGGGAGCCTGCTTCCTCCTCTCTCTCTGCCTGCCTTTCTGCCTACTTGTGATCTCTGTCTGTCAAATAAATAAATCTTTTTTAAAAAGGAAGAAGAAGAGAAAACACACTTAAATGTGAATAGCTCTGGGTGATCAGATTATAACTGATTGGTTTTTGTGCTTCGTATTTTTTGGTACCTTCCTCTTATTCCGAAGTGGTGTGTATTGCTTTGATAATCATGAAAAAAGAAGTTTTCTCATATGGGTGGCAAAAAGCAGGCAGCCCTAGAGCACAAGACCATGCCTAAAGCCACAGTCAGGGACATAGACCCCTGAGGGCAGGTGCAGATGAGGGGTGTAGTGGAGACCAGGAGGGTGCCCCCCCCAGGAGGATCACAGGAGCACATGGACGACCACCACTGATGCCCCCACAGTAGCCCTGTCCAACAGGGCCTCTGCCCCACCCTTAGCCTCCTGGAGATGTCTTCTGCCTCTCTTTTCTCCCCAAGTACTAGTTTGCAAAGGTGTCCCCTCCCTATTCACAAAGCAGAACAAATTGGGAACAAGAGATTCTCTGTCTTTTCAGGGCTTTCTCATTGCTGTTTTCCCAACTGAAGAAGTATGTATTTTTTTAAAGTATACCTGATTCACAGATTTGGAAAATTGGAAGGACTCCTAGAGAACATCTAGTCCAACTCATTTCTTTTGCTAATAAGGAAATAGAAACCAAGAAGGTCAAGTGGCATATCCAAGGGTCCAGAGCAAGGTGGAAATTAGTCTCCAGCAGGGATGACATCCAGGACCTGGCACCTTTTTTCTCATCACCCAAGCGCTATCAAATGAGCCCCAGGGGCTCATGGCCAGGAAGTGTGAGATGAGCAGCCCTGGGCTTCAGAGCGTGGAAGATCCTAATTCTTCTTTAAGCTTACCCATGGAAAGCAAGATTGCCCACAAAGCCTCCAGCTTATTAGATGCCACTTGCTTCTCCAAGGTAGGGTCACAGCAGCTGATCTCTCTCCCCCATTGTAGACCACACACCCAGAATATCTCCCTCAATGCATCAGCCTCCCCACCCATGGTGGATGAGATCCTCAAAGCTGTCTTCTCCCCAAAGTCTTTCAACGATGAAGGTCATGTCATTTTGGGTTCAGTCTCCTTCATGGTTAATATCTTTATTGGCCAAGCCAGCCAGGTAAACCCATTTGGTAATCAAAAGGGTGAAAAACACTGGCTTGGTCATTTTCTCCATATAAAATTGATCAAAGTGGATATAAGGTATGGATTTTCACCTTGTGCTTCTATACCTGGCAGCTTCTGCCGTCCACACAGTTCCTTTTCCTCTTCCTCCTGGACCAAAGCCTGTGTCTTCATCCTGCCATGGCTGCCAGCTCCTTAGGTATGTTGCGCACGTCCTTCTGTGCTGTGTACGCCATGTTGTTAGTCTTAAATGATATGCTCCTGGACTGCAGGGGACATATCGGTTTATGCGTTTTCTGATCAGGAGCATCTGTAGCTGGAGGATTAAGAAATACATTTTCATGAGCTGGATAATAACAAAAATTAAATGGCAAAAGTCCTTGCTGTCCCCAGTAGCTGGAGAGCTTTAAAAAAAAAAAAAAAAAGGTACTTATTTTAGTTTTTTACTCCTACAGAGACAGGGAAAATTCCAAAGAAAAATTTGTGCCCATCTATCTTGTGCCATGCTTCTTCAAAGGAGAGTAAAATTTTAAACAGGGTCATCGAGAAGAGCTTACTAAATGTGAAGCTTACAAACTGACCTTGGGAGTCGGGGCGTGAACTTCCCCCAGCAAGATTGGCTTCTGCTCTGGCTGGAATCGCTGAGTCTCCCCACCATGACCCTCTACCTCATGCAGTGAAAGCATAGCCCAGGCAGATTAAAGCCAACAACATGAACAATTTGGTTTGTTCTTCGTACCGGTGTGCATGCTCTTGTTGCCATTTCCAGCAGGAAGCTCATCCCCATCCCTGGTCTTTCTGCCAAGTTAAACCACCTAGGACAACACCTTCTGAAGACCAGTGTCTTTTGAGGCTTTCCCATCCCCCAGTCCTCTGTCTTGGGTACGTTCAGCTCTTAGACCAGCTTTCTGCCAGAGCCAGGTCCTACTACTCTTGGTTCCTTTCCCTGTGAGGAAAGCTCAGACACCAAAGAACTCCATTCTGATGCTCTTTCCAGTAGAATCTGGGTCATCCTTATGCTCTGGGAATTACACACCCAGCACCACCCATCTCTGTCTCTTGTCCTTGACTCCCATGTTCCAACAGAATGGGGACTATGGGGGTTACAGAACCTTCCGAGGAGTCCCCTTGCCAACTACTTCTCTGGTCTTTAGGAGATGGTTTAGATGTGCATTAGATCGACCCCAATAACACCACTGAGGTCCTTACATCCGTGGCTTTATTATTTTTCTTTTATTTTTTTAAGCTTTTTAAAAAGATTTTATATATTTGACAGAGAGAAAGAGCACTCATGTGCACACAAGCAGGGGTGGGGGAGCAGGCAGAGGCAGAGAGAGAAGCAGACTCCACTGAGCAGGGAGCCCAATGAGGGACTCGATTCCAGGATCCTGGGATCATTGCCTGAGCTGAAGGCAGATGCTTAGCTCACTAAGCCCCTCAGGTGCCCGTATGGCTTTATTATTTTTCTAATGAATATTTAAGAGGAAAATTTACTAGATCATAGAATGGTCAGAAGGCCATAAATCTCCCTTTGGCAACGGATGCAATACGTTCTAGGAGGAAGGGATGGAGGACTCACTTCAGATTTTTGAGATGACATCGGTATCTTTGAGCTCTGCTGGGACAACACCAGCTTTTAGTCATTGAAAACCAGCGGCCTAGTAGACATTAGGCAGGGCTGGCCTCTCTCAGCCCAAGAAAACCGCTTTGAATTCTAGTCAGAAATCTAGTGGCCAACGTAGACCTCTCCCAGCAAGCAGGGTGTGCGCAGGAAGTTTCTCCTTAGTGATCTTGCCCCTGAGGGGCAAACGGTCGCTGGAGAGGTTGGATTTTAGGCCTTCGTTTGAGTGGGACCGTCTTTTCACAGCCTTTGAAGAAATGGCTTCATTGTTTTTTTTGTTTGTGCTTTTTTTGTTTTTTTTTTTTTTCCTTCTGGGATCCCTTTTAGAAAGTTAACAATAAATACCTGTGTACATAAAGCAAAGCCAAAATGACATAACTAGTCCCAGGCTTGGTCCAGGTTTTCTGGAAAGCCGCAGTTTCCGGAGGAAGTTGCACCCACTCCTAAAAACAAAGAAAATAAATGAGATGACAGCCCACCATCAAACAGGTGTTTTGTATTCCCCCTAGGGAGATTTTCACATTTATGGGAAAACAAATAAACATCTCCCCGAACCGGGCTTGGCCCATAAGGAAGTAGAAAGCAGCCCTGGGCTCTGCGCCACTGTTCTGGCCGCCTTTGTCACAGCGGCAGGAAGGAACTGGGAGCGCACGCCCCCTTCCCAGGGGCGCCTGAATAGACCAGATACTGGCTCCCTTTACACTTCAGGGAGGGGCCAAGTTATCTTAGAGCCTCATGGCCCTGTGCACGCAGCACGGCTTCCTCCTTGGCACGAAGGCCCCGGGCGGCCCTGGGCAAGGCCCTTGGGTTCCCGTGATATCAGAGCAAGAGTGAGATGTGAGGACAGCTGGCTGCACTTGACAAGAAGAGCTCGTGGGGCAGGGGGTGGTGCGGAGCTATCGGGGTGACAGGGGCCTAGAACGAGGAAAGGGAAGAAAGGCTCAGAGAGCAGGCAGCATGTGCGAACAGTCTTGGCGGGTTCTTGGGGCCGGGACCACCCACCCAGCTGGAGAGAAGGGGCTTGAACGTTCCAGAGCCTTCTATTCGCAGTGACTTTCTTGGCATGCCTCCTCCCCTCCCTGGTTAAAATTCCCTTTAAATTCCAGATTTCAGCTCCATGTTAACATTCCCACCCCTCTACACCTGCCTCCCACTGTTCTCCCTGCTCCCGGAAGTTCTGGACTGGGTTCTGCTCCCTTGTCCCCTCTCCTACCCAACCAGCATCCACACCTCATCATCCGAGCCCAAAGCCAAGTGTCATCCCTCTGCCCCTGGAGTTAGGACCCCTTCCTCTTTGCTTCCATCATTTCCACCTGCTTCTGGCCTGTATCACACTGTAGTCGCATCTCTGGTCGGCTTGTTCATATTTCCACCTCCCCTATCAGACTGTGAGCCCTTGGGACTAAGGTCCAGCCTATGCATAGTGCGTGGCCTATAGTGGGTACGAGGGAAATGATGAGTGACTTAACATGACTGATGGGTTAACTGGTTTAATTCATTAATTGACATCCGGGTCCAGGACAGGGGTCCTCTGGCTCTGACCCCACCCTATCTCACTAAAAAGGGTGACATTTAGTATTTACCCTAAAGGCTTTCTGCATCCTCCCTGAAAAGTGGGCACCAGGGGTCCCCTTTTTGTCTACGATCCATCAGTTTAGACACACACGCTCTTACAGCTGAATGTGCGTGCACACACCCGTACACACACACATACCCTTCTTCCCTAATTGCCCCCCAGACAAAAGCCAGAGAAATGAATGCCCCCTCCCTGCCCTGTCCTAGACCTCCAAACAGATGAGTTCTAAGCACGAGAGGCGGAACCCTCCCCGGCAGGCCAGCACCTGGGAAGTAAGGCTCAGCGGGCAGGCTAACCACCAAGTTGGCTTTCTCTCCAAAGCGGCGGCTCTTGGCTTCCCTGTCCTATGTGGGAGGGGCCCGGCCCTGCCTCTGGGGTGGCTCCAGATCATTCTCCCCCACCCCCACCCTGCCCCAGGCAGCGCTGAAGGGAAGCTGCGCACTGAGCCCTGGCCTCTGCAGGCTCAGGCAGAGGGAGCAGGCCCGCGGAACCCCCTCGAGGCCACCCCAGCCCTGCTCCCCCTCGGGGCCCTTCCTGCCAAGACAGGTCAGTGGAGTTATTCTTGGTCCCCATTAGCACTTGCACAAGTTCTGGAATTAATCCTGTATTGCTAAGTGGCCCCAGAATGCTGCCGCCTCAGCCCTGCTTTTGAAGTCATTGTGCCAGAGTCCAGGGAGGGGGCCCCACTCCTTCCTCCCCGCAGGGACCCACCAGGGCCGCAGTGCTGTAGACAGTGGAAGCCGGGGGCCAGTCCCCCAGGGACGGACGACATGCTGCGGCAGGAGCCCCCCTGCCGGACTACCATGCTCGTGTCCCTGTGGACCGCTGGGATGAGGAGACTGACCTGCGTCATTTGTCCCAGGGTCCTGACGACAGCCACTGGCTCTGAGCAGAGCACTGCCAGGGCCCCGCAGTCTCTCCAGTCTCAGTGCACTCCATGACTCCGGAAAGGGGCTCAGCCCCTCAACACTTGTTGCTAGCACCTGTCCTGCCCCCTCAAAGGATAAAAACTGATCACCTAGGGGAGTGGACTCTGATGAATAACAAAGCACGTCACCATGACTCTCTGGGCCACAGAAAACTCTCTGCGCTGTCACTACACGCCAGCAGGTAGTTGGAGGGAGGGACAGAAGACCCGTACCCATCACAGCTGATAGGTGCCAAAGAGCTGTTTCCTCTGCAGCCTGAAGGTTGCTTTAACCATGAAGAGCAAAGGACGGGCTCAAAGGCTGCACCCATTCCTCCTGGGCCTGAGCAGGAGCCACCACCGGCTCATCTCACACAGACGCTGGGGGAACCGAGGGTACGAAAGAGGGCTTCCAAGTGTCTTGGGCTAGCACCTCCTCACAAGCAAAACAGACAGAGCTGGGTGCTGGGGGGCGGGGGACGGCTGTGGCAGCCCTGGAGACTCCAGCAACCCGGGAGACTCCTTGTCCTTGTACTACATCTGGCCGGGCCCTGTGCCAGGCTGTCCTGTGTGTCTGAGAGACAAGAGGAAAGTCATCCATTTCTCGCCCAGTGGAAGCATGGTAGGAACTCGCCCAGAAACATCACGCTCTCAGCCCCACCACAGCCCTCTCCATCTTCGCTCGCTACCATCACACACACACACACAGAGGCAACGTCCCAGGCCCAACCACCGTCCCAACACCCTTTACCTTTTCTCTCCAGGTTGCCTAGAGGCCATGTTGCCTCAGGGCCTGCAGTGGCTTATCCTGGTGTCCACAGGGGGTGAGGGTTGGGGCACTCAGATTCCCCACGCCCACCCCAGCCTCATTACACTACTTCACCTGAGGATGAGCTTTTTTTTTTTAAGATTTTATTTATTTACTTGAGGTGGAGGGAGAGAGCGAGAACAAGAGTGGGGGTTGGGGTGAGAAGCAGACTCCCTGCTGAGCAGGGAGTCGGACATGGGGCTCCATCCCAGGACCCCAGGATCGTGACCTGAGTCCAAGGCAGACGCTTAACTGACTGAGCCACCCAGGCGTCTCCTGAGGATGAGTTTAAACCAACAATAATAAACCCTTTCTGCCTTATTATTCATCTCTCCAACCGTCCTCCTCTTACTCCTTCACAACACTTGCTTCAAAGGGTGGACACCCCCTGCTTCACTCCTCCGGGCTTCCTTGCCTGAGGCTCCATCCATTTGCTGAGAACTGACTCGGGCCTCCCCTTCCCAAGGAGACTTCCGATCGACCCCCTTCTCTGACACTGTTACTCGTGGCTAACCCCTACTGAGCACTTACCAGGCGGACAGGTGCTAACCCCATCTGCAAGAACCATTGACTTTCATCTCGATGACCCCAGGGCCCGCATTCATCCGAGGAGGAAACTAGGCTTTGCGAAGAAGATGGTGAGGTGCAGGTGGGAGTGGGACTTGGAGCTCCAGCACCGACCGCCTTGGGGAGGCGCGAGCTCCGTGCATCAGTGTCCGCTTCTAACCACTCCGCTATGGAGAAAGGATAAGGAGACATCCCCTTAGAGCACATGCCGCTTTCCTGGTCGGCCCCGCTGTCACTTTAACACCTGTCTAGCACCTTGTCCTGTCCTCGCAGGCAGCTGTCTGTGCCCATGAGGGTGTCAGTACCTTTGAGGGGAGGCTGCCTTCCTACAACCTGGAGAGCCACTCCCAGGGCAAGTGCCATCAGTCTTCCAACCGGCTCAGCGATTGAAGTCTTCAAATGGGAGTGTCCGCCAAAATGCTTTTGCCGCTCTAGGAGTCTATGCCCTAGACCAAATCAAGCTTTTGGAATCCGCTCTGCTCTTTCCTTTCCCACTCTCCTGCTGTGGGGTGTCCATAAGGTGACAACCCAAACAACCCCAACTTCTTGCCCACGGCTCACCCTCAAGCTACGGCACCTGCTGCATTTCCCTGCTCAGAGCCCCTGCAAGCAACCCAGGGTCAGCCACTCTCCTCCTCTCATCAGGAGAGTGTCTCTCCTCCTCCTGGAAGCTGACCCGCATTCATCTCATCTCATCCACTCCCTTCTCTCCAAGCCCTCCCCTGCTCTCTCCTTCAGGGACCCGGCGCTGGGTACCTACCCTACCCACCAGCTTCTCCAGCTTCCCATCACTCTCTCCCTCAGGGACCCTCACCTGCTTTGCTCCTCTGGGAACAAACATCAAAGAAAGGCACTCATTCATCTCTGAACATTTGATTTCCCAGGACATCGCGCGTGACTCTCAAAATATGAGGTCAATACAAACACAAGCATTTAAATGGCCTGATATTAAACGCTTCTGACCCAAAGAGTAAAAAGCTTTTGCAGCGATTGTTCCATGGATACGAGAGTCACAATGACAGGTTTCAGAGATGAAAGTAATGGTTCAGAAAATGGAACTGTAGAGAAGGCACAGATGAAGGGCAAATAACCCCATTTGAAATCCAAAGCTTTCACTTGAGGGGGAGAAATTGCCAAAAGCACGGTTTTGTGTTAAAGAGATCATGACACAAGGAGCACACACTTGCTGCCTGCTTGAGTTTTCACCCCTGCCCGTATGTGTGTCACTTTCCACCTTGAAGTGGTGTGGCCTTTGTTGTGGCTGTTGCGCAGGCCAGTGACGCCCGTCATGTCAGTGCCACGGACGCTGCCCGAGTGAATGAACGGCCCCCGAGAGAGAGAGAGCCTAGCTCTCCCCAGCCACCTGGTGAACCGAACCAGATACCAGCCTGCTCTCCCACATCAGTAGACACCAGCAGAACTTCTCACAAAATGACAAACAACTAGTACAAGCAAAGCATTTTGTTTAGAGCAAGATTTAAAGACACACGAGCATTAAGCATCTGAAATGCTGTGTTTTAGCTGTTATTCACCTCAAACTAAGCCCGTCCTTGAGTCCTCTCACATTTCTGCAGAAGGCAACTTTTCTAAGAAGGCAAGTTTCTTGGGGTCAGTCCCTTCCAGGTTTCTTGTTTTTCTAGAACTTTCTGTGGCTTCATCAGGCATCAAAACAGGTAGGGTCTTTCTTCTACTTTACCTCTGAAGGCCAAATAAAAGAATATTACTACTGGTTTGCAGTGGGGTAAAGAAAAACCCATTATTGAAGGCCTATCACTTGACTTTGGGGCTCCTCCAGCGACCAGAGAAAGAAAAAGATTCTCTGTCGCATATACCTTACATTTGCTCATGTCACTCTTGTCCTTCCAATCAGAAGAGGTTGTTTACTGCCTCCCTACCCTCAGCTCTTTGCCCTTTGGAGCAGGATGTGTTTATTGATTGATTTTTACTTACAACTGGTACTTAGGATTTGCAACAGTTTTTAAACTTGGTTTCCGACACAGACTGTGCTCTTACATAGTCCTAATGAAGGCTTAAGATTTAAAAGATCACATTTAGAGAGAATTCCATGAAATTCCAAGGGAACAATGGAAAAGATTTTAAATGGGAAATTTAAGTGATCCATTAGGGGCACCTGGGTGGCTCAATGGGTTAAGACTCTGCCTTCTGCTCGGGTCATGGTCTCAGGGTCCTGGGATCGAGCCCTACATCGGGCTCTCTGCTCAGTGGAGAGCCTGCTTTCCCCTCTCTCTCTGCCTGCCTCTCTGCCTACTTGTGATCTCTGTCTGTCAGAGGGAGGGAGAGAGCAAAGAACTTAGACCAGGCATCCTCACTCCTGGGAAATCAGCTATCATGGGAAGGCTCAGACAAGTCCTGGGGGTCCAGGGACCCGGAGGTTAGTCTGAAAGGTCAATCATCACAAATAACACATCTGAAGAGTGCTTTCTGTCCTCCGTCATCATCTCTATTCTCTCCAGTGTGTGGTCAATCTAGGTATAGTGCCCAGGAAAGTAGAGAGAGAATCATAGGCCCTAGTGTCTATCACTTGTTTTTTTAAGATTTTATTTATTTTTTTGACAGCAAGAGGGAGATAGAGTGAGAGAGCACAAGCAGGGGGAGCAGCAGGCAGAGAGAGAAGCATGCTTCCCACTGAGCAGGAAGCCCAATGTGGAGCTCGATCCCAGGACCCTGGGTTCATGACCTGAGCAAAAGGCAGACGCTTAACCAACTGAGTCCCCCGGGCGCCTCCCCACCACTTCTAATGAACACCGGAACAGAGCAGGGAGATCTTCCGATGGATATCTAAAAATGCTCGGAGGTCCTATCAAGCCCCATCGCTGATGATGGAATTCCAGTTCTAAAATAAGAAGACTTTGTCCCAAAATCAACAGATGCTTGGGCTGTCATCATTTTGCTTGTTCTAAACTCATTTGTGATTTCACTGTAAAGTCCCGTCTGTGTGATTAATAGGCATCACTTATATAAGATTATTCGGAAAATCTTCCTAGTCATGAGCTATCTCTCCATCTCAGTGACTTGTCCTGTACAGTAATGCAGTGGGGCATTCTGAAGGAGCACTTGATGAACGTTCTACCTCTTCAACCTAGAGGGTTTTAGAAATCCCCCATGCTCTTCAAGATGTCCTTTATCAGATACCTCAGTTCCATGAAAGGTAGATTAATGGTTTCCATCTTGCATACAGTGCATTCCCTAATCGCTTATAGGACCTTGGACCAGCTACCTTGCCTAACAAGTCTCAGTTTTCTCACCTACAAAATTAAAGTAATCAACAGACTACCTTATTTCCATAGCTTCTTTAAGTTCTAAAGATCCAGTGTTAAATACTTTGATAGTGATCTTGACCAAACAAGCATGACAGACCACAAAGACAGAAATTCATCTGGGTTGATACCCATTAGGTCGCAGACGACCAATTTATAGGTTGTCGAGTTACTCATTGCCGAACGTGTCGTGACCTTCTCCACACTGAAGGTCATCTATTTTTCTGCCCATTCACGTGGCCCTATTTCATTATGATCTTCAGCTGAGTATTTTACCCCCTGGGATGCACAGACCTTCTTCTTTCTCTTTCTGAATAGTATGAAACTCTTATATATTATATATTATTGCGATTACTAAGTAAAGTCACTTTTTACACCTCTTCATTCAGAAAATTATCCCAATTTTTTATGATGCCTTTATTCTAATGAATAACAATTCCAACTTTCAAAGTGCTTTTCAGACACCCACTGACTTACCTGACCCCTCACAACAATCCCGTTTTTGTTTTTGTTTTTTTTTAATAAAAGTATTTGTTTCGCAACATTCCTACCCATGTGTGATAGTTATAACAACTTCTTTCCCTGGTAAACTTTGGCATGAAATTTCCTCAGTTTTTTGTGGATTTTTTAAAAAATATTTTATTTATTTATCTGACAGACAGATATCACAAGTAGGCAGAGAGGCAGGCAGAGAGAGAGGAAGGGAAGCAGGCTGCCTGCTGAGCAGAGAGCCCTATGCGGGGCCTGATCCCAGGACCCTGGGATCATGACCTGAGCTGAAGGCAGAGGCTTTAACCCACTGAGCCACCCAGGCGCCCCTTTTTGTGTTTTTTGTTTGTTTGTTTGTTTGTTTGTTTTCTGACAGTCAAAATGTTTTTCATTCATTGCACTCTTCCCCAAAGACTTGCTTACCTGGGGAAAGAAATCTGGTAGACCAATGAAACCTGAACCCAACTCACAGAGGGTCATTGGAACGGAGAGTTGGAGTGGCCTTCGGGGATCATCGGTCTCACCCATCCCTGAACACGGGCTCTCTCACTGCCAGGACCAAAAGGTGCTTGCCTCTGGGGCTCCCCTATGTTGGGGTGCAGAACCTTTGCTTACGGGCTCTTCTCTGTGAACACCCCGACTTGCTCCTGAGGTCACGATTTCTAATTTGCCCATATCGGGTCCCCCTTGGTAGCTTTTCCCGGTCCCCTGTTGCCAGCCTCTTTTTTTGTTGTTGCTTTTCAAAGCCACCCTTTTCCCAAGATGGCCGCTTTGACTTAATGAATCAGCTGCAGCACTTGTGATCCGCGGCCAGGTTTTCTGGGCTTCCACCAGGCTTTTAAAGAGCCCTCTGGTCTTCCTGCCGGTTGTTTGCTCTGCTCCTTTTTCCTCCTAATTAATGCCTTCGTCTTATCTGAGTGGCCTGTTCTCAAACATTGCAACTGAGTGATTGATGTGTTTTGTTGTGTTTTCTTTTGGAGCCCTCCCTATCTGCCCAGACTTGATTTAATTGGGGTTTGCTCACTGTGATTTAGACTGATTCACCCACTAGGTATCCCTTGCATCAAATCCTGCTTACCACTTAGAAAAAACCGCAGCTAAAGATTGTTTGGCAAGCCTCAGTGTTCACAGGGTTTCCCACCGAGGGTCAGGGTTGGCTCCACGGTTGAGAGAATGGATTCTGGGCTCAGTTGGAATTGCCTGTGACACGGGGCCCTTGACAAGGTAATGAAGCTTCCTGAACTCCAGTCTCTGAACCTGTAAAATAAGAATGATAGGACCTACTTCATAGAAATGTTGAGAAAGTAAGTTGAAATGGTGCACGGAGAAGGCTCAGCACCTGGTAAGGGCCCAACGAGAGTTATTCTTGATTATGCCACTCGACCCTGGGGAATAGGCAAAGCAGCTCATCTGATCCCCAGATTATGGATGAACACATTGGGCCATAAAGGTCACATGGCTTACCCCATGTCACGTAGCAGGCACATGAACCGTGGCAGTCATGGACCCCCAGGCTCACACTCTATCCTTTTCCCCAGCAATGCCTCTCAGAACCAAGACCTACATTCTCCACAATAGTGGTTCCCAAAGCGTGGTCCCCAGACTCCCAGCATCAGCATCACCTGGGAACTTGTCAGACATGTCTACTTTTGAGTCCCAGACCTAATGAATCAGAGGCCCAGCAATCTGGGTTTCAGCAGGCCCTCTTGGACTCTGATGCAATCTCAAGTTTGAGAACCACTGCTCTACAGAATAATGATTCATCTCTTGATCTAACTCCTGAGATGGAGGAAAGCCCACATATCCTGGTGTGATCCCTAACATGAGTTCACCCTTCCAGCCCTCTGACAGTATCCCCTTTGTGACTGATTCCTGCTGATACCATTGAACTGTGGAGTGGTTCTCACCCCTGGACTCACAATAGAATATCTTCTAGGGAGCTTTTTAAACACACAAAGGCCCACCCCAGTCATAAAGAGTTCAGTCATAAAGATAACTAGGAACTACCCTCTGGACACCCAATGGAACTCTGCTAGCAATCTGGAAATATGTTTACCTCATTAAGGTTTGTGTGCTTTACAATCCACTTTCAGTAAATTGTTTCTTCCCTTCCTGCACACCTTGGATCCTCTGCCCACTTATTTGCACAGCTGCTAGCATTTGCACAGAGTTATTTACTTATCCTCAGCTTTGCTGCCCTGTCCACACCCAGAGTTATTCTGCTTTATCTAAAGATAGTGACAAGATATGATAAGCACTCAACACTGACTCACTATAATTCTTATTTTTCTTCTAACTTAGAAGTTAGAATAAAGGCAGATAGTTTTACGAGCATGTTGGACTATTAAGGATCCTAAGGTCACTCCTTGGTCCTCCAGGGTCACAATCATCATACACAGGGTACTAGGGACCTAACAAAGAACACAGTGTCAACCTTTCTCACCCTCACAAGGGACAGGACGATCTGGCTTGGGCCTGAGGCCTGAGTGAGGCCTTCTGCTGCAGCCCTACTGATATTGAAGGTCAGCAGCCTCCAAAAAAGGGCCACCTCCCCCTGACCAACTGGCTTAGATAAGGACGCTGAGAATCTTGGGGTTGCCTTATGTAGCCCAGGAGGCCTGGCCACTGCATTCACAGCCAAGAGCAGAGGAAGACCTTGGCCTTTGCAGGACTCCATCTATAGAAGTGGATAGTAAAAATGTGGCCTGTGTATTCCCGTTAACAAATACAGCTCCTGGGGAAGAGACAAGAAAAGAGTAGAGACAAGGCGGGTGCTCCCACGCCAGCACTTCCCCCAAGGCTGTAGGGTTGATGGACACTGAACCCTGGAGAGACCAAGAAAAACGTTCCTGTACATGGGCACAGCCAGGTTTCATGGGGCCCAAAGCCCCATAGAACTTTGAATAAGAAGGGGAGGCTCACTTTAAGAAAAAGAATACAAAATTACAAATACAATAGGCATGAAATTTCAAAAGGGCCTTGCACACTAGGGCCTAAGTTCAAATTCCTTTTGTCCCAAAGTACCTTCCCCTCCACCTAGATTCTTTTAAAAACTGTTCTGGATTTTTCTTTTTTTTTTTAAGTCGATCACCCTCAGGTGTGTATATCTTTCACAATGCTAGATGACTTTCCCTCATCCTCATTATCTTCACGGAATATATTCTTTGAATTTCAGAAGACTCTGTAAATGGGAAATTTGTTCATAAAAGAGGGTGTTCACAAGTACAAACACAAAGACCAGCATTTAATTTATTGACTTCATTTTTTACAACGTAGTGAATTCACATGGTCCATTGTTCAAAAGGTATAAAAGGATATAAAGTGGTAAGTTCTGAGCAAGTTTTGTAAACTTCAAAATAAAATGCATTATAATGGCACCTGGGTGGCTCAGTCGGTTGAGTGTCTGACTATTGGTTTTGGCTCAGGTCATGGTCTCATGTGCCATGAAATCAAGCCCCACCTCAGGCTCCCCAGTCAGCAGGGAGTCTGCTTGAGGATTCTCTTCCTCTGCCCCTCCCCCCACTGTTACTCACATGCATGCACACTCTCTCTTTTCTCTCTCAAATAACTAAAAATAAATCTTTACAAAATTCATTATTATAAAATGCATTTTTTTCTGTCAAGAAAGTAATACTTGCGGGACGCCTGGGTGGCTCAGTCAGTTAAGCGTCTGCCATCAGCTGAGGTCATGATCTCCGAGTTCTAGAATTGAGTCCCATATTGGGCTCCTTGCTCAGTGGGGAGCCGGCTTCTCCCTCTCCTTGTGCTCTCTCGCTGACAAATAAATAAAATCTTTTTAAGAAAAGGAAAAAAAAATACTTGCTTAATACAAAGTTTTTAAAAACAAAAATGCAGAAAGAATCACATTTTAACCCATTATCCAAAGTCAAAATTAAAGATTTTTCCAAACACCTGCCAAATATGAGTAGCTAAAGGTGGAGACTTGTTCTTTTTTCTGTCTGCCTTTCGTCTTCCTAACAGCTCAGACTTTCCAATCTTTCCAGTAATGAGTAAGAAAGAGGCTTCCTTAGAGAAAGGTGGAAAGAATTGGAGCATAGTAACATTTTGTGGGGAAAATTATAAGCTATTGAAATGTATGGAGGCAAGAGGCCTTACACAGTGATCTGAGTCTATACCAAAGATGGTAAGTGGCTTTCAGCTCAAGGAGCAATTCTATTCCATCGGGGATGACTGCCATGATACCAGGCTCAGTGTGAAGAATGCTGTGATCCATTAGCCATGTCTGTCATGGTCATGGAGCAGTGGGGGGTGGGGAGGGGACAATCAGAGTGCCACACACATGTCATAGTGGTCTAGGCGTAAGTGGAGGTTTGGCTCAAAGAAACACCTAGAGTCAGAGCTTCAAAAAATGAGAATCAACTGAGTAAATTAACTAAAGCAAACAGAAATATATGGCGATCCGATCTTCATTGTCTAAAGAGCCCTACCGAGGGCAGGTGCCTGAAGGTCCTCCACCCATCCTCCCCCTCACCCACTGATAGCTGTCCTTGTGGGCAACACTCCCCCAGCCAGTGCAAGCACATGCCCTTTCCCTTCCCTAACGCCCCTTGGGCTCCTCTCCTGCTGGATCTTGCTGTCTCCCCATTGGAGTGCCCAGGGGGCAGGGGCTGGTCATGTACTTCCTCCCATTACCTTCCTCCAGGCCCCACACAGAACCCCTCACCCCCACAGGATCTGCGCTTCCCAAACTTGACAGATGTGACGAAGCCCTCTGGCTCCAGAAAGTGTCGGGTCACACTCCTCAGCCCCTCACACATTTACCGAATCCTCACTCTGACCTTTGTATTCAGAGATGAAGATGATTTAGACCCTTCCCTCAAGGTGCTTACAGTCAATGAGGGGAGTAAAGCACAAACACAAATCATTATAATTAAATAATAAATTATAGTACTATAAATGTTATCAATTCAAAATGCAATTTTAATTAAATTATGATATTTATTTAAATTAAAAACAAGAGGAACTAAGTGCCAGGTATGGATGCTAAGCATTTTGCTTATATACTGTACTTACTATAATCTTCACAATGGCCCTTTGAGGCTTACTAATATTATCCCCATTTCCAAATAAAGAAACTGAGGCTTAGAGAATTTAAGTCACTCACCAAAATAGTCAATGAAGAAGCCAAAATTCAAACCCGGGTCTGTTGTTAATAAGAGGTGAAGGGAGTCATTTCTATTTGGGTTTGACTAAGAAGGGTGAGTGGTTTGGGGCACATTGAAACCACCGT
The DNA here is from genome assembly GCF_963455335.1 of Martes martes. Classification (NCBI taxonomy): domain Eukaryota; kingdom Metazoa; phylum Chordata; class Mammalia; order Carnivora; family Mustelidae; genus Martes; species Martes martes. Next base: position 39,382,272 of record NC_137894.1, read on the forward strand.
CAAGACCCCCACCCTCCAGCATAGTCAGAGGGGAGCTGGATAGCAGTCAAAATTGTCCACTGCCATCCCAGCTACGGAGACCCAACATTTCAACCCAGGCTTGCCCCACCCGGGGGCCCTGCTCCCAGCCCCCTGCCCCACCCCCTGAACACAGCTTATCAGCTCAGAGCCTACTGGGCTCTGAGCCCAGTGGCTCAGGCTACTGGGAGCAAGTGGTTCCCGCATTTGCTGCGCACAAGCTGCTGGGGTGGGTTTTATGAGACCAGAGAGAGGCGGGGAAAACTGATGAGAAATCAGAGATCTGCCAGAGTCGGGAGATGAGCCACAGGAAATGCTTTCGTCTAAAAATATGCCATTTCTGAAAGGAAAACAGTCATTAGAGGGTGTGAGAAGCCCCCGTGGCGAGGAAAGCAAAACAGTGAGACTCACTGGGAGGCCAGTGGAACAACAGAGAAGCCCATTACCCACCCACTTCCTGCGCGATTAGTGAGACTTCAGGAGGATGAAAGACGCGCAGACAAAATGACAACCCACAGACAGAGCTCCAGGGGGAATGTCTGGGGACAGCATCCCAAGATGCAGCCGGGAGGTAGGAGGAGAGGAAACCATTCCACTTAATACTGTTCTCGCATCAGCTGGTTCCGCTATAGATTTGGCTAAAATTTCCCGTATACTTCCTGTATACCAGGCACAGTGAGGGGCTTTGCAGGCATCATGCTCTGTAATCCTTCAGGCCACACACTAAGGAGGAGAAGCATGTGCCTTAGAGGTTAGGTGACCTGTCCAAGGTCAGATAGCTGGCAGGGGACTGAGATGGGTCTTTCTCCCGGGTTCCCTTACCCCAAGTTTCTCCCTCGTTTCCAGTCTGCCAGGCAGCCTCTGATAAGACCAAGGATCCTGACCATCCTCAGCCTACCCAAGTGGGGGCTAGTCACTCCCATTTCCCTGGTGGATTATGGCTGTTTCACATCCTTTATTTCGTCTTGCGTCATAGCAGATCTTGTTAAAAGGAAATTCGCCATCGTTTGTTCATGCCTCGTTGTCAGCTAAAACACGCGGCTGCCACACCAGCTCCTTCTACTCAGTTTCAGAGCCGGATGAGGTAGAAGTTAGAAAATGCCTGTTTTCTGCTTGCTTTAATTTGGGAAATTGCCTGACTGAGCAGTAACTGAGTTTCATTTTTAGGATAAAATACTTGATCTCCAGGGGAGTCAGGCCTCAAGCAACTGATTTTTACCAGGTCACTTCTCCTTGACCTCTGAGGACTGGCCTGATTCTTGGAGAAAAATTTAACCATATGCCAGTCTGCAGGGATCTACAAGTCCCTTCATGGTCTGGTCCACCTAATTCTCCAGCCCGATCTCATCTTCCTCGGCTCCCATCAGGGGGACCTCTAACCACCCCACACACACCTTCCCAGGCTCAAGCTTTCAGCTCCTGCCCCCAAAAGGCCCACCTCCTCCCCACAGTTCAGCATTCCCAAGCCTGACCCACACCAAAGCCTCCACCACCCACCTTGCCTCCAAGACAGAAGTAATGACTCAACTCTAAGAACAGTAATTATTATTATTATAGCTTGCATTTCTTTTCTTTTTTTTATCAGAGAGAGAGAGAGATCACACAAGCAAGGGGAGTAGCAGAGGGAGAGGGAGAAACAGGCTCCCCGCTGAGCAAGAAGCCTGATGCGGCACTCGATTCCAGGACCCTGGCATCATGACCTGAGCTGAAGGCAGATACTTAGCCAACTGAGCCACCCAGGTGCCCCAGAGCTTGCATTTCTTGAGCTGAGTGCCTGACACTTCACAAGCTCTCTTTCATTGACTCCTCTCAGAACCCTACCGTGTAGGTATTACTGTGATTTCTCCCCATCTCACAGATGAGAGGTCTAAGACTTAGGGAGGTCATTCAAATTGCCCAAGGTCATAGAGTTAGTAAGCATGGGAGCCAAGAATTGAACTCAAGAGTCTAGTTCTAAGCCTATAACACACCGTCTCCCCCAGGGGCGTTTGTGCCACAGACCACCTCCCACCTTGCTGTACTAGAAGTTCTGTGAATTTGCTTTGTAACCTTTACAGAGTTGTAATTCAGTGGACAAATATCACTCATAATATCTCCTACCTCCAGGAACACTGAGCTCTCAGGAATGAATGAATGAATGAATGAATGATGAGAAAATGTACATTAGACTAGAGAGGCAGGCCAATTTTTATAAGCATTAATGGACTGTAGTGTCCATAAAGATCCATTAAGTACCAACCATGTGGCCCACATTCTGATGGCCCCAGGGTTGAAGTCCATTGGACTCTCAAATGTTCGATGGACATTTTCCAACCTGCAAGACCCAGATCTCTACTGAGCACTGATTTTCAGTTTCCTGGCAGCTTCTCTGCTCATTATTGCTTGGCAAACAATGTAATTTATGCATGAGACACACGTATTAAGATGCAACGTAGTTATTCCAACTGTCAAAACTACTAAATTGAATTGAATGGCAATAGACTGATAGTTCAACCTCTGCAGGAAAAAAAAAATCCAATCTGAAAATAGTCAATTCAATAGTACTTTATAGACATTGCTAGAAACAACCGTATAAACAGCAGGAAAGGTGATGTCACAACTATCATTCAGTAACACATGGAGTTTTGGTGTTCTGCACCAAGATGCAGACCACTGAAATGCAAAGTTAATTTGTCCAAACAGAAATTCTAATAAATACCTTTGATTGTTCCTTTGTCTCTATCCTTTACCAAAGACAGGCAATTAGCGGCGTTTGCAATATTACAAGCAAATGAAATTGGGTCTCTTCCCAGCCTGCCTACAAAGGACTTCTATAGCAATAAAAATAATCAATTGGATTTTTCATTTTCTGCTGGGTCCGTGTGATTTCCTTAATAATGTCAATGCAGATTGTAATTTGCAGGGAAAAATAAATACCACTTGCATAAGGCGTGAAATTTCAGGCCACAGAAATGTCATCTTTTCTTACAGAATTGTTTCGTTACAAGGATATGCAGTTTGGATGGCTTGAATAGACCTCAGGTCTGGTGCCCAATTTGTCTTTCATAGACTGACCTATATTTTGTCTCTCAAACGTGTCTTGTGTATTTCTCCTTTTGTACTTTGGCTCTGCAGCAGTTAGCAAGGGAAAGCACCACAGCGAGGATCAGAACGCTGACATCAAACCCCCAGTTTGCTCACACACTAGCCCGCCGACTCAGGTCTAGTTACCTCCCAGCCCCAGAGCCTCAGTTTGCTTGTCTGTAAAATGAGGCATACAAATAGGAAAGTGCCAAGAATCTAAGTTCTCCAGACTACTAGGACATTGCCCGGCCTACGACAGGCATGCAGTATGTATTGCTTGAGCAAATGAATGACTGTGTGTCTCACACCATATCTGGCATGTGGTCAGCACAAACTAATTACGGCTTAGAAATTAAAAATCCATCCCTCACCTCTAACACCCACCTTCTTCCTCTTGGCCCAGAAAACTCTTACTTGATCTCCAAAGTTAGCATCAAAATCTGCTCCCTCTGAGAAGTCTTCCCAAGAGCACACCAGCTAGAAGTGGTCTAACTTGCAAGACATTTGTTGTCCATGAGCCTCATTTAGAATGTTGGCTCCTGGCCTTGTGACATTGCTTCTCTTCTCATAAGGGATTTGTTAGGTACCCAGTTAGATTACAAGTTTCTTGAGGGCAGGTCCAAAGTCTTTGATTCCTGATGATCCCTACAGCTCTTGGAAAAGAGCATGGCATATAATTGATTGGGCAAGGAATACACATATACCTCTTAGGTCATATAGGTAGAAACAGCTCATGAAAAGAAGGAGGTCCCTAAGCAGGTGTGTGGAGCCGCTGGAGCCACTCGAGCTCTGGGCACTGCTTCCCTCCTCACCTGGCCCATCCGCCCCACGCATGCTCCTGGGGACAACAGGAGACCACAAGACCCCTGGCATGTGCCCTCCAGCCCTCTGATGGAGACATCCAATGTTTCTGAGGCAACATTCATGGCAAACATCTATAGCAAGTCAAAAAACTTTGTGGTATGAAATTATCCCAAAGATCAATACCAGTCCCTCGCCCTGGGTTTGGGGAGTTTTGCAGGAGCTCAGGATTAGAAGTCAGGAAATCTATGTTTGAGACCTGCCTCTATCACTAACTGGGCCTCCTTGAGCAATTAAATCTCACCCAGAGCCTCACACAGATCACTGGATGATTTCTCAGACCTGGCCAGCCTTACAACCTCCCATCAGGGATGCGTTAGGGGAGCCCTTTCTCAGTGAGAGGGTAGAGGTGTGTTTCTGAGCAATAGTGTGATTTCCAGCCTAAACTACTATCTCCCTAGTGATGTGGATATAAAATAAAATGATGTGGGTATAGAACAAGTATTTCCTATATTCCTCAAAGTTAACCAACCAAATCACTAAATTCTTCAAGAAGGGAATCGATAATTTACATTATCTTTTTTTTTTTTTTATTTGACAGACAGAGATCACAAGTAGGCAGAGAGGCAGGCAGAGAGAGGAAGGAAAGCAGGCTCCCTGCTGAGCAGAAAGCCCGATGTGGGGCTCGATCCCAGGACCCTGGGATCCTGACCTGAGCTGAAGGCAATGGCTTAACCCACTGAGCCACCCAGGTGCCCCAATTTACATTATCTTTAATTCACTTTTATCATTCCTGAAATGAAATGCAAACCACAAGAACAATATAGAGTATCAGATACGATCCTCCCTCTGTCAAATGCCAGGTTACTAAAGATTAAGATGGGATCACTGGTTACAAAAGTTGGACAGGTCAGTAAAGTGGCCATGGAGGGGAGCTTTTCTAAGGCTCAGTCCCCTTCCAGGAGGCTCTGTTCTGACATTTGGCAAATAAGCAATTGACACCTTGTGCTATGATTTAGAATCACACCCATGATCCTGAAGAGAGAAGGGGACTTTGCCCCTGGCAAAAGCTTCCAGGAGCATGCACACATGCACCCCTAGAGGCATGAGTAGGGTCAGAAGGGAGTGTGTTGTCAGGATAGAAAGGGATCACCTGTGTCCCTTCACCCAGTCTCTCTCATTGCCACATCACTGTTCAGCATACAGACGTCATTCCCAAAAATAAACCACAGATAAAAAGTAGAAAGATGGTTCTCTATTTTTTAGGTAAATTTGGGGAGTTCAAGAGCCCAGCGGCCTCCAACGATACCATGTTCATTGAGTAAAAATACCTCTTAGGAAGTTGTCCTAAATCATTTTTTTTAATTAGTACTCTTTTTTTCCTACTAAGTATTGGTAATTTAATAGCTCTGTGAAAAGTCCTATTGAAGCAAGAAAACTGAGTGTTTTCTAATTTCTTCTCTGGGAGATTTAACTATTAATCAAATATCTTAATTGTCTCCGTACTTAAAAAGGGCATACTCAAAGTGACTTTCCCAGCCACCCCAGATCATTCCTCAAGTTTTTATTATCTGTTTTTAAAATGTATACCCAAAGTGGACTCTCTTCTTGAGGACCGAGCTGTTTGAGAAAATTTCTATGGAAATTTTGTGGGAAACCACCATCAGTGTTGAGTCTACCCGAGAGGGCAGGGCACTTAGAACCTGGGAGAATCATCCCCTGCGATCCTGTTTGTTGGCCTGTTGTTCTAATGGGTACAAGTAGAGTTAAGCAGGTAGGTCTGCCTTTGGTGTTTTGTTCTATCCTTGACATCTCAACCCTTCTTCATCACGTTATCCCTTTCCAGCTCTATCGGTCAATAATTCCCTGTGCTCAGGGCACTTTTCTGGGCACCAGCATGCAGAGAGAGGCCTAGGCCATATTCCCTGCCTTCAAAAGGACTTTATGCTTGGGGCACCTGGGTGGCTCAGTGGGTTAAATCCTCTGCCTTCAGCTCAGGTCATGATCCCGGGGTCCTGGGATCGAGCCCCGCATTGGGCTCTCTGCTCAGCGGGGAGCCTGCTTCCCCTCTCTCTCTCTGCCTGCCTCTCTGCCTACTTGTGATCTCTGTCTGTCAAATAAATAAATAATCTTTAAAAAAAAAAAAAAGGACTTTATGCTTAAGAGGAAGAGGGGATGAGCACGTCTGACTAAATGCAATGTTCTATATGCCACGCCTGGGGTGTGAGCAAAACGCTCGGGGGCAGTTCTTTCGTCTATGTAACAAATGCTGGTAGAGCCCTTACTATGGACTGGACATGCAGGCCATTACCAATATTAACTTATTTAATCCTCAAACAACTCACAAGATAGATACTATCATTATCCCTTTGTGCTGGTGGGGAAACTGAGGCACCATGTGGGTAAATAGCTTGCCCAGGTCACACAGCCAATGTCAGCTCCAAGTTCTGAGCCCAGGAACTCTGGCTCCCAAGTTCATGCTCCTACCATTGGGTACACTGCCTCTCAAAACCTCTTCTCCCCCGGATTCAAAGGTGCTTAAACAAAACCAGCCACAGATGCAACACACTAGCTGAGAATGCTACAGGACTCGGTGAGGAAGTGGCATTTACACTGAAACCTAAATGATGACTAGGAGTTAACGAGGCTAATGGACAGGAAGTGGGCTGCAAGTAAAGGTTCTGGGTGGAAAAAAAGTGAGATGTGTTCTAGGAACTGAGCAAAGCCACGTGGCAGGAGCGGGGAGATGGAGGAGGAAAGTCGCTCAAGGAGCAGCTGAAAAGTGGTCCTAGACCATAAGATTCAGCACCAAGGATAGTCTTGCAGTGGGGTTCCCCAAGAACAGTAGGTGTCTAGCAAAGTGTGTGAGTAGGGGGCTGAGAGTGTCAGCTCTGTGTTCTCCAACAATGACGCTGGCCTCTGGCACACGGAGTGGGCTGGAAGGAGCCAGAACGGAAAAGACCTGTGGGGAGGCAGCAGCTGAGAGAGAGCTGACAGTCCCTTGGAAGTGTGGGGACCAATAAAAGGGGATTCAAGAGAAGGTAGCTGTGACAGGAGATGGTGACTGATCATGAGGGTTAGGGGAGAGAAGTGTCTGTGACGGCTCTAAATATTCTGGACATCCATGGTGTCGGGGAGCACTGGAGGTGGGGCAGGGTGGCAGGGTGCGCCCCCCACACCGTTCACCACTCCCCCAGCTCACAGATTCCTTCAGGGCTCTGTGTCTTTGGGCCTCTGAGTATCTCTGCCCTCCTCCCTCTGAGCGGTTCTCCTCAGAAATTCGGCTTAGACGTCGTTCCTCTGTGCACACACGACGTGCTGGGCCCTGGACCAGGCACCCGGGCAGACATGCTCATATTTGGGCCTCACGACATCCCTGTGAAGGAGCTGTTGCCATCCCTGCTGACAGATGACTGAGATCAGGGAAGGTCCAGAGTCGGCTAGCCTCCCAGGAGGTAGGTGGGAAGGCCCACAGATGCCCAAGGCCTCCTTCCCAGTGACCTTGATTAAAAGGTGAGCTTGGCCTGGGCCCCTTCTCCTCAGAGGCATTGAGGTCATTCTCCATGCAGAATAGAGACCTGACTCAAGGAGCAGTCCGTACTGTGGGCCATTAGGGGGGCTGGGGACTGCCGGACCCAAAGCCGCTGTGCCCCATATAGCACGCTTCTCCTTATGTCTCCAGACTTTGTCCCGGGGAGGACCGCCTGAGCATCAGGCAGCCAGGGTGTCTCTGTGCTTCCTAGAAACAGGTTCCAGGGAACAGATAGCTCCCAGTTTCCTCTCCAACCGCTCTTTGACATAGACCCTCCACTCTAACCACGCCGCTCTTGCGTGCCACTGTCCCTTTGCTTGTGTCTTTCCCCCAGCCTGGCTCCCCCTCTCTCTCTTTAATGTGCCCAGAGAGGTGCTAAACATTAGCTTGGTCTCACCTGGAGCATCCCTTGCACATCTCCTTAGGCTGGGTGAGGGTGACCCGCCATCCCAGTTTGCCTACACTAAGGAATCTCCTGGTTCATGGGACTTGTGGCACTCAATCAGGCAGTCCCCTGTAAACCAAGACAGCTGGTCACCCTACTTAGATGCCTGGATTGCCTCCGCTTGCTGCAAGCCCAAGTGTCCAACTGTGTTGTACTCGTTGGTTCTCTCCTGTGTGCTCCCCTCCACGGTAGCTACGCCTCCTTGAGATCCTGGACCCTGGAGATCTGGGCATTGCATGCAGTCAGGGCTGGTGGGATGAGTGGATGAGAGGAGCACGGACCCAGGATGCCCATGGTAGAGGACGGCTCCCACCACCCAGCAGTCAGAGGGGGCAGCACGGCAGCCAGAGGGTACCTCACTAAAGAAGGACAGGAGCAAACTGTGTGGCCTGCAGAAGACCGAAGGCTGGCCCGTGAGAGCCAAAGAACTGGCTTTGATTGGTGTTTGTCTGTTTGTGTCATTTGCCAGCTGGAAGCTTGGGGCATAATGGAGAGGAATCCTTCCTAGATGCATTGAACTTGAAAGACAACGACAGGTGCTTGGCAAGCATACAACCAGACAGCGAGCTAGCACAGGAGAGAAAGAACAACAAGAATCATAAGCACAGGGAGGGTTCCCCTCACCAGGCCTCTTGGTGAGCACGAGCCCGCCACGGGTATGAGGTGGAAGGTGGGGTGAGCTTTCCTCTTTGTGTGAGCATCTTGTTGCCCGGAGTGTGATTCTAGTGTACAAAGACACTTCTATTTCATTCAACCTGGTCTTCATCGGATGATCTGCTGGGAAAAACACATACCCTGTTCTATCACACTTACTGTATTACACTCCGCAGAGATTATGTTTCTGACAAACTAAATGTTTGTGGGAAGCCTGCATTGAATGAATCTGTCGGCACCGTCTTTCCAACAGCATTTGCTCACTTTGTGCAATTCTAGCAGTATCTCAAATTTTTCATTATTATCCCATTTGTTATGGTGATCTGTGGTCAGGGATTATGACTTCCTGAAGGCTCAGATGATGGTTAGCCTTTTTTAGCCATAAAGTATTTTTTAATTAAAGTATGTACCTCTTAGACCTAATTCTATCGCGTGCTTAACACACCACAGTATAATATAAATGTAACTTTTATTTGCTCTGGGAAACAAAAAAATGCATTGGACTCACTTTATTGTGATACTGGCTTTCTTGTGGCGGTCTGGAAACAGCCCACACTATCTCCTGCGTGAGATACGCCCGTTTTGGCTGAACTCCATCCTGTTTGAGTGATTACGAGAGTTTCAAGGGCGGTTCTAACCACACATACATGCTGACTTTGGAACCCTCGTGAGTGAGAGTTGGGGCCTTCCAGTCAAATACCCTGGCGTCCGAGTCCCAGCTGGGCTTGCAGAAACTCAGTTTGCTCTCATGCCTATGGGGCTACAGGTGTTGACTCTACTTTCTAGGGTTGTTGTGAGGAGTAAAGGTGATGACTGCACAACACTTAACAGAGTGCCTAGGACATAGTAAGTACTCACTAAACACTCGTCATCGTTCCTTAGCGGTGGGAACAGCACTGCTTCTTTTTTTTTTTTGAAGATTTATTTATTTATTTTTATTTGAGAGAGAGAGAGAGAGAACATGAAAGGGGAGAAGGGCAGAGGGAGAAGCAGACTCCCCATGGAGGTAGGAGCCTGATGAGGAACTCGAACCCAGGACTCTCAGATCACAACCTGAACCAAAGGCAGTTGCTCAACCAACTGAGCCACCCAGGTGCCCCAACAGCATTGCTTTTGTTGGGCACTTGGAACCTCTAAAAATGAGAAAACTACATAGTATCATTCTGGGCATTTCCAGATAGTCCCTTAATAAATAGCTTCCAGAAGATTTGTCACTTAAAACTGACCGCATTTTTGTTTCTCAGTTATCCGTCACGTTATTTCCTATGTGATAGTTCTTGCTCCAGAAACAATGCAGCCCAAACAGGCTGACTGATCACTACACATTTCCAGAACACATACCATCATTCAGAAGCAGTTTTCTCGGCAATTAGCGGTTTTAACAAGATTTTCTTTCCCCTACACCCCCACACCCCAGTACCTCTCACACATTAAGTCAATCATAACAGTTATTTTAAGGAAATTCAGCTGATGTGTTTGTGGGGTTTGAGGTAAACTTGTATCCACCATGGACACGTCATAAAACCCTGCTGTCAGGGACACTGCGAGCGTGTGGCAGGAGGCTGGAGGTCAAGAAAACCAAACTCTGCCCCCAAGCAGCTGTGTGGCCCGGGCAGGCTGCTTTGCAGCTCCAGGCCTCAGCTGCCTCATCAGTAAAGTAAGGAATTGGGCTTACTCAATCCCCAAGTCCCCTTCCAGCTCAGGAATTGGGTGGTTCTCTAAGACCAGGGCCTACACACCAGTTGGCCACTGAATTTACACAGGGCCACCAAAGGCCCCAGTTTCCTTATCTATGCCACTCATCCAACCACTACTAAGACCCTGTTAGGTGCTGGGCACAGTCCTGGCTGCTTAGAGTAGTCACGGTCTCAGCAACCTGTAGGAATGCCTTGCTTTCAGAGGTAGGCATCTTGGAAAGAAAACAATCCCAAGTTCCATTTCCTTCCCATCTCTGCCTGGAAGCTTTGGGAGCTGCCTCTCTGACCTGTCCCATCCTCTGAAATATGTCAGAGGAGTAAAGCCCAGGCTTTAGCACAAAGGCACCAGGTCTGGGGAGAGGGCGAGGTTCCAGGACAGAAGATATCCTAGGATTTTTGACCTCTCATTATCCAGGCGTGTAATAAAATAATTCTAGAGATGAGCAAACTTCTTCCCCCTCATTCTTCCTTTTGGCAATACCCGGGACCCTGTCTAATATGGGCCATACCCTGGCATCTTCTGACAACCTAGGGATGAACTCCCTTACTATATCTTGCTGGCAGGAGAAACCAGGATTTGGGAGTCCAGACCTACAGCTTGGAAAAGGGGCTTAATCTTGACCTCCGGTTTCATCATCTACAAATGCAGCGTTGAGCGCTACTTCATAATGTTGAGTGTGCTTCCAAAGGAGCATTATAAACTATAAAAGCAACACCTGTGATCCCTCTTGGCCTTCCTCCACTTCATGATAATACAGAGCTGACCCGACAAAGAAGCCAAAGACATGGACATTGACATAGAATTTGAATGGCACCAGAAAGTTTTACCTGTCCAAAAATATCTGCCCCATGGCCTGAAATTCAACTCTTGGTGCTTCATTCAAGCACCCTCTTAAACAGGTGTGCTGCCTGGGACCTCCCTGCTTATATTAGAAAGAAAAATTAGATGCACCGGGACCTTGTCATTTTCCAGGCCCTTGGTAATACTTCACTCTTTTTTTTTTTTAAACCCCCAATGAATGCGAGATAGGGATTATTATTCAATACATTTTAAAAACTGGGAAACTGGGCCAGGAAAAGTTTAGGGAAACTTGCTGGAGGCCCAAATGAGTGGTGGGGTCGGGACTGACCTATGGGTGGGGTTAGGAAGGTAGCAGGCCTGGGGTGGGGGGGAACAAAGGACCACTGCCAGGGAGAGGGGTCTGGAGGAGATGGGCACAGGTGCCTGTGACACTGAGGCCACCTTACGGCTTCTAGCACAGTGACCTCACTGCTGGGCCAGCTCCACGAAGACAACTAGAGTTTCTCCCAGGAAAGAAACAGAGCATATTGAGGCTGCTGACTTTCTGAAACAGCATCCCTCGTTCCAGCTAATCCAGAACTATTACGTACAGGGCTCTCGAATGGCCCTTTGTCACGGAGTGGGCGGACAGGCACCACGAGTGTCTGGCCCCGCCGCTCCTCTTCGAGCCAGCGCCCGCTCATTGGGATCATTACCCGCTTGTCTTCTCACCTTGGGGCAGGGCCAAAGGCAAGACGCCCTCTTTCCAAATCGGGCCCATCACACTAGAAACACTTGTATTTTTAGAAGCTGTTTTTTCCCTGATAGCTTCACAACCTCTAATCTGCCACTCTCCCAATGAATATAAATTAAAACACCATAGTGAAGTACGGAGACAGAGTTTCTCCCATCATCATCTCTGGCTCTCGGAACCCACGTCCAGGAGTGGGTGGAGCCCTGATCTGTCTTTCCAAAGCAAGCAGGGAGCAGGAGCGAGCAAGGAGAGGTGTTCCCTGGTGGCTTCCGGCTCTGATGAATGACAGCCAACCAGTTATTAGGGAGGAGAGAAGTACTGGCAAAACCTTCAGGTCTCAGAGAGCCCGGAGGCAGGGAGCTTAGAGGAGTCTAATTACACTCAGGTGGAAACCTGCCTGCTGCTCACCTGCGAAGGAAAGAGGGCTCCCATTAAGTCAGCTGGATGGAGTGGAGTTCACAGATTTCTAGCCTGTAGCCTCAAAGTCATTCTCAGATTTATTCCCTAAAATCTGCACACGAAGAAACAAGAGCACCCCTTAAGATCAGGTCAAAGGAGCCCTGTCGGAAGGGTGGGAGACGCAGTCCTGAGCTCCTGAGAGCCACAGCTTCAGGAGGGCACAAATCCTGTCTACCCAACCCCGCCCCGAGAGCCCAGAAAAGGCCCAAAGCCCGCAGCTCGGAAGCTGGCATTTCAAGAAATGACAGGGCTCCCCACCCCCCCCCCAAACTCAAGGGAGAAATAACGGGGGCTCAGTGCAGCAAGGCAATGCCGGAGAGCGGTCAGGGGTGTGGGTCTGAGCCAGGCCCGGGGTCTCATCCTAACTCCACTGTTTCCTAGCTGCGTCACCTCGGGCAAGTCACTTTACGCCTCAGTTGCCCGGCCTGTAAAGTGGGAGGAGTTTCACTATCACTTCTATTGTGAGGTTTAAGAGACAACATGAATGTGAAGCGCCCAGCAGGCTACCTGAAACATAAGAGGTGCCGAGGTCAGTCTAATCTGTCCCTCTGGCCCCACCCCCTGCTCTGTCCCTCTGGCCCCACCCCCTGCACCAGAGAGCAAAGTCCTGATGGATTCCTAAGCCATGTCTCTGTGAAATACCAGTTACAGGGCTGTAGCCAGCCATCAGGCACCAACAACTCCATGGTCCGGCCCCGTTGTTCAGCGAGGGGTACCACTCTAGGGACAAGCTTCAGGTTCCGGCTCCAGTGGGCACCTGCGATTGCATGACCAGGGGCTCCAAGCATGGTTCCTCCCCCTCCTCCTAGTACTAACCACAGGCTGTCATGCAGGAGGGCTCTGGCCCCCCGGGGAGAGGTCAATGGTGCTGGGAGCACTGCCTGGCTCATGATCACAGGGGTACCCTTTCTGGGGTGCCAACAGACCTAGAGAGCGGGCAGCTCTCAGCCTGCACTGTCACACACGCCCCAGAGCTGGGGGCCCACTCGACTGAGCTGCATTTCTGACCCAGATAGATAGTGCAACACAGTCCCAGCAAGCCACAGAGAGCCCATTGTTCAGCCTTCCTGGCCCAGAAAGGGACCGTGCCTGCCAAGTACAAAGGTACCACCCAGATTCCATCCGCAGAAAGAGGTTCCCCAGCCCTCCACCCTGAAGCACAACCACTCTCATTGCATGGCCGGGGGTCCACTTGGCCCCCAGCTCCCGCTAGACCCTCAGCTATGTCTGCTCGGCTGGTTGTGAAGGGCCTGTAGGGGAGGTCAGACAAGGGGGAGGGACATAAACCATGTTCTCTGTCTGCGGCCATGGAAGCTTTACAGTGTACTGCTGTAATCGAGTAATAGTCCTGTAATTAACTCATCTTGCTGGGATTAATATTACTTTAATATAGAGGTAGCTAGACTAAAAACATATACTGAAGCTTGAATAACTAACCTTTATCCTTCGTATATAGCAGGTCTGTCCTAAGCATTATCTCATTCTAAACCTCCTGCAAGGGTGTGAGGTAGGAACTATCACTCTATTTGTCAGATGAGGACAATCCAGAGAGGCTAAGTTACTTGTCCCAAACCAAACAGTCCCTAGGAGCCCAAAGTCCCACTCGGGGAGTCCGGCCTCAGTCCTATGCCACTTGGCTCTATAATTGTGGGCATCATTTTGAGCTGCTCAAATTTAATTCCATTAAACTTATGTCACAAAATTGGGGCAATGTGGGGAACTAAGAAAAACAGAAGCAATGAAGACTCCAAAATGCTTGACCTGTATTTCAGTCTTGCCCAATTTGCATACATTAGACCCTAGGGTTCTCGGTTTTTTAAAAATATAGGGCCACATATAAATGGCTCTCTATAAAAATTATATATATATATATGAAGAATACTCCTTAAGTAGTGACTTCATCTCCAAAGGACATTTTCCTAGCAAAAGTCCTGTGAAGATGGTCATGGTTAACCCAAAAAGATGAACCAGCTGTGATGAGACTTTGTTCACTGGAACAACCCAGGGGAGAAGAGGTTTTGAGAGTGAGGAAAGGGGCTCTGGCCAAGGTCCTCCTACCTCTCTGTCAGAGGGTATATTAGTTATCAATTGCCACATAACAAATCACCTCCAAATCTTGCAGCTGAAAACAACAAACATTTACAATGCCACTGTTAATAAGAACCAGACATCATCTGGGAGCAGCTGGTGTGGGGCTGACTGAATGGGGTGATCTTTTATGAGGTTGTACCCGAGCTCAGGACCTCTCACGAGGTTGCAAGTCAGCAAGGGCTGCAGTCACCTCCAGACTCGACTGGGGCCGGAGAATCACTTACAAGCTCATTCTGGGAAGGGGGAGGAGGAAGGTTATTGGCAAGACTCAGTTCCTGGCTGGCTGTTGGGCAGAAGTTTCAGTTCCTTGCCATGGGGGCCTCACCATAGAACTGCCTAGAATGTGGCAGCTGGCTTCTGCCAAAAGCAGAGATGGGAGGGAAGGAGAGAGACTCTGATACAGAAGACCCCGTCTTTTACAGTCTAATCCCAGCAGCGACATCCTTCTGCTCTATGCTACTGGTCCCACAGATAAACCCTAGTACGGGGTGGGAGGCGTCCACACAAAGGGGTGAAGAATACCAGGCAGGGACCTTTGGGGCCTTCTAGGAGGCTGGCTAACCCAGGAGGGTACAGAGCATGGTGAGGTCCACAGAGGGAGGCATTCAGAGCTAACCTCACCTATCCTCAGTTTGCACTTAGATAAAATAGGGGTAATGGGGTTGTCAGGGTTCAATGATGTCCATGAAACCGTCGAGCAGAGTCTGCAAATACAAGGCAGTACTGTTGTGATAGTTCAGCTGTCGTGGCAGCGCATGGTTCTGGGGACTCCTCCTCTGTTGCGCTCTCAGGCCCAGCGGCATCTACGCCGATCTCAGATATTTCCATACCCAACAGCAGAGAATGAAGTGTTGCAAACTACAGCTTGGGTGGGACCTCTTTCACCCTCTGTTAGAACAGATTTACAATTAGCCTTTCACCTGAATGCCAACAGGGAGCCTACCTGAAGTTCTCACCGGTTCTTGCTTGGAAATAACCTGTGCTCTTCACTTAGAGGCCCACCGGCGACACCGGTGTTTCTATTTAATAGGCGATACGAAAGTAAGCATTCAGCCCAGCGCTCTCGGAGATATGACAGGTTCCCAACCACTCAGCTCTAGTGTCATCATCCCAACTTTCCCAACAGTCCTCTCCTCCTGTGCCCTGCCCCAGCCCCCGCCCTAGGGGCTTTCAAGACCTACCGTCTTTAACTCTAGGCATTTAGGGCACTGAGAACTTCCTCACTAAGAAATGCCTCCTTCTAGACCCCCAACTGTGCCAGTCGGACAACAAGAGGACTGGACAGGAGCCAGGAATCCGAGGCATGAATCCCGGCTCTGATCTTGTCTTTGGTGTGGCCTTGGGCAGGTCACTTCCCCACTCCGAGGGCCTTAGATCTGTATGAAAGCCTCCGTGATTCCACCAGTGATTCACTGAGCACTTCTGAGCCTTCTCCAATGCCCCCCTCACCTACCCTACAGCACCCCACCAAAAACAAAGTACACGCAACCTTCGGAGGTATTCCTCATAATTCTCTCCCTGTGGGAGAGTGTTCCTTCTGACCACTGGCAGGACTCACTTGTGTGCATCCTGCCCTGAGCGTGGAACCGTGATGACTTCGTGCCCATAAATCAGACTCACATTCATGGCTATCTCAGCTAACCCTTACTAAGCACGATGTGCTGGGTACTGTTCTATCTCTTTAAATCTTCACAGCAGTTGGGGCGCCTGGGTGGCTCAGTCCATTAAGGGTCTGCCTTCGGCTCAAGTCATGATCCCATTGGTCCTGGGATCGAGCCCCGCTTCGGGCTCCCTGCTCAGTGGAGAGCCTGCTTCTCCCTCTCCCTCAACCTGCCACTCTGCCTACCTGTGCTCTCTCTCTTTTTCTATCTCTCTGTCAAATAAATAAATAAAATCTTTTTTTAAAAATCTTCACAGTAGCACTGACATCATAACTATCACCATCTCTGTTGTAACAGATGAGGAAACTGAGGCTCAGGGTCGCCAGGGCCTATGTGAAGCAGAACCAGGATCAAACACAGGCAGGCTGGGCCCAGGGTGGGCTCTCTTGGGACTGACATCTTTTTCCACAAGGAATATAAACCTCTTGATCACAGGCCCTATTTCTTTTGTACACAGTGAGCATCTGTAAGTATTTGCTCATTAGCTTTAGTATTAGTAGAAGGATTAGGCTTCTGTCCTTGGCACTGAAGAATATGGTGAAGCATAAACTTTATCCCTACCTTTCCAGAGCAAGTGATATAATATGTTATAATAGATACCCAGACTTCCATAGACTCATAGGATTTGGAAGGAATATTTTCCCAACTCTTTCTTTTTTTAAATTTCATTTATTTTTTTGAGAGAGAGAGAAAGTGAGAGAGAGAAAGGATGAGAGCAGGGGGAGGACCAGAGGGAGAAGCAGAGTCCCCACAGAGCAGGGAGCCCGATCCTGGTACCCTGGGATCATGACCGGAGCTGAAGGCAGAACCGACTGAGCCCCCCAGGCATCCCCCTGCCAACTCTCATTTTGCAAGTAAGAAAAGGGAAGCCCAAAGAGAGTAAGCAGGTTTCTTCTGATCACATAGCTCACCAGAACCAGGAAAGGAGCTCTATCCTGTCGAGAGTCCAGTCTAGGGCAGTGGTTCTCAATGGTCCTCAACTGGAGTGATTTTCCCCCTCACTGCCCCCACCCCGGGACACATTACATTGTCTGGAGACATTTTTCGTTGTCACCACGGGGAAGAGGGTGCTACTGGCACCCAGTGAGTAGAGACCTGGGGCGCTCCTCAGCAACCTACAGTACACAACACAGCCCCCTAGCAGAGAGTCACCCGGCCCCCAATGCCAGTAGTGCTGAGATGGAGAAACCCATCCCAACCTATGGGACTCCCCAATTCCCTCTGAGGCACTCTGTTCCTGCTTGCTTACATGTAGTCACCTACCGTTGGATACCTTGTCTCATTCATCCTTGGTTCCAGTGCCCAGCAAAGTAGGCGGCGTGGAGTAAAAGCTCCGTGAATGAGAAGGAGGGAAGAAGGGAGAGGGGAAGAAAGGGTGGAAGAAAGAAGAGAGAGAATGACAGGAAAAGATATCAGGCTTTTCTGGTGCACAAAGAAAGCCCAACACTACACATCAAGACCTCTGTTCATAAAACAGAAGGCGATTGACTTCTTGCATGTTTTTCCAGAGAGAAGGCTAACTCTGAACACCTTGATCACGCCTCAGGGTCATTTAGGCCAATTCTAACAAAGTGAATTAAGGAGAGAACCCAGCTCTGCTACAGAAATTTCCCCCCTATTAAAGTAAGTCCTGATTGATGGGTGTGATGGAGCTGCTGAGGGACAAATGCACTACCCTTTTTAAAAATAACTAGTTCCTCAGAGGCGTCCGCTGGGAAAATTGCAGTAGTTACAGCTGCCACTGAGGAAGACGTAATAGACAGCTCTGGCTCCCAGGCCGCCGAGCTGCGGAGGAGGGCTGGCCAGTGGGCCGTAAATCCGAATATCCAAGCACAGTTCATGCCTCTGCCCCCGACGGAATGACAAATGGCGCCCCTGTCAGACCTGGCGGGTGATGCACTCCCCCCAGCCCCAACCACGGCGGGACCATCTGTCAGCCACTCATTCTCAGGAATGGATGAAGAAGGCGGAGAAGTCAGCCTGTGGCTAGTGGGCCAGGAGACCGGGTCTCCGCGCCCGGAGACCTTCTCGGGAAATGCAGCTCCAGCCCCTTGTGGCAAATAAGGCTCCACTGGCAACTAGAGGAGAACGTGGTTTCTCTGTGTTTTCAGGAGGGCAGGGTGAGCCCCTAGGAAATGCGATGGAGCCATCAGATAGAAACACGCTTGTGCGTTCCTCCCCGGCTCCCTCCATCATTCTCCCCAGTGCACTCGAGCAGGGAGCCCTGCCCCTCTCCGCTGGTGCGCCTCTCCCAGAAGCCAAACGACGCCTCCCGCAGAGTTCTTCCCAGACCCCACACCACGGTGACACTCTTCCGATTCCATGCCCCGCCTGCCTATATGCCTGCCCGTCAGGTGCCTGGCACGCCTCACCCCATCACCCCACGGGCTGTGTAGATCAGCCTGCCCTTGGCTGCCATCTGTGGGACCCGCAACACCGCCACCACCCCCTGGGCCTCCCCTGGGCGCACCTGCACGGAGCCCGTGGAGCTTAGGTGTGAAGACCCCTTACATGCCCAAGCCCCTCCCTAAGCCCTCTACTCTACCGGGTATTGGTGATTTTGTATTCCTTTTCCTAAACAGGACGCCCCAAGTTGTATCTACAGCTCAAGCCCTGCAGGATCTGGCTCTCCCCTGCCCGCACTGCCCTGCACACTTTGCACAAAATCTTACAAAGGATTGGAGGATAGAAAAAAATGGATCCTGACCACGATCACAATTAATTAGGAATCAGTGTTTAACAAGACAGTGAATATTTCCATTTCCCTTGGGCAGGCTCTATTCATGCTGCTTCTAGTGCTGGACCAGAAAAAAAAAAAACAAAAAAAAACAGCTGTGCCCTCTATCAGCCAGCCCAGTGGTTCCCAAACTCCAGAACCCTGTGGACTACTAAAACACCACCAGCTGGACCCACCCCCAGACTGTCTGGTTCAGTTAAGTCCAGGGCAGGCATTTCCAAAAATTCCCAGAAGTTGCTGCTGGCCGGAGGACCACACTCTGAGGACCGCTGAAGAGTCTAGGCAATCTCAACAAGGGTGACGCTTCTCAAAGGGGGGTGAAAAGTGGTTCTTAGGGAAGTGGGACACAGAAGTCCTATTCTTTTTATTACAAACCAGATATACAGCGCAGTGCAGGAACAGATCTGGTGATGTTAAAATTTCACGGATGGGCAATCAGGGAAAAGATGTCTAAAAAGACTCCTTAGGGAGGAATAATGGAAAGAGTTAAGAACACTGATCTGGTCCAACTTTCTGCTCGGTGCAGAGTCCCCGGCAGCCTGAGCCAGGACCCTTCCCTCCACCCTGCATCTGATACTGTGGACGGAGCACTGGACAGGGAGTCCAAACACCCAGGTTTAAACGCCGTCTCTGCCCAGCAGTCGCTGTGGGTTCCTTCCACCCAAACCCACGTTCGTTTCTATATGGAAATAGAGGAAGTCATGCTGACCAAAACTACCCTCAGAGGGAGAGCTATATGTGGTTGGGGGAGATACTTAAGGAAGCTGTTGCAAGGGGAGGGGCAAGCCCCTAGAGATCGTGGTGATGAGAGCTGCACGTTAACCGTCTCCCACTGAGGGTGGGCCTCATGGCCGCCTTGCTTTGCTGAGCAACGGGAGCTTGAGGATGCTCCTTTGAGGGCAGGAGACGATGACTCGGTACAGGCTGCCTGGGGGAAGGACAGAGGCCCATGGTGCTGGCGGCAGCCCAGGACAGAGAGAAACGCCACAAACACACACACCCAGTCCTGCTTTGGGCAGTCTGCTGAGTGGCAGCTGTATGAAGTCTTTCTTCCTCGCCCCTTCGAATTCCACACTGAGTTCCTTGTCACTGACTAATGCTCACGGAACCAGGGGGTTCTTTGGGGGTACAGTCAAGAGGGGTCGAGTCTTCATTAATGTGTGGGCTCAAACACAGATTCACACGCGGGGACTGTCACGCCCCAGTGTTACACTTCTTATCTCTGCTACGACTGACCCGGTCTTCCAGGCCCCGAGCTGGGGAGCCACCAAACCCTGGCATTCATCCAGGCAGGCCTCTCTCTGGCTCCAGGTCTCCGACTTCCTGAGACCTGCTCCCCTGAGTCTCCCCAGGGGGTTCTCCTTCTCGTCTAGGCCCCAGCTCTGGGCCAGTGTGGATCCCACCTCAAGATGCCTCCTGTAGCCCTTTTCCGCATCTCTGGAGCCACACACCTCCTCAGGGCCTTTCCTATCTCCCCCAGAGCACTGGAGCAGCTTCCCCCTTTACACCTACGTTCTTTCTGGAAAAGACTTGAGGCAGTTCGGCCATGAGCATATTCAAATGCCTCCATTCTGTCCCGGAGTAAATAACCACCTGAATGGCACTCTTACTATTTTTTATGCTTTAAGTTTTTTGTTTCTTTTTAAAATTCTATGCTCTAGTAATTCTTTGGCGATGACAGATCTTCTTCCAGAATGACAAGGAATTTAGAAACATTTTCAACTTATTTTTAACGTCTGCGTCAATGAACAAAGAAATCATAGTTGGCGGCAGGATGGGGAGGAAGGAGGAAGGGAGCTTAATTAGCTCAGCTTTTACTGGGACTTCCATCAGTGCACGCTGAACTGGAATGTGACATCTGATTGGGTCTAATCCCCAGAAGGAAAGGTACAATAAATTGCCACAAATATATTTACCGGTTTTTACAACGCCATTTTAAAAACTCCTCTGCAGAAGCCAATTTCCTCATGAGGAAATGACTGTGCCGAGATTTTTCAGAATAAGCAAACCCCAGTTTTCTTTCTTAGCGGAAGTCCGTTCATCAGGCTCTAACACGGTGATTCTGAGAACAGACATCAGGACAATCTTGGGGCCGCTGGCTCTCCCATCCTTCTGGAATTTTCCGCAGCCCGAACTTGGGTAGGGAAACCGGAGGACGACAAGATTAACATGGTAGCTTTTATATACCCTGGTGTTAGAGGGTGAGAGTAAAACCACAGCTCAGCCCCATGCCTGGGTAGGCTAGAATTTAATGAAATCTTGGAGCTGAGTGGGCCGAGAGGGAGGCATCGCTGCAGGTCTGGACCTAAGGCCTGGCTCCTTAACTGAAGGGTGAGGCCTATAAGTTGGAGCCTCGCATGGGTCATGGTGACAGTGACATGGTCAGTGACAGCTCCTGGAATGTGGCAAGAAGGAGCTCACTTACCACGATGTCATTCTCATTCTTTTTCTCTGCTGTTGCTCTGATGTCCCACCCCAATTCTGAAATCCCAGGGCCCTTTCCCTCCCCTGAAGTCCCTTAGAACTCTCCACACCTGTCCCACACATTGCTGTGCCCCACAGCGCTCTTTATGCACAGAACCCACCCCCCAACCTGGCCGTACACGCCTGGATAGCAGGCAGCGACTTACCCACCCGTATAACCTGAGCACTACCCAGCACGTAGCAGGGGCCAAGTATATATTCCATGAAAAGAGAGAAGCGTGTGCAGAACAAAAGAGAGAAGCTGCGGGGCAGCTCCTATACTTGTGTTTGTAAATGTTGTGCTCACCTCCGTGTAAATGTTTCCCTCCTTTGCAAAAGCATTATCATTTAGCTTGCCACCACTCTTGCTTTGGGGTGACAAATGTCAAAGCAGTCAGCTCCAGGTCACTCATGGGCGGTCATTAGGGTATAATGTTCCAAAAGCAGAAGGAAATTTTCTAAAACTGGACTTTCAGTGCTGAAGAGAAGAACAACACGAGTGAGGCATGTTTATCCAACCACTTAGATGTATTCAGTAGGCAAGTCTGGAGCTGTTCCTATGCACCGACAGCATATTGGATTTGGGGGTGCAGAAAGTTGAATAAGACCTAGTTACCACGACCCTGAGCAGCTCTCAGCCTGTAGATCTTTTTTAATCATTCAGCAAATATTCAATGAGCCCATGACGTAATGAAACACTTTACTTGGTCTTTCATTTTTTTAGAACAAACACCCCCACCATATGTGCCAGGCAGCACTGAAGATAGTTACAAACGTCAATAATTTATATAGCTACTTTATGAACATCAACTTTTATCTTTATAACAACTCTATGAGGTGAAGACAATTAATCAGCGATTATTACAGAGAGATAATCTCTTTTAATCCTCACAGTTGAATGAGGACAACATTGCTAATCCTGGAACAAAAATGAAGGAACCGAGGCTCAGAGAAATTAACTAATTTGCCCAGAGTCACACAGCCTATTAAGTGGTAGAACCAGGAATTTATTTCCCTTCTGGAATAAGAGAACTCGGTGTGTTCCTTAAACTCTGGTCAGAATCTGTCACGGGATTGGCCTGCTAGTGATTCAGAGGCTGGAGGAAGAGGGTCATTTGTGATATCACTTTAGGGGCAGCACAGGCCCTAGGGTAACTGAAACCCTGGGGACACCAACTCATCTTTGGCAGAACCCCAAGAGGGCTCTGTCTGCATGGGAAGGGCCCCAGCTGTGGTCCCAGTGCCCACCTTCCTTACCTGCCATCCAAACAAACACCACCCCTGAGTTTCTTGTCACCAGGAGGTCAGGCTTCCCGTCCACCTGCTCATTCCAGAGCAGGGTGAGGACAGGGCTCAGCCCCCCATTGCCCACCAAGAGCACAGTGCACTGACGCCTGCCCAGCACCTGCCAGGATCCAAGCACAGAACACGATTCTGAGAGCAGACAGCAGATGCAGAAGCCATGGAGAGATCGCATATCAGGCCCCACCTCTGACTCTCCGGGGGGGAGACCCACTCTGCGGGGACGCACAGCCCTCAGAACCCAGGGTAGACTTTATACACACACACATGCTCCCTAGTCCTGTTTCCTCGGGTGGGCATTTTCATAAGAAAACCAAAGAGTCCCGCTACCAAGCCCATGATCTCTTTGAAGATATGACAGTACATAATTTTCAAGGGGAAAAAAGGAAAAGATTTCTCAGAAAACCCCATTTACCGCAGAACTGTGTACCCCCCTTTGAAATCCTTGTCTGACAGAGTACGGCCCCCATGGCATCTTAGAGTAAAATGAGCTCCATCCAGGCTTCACAGGAACCCCAGGCTCCCCGGCTTAAGTGTCTCCTTTATAGTGAAGTTATTCCAGCCCCATCTAGGGCAATAAACTCTCACCGCAGAGGAAAATAAATACGCTGTTGTCAGAAACCGCAGGGCTAAAGCGATGACAGCTGCCTCTTATAACTTTTTCTTTTTTACACCTGTGACCAGCCTTGGACCTCAGAAAAGAGACGGTGTCAGAGTTTCAGGCAGGCAAGACTTCAAGCCAAAGCTACAAAGAAATTCCCCTTAACTCCAGTTCTATCTGGGGAGGGCAAGCCCCCACACCCCGTCCCAATGTCAAAGGGGGCTTTTGGGAGCAGCCAGGCGAGGCAGAGCAAAGCAGGGTCTGGCGACTCCGCTGCGATGTCCGTGAGCCTTGAGGCCCCGGCTTGGTCTCTCCTCCCTGCTCTCAACAACTCATTTTCTAATTTTTTGGTGGTTAAGAACAGATTTCGGTTGTCTTCCTCTTTTTCTCCTTCTCCTGGCAATTTCAAATGTATCAAAAGAACGGAAATATCTGCCATTGCCAGAAATAAGACTGAAATAACATGGCACCATTAAACACCAGTGTCCTCATCACCAGAAAGCAGCCCAGCGGGAGGAACAGCTCTCTTAAGTACTACCAGGTGCCCGTGAACCACATGGCCTCGTTAGCTCAACACCAGGAGAGAGTGCGGCCAGCTGCCCCCATTTGATAAGGCCTGTCATGCGGGGCACCCAGGGGGCTCAGTCAGTGAAGCGTCTGGCTCTTAATTTAGGTTCAGGTCGTGATCTCAGGGTACCTGGGATCCAACCCCACGTTGAGCTCTGCACTAGGCGGGGAATCTGCTTGAAGATTCTCTCCTCTCCCCCTCCCCGACCCCAGAAAATAAATAAATAGATAGATGATAGATAGATAATAAGGCCTGTCTTTCTTCTGGTGGCAAAGAAATGATCTCCCAGTTCTTGAGTGGTACCAGGGACATGAGCACCGAAAAACAGAGCTCACATGGTCAGACATTTTCACTCCCATGAGGCTTCGAAACCTGAGCCCCACAGAAGCCAGAGTAACCACTCAGGCGAAGAGAATGGGAATTGCTCAGGCGCCAGGCATCAGAGGGTCCCCCAACTTTCTGCAGCACCTGAAGCCTGACGTGCCATGCTGGAAGAGAAGATAGGTCCTCACATCAGAAAGGTCCGAACGGGCAGGGCAGCCACGAGAAGGCTATTGGGGTGCTAGGCCAGGGTGGGGCCGGTGGGGGTAGACACAGACCCACGTGCCGATCTGACCGGAGCCTCTGCTCCATGTGCTCCCCTCCCACCCTTCCCCTGACCAGCCAGGTGGCCTCAGGCGGTTCATCCAATCCCTGAGCCTCAGTGCCTTCATCTTTCAAGGTGGGATAATAAAAGCCTGGTCTACTTCATAGGGCTGGTGAGAGGACGACGTGATGTAATGTACCAAAAAAGGCATTTAGAGCAGGGCTCGGTGCACAGGGAGTGCTCAGTAGCTGTTATAGGGCCGGCAGCCTGGTGGGCAGGGATCTCTCTGAGGTGGGACCAGCATTCCATGAGTATAACAGTGGACTGTTTGCATGACCCAATCCACTGCTGTTAGAATGTTCCTCCCCTTATGGTACCGAACGTGTTTCCTTCATACTCCACCCAGCCTTTCTCTTCTTTGGCTAAATATCCCTTCAACTGGTCCTCAGGTGATGTGGCTGCCAGTCCCCTCACCCTTACGTCAATCTCCTCCGAACAAGTTCAAGTTGCTAACTGTCCAGCTCTCCAGCCAGTTCCCACCCAAACCAACAGTCCAAGGCCAAAACCATCACCCCCGTCACAGAGCATCCACTTCCATTCCCGGGACTTCAGATTGCATTCCTGGGGCTGCGGGCCGCCGGTCGGCTCTGCGGGAGCCAGCGCCATGCAGCCCCACGAGGGCCCTGTTCACAGTAGGGGGCTGCTCCTCCTTTGGTCAGCCCCCACCCCCAGCACCCTGGGCCTCTGAGAGAGGAATCCAACTGCTTGGAGTCTCCTTAGGCAGCCAGCCTGGAAGGAATTCCTTAGAGGGGATGGCAGTCACCTCAGCCGCACTCCGTCTCCCTCGACCCTGTCCTCAGGGAATGCACCCTGCTTTGGTCTCACACAAACCCCTGTGTGGGACTCCTTCCCCCACGGCCTGTGCCTTACACCTGGGCCTCCTTAGCCCAGGACAGGAAAGACCATCTAGCAAATGGCCACACTGCCCACGGCGTCGCTGGGGACAAGGGCGTTGTTTTGTTGCCTTCGTTGATCTTTAAAAGCACGGCAATGCCAGAACCCAGAAATAGAAGCCACAGCCGGCCTGCGTGGGGGTGGCACACTGGCTCAACTCTGCCACAACTGAAAGAGCACGTTTCCACAAAAGACACTCGACCAGCTGTTCCAGGATGGCCACTGGTAGGGGGAGGGGCCCTGAGAGCTCAGGAGCTGAGGGAAGGCCCAGCAAAGGGGACCCAGGCACCCTCCACTCACCCTTCATTCCCAGTCAACTGCCCAAATCCAGACCCCTAGCTTCTAAGAAACCCATGCGGGCGGCAATATTCTCTCTCCGGGTGCTACCAACTGCCAAGAGGCCCCCTCTGATGAAGCAGTAGTGTTCTTCCTGGAGACTCAGGCTCAAATTGTGCTAGACTCCAAGCCCTGCTGGCCTCCCCCACCCCCGACCCCTGCTGAAGGCAGACACCACTGGTGTGTTAGGCCCACCGGACAAACACCAACACGTTTACCTGTACTGATCCACTCAGAAGCAAAACTGGTTTTCATAATGGTGAAACTATTTGGAGTTCCTCCTTTCTCTTACCTTCTCAAGTGCCTTCTTCTTCTTCTTTTTTTTTTTTGTTTTGTTTTGTTTTAAGGGTTTTATTTGTTTATTTGACAGAGATCACAAGTAGGCAGAGAGGCAGGCAGAGAGAGGAGGAAGCAGGCTCCCCGCTGAGCAGAGAGCCCGATGCAGAGCCCGATGCGGGGCTCCATCCCAGGACCCTGGGATCATGACCTGAGCTGAAGGCAGAGGCTTTAACCCACTGAGCCACCCAGGTGCCCCTCAAGTGCCTTCTTAACCAAAAGCAAAAACTATGTTCTCTCTTTTGTCTCTGGAAAAAAGAAAATGAAACTAATGTAAGCCAAACTACCTTGACTTGACTTAACTCACTATTAAACACACAAATGGGATCACCCCTGTTCTTGGAGTGTGATCTGTCATCTGCCTGCAGGTCATGTGACATATCTGTGGTTGAATTATGACATATCTTCTTTGAATTATGCCTTCCCCATCCTCCCAGGAAAGTACAGGTAGTTGTTCCACTTTGATAACCAAAGAGGATCACCGAAGTGGCGCCTCCTAAAATAAGGAGAAAGTAGTGGTCCCTGGGATGAATTTCAGCTTCTGGAATTCTGGAATGCAGAAAGGGCAGTTACCAGTAACTTTAAAACCTAAACCTAGATTGCCACCCTCACGTCCATGAGACCCGTCATCCCCAGAGCAGTAGTGAGTCCTGCTGGTTCCTTTCGTGAAAAGTGACCTGAGCACACGTCTTGGGGGTTTTACTAGGGCTCAGTGGTCCCTGTGGGGGTGGGAAGAATCTTAACACTCACACTTTGATAAAACAGAAAATGCCTTTCCTAGCTCCCTGCTTTCCTGTGGGCGCCTTCCCACCCTCTTTATTAGTGTTGAACTAAGCAAATGTGTTAATATGGGAACATTTGCATGCATCGCCTTTGCTCTGAAATGAAGCTGTTTTCTTCCCCAAATGCAGTGCTGGCGGCTGAGGGAGCATCTTTAAGACTGAAGTTGTTTCTGTAAAGGTTCTCATCAGTCCTGGCTTCTTTGATGCCTTTTTCTCCCCATTCCTTCTTGCATCCTGTCCAGGGTGAAGAACCAACCAACGTGTCCTATGCTGGTGAAAGGACTGTGAGGTTTTAACCCCTCCCTCTTGCTACTTTTTCTCACCATTCTATGCATCTTCCTTTCTTCCTGCCTGCCTTCTCAGCCCTGCTCTCTCTGGGGCACAAGTGGCAGCCAGTCCTCCTCCCTTTACAACCCCCCAGAGCATTCGTGTCCCATCCTAAATCAAGGCAGACCACGTGCCATAACTCTTTTGGTAACTGCCAAAAGGAATAACGAACAAAACCAAGCCAAATGAAGTACAATATAGAGGATATGTGGGGAATGGGGGTGAGGGGGAGCACATGGTCAGAATCCTCTCTTTGCCATTTACTCAAGTCTGCAAGTTCTCAGTGTTGTCTGGAAATACATCAGTCTATAGCCAGTGGTTCAGAGAGGATAGAATCCATCGGACTCAACACCTTGCCTTCCAGCCAAATGATGAGCCGTACTTGTCATTCTAATTCCAACCCAAGTCTTCCTGAATGTCCCTAACTCCTGCTGGACATTCCACAAATCCCGGGTTTTCTGAGTCAGCGAAGGGTGATTAAGAAAGCCACGACTGCAGAATCAGGAAGACTCAGACTGGAATCCTAGAGGAGCCACCCCCTAGCTACAGGAAGGTGTTTCGTTCTGAGTGTCAGTTTCCCCAGCTGCAGAGGGAAGCAATGCCATCCAACCCAAGGGCCTGGGTGAGAATTACACGAGCACATGCTAGCCTAGCAGGTGTTCAGTAAATACATATATTCTCCTTCAAAATTCGGGGCGCCTGGGTGGCTCAGTGGGTTAAGCCTCTGCCTTCAGCTCGGGTCATGATCCCAGGGTTCTGGGATCGAGCCCCACATCAGGCTCTCTGCTCAGTGGGGAGCCTGCTTCCTCCTCTCTCTCTGCCTGCCTCTCTGCCTACTTGAGATCTGTCTGTCAAATAAATAAACAAAATCTTTAATTCTCCTTCAAAATTCACTTCTTGTCACCAGTGGCATAGCTCTAATTCTTTCATGCCTTTCTAAAGAATAACAGTGAGAATATGGCCCGCCAGCTCTTCAGCAAGCCTGGGCCCTCCATGGGCTCTGCTTTGCCACGTCATTCACAGGGATGCAGCCCTTGTCTCCTGGATCCAGCCCCAGCCTGTACGGCCTGGGGATCAGGAATCTCTCCCATCACTACCTGATAGCACGTCTGTGTTGGGAAACTGAAAAGCACTATATGCAAGTACTTCCTACTACAATCATGAGAATTCTGTCAATGGGAATCAACCATACCTTTGCCAGTCAAAATTTAGTCTTGCACTTGGTATGACCAATTACATGAATTCAGAACAGAGGCGTTTTTTAAAACAGCAGAAGCTATTTATATACTATTTTATTTCCGTAAGACTTCAGTCGATCCCACAGTTAACAAAAATGTACAAATACAGGGATTATATTAATTCCTCCATTCAGGTGACACATTTATTGAGTACTTTCTGTATACCGACACTGTGCTGGGTGCTGGGGACACAGTGACAGACACATGGAGGAGAACTCAGCTCCCCAGTAGAGGAAACAGATACTTTATTTCGTCAATTCTAAAGCACGCATTTCTTCCTATTTAAAATGTGTTTGAAATTAGAGGATACCTTACAAATGCTGAGGCTAAGCCAT
Organism: Martes martes; assembly: GCF_963455335.1. Classification (NCBI taxonomy): domain Eukaryota; kingdom Metazoa; phylum Chordata; class Mammalia; order Carnivora; family Mustelidae; genus Martes; species Martes martes. The sequence continues at coordinate 39,410,793 of NC_137894.1, forward strand.
GGCGTGAGATTGATCAGAAATGCTCATATTATCATCAATTTTGATGATAAATGATAAAACTGATAAAACATCAGTTTTGTGTTTCGTTGGGACTTCATGGGTCAAGCTTTATTGCCAATTCAAATGTTTTTGAAAAGACTAACCTATGATTTGCATGCAAAAAGGCATGGAGATGGTGGCAAAGCATACATGTGACATTTATTCTTGGAGATATGACAGCTATCCCATAATTTTTTACAAAGTAACAAACAAGTGGTTTATGGGAAGATAATCACAGTATCTGGAACAGTGCTTTACTGATCCATGTGCAAAAGGATTGTCCATTAGACTCCAACCAAGGAAACTGCCAAACCCCCAAAATAGATGAAAGAACTCTCAAAGCAATGAGAGGCTACTGTGACCAATCCTTGCATGACACAGGGCTATCATTAAGGCCTCATGTCAGAGCTTAATTTGTAGCCTTCTTTGTTCCTTTTTTGTAGTATATAAAGCAGTGGTGTATCATACTAACCATGGCATGTTAGGCTCAATGAAATACTGTTATAAACAAGTAAGCAAAACGAAATTATTCCAGGTCTTGAAAAATGTTATGAAACAATCGGCAAAATTCTAATAGGGGATAACAGAACAACTTAATTTACACAGAGAGGTCAAGAAAGTCCTCCCTAAGGTGAAGGTGAAGCTGAGGAGAAGCCAGACCTGCAAAGAACCAACAGAGCATTTCATGCAAAGGGTATGGCTAGTGCAAAGGCCCTGAGGTGGGAAAATGTTCTGTGTTCTGGGAGGATTTTATCACTGGTTATAGGTGCTGGTATGCTTAGGAGCTTGTAACAACATCATGAGGCCACAATCAAGTCCTACACATAGCTAACCTGACATATCGCAAGCATTGTAATAAAAGTAATTTGGAAATTATAGAAATATTTATGAAATATTTTTAGAAAGATTTGTGATAAATTTAAAATTTATAGAAATATTTATACAAGTAAATTATAGAAAAATTTAGAAATATTATGGAAATTATAAAAATACTTCATCCTGATAAATATATAGGGTCTAATATAGTTTAATTATTCCAGTAAAAGCAATGCTCATTGGCATCACCACCCACAAAAAAATTCAATAATAAATAATTACGAAGGGAGGAGAATGAATACCCAATTCAGATAAGACAAATCTCACTTTTCTGCCCTCTTTACCTTCAGTGTGTTATTCTCTGACATTGTCCTATGCCTCATCTTGGCATTATTCACAACCATGTATTTTTCAGAAATGCTACAAATCCCTTCAAACCAATGGATAGTTTGGGTCAAGAGATTTCCAGGAGTTTAGAAGCATGTTAACCTCAAATTCACCAGTCTACCGTTAAGTAAACTAGTTAATTCCCCATTGCCAACATGCTGCCATATTAGTTTGCTTACATTCTAAAACACTTTGATTGCCCCTCCAGGACTTGCTTTCAATAGCTAAGCCTTTTATTTGTGATGCTATTCTTTTTACAGCATCTATGATGCACAAACTAAGCTCCAATGACAGGCAAAGAAAGGAAAGCTTGGGCAGGACAAATGACTTTCTCCAGACCACCCAACTGATCAGAGCAAAGACTACAGCCCAACTCGGGGCTCTTTCATTTTCTTAAGTAGGTCATGCAACCTCAAAAGTAAAGAAGCCAGGAGAAGTGTTAAATTGGGGTTGCCAGATAAAATATAAGACAGCCAATTAAATGGGAATTTCAGATAAATAGTGAATACATTTTGATACAAATGTGTTCCAAACATTGTACGAGACATACATATATGAAAAAAGTGTGCATTATTTTTCTGCAATTCATATATAGCTGGCTGTCCTGTACTTAATTTGCTAAGTCTTCCTAGTTAAATGGGTCTGGGCTGTTCTTTCCCACCATTCTCTACCTTTGTACCAGTCTGTGTTGTTACCAGATCTCTCCTTCTCTTACAGTCCATCGTATCTCATCGTAAGGTCTTTCCATACCTCTTCTCAGTCTACACACTAGTGTACCCTCCCCAAGTGTTAGCATGGAGTTGCATGTGGGCTGTTTATACCTCTGCAGAGTTTGTACTTGAAGCCGGGCCCTCCACTCTGTGTACTATTCTTATAGCACATTTTATGTAAGGGAACTCGGCCTCTGTGGCCGAGAATAGAAGTAGCAAAATGGCCCAAAGAACATCAGAAGAGAAATAAGGAGCTAGGAAGTTCCTGGCTAACTCACCAACTTCCGTGCTTATCCCCAAACAGATTGACACAGCTGTCCTCCAAGGCGTAGCACCTACCCCAGCCACAGGGTACCCTGCTGTGAAGGCTCACCATTAGGATTCCCCTGGAGCCAGACAGGCCTGATTTCAAATCCGTGTTTTCCCACCGACTGGCTGGGAGACATGAGCAAGTCACTGAGCCTGCGATCCTCCATCCTCTAAAGTGGGTTCTAAAGCCTCCTGTGAGAGGCCACTGGGAGATTGAAGGAAATCGCTTTGCAAAGTGCCTGGCTCTCAGCCTTCCTCACTGAACCTCCTGCAGCTTCCTAAGCAGGGTCCTTGCTGGCACCTTTGATTTACCAGTCAGCCGAGCGGCACAGAGATGTGCCCACAGAATGGGAGGACCGAGCCAAGCAGAGAGACAGCAGAGCAAGAGCCACCCTCTGAACCGTGGTTGTGGACCTTCCGTGGCCCCAGCCCAAGCTCATCCGTGGCAAAGACAACAGCTTTCGTAGGGAAGACTGTCTCTTTCCCAGCATCACTCCCATGGAGAGAGATGATGTCCCACAGTTTGCCATGAGTGTCCTCACTGTCCCGACCACAGAAAAACTTACACATGCTTCTTTACTCCACGGGCATGTAGACTAATAGAAAATGGAACCCTCCATGTGCCAGGCGCTATGCTCGAGAGTTTAGAGAATTCTTACTTCATATAAAGCACTGTTAGAAGGTCATAAGGCTTAACCTTGTCTATTTTAGTTCCTGTTTCATTCCTAGCATCTAGCTTAGCACGTAACTTCTTAATACATGTGTATTCTTTTCGTTCTATTATATATATGAGTAGATGAATGGGTGAATGAGAGGATATCACTAAAACCCCTGAGACATCATTGGCAAACAAGATATAGTAGCTTCTTCCATTGTATTTCTGTTTTCTAGTCTGCCCCAGCCTCAGCAGGACATCTGGACACACCCTCCAGAGTGCAAGGTGTATTCTGTCTACTTCGGGGCTGTCACTCAGCTCATAGATGAGGAAGCTGAGGCTCTGAGGAGGTTATATGAATCAGTAAAGGTCACAAGGCCACCATGGCTCCCTACTAGAAGACACCGAGTCTGCAGAAATCACTATGCTAAGACAAATGGACATCCTCCTTTATGCAATGTAGTGTAGTTTCCAATGACCGGGACTGGGCAGATCCAAACTCAGTGGCCCAGAGGCCCATAGATGGCTGTCCTGAAACTCAGTGAGAATGACACATGGCAAGGAAGGTCTCAGATGGAGACCCTATGCAGACAGTAGCACTTCCCTTCAGATACACCCAAGCATGCAGAATACTGACACAATATCTCATCGAAGCGCCTCAACTACCACACGGGGAAGGCATGATTATGACGCATGTTTTACAGATGGGGAGGGGTCTTGAATTGGTTAAGAGACTCCCACCAAGGTCACTCAGCTAATGCCCGCAGAATCCAAACTAGAACCCAAGACTCCTGATCCCCCCGCATCCTCCTGTCTTCCTTCTGCGCTACACAAAATGGTGCAAAATATGAATTCAATGATCATCCACATTCGTATGTCATTCTGGCCTGTTTCCGGCTGAGACTTCCCAGCCCTTGATCCACCTCAAAGATATCCTCAGTCTTCCTCCCCAATTCCTTCGTAGTCCCTGGGGAGGGAGCGTGGTGAAAGGAAAGTAACCGAATCCTCATTAAACGTGAGGCCCGACTCAAGGAAATGCAGGCAATAACTCATCTCCTGGCACCTACCTTGAGGCTCCCCATGGATGAGGGCAGAGGCTACAGGAACAGGAATGATAAAAATACCTACCATACCCCCAAAGGTTAGGTTCCCGTGGGGAAGGGATGGGTGTGGCTGATTGGTGACAGGTGAGACCCACTGTGGCCACAGCAGCATAATCTGCTTGTGGTTTGCATTAGTAAGAGCAGCAAGAGCCAGGGTGGGGCGAACAGACTGTGACAATATGTGTTTAGAGTCTTAAAAGTTCAGGTCACTTAGCCTAGTAATTCCTCTTCCAGGAATTCGTTCAAAATGTATTCATCCGGGATACAGAAGGAGGCCCATAAACAGACCTGCATCACAGTGTTGTTTACATTTGGAAAAAACAAAACAGAAAACAAGGTTATTACTTCAATCACAACAATGGAAGACTGGTCAAAGACTTCTGGTATAGCCACACAATGGAGATGTCTGTGGCCATTGAAGCCAATTTGTGATGTCGTGGGGAAATGTCCAAGACAAAAATATTAAGATCAGGACGGTACATGAGAAATACATATATGTTTATGTACACATACATGTATTCACACATGCAGACACGTCCCATTTTAAAAACTAGAAAGAAACCATACCACAGTGGTGATCTCTGATGATGGGATTACAGGTCATCTCAGTTACTTTTACTTATATTTCTGGTGTCTTTCTCTATTTTTTAAGTTTCCTACAGTGAATTTCTTTTTGAATTAAAGAATGTTTTGGGGGGCGCCTAGGTGGCTCAGTGGTTAAGCATCTGCCTTCAACTCGGGTCATGGTCCCAGTGTCCTGGGATCGAGCACCGTATCGGGCTCCCTGGTTGGCATTCTTTTTTATAGAAAAAAGAAAGTGTGCTTGTGTTCCCTCTCTCGCTGTGTCTCTCTCTGTCAAATAAATAATATCTTTAAAAAAATAAATCTTTGGGGTGCCTGGGTGGCTCAGTGGGTTAAAGCCTCTGCCTTTGGCTCAGGTCATGATCCCAGGGTCCTGGGATCGAGCCCCGCATTGGGCTCTCTGCCTGCTCCCGCCTCTCTCTCTCTGCCTGCCTCTCTGCCTACTTGTGATCTCTGCATGTCAAATAAATAAATAAAATCTTCAAAAATAAATAAATAAATAAATCTTTTAAAAAATAAATTTTTAAAAAAGAATGTTTGGGTTAGGCTTTTTTGATTACTTTCATTTTGCTTTTTAAAAGCTAAAAGGCCATCTCAGGGAGTAGCAGGGATAGATGTGAAAAATGAGGACAGGACCTTGGAGCCAGGAGAAAAGCCAGGAAGGAAGACAAATGAAGGATCAGGAGCCACACAGCCTGGAAAAGCCGCAAGGATCGAAGGCCATGGGGGTGACTTCTCTAGATCCAGCAGTCTGTTAAGAAGGCAGATGTAGTCTAGGACCTGTCTCGTCGTATCTTCGAGTGGCCTGGTCTTGTAGCTGGAGCTGTAGTAGAGGCACATGTCCCGAAGTAAGTTACCAAACACGGACTGAGGGTCGGCTGCGCAGCGTACCAGGCTCGGGCTAGGGGATGGAAGATGAAATCATGGTCCCCATCCTCAGAGAGCTTACAGTCAATGTGAGAATGAGACACAGCTGTAAACGAGAGCCCATCCCAATGAGGCTCAGTCCACAAGCAGTCTCCAGACCCCACTGCAAAATTCCATCTTGGACTTCCATCCAACTAAGCAAAGCAAAAAAACACCAACCAAAGTCCAAAAAAGGAAAAAAAAAAAAAGTCTATAGAAAAGGAAACACAGAGGAGCACAGAAAAGCGGAGGGGGGCTGGGGGGACTCCAAACTGATGACTGCTTCATCCCAAAGGACGTCTGACCTTTGCGAGGCATCCTGCCACTGAAGATGTCAATTTTTCACAGGCCGCAGCCCCCAGATCCCACTTGGCACGGCCTGGAATCAAGGAGTTCATTTAATGGAAGCACAGCCGATTCAGATTTCTCTAAAATCCCACATCCCGTTCTGCCAAGAAGCTGTTTTGAAAGATGACACTCCCTTGATGTGAATGTTCAGCCTGCCCCATTAACAGGGCTTCACTCAGAAAACATTTTTAGATCGACCCCGTTCCAGACACTTGCTCCCAAGGACAAACTAGGAGAAATTCTGCACCGGCTCAAACCTTTCTGAGCTCTTTGATGATCAGAAACGAGGGAAAATATTAGAATGAATGTGATTAATCCAAATATTCTCAACAACCTTCAAAGCAAACCGCACAGCTCCTGCAGAGTCAGCCCCTGTGGCCCTGATTCCTATTAGCCAAGCCAACCCCTTAAAAATAAACAGATCTCAGAACAATGGGGGGAAGTGTTAAAAAAAAAAAAATCAAAGGTGAGGAAAAAAAAAAAGGAAGAGGAAGCAGGTAAATGAATGAGGAGGAAAGAGGATTGGAAAACTGGCTGCGATGAGCAGTTTCATAAAAAGAAAAATGAGAGGGGCTCAAACCGCACAGCCCCCTCCAGGAAGGCCCCGTGGTTCACTTTTGTGCCACTCCGAGGCAGCCAGCATCTGTGCCCTGTCTCCTCACCTGAATGGCTGAGCGCTGTCCTCACCATATGCAACTGCGTCTCTCTTGGGCACGGTGGGAGTGGCGTCCCCCTTTCCAAACCTCAGAGTCATTCGCTCTCAGAGAAACAAACATCTCCCAGGCCTTCCCCAACCTCGCCCAGCCAGAAAGTCGTAATGCTGAATTAGTAGCTCTCAATCACTTTTGTGACAAGCCGGTGAGAGCTGGGATACGATGAGCGGAGCAATCAGATGTCATTACAGGAAAGAGGAATGAGAAGAGAAGAATAACAGAGTGGTACAGTTATCGTCATCATCATCACAGCCCCCATTTACATGATATGTATAATCGCCAGGATAACAACAGGAGCTAGAGCCCTTGTTTTTCTGCAGACAAACCTGAGACCACATTCCCACCCACTTTTAGTGGTGTGAGCCTGAGCAGGTTTTCTCGACCTTTCCAAACCTCAGTTTTCCATCTATTAAAGTGGAGAATGATCTCTGCTTTCTCTCCTTCCTAAGATTGTTGAGAAGTTTAAAGGAAATGATGTCGGGAAGGCATCTGCACAATATTAGAAGTAATATCAGTACCAGTGGGCTTGGCATTACGAGTAGAATTTCTATTATTTCAACTAGTATTGTGTACAATTTCACTTCTCATTTGCCTCATGGAGGAGAGAGAGTTTTAACCTCATTGGGCTGAGAGTAAAACAGAGGCCCAAAAAGTTTAAATGGCTTTCCAGTAAATATAAGAAGTTCATAGGGAAACAAGGCCTGTGCATTACTTTCCTTTTGCTTCTGTAACCAATCACTACCAATTTAGCGGCTTCAAATAATACAGGTTATTACCTTACAGTTCTAGAAGTCAGAAGTCCTAAAATCATGATATTGACAGGGCTGTCTATTTCCTTGTCTCCTTCAGTTTCTGGAGGCTACCTATGTTCCTTGGTTCATGGCCAATCACTACCAATTTAGCGGCTTCAAATAATACAGGTTATTACCTTACAGTTCTAGAAGTCAGAAGTCCTAAAATCATGATATTGACAGGGCTGTCTATTTCCTTGTCTCCTTCAGTTTCAGGAGGCTACCTATGTTCCTTGGTTCATGGCCCCTCATCTTCCAAGTCTGCAGCCTCTCTCTTACAAGGACCCAGTGTGATAATCCAGGATAATCTCCCCATCTCCAAATCCTTGACTTAATTACTTCTGCAAAATCTTTTTTGCCATATAAGATAAAATTCACAGGCTCTGGGATTTAGGGCATGGCCCTATTTGGGGAAGAGTCATCATCCAACCTACCACAAGCTGGAAGCCTGTTCTGTACAGTCTTATTATTTGAGTTGGGCTGGGGGTTTGCCTGGTTTTGCTTTCATTTTGCTTTAAACTCTCCTTTATTTATTCAGCAAACACTTTGTGCAGGGCACATTTATAATTTACGACTTGCTCCTCTCTAGATATAACGACATCAGAACCTAGCTTCATTAGTGTGAAATAAAAGAGGTCTCTCTATATACATGTCCTAAAACATCGCTGAAACCCAGACTTTAAAAGTGAAAAGGGGGGCACCTGGGTGGCTCAGTGGGTTAAAGCCCCTGCCTTCGGCTCAGGTCGTGATCCCAGGGTTCTGGGATCGAGCCCCACGTCGGGCTCTCTGCTCAGCGGGGAGCCTGCTTCCTCCCTTTCTCTCTGCCTGCCTCTCTGCCTACTTGTGATCTCTCTCTTGTTCTGTCAAATAAATAAATAAAATCTTAAAAAAAAAAAAAAAAGTGAAAAGGACCTCGGGAGGCCATTAGGCAATCCTCTTATTTTATAGAAAGCCACACCCGGACCCAGAGGGATGGCAGGACATCTCTAATGTCAAAGAATGAGTTTGTAAGAGGTTCCGAGGGCCGGGATTAGAACTGGAGGAAGAGAAGCAAACTGAGAGGTAGTTTGGAGACAAAATCGCTGGGATTTCAGAACCAGCTGGATGTGGGGTTCAAGAGACGTAAGAATCAAGGGTGCCTGGAATTCATTCATTCTCTGAGCTGGGGATACAGAGCAACAGGAACACGTTTTGTAGGGAAAATCATATACTCAATGTGTTCTGGAACTTGGGCCTCTTTTTGTTGGACTAGCTTAGCATCATCATGAAACTTTCAGTACTCTTTCTCTTCTCCATATGCTCTCAAAAGTGTGGGCACAGGGCTGTAATCTTCACCTGACCGCCGAAGTACCTTTTTTTTTTTTTTTTTACTATTTTATTTATTTGACAGAGAGAAATCACAACTAGGCAGAGAGGCAGGCAGAGAGAGAGGAGGAAGCAGGCTGCCTGCTGAGCAGAGAGCCTGATGCGGGGCTCGATCCCAGGACCCTGAGATCACGACCTGAGCCGAAGGCAGAGGCTTTAACCCACTGAGCCACCCAGGCACCCCACTTTTTTTAATTAATAAACTTTTTACTTTATTTTATTTTTTGAAAGAGAGCGGGTGCGTGGAGGGAAAGGGAGAGAGAATTTTAAGCAGACTCCACCCCCCAACCCAGAGCCAGATGTGGGGTTCCATCTCACAAACCCTGAGATCACAACCTGAGCCGAAATCAAGAGTCAGATGCCTAGCCGACTGAGCTACCGGGGCGCGCCAACAAACATTATGTTTTAGAGCACTTTGAGGGTACAGCAGAGTTGGGAAGGAGGAAGAGAGTTCTTGGATGCCCCCACCCCGGCCCTACATATGCATAATGTCTTCCACTAGCAACATCCCCCTGCAGACCTGTATATTTCTTACAATCAATGAACCTACACAACACAGCAGTGTCACCCAAAGCCCATCGTTTACATCAGGGTCCACTCTTGGCATTGAACGTTCTCTGGGTTTTGACACATGTATAACATAGGTATCCACCATGATAGTATCCTGCAGAGCAGTTCACTGCCCTAAAAATCCTGTGTTTCACGTCTTCATCTTTCCCTACCCCCACCAGCTCCCGGTGACCACGGCTCCTTTCACTGCCTCCCTAGTTTTTCCTCAGTGCCTTCACTTTCCTACTCATACTGACCTCGGCCTTGGGGATGAGACTCCGTCCCAGCATCTGCCAATTTACATTTGCCCCAAAGCAGGCACACCTCTCTTTGATTTTTAGAGATGTTGCTCCACTGTCTTCTGGCTTCCACAGGAGAGGTCTGTTAAATTCTTGATTTCCTTTGTATGCGATGTGACTTTTCACTCTGGCAGCTTTTAAGACTTGCTCTTTACCACTGGTTTTAAGCAATCTGATAATGCTGTGCCTTGGGGTCTTTTTTCTTTTTTTTTTTTAAGATTACTTATTTATTTCTTTGTCAGAGAGAGAGAGCAGAGGCAGGGAGAGCAGCAGGCAGTACAGGCAGAGCAGGCAGAGCAGGCAGAGGGAGAAGCAGGCTCCCTGCTGAGCAAGGAGCCTGATGAGAGACCCAGCACCCTGGGATCATGACCTTAGCCAAAGGCAGACGCTTAACCCACTGAGCCACCCAGGCGTCCCATCTCTTTATCATATTTCCTGCGCTTGGGTTCATCCAGTTTCTTGGAGCTATTTGATGGAAACATTTATCGTTTCCATTCAATTTATACATTTTCCTGCCATTATTCCTTCAAACATTTTCTTCTGTCCCCCTCTCTTTTGTCCCCTTTGGAATCTCTAATTACACAAATAGAAGGCGGCCAAAAATTACCCCACAGCTCCCCAACGAGCTGTTGTTTAGTTTCCAGTTTTTCTTCTCTGTTTCGTTTTGGATAGTTTCTATTGCTATGCCTTCAAGTCCACTAATCTTTTCTTCTGCAATGCCCGGCCAATGTATCGTTTGTCTCAGACATCATTTGTCAACCTGGAAGTTCAGATTTTTTTTTTATATGTCCCATATTTCTCCCCACCATGCTTACATCTCCTTCTACCTTCTTGAACATATGGAATAGTTAGAACAACTGTTTTAATGTTCTTGTCTACTGATTTTATCATCTCTGTCATATCCAGGTTGGTTTCAGTTCATTGATTTTTCTCTTCATTATAGGTTATATTTTCCTGCTTCTTTGCATGCCCGGTAATTTTCTATTACATACAAGACAGCATGAATCTTACCTTGTTGGTGCTGGATAGCCTTGCATTCTCTTAAATATTCTTTAGCGTTGTTCTGGGATGCAGTTAAATTATTCGAGAATCGTTTGATCCTTTTGAGGCTTGCTTTTAAGCTTTTATAAAATGGAACCAGAGCAACCTCTAGTCTAGGGCTAATTTGCCCTGCTCCTGAATTATCACTTTGTTTGTTTGTTTGTTTGTTTGGTCAGAGAGCGTGAGAGAGCAGCAGGCAGAGGGAGAAGATGCGGGACGCAACCCCAGGACCCTGGGATGATGACCTGAGCCAAAGGCAGACACTTAACTAACTGAGACACCCAGGCATTCCCTGAGTGGTAACTTTTTCAGACTTTTTCAGTATTCTAGCCAATGTCCTACGTTAACAAGATTTTTTTCACTCTGCTGGTGGGAACACAAACTCTTCCCAGCCCCATGAGTACCTGGGGATTGTTCCCCTACTCCTTTCTGGTCATCCTTTCCCCAACTTCACATGTCTGGGCTCATCTCCATCAGCTGAAAACTCGAGGCAACCCCTCTGCAGACCTCTGGGGCTTTCTCCTCCCCTGCACTCTTCTCTGTAAGCTCAGGCTGCCCAGAGTGAGACGCCCAGCTCTGTCTCCCCCACCCTGAGGAGGGACCTATCTGCTGGAAACGCATCCCAGGTGGCAAACCGGGACAATGGGAGAGTCCTGCTCTTTTGCTTCCCCTTTCTCAAGTTCACTGTCCTATGCTTATCATTACCAAATGTGTGGTAACTGTTGTTTCACATATTTTGTCCAGTTATTTAATGTGAGAAGATAAATCTGAATCGTCTTCTCCCGTCTTGGCTGGAAGCAAAAGTCCTTTGCTACAAACTTTTGAATACTAGAATTTGAGGTGGCTTGCTTAAAAAGATTCAGCCCATCACAACCTTCGTATTAAAGCAGGAGAGCGAGGTCCTTGTCTCACAGAGTTGAAGGATAAATCTCGCAGACAAAGGGGAGTGAGGAAAGTGATAGAGTTCTAGTAAATGAAGACACAGAAAAATCTCTCAGGAGTGAAAGGGATCCCGATGGGGTTGCCAATGTGGGCTTCCACTGGTAGTCTTCTAATTTAGAACTGACCGGGGAGCTTGTGGTCTTATCATTCTTGTGATGTCTTGGCTTGAGTAAGAACTGGTAATAACATCTCTAATGGCTTACTTCTTTTTAGGGTCTGGTTATTCTGTGTTGGTCACAGGTGACTGTCATGAAAAGAGACCTCCCCCCACACATGCCTAGGGCAAGGTGGTCTGGTTTGTACCCTTATCTCTGGTTTTCTGGCATCTCAGCATTTTTGGAATTTCTGTGAGCCTGATCCCATAGCCCCTACCTATCTCCCTACCTAGCCCTGCCTGTCCCTTACTCAGCATCAAGATTCCAAACAACCATTGCTTATATTATTAATAATTACAATATGATGCTACTCACGTTCCACACTATTCTTTACCACACTGAGTCTCCCTTCGACATTGTCTTTGAATAGAACTTTTTTTCTTTAATTTTTTTTTTAGATTTTATTTATTTATTTGATGGACAGAGATCACAAGTAGGCAGAGAGGCAGGCAGAGAGAGACAAGGGAAACAGGCTCTCTGCTGAACAGAGAGCCCGATGCGGGGCTCGATCCCAGGACTCTGGGATCATGACCTGAGCTGAAGGCAGAGGCTTTAACCCACTGAGTCACCCAGGTGCCCCTGAATAGAACTCTTCACTGCCTCACTTCGTTTTCTTATTGACTCACACAGTAAAATTCTCCAAGGTTCTAATAAAAGCTAACTTTTCTTGCACGAGCTTTGCACAGCATGGGACCTCTACCCCTTTCTCACAGGGTGTTGTACCCCTGTCTGCTCTCCATGCCATGACGCACTGAAGCCAAACAATACACCGTCAAACGTTGTCATAACACTCCACATCCTCACCTACGATGGCCCATAGCCCTCCGCCTCTCGTGTGACAACATCGAACCCAAGATCCAGCACTACAGATACCTTGTTTTTCTGAAATGAACCCCTTTGCGGGGGTCTCACAAGAATTCAAAAAGGAATTTCAGGACTGCACCTGCGCCGAGAACCACCGCCTCAGAGGATCGCAGGGACGTCTGAAGCCCTGCCCACAGCTCCAGGAAGCATCCTTGTAGAGGAGCTCCTTCCCCACACAAGGGTGGGAATGAGGCTATGGCCCTGGAAACTGAACACAGGGAAACAGAAATCCAGCTGGAAATGTTCTTGCACTGACATTAGACACAAAAACACCCGTAAGACGCTTGCTTTGCTGTCACAGTCAAATAAAATAATAACATGTAAGCATTTCAAGGCAATTTCATTGACATTCTCACTTGATCCTGACAAGTCTGTAAGTGGGAGAGGCGGGCGGCACGCTTCCCAGCAAAAGATGAGGGAAGTGAGCCTCGCAGAAGTTAAGTGATTTGAACAAGTTCAAATGGTTAGTTGGTTGGCAGAGGAGGGCCTTGAACTTCTAGGGGTTTTCTATCTCTGAGTCAAGAGCTCTTTCCATTATGCTCTATTTCTTCTCTTCCCGTATCAGAAAAGGGAACCACCTCCAGATTCAGTGTTGACCTTAGACCAAGGCTTCTCAACAGTAATTCCATTTACATTTTGAGCTGTATGATTTGGAAGGGGGCCGGGGGTGTTGCTGTCCTGAGCATTGTGGGATATTTCACGGTATCCCTGGCCTCCGCCTACTAGATGCCAGTAGCAACCTCTGCCCCAGTCTTGCCGAGCAAAAATATCTCTAATTGGCTACCATATTTTCAAACGGCCTCTCCGGGGGGCGGGGGTGGGACAAGATGGCCCCTCCATTGAAAACCACTGCCCTAAATGCCAGAGGAGGCTGCTAGCATGTGTGAGGAGGTGGCAGGGATGAAGATCATTCTGTAAAAAGAGAAACATGAAAGCAAAAGAGAAGCTTGTGCTTCTGCCAGTGAGCCTAGGACCGGGGAACTCAACAGTGAGGGACCGCAACTGCTCAGCTCAGAGAAGCTTCTCTTCTTGACCCTGTCCTGAACCTAACCTTTTCAGGTGAACCCTTCAGGCTCAGCCAACCCTGCATACCCCAAACCACTTTCCGAGGAGACATTTCCAGAGGGCAACACAGAGTTCGTTCACTTGACAAAAGGGAGTACGGCACAGCGGCTAAGATGCAGGCTCTGTACAGGCAACAACACGAAAGAACCTCATGGACTACTGAGGGAGAGGGGCTGCCCACAAAAAAGCCCATGCTGCATGAACCCACCTACCGGATATTCAAGAAGAGCCCATACTCATAATGTCTGCTGAGGGAAATCAGGAGAGCAATTACATCTTTGTGGTACTCCCTGGACACAGGTTTGGGGGAAACTTCAGGGAACAGAAGTGTTCCCTGACTTGCTCTGGGCGGTGACTATACTAGTCATAAACACACGTAGAAGCCCACAAAGCCGTATATTCAGGGTTTGTGCACCTTACCGTGCCTAAGTTATACTTCAGATAAATAAATAAGCTTCATCACCTTAAAAAAAAAAAAATGTCAACTCTGGAACCAAACTGCCTGTGTTTGAGGATGACTCTGGCTGCCTCATCGTCTTGTGAGAGGATTAGTGAATCGAGTGGGGCCCAGGAGGTGCACAATGAGTATTAACATCATCGTAATCAAAAGGACTACAGTTGGGCGTTTGGGTGGCTCAGTGGGTTAAGCCTCTGCCTTCAGCCCAGGTGATGATCCCAGGGTCCTGGGATCGAGTCCCCCATCTGGCTCCCCCAACTCTGTGGGGAGCCTGCTTCTCGACTCTCCTTCTCGACTCTCCTTCTCCTTCTGCCTGCCACTCCCCTTGCTCGTGCTCTCTCTTTCTCTCTGTCAAATAAGTAAATAAAATCTTAAAAAAAAAAAAAAAAAAAAGGACCACAGTTGCAACCAGCCAGGCAAAGCGAAGGATTTCAGAATTGAGAAGGAATTGAGATTTGAGAGAGGTGTTTCTGGATACCTCAGTTGTCCCCTTTGTCCCCACCCACCGCTGCTCCGAGTGCAGAATGTTGCATATGGTACATACATGATAACTCGACCTGGCCCCCTCCTCTGCAGGAACCCCCACACACACACCAGTGATCAAGACAGGCACGTCTGCCATTATTCCCTGTCTTCTTTAGTTCGTCCCGCATTCTCTCAGGAGGCTTGCTCAGGAGCTGCCCCTGTTTGCAGAGCTCTTCATCAATAGACTGCATATTTACAGAACACAGCAGTTTTGATTTAACAGTTCATTTCGCTGGAGACTGGGGTATTGTACTGTGTCTGCTTATGAGTTACTCTTGGCAGAAGCAGCCCTTGCTCTGAGCATACATTTCTTTACATTTCAAGGCCCAGCCTAAGAAGGACCGCAGTGAGATGGCTGAAACGAGAAGCAGATGGGATTGCTCCGAACCTTCCCCCCAACTGCTTCTCCGTGGAGTTAGCACGGTATCTTTGCTGCTACATGCGCCTTGCTGCCTCTTATTCTTCCCTTTGGAAGCTACACCAGGAGGAAACAAGCAAATGCAAAAGCGTGTAGAAAGAGCGTTCGGGGGTGTATTGGGAAACCTGAGGTCTAGATCCAGTATCCAGATGTGGAATTGATTTCCACGTGTTTTCTGCCCCACAGTTTTTGTTTTGTTTTAATCCGTTAAGTGACTGGTCTAGATCCATGGGTATTAAACCTAGTCATCCTCAGAAATCCTCCTACAAACAAAATCTCAAGCAGTAAATGCCTGGATGGCTCAGTTGGTTATGCAACTGCCTTCGGCTCAGGTCATGATCCCAGAGTCCCAGGATCTAGTCCCACATCAGGCTCCCAGCTCCACAGGGAGTCTGTTTCTCCCTCTGACCTTCTCCCCTCTCATGCTCTCTCTCACTCTCATTCTCTCTCTCTCTCTCTCAAATAAATAAATAAAATCTTTAAAAAATAAAAAAGATGAAATGGTGAAATCTGAAGGCAATGTTGTTTGGATAGAAACAGAGGTGGGCAGTCAGGAACCTTCCCTCTTGACTTCTGCATCCCCTCCCCACCCCAACCCCTACAACAGCCCCCAGATCCCATGGGCTTGGGATCCCAGGAGAACAATGTGAAAACAATTCAACTTATGTTACTATTATTTTTTTAAAGATCGTTTCCCAGGCAGCTAAAATACTGTTCTAAGGTGGCCCCATTTCTATTCATCCCACAAATTTTAATCAACAGACTCTCTGCACTTCAAGAACACCCATAAATAAAACCCTGCATGCCACAGATATGCACAGGAAAAGACTGTAAGGAAATACACCAAAAAAGTCAAGAGAATGGTCACCTCTGGCTAACAAGGATATGACAACAATGATCACAGCAGGTTTCGCACATTCCTCGCGTTCCTGTGTCACCACCTACAACATCTTGCCTGTCTCTAAGTGCCCAGGCTTGTGTCCCACACATAAAGACTTGCTTTCATTAGAGCTGCTGGGTCCAGCTCAGCCTTCAAGACACACACACATACGAGTGTGAACGCAGCTTTTGCCAGAGGGCTGGCAAGAGAACGCAGCTCCACCAGGATGCACACATGATGGGAAAACTCTCTGTCCTCCAACAGGATTTCCTCAAGTGTGCCCCATGGGATATCAGTCCCAGAAACGCAGGGCCACACAAAGGAATGTGGGGGGCAGGGGCCATCTGCTCCAAAGCAATTGTGTTCGAGAACCACTGCATATCGTTTCCTCCTGCTACAGATTAAATGCACAGTAAGGAGTGGCTTAATGTCTCTGTCTGGCCAACAGGAATCCTGATTAATGTTCCTTAATATAATTTCTCTAATTTATTTGACCACGAAATTATTTTTCCCCATCACCCCTATTAATGTCTCAACAAACAACTTCAGATCACAAAACCTGCACAAAAGCAGTTTTTAAGAACTGAATATAAGGCTTGAAAGAAATTGAGGAATTACAGAAGAAGGGAGGGAGGAGGAAGGAGATGGGCTCAGGGTCTGAAGGACATGGAGGTGAGGACAAACAAAGGACCACCCATGATTCCAAAGAATGTCTGGAACTTTCTTCGTATCTACTAGTACCTTTTTTCCTAGAGAGTAGACAGAGGATCAGTGTGTTAGTGGTCCACCAGCTTATAACACTGAAGGGGACTGTGGCTATTACAAGTGACACAATGCAGGGTCCCTGCCTCTACCCTTCCCTTCCTTCTCCATGTGGGCTCATGGTGACAAATCTCTCCCTCGGAAGAGCAAGAAAAAGAAATGACCCTGTTAATTCAATCCAGCCAATAACCCACCTCTGTGCCAGCCTCATGCTCAGGGCTGGGACCCCATGGGTGCCTAAGACACACCATTGAGCCTAGTTGCAAAGCCAGCAAAGAGACAAAGAATCCCTTTCTCAGGATCTGCGCAGGGACCCAGGGAGCACACAGAAGGGGCCCGTCGCCCAACCAGTTGTCAGAAGGTTCCTGAAGGGTGCGTTCTTGTTCCTTCAAGCTGAAGGCTGAGGTGTAGGAAGGGGAACAAGAACTGGTGGAGGGAACCGGAAGAGTGAAGTCACAGAGGCAAGAGAGGGCAGGCAGGCGGGGACCTCCCTAGTGGCTCTGGCTGGAGCAGAGTGTCAGAGTGGGAGGATGTGGACCGAGAAGGGCGGAGAGACCAGTGCAGCCCTCCAGTTGAGCTGGTTAGAAAGAAGCTCAAGCCTTGAAGATGACTAAGGCAAGGACGACTGTGACCGCACTCTCCTCTTTCTCTCCTGGCGGCGGGAAGGAGTGGTTGGGGGAAACAGCGAAGGACTTGGTCAGAAAGAGAGGTGTTGTGACACCAGGGACAGGTAGAGCTGAGGCCAGCTTCTCCATCCAGCCCCGCCCTCCTGCCCCCTTCTGTCCTTGTGCAGAATCCTGGCTGGGCTGGGTCCTGCACCGTGGCCTCCGCTGGAACCCCAGGGCTCCCACCCGGACTTCTCACGCCTCTCCTCCCCTGTCACAGGCCTACAGCAGCCTCCTCACCCTACCCCAGCCCCCCAGGGAGTGATTCCACCCTCCTTCCTCCAGAGCAGCCACCACTTCAGCCTCCCCTGCCCCCGGCTCCCACGGACCTGGGGTGCGCCACCTCCCTGCAGAAGCAGAGAACGAGGGATCCCACGTGCCAAACAAGGCCATGCTGGAAACAGAACACGGAGGCAGCCTCCTCTTAGAATGCATTATCTCCGGGGTAGATGCTGAATTCCACTAACACATTCCCTGGGGTGTTTTCAAATCCAGACACACTGGAGCCTTGTTCCAGCTCACTCTGGGCTAAGGCCTGGGCTCGCCTCCAGCCGGCAACTAGCTCGGGCTGCAGCCCCCACTATGGCCTGGCCAGCAGCACTTAACCAACCAGCCTTCCAGCCCCGGTGCTGACTCCCACCCCGGGCTCCGCAGTGCCCACTCGTGTTTGATATGCCCCTGCTCCCGAATGAATGCCACTTCCCTGTGCCAAGACCTCGGGCCCTGCCACATCCCGCCACACCTTCCCTGGCCTTATGATGCTCTGACCACGTGGAGAGTGCTCCTCGAGGCCACCACCACCTGGGACGGTGAGCAGGGGCGGCCGTCTTAAAGACTTGCCAGTTTCCTCTGGAGTTCAACTCCTTCCAAAGGGCCTGGCACATCTCAGCTGCCAGTATGAACTGTGAGTTCCCAGAGATGCCGATGGCACTCTCCAACATTCATCACTTTTGACACATCTAAAATATCCTCGCTCCCAGCGCTCCGTGAGCACCAGCCCAGATGGACTGGCTGCCGAGGAAGTGCCAGTCTCCGAGAGGCCCTGGGCAGAAGCTTCCCGAAGGAGAACCGTGTCCTCTCCTCTCCCTCCCTCCACCCCTTCTGAAGCTGATCTGGTGAGTGGGCGCCACTGGGCCCCGACTCAGCCCTGGCTGTCCGGCTTCCAAGCGCCAAGCCAGCTGCCTTCTGTAGAATTCCTCACACCTTGGCTCCCCGTGGCTCCCAGCACTTTGCCATCCACCAGACTCCATTCTCCCAGAGAGGAAACTGGCTACTTGGGAAGTTCCCCATGGGGTCACTTTCATTCTTTTAGCTCACGTGGGAAGGAGGCTGACCTCCCTTCCTATGTATTCAACAGCTAGAGTCAAGGGCCCCTGGGGCCAAGGTCAGCGAAGGTATGGTTAGAGGCCTGAGAGGCACATGCCTAGCCTGGTGGAGAGGTAGGCCAAGGAAGATAGATGAGGCTAGCGGAAACTTTGGGCCACTGTCAGGCAGTGAGAGGTCAGCTTCCAGAACCTTCTGGGGCCTGGGAGGGGTCCAGCGGTACAGGCACAACATCCAGATGAATGTACCTCATACAGGTACAAATAGAAAACAAGAAGTTGTGTTCCTTGTGTGATATCAAGATGATTTTTGAAGAAGTAAGACATTCATATGGCTCAGATGAAAAGAATATAAAATGGACAGATTTGCAAAGTCTTGAAATGCAAAGTCTTGACTCCCTCCTCGTGTCTTCATCCATTTCTTCTCCCTGTGTCCCACTATGGGTAACCACCTCTTTATTAATTGCTCCTGGACCTTTCCAATGTGTCTTTATGCAGCTAAAAGCAAATGTGAATTTATCTGTTTATCTCCCACTTTCTCACAAAAGGTATCATCACTCTAGATACATCACACTTCTTTACCTGACTTTTGTCACATTGCAATCCATTCTAGATATCTTCTCAGTCAGTACACTTATTTCTTCAGTACAGCTGCATGGTATCCCACTGAGGGCCGTGTCCCAGTTTGGTTATCTGGTCTCCAGATGGACATGTGGGATGTTTCTAGCATCTCACAATTACAGACAATACTATAGCAACCTTGTATTCCATTTGTGGGCTCATACAACCACAGGGTAAATTTCCAGGAACGGAATGCTGGGTAAAGAGCAAGTACCTTTTTAACTTTCACGGTTGTTACCAAATCCCCCTCTATCCTTAACTGTTTTGCATTTCTGCTAGCCTTGCCATTGAGGTGTGTGATCAAGTTCTTTAATGTTTACCAACCCAACAGCAAAGACCTGTGCCTCAGTAGGATTTTAATTTCCATTTTTCTTCTTCTTACTGAGACTGAGAATAAGTTATATTTCTTTTTTTATGAAATGCTCCTTTCTGGTCTCAGCCCATTTTTCTGGTCTTTTTCTTCTTGATTTCTAGGCACTCTTTATTTTTCAGGGAGATAAGCCCTTTGTGTTATGAGTTGCAATTATTTTCTCTTTTTGTTATTCATATTTTCACTTTGCTAGTGGTATTTTTATTTTATTTTATTTTATTTACTGAGTTGGCTGTGCTCAGGTTTTTGTTTGTTTAATGCAACGCAGTCTAATTTCATAATTTTTTACAGGTTCTGAACTTTGAGTCACAGACGATCCTTGCTCACAAGGTTATGTAAGGTCATTTGCCCAAATTTTCTCTTAGTCATTTTATGGTTTCCATCATTTCATTTAAAAATTTGATCCATTTGGGCGCCTGGGTGGCTCAGTGGGTTAAAGCCTCTGCCTTCGGCTCAGGTCATGATCCCAGGGTCCTGGGATCAAGCCCCGAATCAGGCTCTCTGCTCAGCGGGGAGCCTGCTTCCTTCTCTCTCTGTCTCTGCCTGCCTCTCTGCCTACTTGTGATCTCTGTCTGTCAAATAAGTAAATAAAATCTACACAAAAAAAAAATTTGTGATCCATTTGGGCACCTGGGTGGCTCAGTTGGTTAAGTGACTGCCTTTGGTTCAGGTCATGATCCTGAGTCCTAGAATCAAGTCCCGCATCAGGCTCCCAGCTCCATGGGGAGTCTGCTTCTCCCTCTGACCTTCTCCCCTCTCATGCTCTCTCTCACTCTCTCTCTCTCAAATGGATAAATAAAATCTTTTTAAAAAATTGATCCATTTGGAGTTTTTCTGGTCTATGGTGGGAGGTATGATTCCAACTTTTCTATCTTTCTATCTTTTGCCAGTTCTCCCCAAACTATTTATTTCAAAGTCCACTTTTACCCCACCGATTTGAGAGGCCCCTGCCATCAAATACTGAATTCCTCTATGTATTTAGGTGTTCTAGATCTCTGCTCTGCTTCTTTGGTCTATCTGTCCATGCACCAGTACATACAGTTGGCATTACTGAATTTTTATGGTAGGTTTTACTATCTAGTAAGGAAAGCCTTCCCTCATAGTTCTTTATTTTTTCTTTCACGGTTTCCTTGGCCATTATTGACAAGCTGCTCTCTGTTCCTCGGGCTCTTCCCTTGCCTTATTGTTGTGTTGTATTCTCTCTCCTGCAAGGAGGCCAGCCTATACCTACAGGCTTCCAGCCAGAGAAAAAATCAAGCGCAGCTAACTCCCCAAACAAAACAGGGACAGTCTCCTCCTGGGAGAGTCTCAGTAGGGCATGTCATTGCACCTATTTGAGGCAGGTGTGTTAGAGAAAAGCCAAGTGTGAGACCTCTATCTTCCTAGGGGCTTCCTAGGGGCCGTACCCTGCAGATTTCCAACACTGATCTTCAGGTCCATTCAACCTTTTGAAATGAAAGTGATCCCATATCACTTAGACATGAAGAGTTACCCTACCTGGTATTCTGTGTGTTCATGATGTGTTACCCACAGGGCGGGGAAGGACCCTTCAAAGAGAAAAATATAATAGCAAACACCAGTTACTACTTCTGTTCAGGACCTCAATAACCACCTCTATTCATTGAGAACTTGCCATATTCCAACATGTGGGAGGCTCTTTACACGCTTATCTCACTCCGAAAAGGGGCCTCCTTTTGGCACAAAAGCATGGCATCCTTGCCAGCACATGTGACGTGCTGCCTAAAAGATGTAAACAGAACTCACAGAAAGGTGCTAAACAGGCTGGCAAAAATCCTCGCAAATACATACCAACAAGTTTCTGGAAGGAACTCTGTTGGGTCAAGTCATGAGACAGAAGAGATCTGAGGTAAGCTTTGAAAGGAAAGAGAAGCTGTGTATTGAATGTCGATAGTAAACATTTCAGCGAGTCTCATCTGATTCTCACAACAGTCCTAGGACACAGATGTTCAAGGGGGCAATTTAAGAGAAGGAAAGGGAAGCTCCCACAGGTGAAGCGGACTTTTCAAGATGACACAAACTAGTAACTGATAGAGAATCAAACACAGGGCCAACTGCCTCCAAAGACTGTGCCCCTCCCTCTGCGCTACTCGGCCTCCACCCTTGTTTCCCGTGGTGCCCCAGCAATGGCTGGAGTGCATGTCAGTGGTCTGACAGGGTCTGACGTGCAGCAGTTACCGGTGCCCCCAGATGCAGACAGTGAAGGGAAGACCGGGGTGCTGAAGAGTATTTTACAGAAAGTGAAACAAGGGTAAAATGGTATCTTGCAGCCAAAATGGTCTTGCAGTCTCAGAACCTAGACATACGGAGGGAGAGGGAAAGAAATGGGATTCTGGGCCTGGTTTGATTTTTTTTTTAGCCCCTTGGGCCAGCCTCTGAACCACTCCTTATTTCTTCCTCGGGAAGTGAACCCACAGATGATGGGAACAGCTGTGATGCTGACCCCAGGGCCTGGGGAGTCTCAGAGGAGAGGCAGTCTCAGAAAATCTGAAGGGCCCGGGGTGCATGCCACAGCCATGACCTCAAGTTCTATAAGCATAGAGGTGACCACACTGGCCACACACAGACCCGTCCTCCTTCCACACTCCCTAGTCCTTCTCTCCCCCATGGAACATGCTTTTGATCAGAATCCCCAAGATGCGCTGGGGAACGGGTGACACAGCTGGGCAGAGACCTCCTCTATTCTTCTACCATCAAAATGCTGACCAAGCCGTATGACCATTGTCTACTTACATACTTCCACCAGAAGTCCACGAGTTTCCTGAAAACATAGCTGTCTTATTCACGATTGTATCTACACTGTTAAGCCAGCCCTGCCACATAGTAAGTGCTCACTCGATGTGCGGTAAAATGAAAGAATGGTAGTTCGTCAGTCTCTAAGATCATACCCAATGACTGGCTCTCTCAGCCCTGAGCCACAACACAGGGAAGCCCCAGGGAGGCTTAGGGGTGGGGTCCAGCTCATTTTGTCATCAGATAGGTGGCCCCCAAGTGCCTGCACGTTCTTCAGCTCACATTCCCCACCCGTGGTTTATTTTTGCCTTAAAGAGTAATCTTGGGGTTGCTTGGCCAAGTTAATGCTTAGTGCTCTCCTTGTGCTGCAACCATTTACCTTTGCAAAGCATCAGCTTCCAGCACAGGAGAGGGGAGCCTCTCTGGGGGAAACAGAGACAGGAACCCCAGGTTGTACTACTCCGACTCTCACTTCTCCTTTTGAAACCTGGCTTCACAAATACTTCTCTCTCTGCCGTCTTTTACTTGTTGCAACTCAGAGATGGGACAGTCTTAGGACTCACACATCCTAGACCCAGAGGGACCCTAGGATCTTCTCCCAATCCCTCAGTTTTCCAGATGTGGAAAGGGAGAAAAGCCAGGTCTAGAGCCTCGGTCCAAGTGACTAAAAGAGCCAAGGACGTCTCACTGTACCACCATGGAGACCTCAGAGCTGGCTGCTCCAAACTCCTCATTTTCCAGATGAGGAAACTGAGGCCCAGAAAGTTCGATGACTCGCTCAAGGTCAGCAAAGGACAAGTGAACAGGAAACTAGGACCTCGTAGACATCTGCCAACAAGTTACACCCAAGAGCCAAATATGAGGGACACAATTCTGAGCATCTAATGCCACGTTGTCTATAAAAGCAGATACCGTGGACCCAAACGAGAACATGTTCAGTTGTTTGCCTCATGTGAAATGCGTCCACTTTAGGCTCTGGACCCTCTTCAAAGTTGACACGTAAATGCAATTCAACACCACCATTCTCTCGACCACAGAGTGCAACTCGAAGGCTGATTTGAACAACCTTGTGGTCAGCAACAGTCCTGTGGAACTGAAGGCCTTGCAAAGGGGGCTGGTGGGTCTGAGCTGGTGCCGAACTTCCCGGAGCACCAGGGAGACACCCTCGGCAGGAGGCCTCTCTCAGCTACCTCCTGTATGACCTCAGTCATGACACTTACCACTCCAAGGCCTACGTTTCCTTTCAGAATAGCACCTACTCATAGGGGTGTCATGAGGCCTGGATGAAATAAGGTGTTCTGAGTTACTAGCAAAAAGTTAATGATAGCCACATAAGCAGCCTCTCTCACCCTGCCTCGCTGATTCTACCCACTCCCCAGTTCCCGCATCATCACCTTTAATGAGAACATTCCAGGTCTTATGGGGTTCTCTGGGTTGGTAATAATTGCAGCTGACACCCTGTGGGGGACTTACTTGTAAAATTGCTTCAACTCCCATGTCACCAAAATGATCTCACCATTTAAACAAGTGACCCCACGCCAGGTCGTTCATCCTAGTGGAAATAATTCTCTGAAAGGAAAAGCTGGCTACGTGGAGTTCATTGCAGCTCTGCTTACAAAGGTTAAAAAATTGGCAACATACTGCTTGTCCCAGATAGGGGAATGGATACATAAATCATAAAACATCCCCTCCATGGAATATTACTCAGCCTTTAAAAATGAGGAGTGTGAACACCATAGGAATATGGGGAGATGTTTATTACATAATGTGAAATGAAAGAAGCAGAAAGCAATCATATCTGTGTGGTTGCGTGGAAAATGTATTTGCTTCTGGATACAGACTAGAAGCATGGGAAAATAAAAAGTCAATCCACTAGGATGATGAGAATGTGAGTATATTTTTTTGAATTTTGTTTTCTGCTCTTACCCTGCTTTTGAGCAACAAATACCTTTTATAAAGAATAGGGAAGAAGGGGTGCCTGGGTGGCTCAGTGGGTTAAAGCCTCTGCCTTCGGCTCAGGTCATGATCTCAGGATCCTGGGATCGAGCCCCTCATCAGGCTCTCTGCTCAGCGGGGAGCCTGCTTCCTCCTCTCTCTCTCTCTGCCTGCCTCTCTGCCTACCTGTGATCTCTCTCTGTCAAATAAATAAATTAAATCTTTAAAAAAATTAAAAAATAAAGAAAGAAAGAAAGAATAGGGAAGAACACCTGATACTCCAACAACAACTGAGCTGAGAGCAACTTTCCTTGGTGGGACAATGCCTGGCCCAGAGTAGGCACTTGGGAAATGATAAAGAGAAGAGTGAATGAATAAACAAGAATAAACAGGTTACCTCCCCCCCACCTCAACTGCAGCACCGACGCCGTGCCACTGCGAAGCCAAAGTAGACCAGAAGGATTGGTGTTCTCTTTTTCCATTCAAACTCCTGGCCCGAGGTCTGTTCGGAAAAGCCATTGTGAGTCTGCCCTTTCCATGGAGCTGACAAGAAGAGGGACCTCAGCAGGTACAAAGTAAGATAAGGTATTAGAAGGCTTAGCAGAGGATGTGCACAGAGTAAACACAGAGTGGACCACCTGTATGGCCATTAGTAGTGCACAGAGGCAGAGCCCGACGAAGAGACCGACAGCCTGAGTCTCCACTGAAGAGATAGGGATCCCCGCCCACCGACACTCCCAGTGTGGTTGTCTCCATGAGGTGGAGGGCTCTGGGCTGGGATAAGACTCAAGTACTCCTAGAGCCCTTGACTGGGATACCATCCAACAATGCCCTAAGCCCTACAATTAGAGTTAGGGTCTTCTGCCCCACCCCTCTTTCTGTTCCCATCACTTGGCCATTGTGTAGGTCACATCAAAGACAGAGGGATAAGGGGAAATGAAGACCAAAGTCGGGAGCTAGGCAGTCATCATCCATCCAAATAAAACTTTGCAACAAGAACATGATTCTGTTTTCAATCTATTAAAATAGCACTTGGCAACCTGATTTTAAACCAAGACCCACCATTCCAAGGACTGTGGAAAGACCTGTGACTGTCCAGTTCCTGGGCAGCTTCCCCTAGCCTGACTTTGGTCAGACACCAACATCACAGCCCCTAGGCTGTGTAAGAATTCCAGTGCTACCTCTGTGGCAGAAGGAAAAGACATCTAATCCAGGTGCGCCTGTCTGGCTCAGCTGGAGGACCATGTGACTCTTCATCTCGGGGTTGTGGTTCAAGCCCCACGCTGGGCATAAAGATTACTTAAAAAAAAAAAAAAAGAACAACAACAGAAAAACCCAAAGACCTCTAGTCTGAAGATGAGACTGGCAAACAACAGCTATGACAGGTGTTTGTTGGGGTGGGGGGTCATGGGACTTGTAGTTTTCTTACTCTGGTCACCTCAGTTGTTTGGGACCACTTCCCATAGACAAGAGGATGCCACAGCAACTCTTTTCCCTGACTCAAGCCACACGCCCTCCTTGACATCCAGGGGCCTTACTTGGAGTGATCAGCCTTTGTGAGGAACAGGACGTGAGCCCTCTGAGCTTTACACCAGGGATAGGAACAGAGTCCCCCAAAACCTGGCAGGGATACGGGTTGGGACTCCTCTCCTGCAGCAGAGTAGGAAGACACTGGCTTAAATGTTAGGGGAGCTGAGTTTTTCTGATTCTGCCATTAACTAGATAGTGGTTTGGTGCATGTCAGTTGGCCTGTCTGGGTCCCAGTTTCACTTGTAAAATAAGGAAGACGGACTCGATTATTATTACCAATAAGAGGTCCCTGGTCATGGTTGGGGGGTGGGCAAAGGGCATCCCTGAGCTATATTCAATCAACTTGTAAAGGAAGATTGTATCACACAACACAACTAAAGGTCAAGTTTCTATGCTTTTCGCTGGAATTCTATCTGCTTGGTATGGTAGCACTGATTCTCTCCAGGGGCTTAGAAGAGTAGACTGCTGGTGTTATCCAGATCCTTACTTAATAAGAGCAGGAAAATGAATTACTCCTCACTAAATGCAGGTTGTTGATGATGCATAGAAAGAGAATGAAAAGCAGGCAGTCACCAGGCTGGATGCCAGGACCCTGCACGGTCTCTTAGGTCCTTTTCATCCCTAACCCCCTGGCCAGATGATTTGCTTTCCCAAGGACGGCCTCCCCAGGCACCGCTGCTCATGCCCAAAGGACCTTAAAAGGGCCTTCCAGGTATGCCAAGAGGGGAAGCAGACTCCCTGCTGAGCAGAGAGCCCGATGATGCGGGGCTCGATCCCAGGACCCTGGGATCATGACCTGAGCTGAAGGCAGAGGCTTTAACCCACTGAGCCACCCAGGCACCCCTGGGATGCAACCTTCTAAGTTGGGCCCCTTGCACTTAGTGTAATACATTTTAGATGCACGCCTGCTCCGTGTTTGCACGTATTGGAAATTTGTTCCCTTTTACTGTGGAGTGACATTCCATGGCCTATCTCCTGTATGTCTTTACTCATTTACCAGTTGATTGGTATTTGGGTTGTTAATAGTTTGTGGCTACTATGAATAAAGCTGCTGTGAACACTTGCATCATGGTGTGGACATATGTTTGAATTCCTCTTGGGTAAGCTCCGAGGCGTGGACTTGCTGAGCCTATGGAACATTAACCTCTGTAAGAAATTGCCAAATAATTCTGCAAAGTGGTTGCAGCGTTTTGCAATCCTGCCAGCCGTGCATGGAAAGTTCTAGCTCTTCCACACCCTCACCTGCATTGGGTGCTGGCAGTCTTTTTCGTTTTAGACATTTCAGAGGGGGGGAGGTGGTATCTTGTTGAGGTTTAAATTTGCATTTCCCTCCTGAATAATGATGTTGAGCATCTTTTCATGTACTTATGTTCTATTTGTATATCTTTTTATAAGATGTAGCTGTTTAAATCTCTTGCCTATTTTATAATTGGGTTGTCTTTTTATACTTGAGGTGTAAGTGTTCTTTATATATTCTGGATAAAAGTCCTTTGTCGGTTAGACGTATTTTGAATATTTTCTCCCAGTCTGGCTTGGCTTTTCATTTACTCAGTAGAATCTTTCAAAGATCAGATGCATTTAATTTTTCTAATTTCTCTTTCATGATTGGTGCTCTCGGTGTCCTAAAAAAATAAATCTTTGGGGCGCCTGGGTGGTTCAGTGGGTTAAAGCCTCTGTCTTCAGCTCAGGTCATGATCCCAGGGTCCTGAAATCGAGCCCCACATCGGGCTCTCTGCTCAGCAGGGAGCCTGCTTCCTCCTCTCTCTCTGCCTGCCTCTCTGCCTACTTGTGATCTCTGTCTGTCAAATAAATAAATAAAATCTTTAAAAGATAAAAAATAAAAAAACAAAAAATAAATCTTTGCTATCCTTGATGTCATTAAGATTTTCTCCTGTTTTCTTCTAGACCTTTTTACGGCTTTTGTTTCTAAATTTAGGGTGGTGATCCACTTCAGGATAATGTTCATCCCTCCATCAAATTTTTTATGGCAAACTGTCATGATAGCGAGCATTTACATAGCACACACTACATGCCTGGCACTATTATAGAATTTATCAATACTAACGCATCAAACCTTCATGATAATTCTCTAAGGTAATAAGTACTATTACTATCTCCATCTTACAGATGATATGATAGAAAATTCAGACACAGAGGTTAATTTGCCCAAGATCACATGAGTAGTTAATGCTAGAAATGAACCTAGAACCCCAGCCACATGGCTCCTGGTCTGGGTACCTGACCAGCACACTCCACAGCCTCCTGCTGTACTGACTGAAGTTTTAATAAATGCAAAACCAGACCTAGGTTCTGCTTGTGTGGAGCTTACCACCAAATAGGGGAGCTAGATATTTATGTCATGTCTATTCGAATAGAAAATTACAACTGTGAAATCACCTAGGAGAACAAATAATAGGGAGATGTGACCAAGTGAGGAAACTGGGAGAAATTTCCACTGAGGAAATGAAGATTGAATTTAGATTTGGAGAAAGAGTGATGGTAGTCAGGCGGATAAAACAAAACAGCAGAGCGTGTCAGGCCAGGGGACCGCAGGGGGAAGACCAGGCAGGGAGATACACCATACACTGGGTGTTGGATTAAAAACTCTCCACATAATCACCAACAGGGATGGCAATTTTTATCATCTTATCTCTCTCCACTTACTCACCCCATTGCCCCTGAACTAAAGTGGCCAACTCATCTTGGTGTGACAAGACAGTTGGTCACCCTGTCTTGAATCTGTTCCGTGCAGAATGTGTACATGACCTTAGAACCACTTTAGGGAAGTAAGCACCATTATCCCCAGAGGATTCCAGTACACATGGAAAACTTTTCTGAATGGCACACTCTTTCATAATCAGATTTTCTGAAAGACCAAAAAAAAAAAAAAAATCACTCTGATTCTTACCAGAGTTGCAGGGAAACACAGCCTAAGAAGAAAGTTTGGGGTGGAGGGTGCCTGGGTTGTTCAGTTGGTTAAGTGTCTGCCTCTTGATCTCAGCTCAGATCTTGATCTTAGGGTCATGAGTTCAGGCCCCACACTGGGACAAAGACAGAAAGAAAGAAAAAAAAGCTTGGAAGAAAAAAACCTCTCCAACAAGAGAACATAGCCTCTAGTTACTTCCCTGAATCTCCAAGGAGAAAATGATTGTAGTCTCAGGCTATAAGATGGCTGGCAAAATCAGGCCAAAGTAGACAAAGAAAACAGAATAAATACAACTTGTGAAAATAGCTGTCCTTCCAACTCTTACCTCATCATCTTATTTCACAACAAAACGGTGACAGGCAAAATTCAAGATTCATTCAAGATTCTAGATTCAAGATTCAAGATTCAAGAGAAGCATTCTTCACCACAGCCTTGGACAGAATCTGCTTATCACCAAAGATCAGCAAGAGCTAAGAGCTGAATTTCTAAAGGCCCAGCAATGACTACATTCTTATTTAAGTTTTTCCATCCTGCCATCATCCTAGAAATTCTGAAGTCAGCGCTGTGCATGTACAAATTGCAGGCCTGACCACAGAAGCCAGGGAAGAGCTGTGGCTACATTTATTTCATAGGTTCCTTCCATCCTGCACAGAGGACATGGCTGGGGAATGGGGGGCTGTTCAGAGTAATCATGACATTATGGTCTTCCAGAGGACTCCTCTCAGCAGTCCCAGGTCTGGGACTATTTTCAGGAGTGCCCGTTAGCGAAGTTCCAAAGTTAACAAATCACACACACACACACACACACACACACAGGTTAGCAATTTAAATAATGAATATGAAGATATTTCACAAACCACTCTGTGAGGGGGCGTATTAATACCTGTGGCTTCCATATTACACACTCCTGTCTTTAGCACTGGCCAAGGGAGGGGCTCAACAAACAAGGAAGCGAGCAGAAGCACCCAGCCCAGGTATTCCGGGCAGAAGACAGAAGGACTGACTCCCGCCGAGGCCTTCTACGGCAGAATCCTTGGTTCCCTCCCGAGCCAGCTCAGCTCCCTGCAGTCACCACCTAATGATGTCCTTACCCAAAAGAAAGTGAAATAATTTGTTCCTGTATGAAACATTAGGAGTCCTCAAACCTAGGGGCTGATTTAGGAATGGAGAAATCGCTTGCCGCAAGGAATCTCATATTAGAAATGCAGTGGCTGCACCCAACCTCTGCTTCCAACTGATTTGAAGGAAGCTTTGCTGCCCCAGGAACTTGCTGTCGTGCAGAGGGCAACCTCAAGCCTCCTTCAAACGTCAAGCCGCTCTCCAGGTTACAGGGGGGTGTCTCCCTCCAAGGAACCGACCTTTTACCTTTGAGAGTCTCCCTTTCAAAACCACAGCCTTATCCCCAGATTCTTATCACTGGTGGGTCCTTATCTCTTCTAAAGACTTGAGAAAATAACAATTGTAGAAGACACCCCTAGAGAAGGAGCTACTCCTCGGGAATACGATTGGAACACATCCCACCCCCCCAACCCCCTACCCCACGCCCGCACTGCTCATAACAGAATCATTGGGTTTTCTCACAACTTGCTCACAGAGTTGCTGTGAGGTTTCAATGAGTCAGTAAAAAGAAGACTGTTGGAAGGGTGCCTGGCACAGAGAAAATGCTCAATAAATATTCCCTTAAAAAGTGCAGAAAATCAATTTGGACATATATGCATACATAAAGAGATACGCACAAGATCACACCTACGGAGCTAATGTTTCTACTTTCGAAAATCTGTACTAAGAAAATACTCATAGATTTTCCAGATGAAGATTTACGTATAAAGATGGTCATCAGGGCGTTGTTTGTAATAGAAAAAAAAGAAACCCGAAACAACCCACACGTCCAACAATAATGGAGTAAGTACAAAAACGATGCCACTTTTCAAAAGCATGTTTTTGAAGAATTTGTAATGCTGTAAGAAAATTATTATGACAGGTAAAGAGGGATATGAAACCATTCACATAATATGATTTCAATTTTAGATACTCCAAATAAATATCTATGGAATGTCATAATAAGAGATTAGAAGGAAACACTCCGAATATTACTTGTGTTTCTGTCCCAGTCGTGAGATTCTTTATTCATTTCCAGCATTTTTCAAATTCTAAATACATATACAATGAGTATGTATTAATTCTGCAAGCAAAATATAAAACAGTTAAGAAGCTATTTCAATTTCACAATTAAAAAAAAAAAAAAAGTCGCATGAGGTTCTAGACCAGGCCAGTGGCATGGAACAGAAAAGATAATCATGAGATTGAGCCCTCAGTATGTGGTGACTCTTGAAGGTCACCAAGGGGACAGAGAGACTACCCCAGAACAACTGGAAACTTTTTTTTAAAAAAGATTTTATTTATTTATTTGACAGACAGAGATCACAAGTAGGCAGAGAGGCAGGCAGAGAGGGAGGGGGAAAGCAGACTCCCTGCGGAGCAGAGACCCTGATGCGGGGCTTGATCCCAGGGCTCCGGGATCATGACCTGAGCTGAAGGCAGAGGCTTAACCCACGGAGCCACCCAGGTGCCCCACAACTGGAAACTTTCTAGCTTGAGGAACAGCATGGACAAATAATGGTGTTTTGCATCACAATAGGAAATGTAGAGAGAAAGGAAGAAGAATGGGTTGGGAAAAAAGAAAATCCATTCCGTTTGGCCTCACTGGGTTTGCAGTACTGAAAGCATCCCCTGGTAGAGGGGCTCAGAGAGTTGGCTACATGTGGGGCTAAAGCCTGGGAAAGAAAGATTTTGGTATACATGCGGGTATGGGCAACAGCCATGTGTCCCTGATGCCATGGCTTGGCTGAGAATGCACCATTCTCTGTGTTCTGTGAAGGGCAACCAGACTCTGCTCCCATAGAGGCTCTGACAGCTCAATTCCTTCCTGCCACCCAAGATGGGCCCGGAAGTGACCCCTGCCTCCCTCGGTCAGTCACAGAGACCATTGCTAGACTGTAGTGAAGAGCCTCACAGACACTTACTGTGACTTACGTGCTGTTTGGCGCCGTGGCTGCCGCTTCCATGAGCACTCAGAGTCAACATAAAACTTGCTGCCACATATTTTGTAGGAATGGTGTTTAAGACCTGGCCTCGCCCAGTGGCCTCTTTTCCCAGTAACGCATAGGGAAACCGTCTCAGGCTTCAGGACCAGGAAAGTGTGAGCAACTGGACACCACGAACCCTACAACAGCTCCTGTTTCCCTCTCTGGCTTGGCCAATAAGGAGCTCAGAATAAAAGCTGTGGCCCATGTTCAGCAACATTAGAGGATCACATTGTGCGGACTCTGGGGCGCTCATCTGTTAGCATTTCGGTCTTTGTTTTACTGCCCTTATTTTCTCTTTGTCCCAATTTCTTCAACTAAGAATCTTTGTGAACTTCTTCAAGTCTAAGATTTTCTCCCATGTCACACCCACCCATTGATTCCATCTCTAGCTCCTGGAGTTGCACAAGAGAATTCTAGGCCCTCTTCCCCATAGCAGCCCCTTTGAGGCCCATGTCCTCCACTAAATCTGATTCTTTTTAGGTACCAGAGCCTCACTTTGTCTTAGACATGAGCTCCTCAAGAATCTTTCATCCTTCTAGACTCAGCGGATGCCCCATCTTCCCTTGGTGTCTTCCCTAAGCCCTATTCAGGCATCCCCTCCACAGCACCACCCACAGCAACCACACAGGATGACTGGTTCTCATAACCTGCCTCTCCCACTGGACCATGGTTGTGCTCTGCCCCTCCAAACAGTACCTAGCTGGGCCGGAGACATAATATAATAATATATGCTTCGTAAGTTTCTGTGGAGGAAATGAATGAATGAATGTATGTGCATAGATACATAACTTCCTCTCTCCTCTACATGCTAAAAGAAAGCTAAGCCCCCAGGGAGAACAGGGAGAGCCCATTCCTTTCAGCTCTCTGTGAGCCTTTCTACATGACAACTGCTTTTCCACAGCACTCTCCCTGACAGCCTTGAGGCCCTAGGCACCAGTGTGAGAGCTTACTCTCCCAGCTAAATCCAGAGTAAATACACATAAGACAGAATTGGTCCTGTGAGGGCAACTGGGATAAATTTTCGCAGAAAGAAAGGATTTCACAGATCAAAAATGCAAAATGCCACATGCTCCAACTAGTACTTATTTTAACAACAGAGCCTTACATAGGTGCTAATTACGTGTCGGGAATTGTTCTGAGCTCTTTACAAATATCTTATTTAATCTTTGTAACAACTTCATGAGACAGGTACTATTTCTATCCCCATTTCATTTTCATATATAGTCTTCTCAACACTGGCGTCAGCTATCCTACAACGAAGGAAGATGTAGCTAATTCCGTCACTAAATTAAAGAAAATTAGTTATATTTAGTTGACACCAGTGCATGAATGGTTGACAAATCAAATCTTTGCCTTTGATGTGAGACCTGAATGCCACAAAATACATCACTGACTAAGCATTTATTGACCACCCCCACCCCCCCGCCACCAGCACTGCCCTCCACGAGCTCACAGCCTGGAGAAAACAGCGCACCCCTAAACAAGTTAATTACCAGGCCCCATGACAAGCACATTAGAAGCGAGGACCCAGTACAGCACTGGCAGCAAAAGGAAGTAATGATCTCTGGCTAGATGAGAAGGCTTCCTCCAGGGTGTAATGTCTGAGTTCCATTTTAATGGATGGTCCAGGGCTCACCAGGAAGCCACAGAGACAGAAGAGGGGAAAAGAGAAGGCCAAGGTAGGGGAACCATTGGCCATGAGCAGGAGGGGAAGAGCTGGGGAATGAGGGGTTATCACTGGGGTGGTGGCTTTGGCTGCGACATCACGAAGCTCAAAGTCACTAAAGGATCTGATGGTCATTCCTGTTCTTGGAAGCTTCTTTGAGCTGCAGCATGAGGGAGTATGTCAAGACCAGACAGAGAGAGAGAGAGACATTTTAGGGGGCTGTTGCAATCAACCAAGCAAGAAACAATGTGCACCTGAGCAATATTCTAGGATATTCAGGAACCCGAAGCTTCAGACTGATGGGAAGGCTGGTGTAGGAGAGCAAGGTGACACCCCAGCTTCTACTTAGAAGACCAGGAGGCTGGTGCAGCCAGCAAGACAGGGAGCATAAGCTGGGAGCCCCATGGCAGGGATGAGGACAATCTTAGGCAGCCTCTAAGCTTGGGAAAGCCAAACTGGGCAGAAGACATTTTCTTAATAATCACAGAGCAGTTATTCAGATCCTCATTCACATCTCCTTTTAATAAAATATGATGCATTTCATTCTGTCATCATAGTGAAAAATCATTGCCCTTTGCTGGAAATTAATAACCTTTCAAATTAATAACCTTTGGGTAGGAAAATTGGTTTCATTAATACCTCCCCTTGCACTTTGTAGGTTCGTAATCTCTCTATCCTGCTGTCCCCTGAAGCCAAAAGCCCAAGACTTATTGTTTGAGAAGCCTGAGTGACTTTATGCTCAGAAGGAATGATCGGGATCCTTAGTAATTAGGCTCACTTGAGTTCACTGCCCAAAAATGCTGGTATGCCCCTCTGCCCCCAGAGAGCCCACCTCTGGGCTGGAAGGGAGGATGAGGGCATCCTCCCCAGCTCTTGGCCTGAGCCCCCTGTGCCTCTGTGCTGGGTTCTCGTAGGTCAGTCTTCATCATCTCCCAGGGGAGAAATGGCCACTCTGCTGCACGCGCCCTTTGAGGTTCCCCAAAGCTAAGGTTCGTGCCTGCCTCCAGCACCTCCCAGTAACCTCGCTAGCTGGAGCTCGGGCTATCCCAGAGCTACCGGAGGTGGAACAGATGCCAGGCTAAGCATTGTCTCCAATCTTACATTCCAGAGCCAGTTGGAAGAAGATCGAGAGTGGTTGAAACAAAGGAAGCACTGCAGGAGACAGAGACCAGATTCCTGCTTTTTAAAGAAGAAACAGATAAGGGCTGTCAGATTCGGCTGAATCGCCCGGACACATTAGAGCAGTGTGGCTTCAACTCCTCTCTGCCCCTGGTGATGATAATCCACGGGTGGTCGGTAGGAAATGCTGACATGCCTTTTTTCTCTCTGCATTTACATTTTCTGCTTTTCTCCCTCGCGTGTCCAATTTTAATAAAAAGATAGAGAGCCAGTGATAACAACTTCATGCATAATATTTGTAAAGCACATTCTAATTTTCCAAGTACTTCCCCACACAGGATCTCATTGATTATCTCAATCCCATGAATAAGCAGGATAGGGAAAGTATAATTATCTCCACTATTCAGATAATAAAATGTGGCTCAAGGAGGTCACACAGCACATGAGGGCCCAAAATTGACTGCAGTCCATGCAGGTAAATCTGCCCGTTTCACAAGAGGAGATAGGAAGCCAGAAGACATAGTCTTCCAATGAAATATTGTAACTATAAGGTTTAAATGCAGCTCCAAATAACAGAAACCCAATTGGCGGTAGTTCAAATGAAACAAATTTGTTTCCATTTCACACAATAGCCTAGAGATATGTAATCCAAAAACTGGATAAATGACTTTGGTCAATGAAGTCCTCGGGGACCCAGCTCATTTCCCACTACTCTGCCATTCTTAGAGTACTGCCTTTGTCCTTATAGTCCAAGATGGCAGCCAGAGCACAAGCTATCACATCTTTATTCCAGGTAGCACAATGAATAAAAGGTATACACAACAGAGTCAAAGAGCATGGTTTTTTTAAAGCAGTTATATTGATATATAATTAACATACCATTTAAATTCATCCATCCATTTAAAGTGTACAGTTCAATGGCTTTTGGTATAAAAGAGTAGTTTTTTTAGGTTAGCCACCCAGAAGCATCTGTAAAATGCTTCCAGTTACATCCATGAGCCATACCTAGATAGAAAGATGACTGAAATATGCAGCTTCTTAGAGAAAGTGTAGCCTTTTAAGGATGCTAAAAACCCTGGACAAAGGGGAGAAAGAATCTTGTGGGCAATGATTGAAATGAAACTAAGCAAGGACTTTTCTCCAAGAGGAAATTCTGCCTCCCTGGTTCCCAACCAACCCACGATTTGAAGCTTGGTTCACAACTTGAAACCTCCAGAGATTTGGTGATCTATTTCGTGACTTGGAAACCTTTCCCTGCCATCTACTTGAAAAATACTCTTGAAACCCTCATCTATCCTACCGTACAAAGCAAAATAAGCCCATCTACCCACCTGCCACTCTTTCAACATTGATTCAGTGAAAGCCTGCTATATGCAGGCTGTACAATACAGACCCCGCACCTGGTCTTATGTTGTAATGGGGAGCCACATGATGTCACAGGGGTAGAGCCACGAGATGGGGTGCTTGCCACTGCTAGGGGGGGAAACAGAGACACCTGTAGCCTGCTAGCAGCTTCCGCCTAGGACTTAAAGGGCTCCCACCCTAGGGAAGTGGGGATTCCACACACCCCAGGGTCAGCAGTGAAGGTGGTGGTGTCTTTCCTGCCCCTAAAGAAGGGACCTAACATAGACTGATGCCCTGCTACAGGTTAGGCCCTTTACATTAGACGTCAACCCGTTTAATCCCCACGCCTTCCTCCAAGGTGGGTTAGTATCTCTTAGAAGAAGAAAGTGCGCTCAGAAAGGTCAAGCAACTACCATAGTCACATGGCCAAAAGTGGACAAAAGATTCAAACCCAGAACCCTCATGCCCCAAGCTCACACTCTCGAAGACTCCCTTTGTCAGAAGGGTCCCATCGGGCCCCCGTTCCTAGCAGGCTTTAGCCTGCAATCCTCACTGCGGCTCTCTCCCGCTGGCCTAGGAGCTCAATCCATGTTTCTCTAAGACAAACAGAGTAGGACACAGAGCGCAGAATGCTAAGAAGATGAAACCTGTTTTAAAGGAAACTAAAGATCAGCCGTGGAAAGCTCTCCTGTGGGAACCCTGGGGGAGGACAGGGGTTAGAAGGAGGCCAGTCACGGTAGAGAAGATTATCCCATTTCTTCAACTGCTTTAGCCAAATGGACTTTCCTTACAAGAAAAAAGAAAGAAGGCGGGAAGGAGGGAGTGTATCGAGAGGACAGGTTTGGGGACCGGCAGAGTTAGAAGCCAGAGGCACCAAGTCTGGATGTCTGCACACAGCACACAGCGGAGTTAGCTCTCCCCACCCTCCCACCCCCCGCCATGCTCTCCCCTCAGACCCTGCCCCCTTCACCCTCCCTGCCTCCATTGACACCCCTTGCCTCTACTCACACCTTGTGCTCCCCTCACATTTCCGTCTCCTCACCCTCCCTGCCCCTCCTCCCCCTCCCTACCTTCCTCCATGCCCCCACCCCTTCACCTTTCCCTGCTTTGTCCTCACCTTCCCTGCCTCCTCTGACTCTCCCTGTCTCCCCCTTACCTCTCCCTGCCCCCCCCCTTCAACCCCAGCAACCCCCGGCTGCTGTGCTTTCTCTCCTCTTGGTCTTGGCTCAGCCTGTGCCTTCTGCCTGGAGTGTTCTTCTCCCTCTTCTGCTGAACAGTAGCCATTACACAGTAGGTGCTCCAGAAATATTTGTGAGCTGAATTCATGACTAAATCAGTATCTTGTTCACAAATGGACCATGAAGACAGGACCGTTAGCAGGGTCCTTTTCCAGAATGAACGCTTCATTCTTAAAATGCAGAAGGGCCTAGAACTACTCTCACTAGTGAGAGGAACAGCAGCAGCTGCCTCACTGGGTCACTAACTCTGAAGGTAACTGCACATCACTAACATTTACTGAGTGCTTGGTGCATGCCGGGCGCTGTTCTAAATGCTTCCTAGTGACTGACTGATTTCCTCTTCACGGCAGTCCTGGAGAAAGGCCACTACTGTTAGCCCCATTTTCCAGATGGGGAAAGTGGTGCACAGAAAGGTTAATGAAAGCTAACTAATTGGGAGAGTCGAGACTTGAACCTGAGACACTGGGTGCATGTTCATAAGTGGTCAGTGGTCAGTGGCCAGTGCCTCTGACCCCAAGTGACCTGCCATGTCATCAGCATTGCTCTCCAGCTTGGAGAGCAGTCTTGAGGCACACCAGACTCTTCTCCCCCCGGACATCCCTCGGGGCCCTCTCATGATCGTGTGCCTCTGCGCATGCTCTTCCTTCTGTCTGGGCCACCCCAGACTCCCTGCCCCACAGTCACCAGCCCGCCCTTATTTCCGTAAGTGAGCTCCTATTCATCCTTGCAGACACCAATGTCATCGTTCCATGAGCCCATCAGGCGTGCCCTGCAGGTTGGTTCTCGAACAAAGGGCATACACAGAAAGATGCTCCATACGCATGGATTGAGCTCCTGCTGTGTTTCAACTCATGGGGCCTTATTCCCTCAAAAGCGAGCAGATGCAGTGGGCAGGAGGAGAGCAAGGGAGCTGGGATTTGGAGCTGTGGCCTAGCTGGCCTCCTGGAGCGGGGAGGGGTTAGAGCTGAGCCTCAAAGGATAGGTCAGCTTTCAGCTCGTGATTACATAGACTTTTCCATTATTTTACGGCTCAGAAACTCTTAAAATAGGGGCATGTTAAGAGAATGGTTCTCAGTTGGAGGCCAGGGGTAGCCCCCAGGGGACATGTGGCAAAGCGCAGAGACATTTTTGGTTTTCACAACTTGTGGGGGAGAGTGCTGCTGACACCTGCTTCATGAAGGCCAGACATGCTGCTAGATAGCCTACGGTGCACAAACAGCCCCGTGACAGAAAGTATCTGGCCGAAAATGTCCATAGTGCCAAGGTCGAGAAACCCCACATTAAGCCCTTTCTTTTGGAAAGAAGGACCCAGCCTTCATTAGCCAAGAGTTGGGAAAGAAAAAAAGACAAACAGAGAGAAAGATGAGACTAGTACAGTGCCCCCCACCCTGGGTCCCCTTCTGGTTAAGCTGACGACTTTGTGCCCCACCCCCACAGGTGGACGGCTTCCTGGAAAACTGGATCTGGCAGATGGTCGCCGCCCTGAAGTCTCAGCTGGCCCAGCCTGTGAATGTGGGGCTGGCCGACTGGCTCACCCTGGCCTACCGCCACTACACCGTGGCTGTCCGCAACACCCGCCTCGTGGGCCAGGAGGTGGCAGCGCTCATCCAGTGGCTGGAGGCAAGGCCTGCCCTGCCCTCCCTTCCCCTCCCCTCACCGCAGCCCCCCCCCCCACCCCCCTGGGACTGAGAGAATTAAGCTGGTCTCGTAAGCATCCCAGACAGGAGAACCACTCCACGAAGCTTGGAGGAATGGGATGGCTCAGGTGGAGATGGGACATTGGGGCTCCCTCAGATGTCTTGCTAGAACCCCTATTCTGCAGAACTATCTTCCCTCCCCCTCCCCCATCCACCACCTCTTTTATGCTCACTCCCTTGGATGTGCTAGCGGATCTGAACACACCCATGTACCGTCAAACCCTAAGAAATGAACAGGAGCACCATGTAGGGCATTCATATCCTAGTATAGACAGGCAGGGTAGGAACGGGGACCAACATCACCAGGCGGGGCCCCAGGTAGCTGAGTCTGAAAGGTGGGTGCCAGCAAGGTGAGAAACCAGTCTGGCTCAGGAGGCTAAATTAAGCATCTCCTCTGCCACCCGGGGCCAAGAACAAGGGGGACCCCGAGAACGAGCTGGACATATACAAGGTTTCTGTCCAGCAGCTCTCCCACTAACCATCTTGCCTCTGTCTTTCAGGAATCTGCTCAGTTTTCTCGAAGCAATGTTCATCTAATTGGGTACAGTCTGGGTGCCCATGTCTCAGGATTCGCTGGCAGTTACATGGGCGGAAAGCACAAGATAGGGAGAATTACAGGTAACCGTGCCCATAACCAATGATGGCATGGGGGTGTGGGGCAGGACCCGCTTCCCTAACAGTCTCGGAATTACCATGCACCCAGCCTCCTTCACACTGCTGCAAGCATGACCGCTGTCCTAGACTGCTGTCCCTCCAGAATTCAGAGTAAATCACAGCCCCAACTCCTATTGCCTTTCCTCCAATGGATGCCTCTCATAGTCATGCCAAAGAGGACCTGGAAAGTAGACTTTCTATACACTTCTTACCAGGAAAGAGTTTATTTTCAACCTAGAGTTTAAAAAGCCCAATATGAGCAAGTTAAAGGATCACACCCAAAATTTGTGGTAACATCAGCCACGTGTGCGCCTCAGTTTCCACATTTGTGGAACACATAGGTCTTACTCTGGGACCCATTTGGTTTGAAGGAGGGGGCTCCACACTGACTTGGAAATGGCTCCAGATAACCAGTAAGAGCTGGGGATGTGCAAGAAGGCCTTTCCTCTCAGGCTTCCTTGACATCAACCTCATCCCCCATGCTACCTCACAGTTGTGTTTGGAAGATCACACCTGAGGGGTCTATTCCCCAGCCAAGTCCCCAAGGTGCACAGATAGCCACAGTGTAAAACTCAGAAAGCCCAGGGACACCTGAGTGGTGCAGTCGGTTAAGCATCCATCCCTTGGTTTGGGCTCAGGTTGTGATCTCAGGGTCATGAGATCGAGCCCCACATCAGGCTCCGTGCTCACTGCAGAGTCTGCTTAAGATTTTCTCTCCTTTTCCCTCTGCCCCCCGCCCCCGGGACTTGCACACATGCTCTCTCTCCCTCTCTAAAAATAAATAAATATATTTTTAAGTGAGAAAGAAAGGAAGGAAGGAATAGGGAGGAAGGGAGGGAACCAGCCAGCCAGCCAAAGCCCTTCTCAGTGTAGCGTTCCACAGTTCTGGGACTCTCCTCTCTAGGCTGTCTTCCTGTAGTCTCAAGCTTCCATGACACTAGGTCTTTCTCAACTTCATGAACACACCATGGCCTCCTGTGCTTCTGGGCCTTACATGTCCTTTTCCCTTTACCTGAAATATCTTTTTTTTTTTTTAAAGACTTTATCCATCTATTTGAGACAGAAAGAGAGCACGAGACAGGGGAGAGGGAGAGGCAGGCTCCTTGCTGAGTGGGGAGCCTGATGCAAAACTCAATCCCAGGACCCCGAGATCATTACCTGAGCCAAAGTTGGATACTCAACCAACTGAGCCACCCCAACGCCCCTTGCCTGGAATATCTCACCACAACTTATGCCCCCAGCCCCAGTCTACCTAACAAACTCCTACTCATCCTTCAAGATGAGTTAAACATCACTCTACAAGCTAAAACAATACTTCACAAGCTAAAACAATTCAAAGGAAATTTAAGATGAATAACGTTGTTGTGACTTTTCATTTTATAAAGAAGACTTATTTATTTACTTATTTTAGAGATAGAGAGAGGGGAGAGGGGCAGAGGGACAGAGGGACAGAGAGAATCTCAAGCAGATTCCCCGCTGAACATGGAGCCCACCTCGGGGCTCGATCCCACAACCCATGAAATCATGACCTGAGGCGAAACCAAGAGTTGGATGCTCAACCGCCTGAACCACCCAGGTGTCCCATGACCCCATTTTATCAAGTAAGAACATTTTGGGCAGTTAATATCTACGATTACCATTACTTCACCAAAGAAGAGGTTGGTTTTAATGTTAAAAAAAAAAAAGAAGATAAGAAATAATGGCAGACATTTATACGAAAGAAGTAAATTCATCATTATGAGAAATCACTTCCTCTTTTTTTTTTTTTTTTTTTACCTTGCCGGGAACTGGGGAGACTTGTTTCATGGGCCAGTATGTGCACCCCCCAGGAATGGTTATCCAATTATGGTTATATGGTTATCACTATGGTTATAATGGTTATCACTCTGTGATTTAACCCTCAGTAGGCTGGGGGTGAGCAGACCTTCACAGAAGGCCCATCCCCGAGGATCTTCCTAGAAGGCTGAGTCAGAATCCCAGAGGGGCGGCACCAGGCCCAGCACCCTCTCCGCTCTGTCCTGTGCCATGGGCCACGTCAGGCATTATTAGCCAGGCCCACTCATGACAGAAGCAGCGGGACAGCTAATTACTCCTGTCATCTCCTCCTCAGCCCCATGAAGAATGGAATATAAATCACACCAAGACATCTTTCGTTTGTAACTACAGATGAGAGCTGGAGACAGGCGCTCGCTGCCCCCTGTCAATTCCTTCACCCCCATCAGGGATGGAAGCCAGGGCTGATGTGGGACATCAAAGAGTCTTCCAGAGAGGGTGAAGGAAGAAAGACAGAGGAAAACCCTTGAGAGCAGAAATACTCCTTGTATTTGTAGACGCCAGCCAGCCAGGAGCTGCCTCTAGTCTCGCGCACACACATCTGTCACTCGACCAGAGCTCGGAGCAGTCCTATTCGCTCAGAACATTTTCACCAGGGAACAGTCATGTCCCAAGGCTGTTTTGGACATTCCAATGAGATGACATTGGTGTGGGAGAAGAGCCAGCTTGTTTAGGGAACTTAGGGACAACATACAGGCAAATAAATTCCTTTTCTGATGGGTAGGTTAGAACTACTTAGAATAAGCACAGTGGCTTTTTGTATGCAAACAGATGCTCTTGAAAGTAGCTTGAGAGGTACTTAAAATTGATTTGCTTAAATAAATGAAGCATTCCCTCATAACCTTATTTCTACCACTGGATAGTTCCTGCAGACCTCTTTCCCCATAGATAATGTGCAGCCCGTGTCTAATTTTCGGCACCATGAATTACTGTGGTTTTACTGTGGAAAGGTTATAGCAAGATTTTCTAGAGAAAGATTATCCCTGAGGATTTTTTTCTTCCTGCTAGCTCATGAATGTGTAATAACATCAGAAAGCTAAAAGGAGCTTTCTGCTTTCTTCCCCTTGCTCCCACCTAACCCTCACCCTTGCTTTTCCTGTTAGGACTGGATGCCGCGGGCCCTTTGTTTGAGGGATCTTCGCCCAGCGACCGTCTTTCACCAGATGATGCCAATTTCGTGGACGCCATTCACACCTTCACCCGGGAGCATATGGGCCTGAGTGTGGGCATCAAACAGCCCATAGCACACTATGACTTCTACCCCAATGGGGGCTACTTCCAGCCTGGCTGCCACTTCCTGGAGCTCTACAAACATATTACCAAGCACGGCTTAAATGGTGAGTACGATGGCCCAGGGGAGAGAGCCAGCCTGCACTGGCTCCCATCCCCCATACGTACACATGGCCCCCAAGACCCAGTGAACCTCCAACTCTGCAGGACTCTGGGAAGGGCTCGGGAATCCGGGGTGTATGCTCACCAAGCCCACTCAGAGGGAGAGCTTGTGAGAGAGTGGGTAAGGGCTGGGATCCCTCCGGCAGGCCCTCCTCTTAACTGGCAGTGGTCCTCGGAGCTCACACTCTGACAATGAGCTGGGGGCACCACCAGGAATCCCTACTTCTTAGCCCCTCCCAACAAAGCCTGTCCTGGCCCTTCTGAAAGTGGAGTCCTGAAGCCTGAGGTTATTTCTCCTTCTCCAGAAGCTTCCTCACCCAGGAGGCTTCCTCTGTTCTGGGCCACACAAGGATGCACTTAACAGATCCTTGATCTTTAGCTTCTTGATCCTTGGTTTGACCAGAGCGGGAGTAGCTCTTCCACTCCTGGGAGCTTTAATCAGCTGGTCCTACAGGACCTTACTGGAATTCTTCCAATTCAAAGTTCAGTTCTAAACATGTCTTTGTCGTTTCCTTTATCTCAGGGCAGGAACTGGATTTTGGCATTATCTGGGCTGTGATCCCACTTCTCTCCCACATCCTAGACTAAAATATTGACACGCACGTTGACCACACACACAAGATTAAAGGACAAGCCTGTCAGCAAAAAATCATACGTTCCATGGGTGTTCTAAATCTCTCATTATTATAAAATATCATACTGATGAAAACATGTCAACTCACGCTAAGCCAACTGGAGACCCTGCCCCCGACCCCTCCCCACCCCACGTACCTCCTTCTCACCTCCATCATCCAAAACCGGACTGAGAATACGCTCTCCTGTGATTACATCACCACCTTCACCTCTCCAGTATCAGAACGACCTTCAAACTCAACGTCATCTCATTTTGGCTGGACTCCCAGCCTTCCACCCACCCACGCCTGAGAGAACCTTCTGCAAACTTCCTCTCATCATTCCTCACATGCCCCTCACGTCATTGCCCCTCCAGTCATCCACCGGGGCCTGTTCCATCCTGGCTAACCAACCAGCCCTCCTCCCAGATCCACTCTCTCCCAGAGCTCCACACAGGCCTGGTATTGAGCAACTGGTTGCCTGACAAACACATCTCTGTTGGTGCCATTTGCTTTTTTGTGCTAACCTTCCAAGTGGTGGAACCGAGTACGTTTATTTTGCTCGCCCAGTTCTAGTGTGGTTTTTCTCATTTTTCTTCACCTTTAAGTTTAAAAAGCGATCCCAGGGGCACCTGGGTGGCTTAGCGGGTTAAGCCTCTGCCTTCAGCTCAGGTTGTGGTCATAGGGTCCTGGGATCGAGCCCCGCATCGGGCTCTCTGATCTGCAGGGAGCCTGCTTCCCCCTCTCTCTGCCTGCCTCTCTGCCTACTTGTGATTTCTCTCTCTGTCAAATAAATAAATAAATAAATACATAAATACATAAAATCTTTAAAAAAAAAGTAAAAGCAATCCCCTTCTGGGGTGGTACTCGCAAATCATCTGCCCAGAATGTAATCTGGTGACTGCTTTGCCAACCCAACCCCTCCTAGGTGAGCTGGAATGAGTTAGTGAACGCTTCTGAAGCTCAGCTTTCTCACCTACAACAGCCACCTGAGGGGGCCGTGGTGAGATTCAGGAAACGCGTGCATGAAAGCACTCAGCATAGGACCTGCCTTATAGTCGGTGCTCAACAAGCGCAGCCCTAGACCAAGAGCGAGCTGTCGGATCTCAGCATTTAGGCTT
Source organism: Martes martes (assembly GCF_963455335.1). Lineage (NCBI taxonomy): Eukaryota > Metazoa > Chordata > Mammalia > Carnivora > Mustelidae > Martes > Martes martes. Next base: position 39,455,355 of record NC_137894.1, read on the forward strand.
CAGACTCTGGGAGAAATAGCTTTTGGCAAAGTTACCTGTGCTGTACCTTCACATTAGGTAATTTACATACCTTGTGGTGGTTCTTCAACATCCTTAAGAATCACTTATTAAAGATTAGATTAAGATTTGGAGAGTTTAAAAAAAAAAAAAAAGGTCAAAAATTCATAGTAGATAAACTTCCTAACCCTGCTGCTTGGGGTTAGTCCCAGGTAGACCTGGTCACTAGAATTATCCTTCTAGAAACCAATCCCCTTGCTGGTTTTACAGACCAGTTACCCAATGGAGGCAATGGCATCTTTAGGACAGAGGGCAGACCTTGTAGGAGAGGACTGAGCTTTCACTAGACCATTAACTGAGCCCCAAGAGTACCTTGGCTCTCATTTACCTAGCGTGGTTAAACAAAGAGGCATCCCACACAAGCCTGTTCCAGCTAATTCAACACAAGACATCAGCACTTGCACACTTTTAGTCATTTAAGACATAAATATTTTCTTAAAGATTTTATTTATTTATTTGAGAGACAGAGATCACAAGTAGGCAGAGAGGCAGGCAGAGAGAGAGGGGGAAGCAGGCTCCCTGCTGAGCAGAGAGCCCGATGTGGGGCTCGATCCCAGGACCCTGAGATCATGTCCTGAGCTGAAGGCAGAGGCTTTAACCCACTGAGCCACCCAGGTGCCCCTAAGACATAAATATTTTTTAAATAAATCGCACTACCCTGTGTTCTTAAATAATTCAGTATTTTCTTAGGAACTTAGGCATCCAGTTAAAACACTCACGGTGCCTGGGGAGATGCCTCTACACCATGTGACTGAGAGGGGTCTACTCCTGGAGTTTCCACTCTCAGATTCCTTCCCACTGGGGTCAGGGGGTCAGCCTCAGCAATCCCACCCCTCCTTCCCAACGTGCCACTCATCTGCCCTGCACACAGGACGATCCTTGGAGTGGAGGGTTCTCTGGAAAACGGAGGGGTGATAACGTCCTTCTTGCCCTGTGTTCCAGCCATCACTCAGACCATAAAATGCTCCCACGAGCGGTCCGTGCATCTCTTCATCGACTCCCTGCTGCACCCCAGCCAGCAGAGCACAGCCTACCAGTGCGGCGACATGGGCAGCTTCAGCCAGGGCCTGTGCCTGAGCTGCCAGAAGGGTCGCTGCAACACGATGGGCTACCACATCCGCCAGGAGCGGCAGGGCAAGAAGCACAAGAGGCTCTTCCTCGTCACACGCGCCCAGTCCCCCTTCAAAGGTGAGTGCGGGTGGCCACCAGGGCAGCCGCTCGGCCCAAGCTTCCCTCTGCTGTCTCAGGGGTCCTGAAACCACAGATTCCAGACGGCATGTCGGCACAGCCTCTCTCTCTGTTCACTCCCCAAAGTTCACTCCCCAAAGCACCAGGTGGGAGAAAACTTGATACTTTCTGGAATGATCCTTGCGTGAGCCTCTCTTCATCCACTTTCACGGTCCCCTAGCATGTTAGATCCGGAAGGCCCTGAGCAGCAGTTCCCTCGATCACCCAAGTCTCATTGAGCAGGGACCTGGAGGCGTCTTCAAACCCCAGCTGGAACCCTCGGCTTTCCAGCTCTGCTCACAACCTGCATGAAACAAGGAGCCTTTGGGCTATGTTTGGGGTTCCTCGTTTCCTCTAAAGTCTGGATCCACTGATCTTACAGGGTATCACTGTCTTATTGAGACCCTCCAAAGATGAAGTTTGGCTTCCAACTTTCCTCATCAGATCCTTAACCTCGGGGCAGAAACTGAGCCCCGGACCCTCTCTGGGTTGAACCAGAGGTCGGAGCGGTGCGTCTTGGGGGGCTGAAGCCAGCGGAGAATCTCTCCCCCAAAGCCCGAGTCCTCCAGGAGCGAACAAGCTGACATCTGCTGCCGTTAACATTTCTGTCTAATCCTTTCCGCGGCCCGGAGTGATTTAGCGGCTCACTCCCTCACTGCGCATGCTCACGGCGCCGGCGCCGAGAGGCGCTGCGCTGTTTGATTCTTACCACCCAGAATATTTGTAGCTGCAGAAGGTGATCATGTCGTCACCCCCACTTTGCATTTGCACAGCGTTTTATACAAAACATCAGACTCGGCCATCACCTCTTTGCGGCCCCCACAACAGGCAAGCAAGGTTGGCAGGGGGTAATGATCTCATGTTCAAGAGGAGGGAAGGGCAGCTCAGGTCGAGTGACCCGCCCACGGCCACACAGTCTGGAAGGAGGCCAACAACCAGGTGCATCCGACTCCCGGTCTGTGTTCCTTTTATTATCACACTCACAAGTTCAAGTTCCCAGGCGACTTGTTTTTTAAGCACAGGATTCCTGTTTATTTGAACTTGCCCTCCCTGGCTAGATTTCCCTTCCCTGAAGCCCAGGAATGACAGAAATCTGCTGTGGGCAGCTGATCGCTTCTGAGAGCATCACAGTGAAGGTGGATCCTTCCTGTCTGAGGGGCCAGTGGGTCCCCTCTGCCGTCTGCCCCTTTGGGGGGAGGAGAAGGTACTATCCGAAATCAGCTGAGGGAATTTGGAAGGGCTCCCGCCTCAGGGAGCTCCCCCACGGCAGCCTGCCAATTAGACACTCATTTGGGTTAACCAGCTCCTCTTTCAAATGGCAAAGCTGCCTGGAGTGATTAAGCCCCTCCAATAAGCACATTTCACTGGCTCTGCTTTAAATCGTGGAATGTTAGCATTTCTAGACGCTGTTCTACCCTGCCATTTCACAGACGCAGACACCCAGGCCCAGCTGGGGAAAATCATTTGCCCAGGGACACAGAGTGAATTCTTGGCAGAGTCAGCATTTAGACCCAGACCTCCAAACTAGTTGAGTGATTGATTTCCTCCCCGCTTCAGGATCCTGCCCCTTGTCTATCGGTGGAGGTGAGGGAGGGAGGAGAGAAGAAGGGGGAGGTTTTGAGGTCAGCTGGGAAGAAAGGAGACTACTTTGCACCTTCCACGGCTTGGGGGTATTCTGAACTGAGGAGCTTGGTAGAGCTGGAGGACATCTGCTGGGGGCTTGGAGATGGGGAGAAAGGGCAGGCAAGCATGTCAGGAAGGAAGAGGGGGAAAAAAGACCAACAGGTACACTCAGTCTGAGTTCCTCCCTTTTGCCAAGGACCCAGATGCCCGACTACCACAAGCCACTGGTGTGAACTCACAGGGGTCTCTTTCCTATGAAGGAGGACCAGAGAACTGCATTTGGCCAGCGCTGTCCACCCCCGCAGCTACAAAAAACCAATGTGTCCATCCAGTCATTTATTTTTCAAACGTAAATTGAGCCAGAGTAGTCAGAGTCCCTACTTCATGGGGCTCACTGAAGACCAGCCCCCCTCCCAACATGTAAATGCTCAGCGCCATCCCAGGAAGACAGGCAGGGAGTCCCTTGGAGACAACGTTCAGGTATCTTTATTGTCAATGACTCATCTCGCTCCAGATACTTCTGATGAGTATGGCCCTATGAGTCAGGACTGCCTGAAACTGGGCAGAACCCATCTCAGCCCCTAACAGAGGTTCCCGGGCTGAGCTGTGGCCCACATTGACCCCTCCTGTTCTCTGGGCCTTCCAAATTCTCCCCCATTCTGCTTCAGTCCTTCCAGTGAGCAAAACCCCAATCTGTTCACCAGTGGGGAGTAGCATCCCAGGAGTCACGTCAAGCTGCCCTGGGTATGGCCAGAAATTATCCCTGGGTGAGACTCTGCCTATTTGGGAACAGCTGCTCGGGGGTTGCTGCAATCTGGATAATGCTGCATCACCCAGTATGGTGGCTGTGGCTAGTTACATTACTGGGAATTACATGCAATCAAACATTGGCTTCCCCAGTCAACTAGCCACCTTTCAAGTGCTCAGATATGTGGCTGCCATATTGGAGAGCACAAAAATGGATCTCTTCCATCATCACAGAAAGTTCTGTTGACGGTACTGGCACAAGGCCTTTAATCTAGGTCCGCATAACTACACCTTTCTCCACCCATCACTATCATGATCATCTCTGACTTGGGCCCTCCAAACCCACTTCACTGGTATTTGATGAATACTTGCAGATTCTTAAAAGAAGAGACTTGCCCAGCCCTAGTTTCAGAGAACCTATAATTCATATTTTTTGAGAACATCTAATTGTATGATATATTTTAGTGCTGGGTCTAGCTGGGCAAGATAAACATGGCCTCCCAATTGTAGCTCCACAAAGGGTGACTAACTTAGCCCTCATTCCTCTGGCTCCAAAGATATTTCAACGTAACCATCAAAGAGTCTGTGCCCACTGGGATGGTAGCACAAGGCAGTTGTTGCCCACTTCTATTTTCACTGTCCCAGGGAGAGCCTTCACCAGTCTGGGAGCCTGTTTTTTAAAAGAGAAGAGAGGGAACGTATCCATCCTGAGGGAGACCTGCTTAGTGAACCCCTTATCTAATGAATCTTCCAGCAGTGGGATGAGGCCACTCAGAGCGGAAGGAAGTGGCACTTATGGGGACCTATTCTGTCCAGGCTCCCCACTGAGTATGTTGTTACAAACTAGCTCCTTTATCGTATAATCCTCACAACAACCGAGACAGAGACAGAGGGACAGAGACTGAGATGGGTCTGGGTGGGGACTGATGCTGATGGATTTTCCAATAAATAAATTGAGACTTGGAGAGTTTGCAACTTCCCCAAGTCACACAGTCCGTGAGCAGCAAATATATTGTTTGACCCCAGGTTGCTCTGGTTCACGGCCCTTGTTCTTCCACTCCACATGGTTTCCCGACTGTAGCACCAACGCCAGGTCCTCCTTACTTCTTTCCCTCTCCCTCTCTCTCTCTCTGCACTCTGGGCCTCATCCCACTTACAGGAACTTGCTTGAATACTCTTACCTTTTGGTTGGTAAGCAACCAACCAAACTCTGAGTTAGGGAAATCTATTTGTCTTTGGCTTTTCTCCACTACTTCTTTAGGAAGGGTTTCCCTAATTTCCAGGGATAGGTCCAGAAAAATACTAGGTGTAGTAGAGACAGCACAGGCCTGAGATTGGGAATAGGGCATGTCCAGAATTTGGCTTTGCTGCCAACCTCATATTTGACCTTGACCTAGTGACAAAACCCATGCGGGTCTCAGTTTCTTTAGCCACGGGGTGATGGTGTGTGGATGAGTATGGGCACGAACCGCTAAAACCAGTCCCTGGGGGTGTAGCTCAGAACCGTGCCTGGTCAGTTCAGCACATAGGAAGGGAAAAGCTGTCCCTGGTTAACACCTTCTAGAAGCTGGGCACTTTAATATACACCGTCCCATCGCATCACATTCTCACGAACCCCCTGTTAGAGTCCTCTTGATGCCCATTTTACACATGAGGAAATGGAGCTTCAAAGAGGCTATGAGGGCTCACGACCATACGGTGGTAGGTGGTAGAGAGAGGACTCCAGGCCCTCAGCTGAGGGCTCCTGTTGTCCTCCCACATGAAGCACCTATGAGCACAAACAGCAGGCAGCATGATGCCAGTCAGCACAACACTCCTTATCACACACACACATACACACACACTCCCCCAATCTCACCCCCAGCAGAAAAGGCAACTGCCCACAGAAGCGGCAAGCATCCAATCCCCTGACATCAGGGTGTAGGGGAGGAAATTTTTTCCTCTACCCTTTCTTTTGGCTGGCCTATTAATTAAGTTGACATAAAACAGCTCAACAGGAGAAAATGTTAATTTCATGTGTATTAGAGCCTCCCAGAGCCGTGAGAGATTCAAAGAAGCCAGGCAGTTGAAGCCTACCTGCCATCCTGAGCTAAAGAGAGGGGGGTGGGGCTGTGGGGCTTCAGAGAGAAGGAAGTTAATTCACAGGAAGATGAGAAGAGCCAAGGTTTGGGAAACAAATATTCGTCACAACATGCAGAGGCAATGCGACACAGAACGGAATCAACACACAGGCCTGAAGCCCCCCACCCTCCCAGGCCCCCCCCCCACTTCCCACCCGCCACTTCCCATCCTCATCACCCAGACTCTGCAGCTCTCTGTGGCAGGAGCTGTCTCTCTGGACTAGGCCCCTATCTAAATTCTTAAAGGCAGATAAATGGGAGGCAAAAAACTCTTCCCAAGTCTTCCAGGCCCTGACTGTCTTCCACCGAAAATACCCCACATGCATTTGGGAAACACTGACTCTGAAGCACTTTATGGGGTGTCTCATGGTACTGTGAAACCCAACTGCAGCCACCAACATGAGCCCAGAGCTGCACAATACACCTGCTTCCAAAATCACCTGCGCCCGCCGTCCCTGCTCCAGCCTCCCTGGGTGCTGGCCCCCTGGTGGGGTAACCCCTCACGGTGCCATCCTCAGGCTCAGAGTCAGGTCCGAAGCCTCCCTCTCGAGTTAGAGGCATCTCATGTCTAGGAACCAGCCCTCGGTGTGGCGAGACAACACAAGAGATCTCATTCCTCCCATCTTCATGAAAGAAAATCGATACACTGAAAGAAAAAGGCCTCTTTGATGTTTGCAAAGAGAGTCATAATATCTCCCAGAGCCAATATCTAATGATCTGGAATCATTTTTTTTTTTTTCCATGAGACAAAAAGAAGAAGGAGGAGGAAGAGGAGAAGAAAAAGAAGGAGAAACAAAATATTCTCTTTTCATAAATTCCACTAAGCCAGTGTCTACTGTGGCTGGCTTATAAAAAGAATTAAGTGGCACCAGTGGGGTTTACACGAGATCAGAATCCGGGGCTTTTAGGGTACTGAACCTCAGGAAGACTCTATTTGAGGAGAATCTCCAGAGACCTCCCATCTCTGCTCTAGGTGGCATTTGCCTGATCTCATTCAGGGTTAATGGACTGTTTCATGCTCTTTATCTTTAAGACCTCAAATAATTTCTCCTGCCCGAACCGAGGAATGCACTGGGCTGTCCCCTCTGCAGTCACAGGATCAAAAGCATTTTTCCTAAATCATTTTTTAAAATCCTTACTAAATATGTCATGAGGGAAAGTGAGCAAAATGACTCCTGCTTTTTTCCTTAATCTTTGTAACAGCATCATTGTCTGGGGGGGAAGGGGAGGGGCCAGGGAGTGGGGGATGACAGGCAAATTGTCTCTTTTTCTTTCAAAGAAAAACACAAAAATCCAAAATAAGAACATCTAGTTAGTTCTCCGTATGAAAGCCTCTTTTATATTTACAAAAATAATGCCATTTCAAAATTTCTCCCCAAAAAAGTGACTTCCCTAGTGCAGGTCATTTGGGACCACCAGTGCCATCAACCTGGTGAGTTCTACAACTGGGCTCTCACAGACACAAGGGTGCCCTCATCCCCTCACCCCTGGGCCCCTCCACAGCCCACATATTCTTCAGGAGTGCTTGGGAGGCCAGTGGACTCAGACTCCTGGCCACTCCTTCACCTTTGGGGTTCCAACTTCCTGCACAGACCCCACCCTGGGAAGATCCTGCAGGAGGTCAGGTAATTCTCACTCAAAGGATGGAAGCTAAAGGGGTCCTGGCAAGCCGACCCTTGGATTTTACACCCTCCCCCAGAATTGTGCAACTGTGGCATCTCGGACATGGAAATCCATCTCCTACTCATGAGTGAAGAACAAAGGAAGACAAAAACCCATCTCTGGCGCAGGGACCTGAGCCATTTATCCCCACTCAGGGGCTAGGCCTTCAGGGGACAGGCAGGAAGAATCTGCAACAGCCATAGCCCAGGATGGATGTCAGCGGGTGAGACCCACGAGGCACTTTGTCTCAGTGGCTTCCTTCCAGGAAGGTTTTGACGGCTGCCTTTCCTCGGGGACTGAGGGTTTGCCATTTGCTTTTAAAGAGCAGATGCGGCTTACAGAACCAGGACCTCAGGAGACAGGGGGAAGGGGATTTTAGAATCAGACAGACATCTGGGTTCAAATTTGGCTCTGCCTGTAACACTCTGGGTGACCTTGGATCTGTGTCCAAATCTCTGCTTCCTTGTCTGACGTCCAGCAGAGTAACTGACATCCTAGGTCTCTGGAGAAAACAGGACTCTGCTGCCCAGGGCCAGCTCAAGAGCATGGGTGGGACTCCTTCCAGTGGGTGGGCGATACTAAGGAAACTAAGGAAACCGACAGGGCCTGCACCTTATCTAGTCTCGTTACAAGGACCAAAAATGATGGAGGCAGAACACTTCGTGTATAGACTGGTGTCTCCTAGGATCTCTGCAAGTGCCGACCCCCATTCATAGTTAGGTTCTTTAATGCAGCACATGTCCTGCCTTATCGTCACACAAAAGAACCGCTAAAGACCCCTTAGGTGCCCGCTGCATGCTGGGACTTGTGATGACAGGAGCATTCACATGACACCGAGACTGCCCTGGGGAGAGAAGACATGACCGTGGATGCCTAGCCCACGAGACAAGAAGAAAGAAGGGGACAAGAGTCACAGAAGTGACTTAGCTTCCCAGCTACAAGCTCCTCTAAGTGGAGCACAGTGGCTTTTGGACCTCTTGTTTTCTATTCTAATACTTTTAAAAGCTTTTTCTTTTTCCAGCAAGAGTCTAATTAGAATACAAGCATATTGTAGAAAACCCAGAACTTGCAGGAAAGCGTGAAGAAACATAAAAATGACCCCTCTCTCCTCTTCAGAGATAAGCACTGTTACATTTTATGAATCCCTTCCTGTGTATTCTGTTTTATAAAGTTGGTCTCATGTCAGAGATGCAATTTTGTATCCTGGTTGTTGTTTGGGGCTTTTTTTCCCCCCACTTCTTTCAGAAGGATTGAAATTGCTCAAAAAATATCTTTTAATGACTTCATAAGAGTAAATCACATGGTTGGGAATATGAACTCGGAATCAGCAGTCTCAAGTCTAATTGCAGCTTCCCCCGTTCTTAGCTGCACCACAATGGACAAGTTACTTAACTTTCCCCAAGCATCAGCTTCTGCATTTGTAAAATGATGCGAAGGGAAGATAAAGCGGGCATCTTATGAAGTTGTTGTAAAGAGAAAAGAGGTAATTACTTGATGCGACTGGCTCAGTGTTGGGGACACGATAAAAAGCTAAGTGGTAGTTCTCATGATTGTCCTGATTAGTCAGTCCATAGTCATTCTTCAACAGGTGAATATCTCAGGTGTTGCTGATTTATTTTTAGTTATACAGTTAAACAGTTCTGTTATGACACTCTTGAACTTAAATCTCTGTCCATATTTCAACCTTTTCTTTAGGGTATATAAAGCTATGGTCCCAGGCACAAACACTTAAAAGTTCAAGTTCTAGAGCCTGGTGTCCCGGACTTATATCCCAACTACACTACTTCCAAGCTGTGTGATACTGGGAAAGTCACCTAACTTCTCTGTGCTTCAGTTTCCTCCTCTCTAAAAGGAAGTGATGATTGTATCACCTGTTGTGAGGATTAAATGAGATAATGGGTGCAAAGTGCCTGGCACAGGTAAACAAAATAAATATTAGCCAGTGTTGGTATCATGCGTACTGCCAATCATCCTCTTTAACTCCTCTGTCCCCAACAGCTCTTAGCACTGGCCTGAGCACAGTAGACTTCCACTTCATACGTATGAAATTGGATTAAAATTGGTTGCTATAGGGGATCCTTGAGTGCTCTGCAAGATGCCTGCCTCCTTGTTAGGAGGCTATCGGAGGCCAATCCTCCCGCCCCCTCCTGTCCACATCTGACCCCCACCCCACACACCTATGGCCTTGTTTTCGGAAGGACCTTTCCTTTTGCCTCTGTTCAACTTACAACACTGTCTGCCTGCGACAGGGTTCTCTTCCTACACCCCAAAGCGTATACAGCCTCTCAGAGGCTTCTGGGATGTTGGGCCAGAGTCCCTGTCTCCATCACTGCCAGCCAGGGTGGAGGGACCCTTTCTGGAACCTGGGCCCACTGCACTTCTCTTGTTTCTCACCCTCAGCCTCACAGTCCTGAGCATCTCAAATTACTTTATTCCATTTATAACGATCTGAGCACCCGCTGGGCATAGGGCACTGTGCTCAGGGCCAGGTGAGGCCCAAGCTAACTTCTACCTAAAGCAGAAAACTCCTGGCCTATAAAAGTCCTCAGTTCGTGTTTGGCTCCTGCCATGAACATAAATATACAAAAAGAAACTCTGGGCTTCAGAGTCAACCCAAGAGATAACCCTACGCTCGTAAGCAAGGCCACCACAAAACCCAAATGAGAAGGTCAGTTTATGCCAAAGGGGAGGGTTGTGCAAACAACCTAGAATCCCAGAGAACCAGGCAGCCTGGGACACTGCAGCTGGGGTCCTGGCAGCACGCCACCACGGCAGCTGTTGCTGGGTCCGTGTGAGGCTCCCAACCTCCCATGGTCGTGCGGCATTTGGTAGGTAGGAGACTGACTCACAAAGCTGATGAATTTCCACGTGTTGGGGGTATGGGATAGATGAGCAAGTAAGTGGCTAGTGTCATGATCTGTGCTTTCTGGTGGGAATTCTCCTGCAACACAGCTTAAAACTCATGTCTTGGGGACTCAGAGGTGGCTTCCATCTTGCTAAATGGGAATACACATCATGTTCCTCCCAAGCCAACTGTTGGTTCGTTCATCCCACCAAGCTGGTTAGACACCTACATCGTGGAAGTCACTGTATCAGAATTAGTGGATGAATCATTACCTAGAACAGGAAAGGCAAATCCACAGCAAGCAGCCCATAAACCCCTCTTCTCTGCCCAAGGCAGACACCGATCTCCCCAAGAGCCTGGGTGTAGCCTCAGTACCCATCTCCACATAGGGCTCTGGGCAGTCCGATCAATCAGGTGGAACTGGCATGCCATATGAAGCCTGTTGGCCATCTCGGAGCTAAAACAGTATAGGCATGTAGAGACTATGGAGACAGCGAGAGACAGAAGTCCAAGCAGTCCATTCATTTTGGAATGAAGTTGGGTAACTGCAAGAACAGCCCAGTAGGCAGTTGGTGTAACAACACAAGGTTAGTCAAGGCCATTAGGAGCCTTAGCAATAGGCCCAGGCTAAGAGACAGACTCTGCTATGTGACCTTGAATGAGTCCCTTCTGTTCTCCGGGCCCCAGTTTTCTTATTCATAAAATGGGGATGACGACAACAATACCCACCTCCTAGGGTTCTTCTGATGAGTGGATGAGATGAGGTAGTACGAAGTGTTTAACCATACCTGTGTGACAGTAAACTATTCACTTTTATTAATTAAATATAGACTGTATTTAGGTAAAGAAGAGTAAAATATGTTACCGTCTCCTATGCAACCCAGTGGAAGGACATTCTGAACATTTGATAAGACAGAGACATTTTAGATCCAAGTGCTAGAACTAGAGTTGTCTTATTTCCATCAGAAAATGTCCTTGTGGAACCCCACGGAGCTAGTGCCCAGCAACTGCCCCAGAATACAGAGATGTGGTCACTAGAGCATATGCTTCTTAACTAGAGCTCTGCCCATCCCAAAATGGACCCCATCAAACAGAGGCAAACATTGAAAATGGCAATGCATCCTCTTGCCTGTGTCAGGTGCCTCAAAACGATAATATCCTTCAATTTATGAAAGGGGACTCTTGTCAAACACATGAACAGTCCAACAGGATTGCACCCAGAAACGGGTGAGAATGTTAGGTATACCATATTCCCACTCTGCCCGCTTCTGTTAGATAATACTCATTATTATATTATACACACACCATATGTCCTCTGTAAATGTTTAATAAATACAGAGAAGGAAAAAGAAAAAATTTCTAAAGTATTCATAATCCCTCCACCTGGGCGGGGAGGGGAGGGGAGTTGGTGTCTATCCATCCAGACTTCTCCCTCTGCATTCTTAAATTTTAAAAATATGATATTTTTAATTTTTAAAAATTCCTGTTTTTCCTATTTAAATTCTCTTTCCCTCTCCCTCTCCCCCTCCACTTTCTCTCTTTAGTGTATCATTACCAGTTCAAGATCCAGTTCATCAACCAACTTAAGAAACCCGTAGAACCAACTTTTACTATGACACTCCTCGGAACAAAAGAGGAAAACCAGAAAATCACCATCACTCTGTGAGTATGAGGTGCAACGCCATCTATGCTGATGGTGTGCTATTTTTTCTCACAGGGTCTAGGCGGACCCCATAATTTTCAAGGGCCAGGCCAGACACAGCCCACGTGACTGCCCCAAACACCTGTCCAATGGGATGACCCCCCACCGCCATCGCCTTGTCATCCCTCCTCAGCCTCAACCTGTCCCGAAGACTGCATTACAGTGAAATGACCTGTGTTAACAATGGGTTCATTGTGAGATGAGCTGAGCAGAGAGGGAAGCCAGAGGTGGCAAAGTCCATCATCTACTGTGCAGGCAGAAGAACCAGGCAGGAGGAGCAGGGAGGGTGGGAGCAGGTGTCCACAGGACAGCCCTGAGCTCCTTTCCAGTGAGTTCTGAAAGCCATAACCCAGAAACCAAATAGGTTTTAACTTGGCACAAATTTCCCATCTCAGTCAGCCTGCACTGCCAGCTCTGCCCATCTGTCCTCTGCCCTGTTACACACCTGCTCACAATGTGAACAGTGGCCTCATGCCTCCCTCAGAGGATGCCCAGCCTCAACGACCAGACATAAGGCTTTTTCTCCACATCTCGACCCTCACTGTGGCCTCTTCCTTGGAAGAAACACTAGCCTTCCGCCTGTCCTAGGGACAGTTCTCAGCTTCCAGAAGATCTCCTCCAGCCTTGGGTCTCTGGTCATCACACGGATTCTGTCGTTCAGCAAGTATTAGTCTGGGCTTGGCCCCAAAGGTAGAGGGGACCCTAGCCCTAGGGTGATCACAGCCTACCGGGGTGGAGGGATTCCTAAGCAATTCCTTACAACATTCTACAAGAAGAGCTATGACAAGCTGTGCGGAGGAACCCTGCATCCACCTGTCTCTCCCCAAATCCACAGTTACTTCTGCACTGTCCCAGTTCTCCCCTGGGGAATAGTTCCAAGGTGGGAAGGGCATCTCCTGCTCAGTCAGTGTTGGGACATGCTAATGTCATACAGACTAGTTAAAGCTGCTAATGATAACCAAGGATTTGCATTTAAATTTTGCTCCAAATTGGTGCATCCCTTTACCATGTGGTTTTCTATTACTGTTAAACTTCGTTGTTTCTACTTTTATGGGAAGGGAAAAAAGCATGAGCAGGGAGATAAGAGTGTGGGGTGGCTCTACTGTGTTAATCAAACCTCAAGGGAGCTGAACTACCCAGAGGTCATTGCCAAAGCCCCACTGTCTTCTCGGGAGCAGTTTTCCTAATTTGTTAAAGCAGAAGCTTGGAAGCATGAGCTCAAGAGAGTTACCAGATTCGTTATGGCAGAACTCTCAGAGCCTCTTAATTATGCTAACCTAAAAAATACACGGTTTCCCCAGTATTAATGGTCTGGTCCACCCACTACTGTTCCTACTAATAGTCTGTCCCATACCAGTTTGGAAAATGCAGCCAAAAAAACCTTCCCAAGTCACTCGGGTAAACCCAACACAGCCTGAATGTGCCCAACATGACTTTGCTCTTCCAAATAAACTAGGTCTGATTTCCTTTGTATCTTCAAGGGATGAAGAAATTACTAGTAATAAAACCTATTCCTTTCTCATCACGTTGGATTCGGATATCGGCGAGCTCATCATGATCAAGTTCAAGTGGGAAAATGGCGCAGTATGGACCAATGTCTGGAACACAGTCCAAACCATCATCCCATGGAGCCAAGGGCCTCTCTACTCGGGCCTCGTTGTCAAGACCATCAAAGTCAAAGCGGGAGAAACCCAGCAACGGTGAGTACTGACGCGCAGCCTCCCCTGACATCCGGCAGGCATCTCCTCGTCTCAGCACCTCCACAGTTAACACTTGCATTGATATCATAAAATAGCCACAATCACGTCCCATGATGGCACGTGGATGCTCAGAAGGGTGAGATGGCCATCCGGAGTTCACACAGCCACAGGGGGAAGGACTAGGATTTGCACCCGGGTCTTCTGACTCCCCGTCTAGCCTCTCTCCACTGCCTATGATCCAGAGCTACCTGCCTTGGAGTTCGAGAACGGCCTCACTGGCCCAGTCTTTTTCAGACTTCAGCTGAATCATCAGGAGTTGTCTGTGGGTGCTGCAGTCCAAGGACTGTACTTTGAGTGGCAAGGACCAAGACAGACATTTCCATTTTGTTGCTCACCCAGAGAAATGCTTTCAACAGATCACAATCTCGAAATCCCATTCTGTGAGGGCGCCTTTCAAATCTTTGAGTGCCAAAGAGCCCCTGGGGAGCTTATTAAATATGCGGGTTTCCCAAAGACACCTTCAGACCTTCTGATGCACTGTGGTTTGTGAAGGAACCCAGGACACACATTTGCTGATAAAAGCCCTAAGAATTTCTGATGTGGACCAAGGGAGTAGCCTTAAGAAGCTCTGCTCTGTGCGATTTAATGATTTAACAGTCTCCCTTGGCCCCAAAGTCCCCGGGGACAATAAGGGGTTGGGGACAGAGTAAGACACAAAAGAAAGAAAGGGTGGTCCAGCTGCCCCTTCAGTCCTGTCAGCAAAGGGATGCCCGACACATTTTGCCATGGCAGCTCTGCTTCTCTAGAGTCCTACACTTCTCCATGAGAGAAGAATTCTGCCCTTCCCCAGGCCCTCCCCCCTCCGCCTCCCTTAGTGTCCAGGAAACTTGTCTCTCCTCTCCCACCTTCCTTTGTTGGGAAGCCCATTTCTCTCTGGGGCTTGTCCCCAGTAGAGATGGAAAACAGCAGGCCTCTCACCTCTGAACTACGCTCCCCCACTCATCCTACGGGCCTCATGGCCAGGAGCGGCCCATGGCAGATTTATGCCCTCGACTCCCTTATACAACAGCGCTCTGAGTTTTTATCTCCCTGGGATACAAGATCCTGGCAATTACTAAGAGCACACTCTGCCGCTGGCCAACAGATTTCTCCACACGATCAATTTGAGAAAATTAAACTGCTTCTCTCCTCTTAGACACTTAGCTATTCTTGCATGACTTTCTGGCCCATTCGAAGAGCTCTGCTTCTGACAGCCAGCCCTCCCCGCACTCCCTCAGCTCGAGGGTCATTCCTCAGGCCTAGTGGCTGTTCCCGGTGACAGTTCTCTGTGAGTCGATCTGAAAGGCTGTATAAAACACACCAAAGCCTTCTCACGGGTGCTTACCCACACGGTTCGGAGGACGGAAAAGAGCAGAGGGAAGGGAATGATGCTTCCAGAATTCCCACCGCAGGGAGGCCACCGAAGCAGGTCGAGAGGGTTAGTCTCATGGAACCTTCCCAGTGACGCTCGGAAACAGGTATTATTGGCTGTGCAGATCAGGAAGCTGGGGCTCATGGACCTGACACAGCTTGGGAGCATTGCTGATAACTGTCTGAGCCCAGATCTGACTCGGGGTTTGTCTGATGCCTTGCCTCTTTGCTGCCCGGGCACTGTTCCCAACAGTTCCTTCCTCATTCATCTTGGCCCCAAGAATCTGACTTTTCTTGGCACAAAGCCCCAGAGTTGCAGACCTGGGTATTTGTATATCTTCGCATCAGACCCTTCCTCGGAGCTGTGGGGGTACAGGCTGAAAAAGGAGGAGGGGTGGTGGGACCTATAGCTTTTTAAGTTGCAAGCGCTCAGTGGCTCCTGTGTGCCTTCACAGCATGAGGTACCATTGGGGGATACAAAAAAAAAAAAAAAAAAAAATTCTTTCCAGGACCTAATAATTGGGAAAATAAGATGCATTAATTTTACTAATAACATGCTCCCTCCCAGTGCTTCTCAAACCTTCATGTACCCAGGAATCATCCGGGAATTGTGTTTAAATGGGATTAAGACGTAGGTGGGGTGGGGCCTGACATCCTACGTCTCTAACAGGCTCCCAAATGCGGCTGCTGCTGGCACATGGACCACGCTTCACATAAGTGAAGATCTAGCATTGCATGGTCTAGAAAGCCTAGAAAGAAGACAGCAGTTCAGGGGTGTTGCACCACAACAGGCTAGGGGGAGGCCAGGTGGCATGCCCAGAGAGAAGGCAGCGAGCAAAGCAATATGGCAGGCAGAATCCGATGACCTGTCTCTGCCAGCTTTAAGCTCAAATTCCACTTGCTGCTTACCACCTGTGGAGCCTCGGACACTAATGGCACCTCGCAGAGACACGATTCTGTAGCGACAAATGTAATTTATAATATGTATCTTATGAGACCAATAGCAAACTACCAATTTTGGAGTCCCACTACAAACCACAATCCCAGAGCCAGGATGCAAATATGCAACCTCATGGTCTTAATCTCTCTGCTAACTCCAGGGCACAAAAAATGGTTATAAGTAACTCACTCTGTGCCTCCACCGGAGGAATTCAATGAGAGGTGCTGTTCTCTTCCAGGAGCACAAGGTCAGGGATGAGAGGACCTATTGCGGTGGAAGAGACAGGACAGAAAACATCGGTTCGACAGCAGGACATCAAAAGTGATCCACTACACATGATAAGAAAAAGTTCAATGTCCCTAGTAATCATAGAAATACAAAACAGAAACCAATGAGATTATCGCTGGTCACCCACTAGCTTGGCAGGAATTAAAAAACAGACAAGATCCAGAGTTGGTAAAGGTGTGGAGAAGCAGGCATTCTCATACACTATTTGTGGGAGTGCAAATTATGGAGCTTCTGCAGGAGAATTTCATTCAACAACTAATATTTCGTGAGCACCTACCTTATACCAGGCACTGTTGTAGGTCCCAGGTATACAGCAGGGAACAGAATAGGCAAAGCCATCAGTCTCATGAGCTTACACTATCAAAATTTTAAATATACATAATACCCAGAATTTTAACTCTACGTGTCTATCCTGGAGAAATACTCAAAATGTCCACAAGAGATATACACACAGGTACAAAAATGATTGTTGCGGTACCGTCTATAAATAGCAAACCGTTAGGGGAAACCTCGATGTCCATCAGTAGGGAAATGGCCCTAATGAATTGAGATAAACCCACACAACGGAATGTGATGCAGGAGGTAAAAAAGAATGAGACAAATTCATAGGAAGTGAGACAAATAGGTCTCCAATTCCATTACTTGATGACAATGAAAAATGTCAGAAATAGACATACGTTATAACCCCACTTTTGTTAAAAATTCTGTCTACATATGAACAGTGATGTATGTGTAAATGCATAGAAATAGGTCTGGAGTGGGGCACCTGGATGGCTCAGTCAGTTCAGTGTCTGACTCTTGATTTCAGCTCAGGTCATGATCTCTGGTTGTGAGATCAAGCCCCGTGTGGAGCTCTTAAGATTGAGTCTGCTTGAGAGTCTCTCGCGCTTTTCACCCTCTGCCCCTCCCTACCTCAAATAAATAAATAAATCTTAAAAAAAAAAAAAGGAAAGAAAAGAAAAAAAACGGAGAGAAGGAGGGAGGGAGGCAGGGAGGAAGGAGACAGAGAGGAAGGGAGGAAGGGAGGGAGGGAGGAAAAAAGAAAGAAAGGAAAAAAAGAAATAGGTTTGGAGAGACATAAACCAAACCAGGAAAGTGGAGAGGAATGATATTGGTAAAGGGTGAGGGCAGAGAGGATCTTTAATATTTGACTTCATTTATTTCTTTACCATTTGAATTTTTCAAAATTGCGTTCACAAATTATTTGTTAATGCTTTTTTAAATTTTAACTTGACTGAGGTGTAAGTGACAAATAAGATTAAGATATTTAAAGTGTACAATTGTTGTGATTTGATATCCGTATCCACGTGAATGGATCCCACCAC
This sequence comes from Martes martes, assembly GCF_963455335.1. Lineage (NCBI taxonomy): Eukaryota > Metazoa > Chordata > Mammalia > Carnivora > Mustelidae > Martes > Martes martes. The sequence goes on from NC_137894.1 coordinate 39,473,001, forward strand.
CCGGTTAGCTAACACATCCATCACCTCTCTGATATGTAATACAGTGTTGTCAACTGTAGTCTCCCTGTTTTACATTAGATCTTCAGACCTTATTCATCTTATAGCTGAAAGGTCATATCCTTTTACCAACGTCTCCCTATCTTCCCCTCCCCTGGCTCCTAGGACCACTTTTCTACTCTGTTCCTGTGAATTTTACTATGGTGGTGGGGGGGCAGATTCCACATGTAAGTGATACCCTGCAGTATTTGTCTTTCTCCATCTGGCTTATACACTATTTTAGTTTAAAAAGCCTGATTTTTTTTTTTAAGTCTGATTTCGTGACGACTTGACCCTAGATGTAATACCAGAAAGAAAAAGAAGAAGAAGCCATTAACTAGAATTCTGTGTGACTTTTGATAAATTTTCTCCTAGAAGATGCAAGTTAACAACACAAACCAGCATCTCAGGCCAAGCGAACGAACCATCAAAGCAGTCTAAGGCTTGGTCTCCAAGAGAGACCCAGAACACAGAGCGAGGTCCCCTTTAGCTGGACAGTGCCTGCACCAGTAAGAGGAAAGGGCTGGGCTTGCAGGGCTGAGCCCGGCAGAGGCTGGTGACAGTGGCCTTGTGCCCAGAGACCTTTAAGAGCAGCACTGACAAACTGGAACGTGTCCAAAGAAGGAAGGCTGGGGAGAGAGGCCTGCCTTGTGAGGAACAGTTGAAGGAACTGGGAATGTTTACCCTGGAGTCGGCAATGCTGTGAAAGGAACAATAGTTACCCTCAAATCTTTGATGAGCTGTGGTTGGGGAGGAAAAAAAGGGGGAACTGCCCCGAGGACTTTCTGTTCTTACTAGAGCTGAAATCACCCCAGTGCAGAGCTCCGGGAAGCAGCTTTTCCCTGATTGCTTTCACTGACTTGGGTTTTATTTTTCTCTGAAGTTATGAAAATATTTGTGCACATAAGAATCCAATTTCTTTAAAAATAGCATGCATTACATAAATTGAGTTTTTATTTACAAAGGATGAAACACTTCCGTAAGCTCTATCTTAAAGTTAATGCTGTGTTTGCTCTGTTTTCTGTTCAGAATGACATTTTGTTCAGAAAACACGGATGGCCTACAGCTCCAGCCAAGCCGGGAGAAAGCCTTTGTGAGATGTGACGTAAACTCTACAAAGTTGAAAAGAAAGATCAGATGAGCTTTAACGAAGACCCAGTGTGAAGAATAAATGATCTTACTCCTCATCTGGAATGGTTACTTTATTTGGAAACCCAAGTTATATAAACAATCTTGCATAAAGTTTAAACAAAGCTTAGGTTTAAAAGGGGAGTATGTTTCACTATGCTGAACTCAGCTTTTAGAAACTATATTATGCAACTGTATTCAAATATTTGTGTCACTAAAATTTTCCCCAGTGTATCTCTGATTAAATGGTAATGTATGCAAATATAAGTACAAATAAGAGCCGTTTTAGAGCCATTGTTCTAATTTACAATGTCTTTTACAGTTAAGTCAGATTCCCAGTTTATTCTGAGCCGTTTTTTGAACCATGCTGGAAAGGTACTTCTTTATGACAGAACTCATGCTTCAATAAAATGAAATTCCAATCACACACTGGTCGTTATGTCCCCACATACACGTGCTTTAAGGCAGTTCAGCTCGCTAAAAGAAGAAAAATTCTAATTAAGCTAATAGCTGCCATCATACAGATTATACAACTATTTTCAAACCAATAAAAGTAGAATCCTCCTAAAACTACTAATGGTGGACGCCTGGGTGGCTCAGTTGGTTGAGCAACTGCCTTTAGCTCAGGTCATAATTCCAGAGTCCTTGGATCAAGTCCCACATCAGGCTCCCAGCTCTGCAGAGAATCTGCTTCTCCCTCTGACCTTCTCCCCTCTCAGGCTGTCTCTCAAATTAAAAAAAAATAAATAAAGAGGTGCCTGGGTGGCTCAGTGGGTTGAAGCCTCTGCCTTTGGCTATGCGGGGCTCAATCCCAGGACCTGAGACCACGACCCAAGCCCTGCATCGGGGTGCGGGTGCTGGGCACAAGCACGGGTGTTCATTTATATAACTGTTTCTTAAACTGTACATACAAATGCTATACATTCAGTTGGGGTATGAATGTCACATTTTGCAATAGGAAAGAAAAAAAACACCATGAAGATAAAGGGCAGAGTTAAAACCAACATTTCTCTACTATACTGTGATATGTTTCCGTATTAATGTCGTTTCACACAAAATACAATTAGAAATTATTTCAGCTCAGGTCCCCTGGGTGGCTCAGTGAGTTAAGTATCTGCCTTTGGCTCAGCTCAGGCCATGACCTCAGGGTCCTGGGATCAAGCCCTGCATCAGGCTCCCTGCTTCCCCCTCTCCCTCTGCTGCTCCCCCTGCTCATACTGTGTGTGTGTGTGTGTGTGTGTGTGTGTGTGTGTGTGTGTGTGAAATAAATAAACAAACAAAATCTTAAAAAATAATTATTTCTCTAGGAGGAAAGCTTGAAGTGACACAGTGCGTCATAACATTTTGGACAGAGAACTCAATAAGGAACCACATGACAAATGGTTAACTGGAACATTTGAAACTCCTCTTGGCATAGGTTATTTTCACTCGGGAAGATGTGTTCATCGACATCCCATTTTCTGAAGTACATCTTGGGAGGGAAGTCAAATAGGGAAACTGAATAATGCAGCCACATCTGTTCATTGCACATGCAAAATGCTGGCTCGTGCACTGATTGTACGCACCTCTCTCCAAAGAATCTGTATTTATGAGCCCACTCAGGAAAGATAATACTGGCATCCTGCCTTTCAGGCAAAAGCCTGTTTGTGCTTTTACTTCTAAGAGAGCACAAGGAAAGAGACAGAGGAGCAGCGATTACACTGCAGCTGGGCTCTTTGAGGTGCCTGAAGTCAGGGAGAAGGAAACAATCTCTCCATTCATCCGAAATGAATGCGCTCTCCTCCACGGCAAAGCTGACTGACCTCAGTGTTCACCTTGATCACGCTGCTGCCAATATTGTGAAAGCTTTGACCGAAGTTGTGCGTGGGGGGCGGGTGGGGGGGCAGAGCAAGCAGCCAAGCTGCCCTGGGGCAATGCTGCTCGCCCCCTCACCCGCCCCAACAAACACCCACACACAGAGCCTGATTGGAGGAAAGTCAGATGGAGGGAGACAGAGAAAGGCAGGGGTGAGAAACGAGAAGGCAATCCCAAGAGTCACCATCTACCTTCCAACCTTCTAGGATACTACAGACTTCGACTCCAATCCCACAATGGGAGGAATGGCCCCCAGAGACCCCAGCCTTTTCCCATCTCTGCCTTTTCTTATACCTCCTCCCTCTTCCCCCTCCGCTCAATTCCCTCCTCCCTGCCGAACTGCATCTCATTTCTCTATCCGGGCCATTATTCTCACCAGTTATTTCCAGCTCGGACCAGCCCTCAGGGATCAGCAGCCCTCCACTGCCCCCTTGGTCGTCAATCATTCCCGCTCCCTCCTCTCTGTCTTCCTCCGTCTCCTTGTCCTCTTCTCTACTCTTTCAGGTCGGCTCTCCAGGGGGCTGGGCCTCCTCTGCTCCCTTACTTCTCTCTCCCTAGGCGACCCCAGCTGGCTTTCTCGTTGACTCTGCACATCAGCTTCAGTGTGGAACTCTCCCCTGTGATACAACTGTGCAGTTGCCCCATATCTCATAAGCCCAGAATGTTCCACACTAAACCCCCTTCCCGCCCTCCCAAACCCATGGGTCTCCATGCCCCCTGCTCTGTGGTTCCTGAATGTCCTCACCACCCCTCAACCGCTGATGCTGGACTCTGAGGGGTGGGGTCGTCCGTAATGTGTCCTCTCCCCTGGGCCCCACGATCAAAAAGTCACCAGATCCTTCAGCATGTCCTCATTTCTGCACCAAGGCTGCCATCAGTCCAGCCCTTGCCGCTGCTCTCCCCACTGGACGTTTATAACAACTTCCCTACTCTTCCTGTTGCCTCCACGCTTCTCATCACAGCAGCAGGGTGAGCTTTAAAAAATGGGGGACGCCTGGGTGGCTCAGTTGGTTAAGCGGCTGCCTTCGGCTCAGGTCATGATCCCAGCGTCCTGGGATCAAGTCCCACATTGGGCTCCTTGCTCAGCAGGGAGCCTGCTTCTCCCTCTGCCTCTGCCTGCCACTCTGCCTGCCTGTGCTCATTCGCTCTCTCTCCCTCTCTCTCTCTCTGACAAATAAATAAAATCTTTTAAAAAAAATAAATAAATAAAAAATAAAAAATGGGGGGAGCAGAGGTCAGATCCTATCAGTGTCCTGCAAACAAAAAAAGGAGAGATCAGTAACACTGATACAGTCTTCATATAAAATTGTGATATTTTATTCCCTTCAAAGGAAAAAGTCCCAAATTATTCCCCTGACCTCCAAGGCGTCCAGTCAAAGCCTGTTCTTCCCTCCAGTCAGTCTCTTCTGGCCCTGGATCCCCTATCACCGTCCTCCAGGTCTCAGCCCAGCCTACACACAGGAACTGCTTTGGAAACTTCAAAAGCCACCCCTGTATCTGCCCTAGAGATTTTTTATTTTCTTGGTATGAGCAAGGCCTAGGCATGGAGACTTAAAAGCTTTCCAGATGGGGCGCCTGGGTGGCTCAGTGGGTTAAAGCCTCTGCCTTTGGCTCAGGTCATGATCTCAGGGTCCTGGGATCGGGCCCATATTGGGCTCTCTGCTCAGCGGGGAGCCTGCTTCCCCCTCTCTCTCTGCCTGCCTCTCTGCCTACTTGTGATCTCTGTCTGTCAAATAAATAAATAAAATAAATAAATTTAAAAAAAAAAAAAAGCTTTCCAGATGATTCTAACATGTAGTGAGTTTGAGAACCGAAGTTTGAGAATGGTCGGTCTAGACACATGGGCTGCCTTTCAGTTCCCTCAAAAGTGCAAAGCTCTCCCACCTCTGGGCCTTCTCCTGTCTTTCTGTGGCTCACACCCCCTGCACCTCTCCCAACTTCTTCATAGGCTTCCCTCCCAGTCCTGGTGTGACTGCCTCGGAGATAATTTAAGGAAGATGATCCCACCCTCCACAAGCTTCTATCAGCTCACACTGTTCTCCATAACTCTTCACATCTTTTCATTCTTCTGGTAGGATTGTCCGTGGCCAGGCCCTGTGGAGCCATGAACAAAAGGAGAGATCCGTAACACTGATACCGTCTTTATATAAAATTGTGATATTTTATTCACCATAGGTTTTTTCATTAATTTTGATCTTTTAAAAATCGCGCCCTAAAATATTATTTATTTTGATAACTGTGTTTCAGAAGCCCCTCTTCTACTGGGCACCCAGGGCCAGTGCCTCCACCACCTCAGCCTCATCCCAGTGATTTGTGGGACCAGTTATCCCACACTGGATATGAAGCTCTGTGAAGTCAGGGAGAGACTCCAGCTGTTGGCTGCTTTATTCTGAATGGCCAGCCTACTGTGACACAGCACAGCCATCTTGCAAATATGTGTTGAACCAACAAGTGTCGGTCATCTTTTCTGAATACGTGTAAACTCCAACTACCATACCCATTCACTACCCAGTTCACCGCTTCTTCGTCCAGTTCAAAAACACAGTCAGGTTGGGGTTGAGGTGGCTTCCCTTCCCATCTCAAGGACACCACCCTCTCTTCCCGCCCGCTGGCCTCCTCCCAGCCAGGCTCAGCCTCTGCCTCAGTCAGTTCATTATGTGTTACTTGAGTACATTTTTACTTTTCATATCGATCTCTCACAAAAAGGATTTTCTAGACACCGAGAGCTCTCCTCATGATAAATAAGTTAGAGTTGGGAGTGACCCTACAGGTCATCTAGAACAATGGTTCTCAAACTGTCCTGTGCCCAGGGACCTTGTCCAGGGCCAGTTCTGACTCAGTCTGCCATGGAGCCCGAGATCTGGCATTTCCAGCAAGCTCCCATGGGATGTCATTGCAGGTGCCACAGCCACTGGTCCCCAAGCCACCCTAGGACTAGCGTGAATCCAGGTCAGGGTTTCCCAGCCTGCTCTGATGATAGGCAGTGCCTGTGCACTAATGAAAATACAACTTCCCAGACCCCCTCCTGTGGAGATTTTAATTCAGTGGGGCGAGGAGGGATCCCAGAGATGCTTATTTTTACAAGTTTTCTGGGTAATTCTTCTCATCAGAACATTTGGACACCACTGACCTCATCCAAAACCTTCCTCTGGGGAGAGCATCAGCCCTGTGGCTGAGCGCCTGTGGTGAAGGGGGAGGGCCCTACCTTCGCAGAGATGAAATCAGGCTGCCGGTAACTTCCCCTCCTCCGTTTCTTTTTTCTTTTCCTTTTTTTTTTTTTCTAAGATTTTATTTATTTATTCACCAGAGAGCACAAGTAGGCAGAGTGGCAGGCAGAGTCAGAGGGAGAAGCAGGCTTCCCACTGAGCAGAGAGCCCGATGCAGGGCTCGATCCCAGGATACTGGAATCATGACCTGAGCCCAAGGCAGACGCTTAACTGACTGAGCCACCCAGGGGTCCCCTCTCCCTCCTCGGTTTCTTTCCTGGAAGCCACAGAGACCAAATTCATGCCTCCGATGGCTGAGAACAGGCTGTAGGACACTGGGAGCCCTTCAGGGCAGAAGTCTTCATGTGTTCTTGGGTTTTGTTTATGTGTTTGTTTTAAATTTCTCATTTTTACGATGTTTTACAGAAGCATGAAAGCAACAGGTGAAACAAGGCAGAGATGTATACAGTCCCATTCCTGCGTCCCCCTCCTGCCCTACCCCAGTGAGTTGGGGTAGAGAGGAGGAACAGTCTCCCACGTTATTCCTTCGAACATCCAGAAGCTTTTATACACTCCTGAGGTTTGGACTCTTTGTTGTTTTCACCAAAACAGCATCATAGTCTATCGATCACTCTGCAACTTGTTTTTATTTTTTAGTTAATGACATATCATGAGTATCCCTATAAGGCAGGAGATCCAGATCTTTTCCTCATTGCCATATAAATAGAATTATACATCCTAGAGAAATTAGTACCATATTTTCTGACACATCTTGATTGTGCCAGCGCCTTGTCCCTTGACCCATGCTGACAACTAGAGGTGAACTGAAATTTGCCTACAGTCATATACCCAAACATATATACAGATTCTCATGCAGAATGGAGATGTCCCTGTTTTACAAGTATGTGATATTATACATTCTTTTCAACAAATTGATTTTCAGACTAAACAGTACCTCCTGAAATCTTCCTAGATCAGTTGATACGGCTTTCATTATTTTGACCACTGCATACTATTTCTAAAGCGTAGAGCTGTCTCAATGCATTCAATTAATCTTATACCAAAGTGTCTTCACTTTGTTTTCAACTTTTGCCCTCCCTGAAAAATGCTGCATTTAACATCATGTCCTATTTAAGGGAAATATTTCTAGCAGTAGAATTGCTAGATCAAATGATTTTTTTTTTAATTGAATAGATGTTGCTTCCCCAAAACGCTGAAATAATTTGCAGCTCCACGGGCTATGCAGGATTTCTCTCCCCACCTCCTTCCAGGCAGACATATCTATTGCTTATTTTCATTTTTACCAGCCTGGTGAGTACAAGGGATGACCTCATTGTTACTTTACTCTACATTTCCCTACCTACTACTGAGTTTGCGAATCTTTCCAGATGTTTACTGGATTTGCTTTTCTGTGCGTTAAATGTTCAAATATCATTTGCTGTAGAATGCTGGTCTTCTTACCAGTTTATCAAAACTACATGTTTTATGCAGTATGTTAACCCTTTATCTTTCTGCTTCCTTGCAAACATTTCTCCAAACCTAATCCTCTATTGATTTGAATAACCGTATTCTTTGCTATACAGTCATTGAATTTTTTTGTTTAGGTAAAAAAAAGGTCTAACATTTCTTTTTTTTTTTTTTAAGATTTTATTTCTTTATTTGACAGATGGATCACAAGTAAGCAGAGAGGCAGGCAGAGAGAGAGGGAAGCAGGCTCCCCGCTGAGCAGAGAGCCCGATGCAGGGCTCGATCCCAGGACCCTGGGATCGTGATCTGACCCGAAGGCAGAGGCTTTAATCCACTGAGCCACCCAGGCGCCCCTAACATTTCTTTTTATAACATGGATTTCATGGTAATTTTATCCAGTTCCCCCCAAATCATTGGTAATGTTCTGAGAATCATGTGAAATACAGAAATTAACACAAGGAAAATTGAACTGTTATATGAGGTCTTCTCGTTCAGGAACATTGTGTGTTTTCCATTTGTTCAAGTCTTTTTTTTTTTTTTAAAGATCTATTTATTGGGGCACCTGGGTGGCTCAGTGGGTTAAGCCTCTGCCTTCGGCTCAGGTAGTGATCTCGGGGTCCTGGGATCGAGCCCCACATCGGGCTCTCTGCTCTGCGGGGAGCCTGCTTCCTCCTCTCTCTCTCTGCCTACTCATGATCTCTGTCTATCAAGTGAATAAATAATAAAAATCTTTAAAAAAATTGTAAAAGATCTATTTATTTATTTACTTGAGGAGGGTGGTGGGCAGAGGAGGCGGGAGAGAGAATCCCAAGCAGACTCCATGCTTGGTCAGGAGCCTGATGCGGGGCTTGGTCCCACACCCTTGAGATCACAACCTGAGCCAAAACCAAGAATCAATCGCTCAGCTGACTGTGTCACCCAGGCGCCCCTCAAATCTTGTTTTGTGTCCTTCAATAGGATTTTACAGCTTTTATTTATTACTAAGAATTTTAATTTTTTTGTCATTATTGAGAATAGAATTATACATTCCATTTCTATTTAATGGTGGTTATTACTATATAGAATGGCTTTGGGGTTTTGTTTATATATTCTGTATTTGTCATGTTATCAAACTGTCTTACTAACTCTATTCGGTTTTTTTGGTACCAGAATCTCATGGTATAATTGTGGAGTTACTCCTAGAAAGTACATTGTAAGCCCTAAGGGGGGGACTGTGAAAGGAGCTGAAGCATCAGCAGCATTCCTGTTCTCCGGGTATTGAAGCCGATGGCCCAGTAGAAGCAGGAGCCCATGATCCCCAAGGTCAGGGCATCAGTGGGGAGCCAAGAAAGAATGTAACCCTCAGTCTCCCCTTTTGGCACCTGGCAACTGCCAGCCCAAACATCCTGCCCCTCCCTTATCCCATGACTGATTCCCTGTGTGCCTACACGTAGGGGAACTTGCAAGCCTGCTTCAAGATATTTGCCATCCCTTTGTACTCCATGTGGAAGGCATGTGTCATTGCTTTTCTGATGGGAAAAAAAAAAAAAAAAAAAAAACCCCTAACGAACTAACAGCTCTGTGCAGGATTCAGCGGCTGCTACTCTCCCTTGCACAGGGAGCCCTGCCCGGCCACTCAGATTGGTGTCTGAGAACTTTATTTTAGTGCATCACGACTTACAAACCCTTCCTCCCCCAAAAGACAATACATAGTGAGTGAGTGTTTTATCTTTTCTCACTTTACTGGGTTTGCCAGAAGTTCCAAGACAGTGTTAACTAAAAATGCTAGTAGCGGACACCGCTGTTTCGTTATTGGTATTAATTAACAGGTTTGATGTTCTGCCTTTATAATACATCTTTTGTTTTGTTTTGTTTTGTTTTGGCAAGTAAATTTTATTGTATTTAGGTGGTTTTCTTCTATTTTTATTAGAAATTTAGGAAATGCCTTGATAATATAAAGATTTTCTTCTTTAGTTTATTTGTAAAATAAATTATGCTCCCAAATTTCCTGACACCAGCCCACACGTGCATTCTTGGCTTAAACCCTCCTTGGTTATAATGCATTTTTTATAACACTGCTGGACCTGACTTGCTAAAATTTTATTTAGAATTTTGTCTTTGTTGGGACACCTGGGTGGCATAGTCAGCTAGGCATCCAGCTCTGGGTTTTAGCTCAGGTCATGATCGCAGGGTCTAGGGATCAAGCCCCATGCCAGGCTCTGTGCTCAGCATGGAGTCTGCTTAAGAGTCTCTCTCCCTCTGCCCCAATGACCCCATCTCTCTATATATAAAATAAAAAAGTAAAAATCTTTTTTTAAAAAGAATTTTGCCTTTGTTTCCATGAGTGAGACTGATCTACATTTTTTTTGGTGTTATCATTTTCATGCTTTGATATTCAACATCTTTAATATATGGCCTTGAACGGTTTAGATAAGATTGTGATGATCTTTTTATTTTTTTTAATTAGAGAAAAACTCAGCTGTCAAACCATCTGGTCCTTGTACTTTTGCATGTAATATTCTTAGGTTTTCAGTTTTTACTTGTTTATTGCATATAACATTTATTAAAATAATTTTTGTGAAATGCCTTCAAGCAAGAGAAGTACAAAGTTATATATGATCACAATCAGAAGTAAATGAAAGCGTAACATTAAAGCAAAGGAAAAAATCCCAAACTAAACTCTGAAATTCAAATGATTCTGCCTGAGGTTAAGTGAGCAAATGCACACATTTTTCATGGAAAATAAGATTAAGTCACAGGAACACTATGTAGTGCTCTGTCCAACATTAAATTTAGATATAATCCACCAAAGGAAAGAAAAAAGGGAAACCAATAGACTATAAAGTTAAATTAGTTTACTATAAAGAGAAACCGTACTGGACAATGATAATATTTCTCCCAAGATCTAGAGATACTCTTCTTAAGACTATGCTTAAATACTATCATTTTAGGAAGATCATTTGGAGTAATTCTAAGTTCTTGCAAGTCCTGGGTGATTGGCAGGCTCATTCATTCCATGGCTGATGCTCTCTGAACGGCCCCCTTGTTTGTTTTCTACCTTATATTCTGAAATTCTCCTGGAGAAAGAGGTATAATGAGTCTTACTTTTCTAACAATGACATACGGTGACGTGGGTAGGCTCATTAAACAGGCACATCAATGTAGGAATATAAAGTAAAGTAAGACACCTAATGTACTAAACAACAACAACAACAAACAAACAAACAAACAAACAGTTTCTAGGGGGAAAAAAACATCTAAAGGACTACATAAGTTATGTCTGTAAGATCTCTTCTGACTCAGTCAGTTAAGCCTCCAGCTCTTGGTTTCGGCTCAGGTCATGATCAGGGGGTAGTGGGATGGAGCCACGCCTCCCCCTCTCTCTGTTTTCCACCCTCAGCTCAGAGTCTGCTCAGATTCTCTCCCTCCACTTCTCAGCCTGCTCTCACCAACAAGTGCATATGCGTGCTCTCGCTCTCTCTCAAATAAATTTTTTAAATCTTTAAAAAAAAAAAAAAGATCTCTCTGACTCTACTCTCTTCCAAGCTGGAATAAAATCAGTAAAATTAAAAGGTGACAACAACAAATACAAATTGTATGTGGGTTATTACAAGTTTGGTTAACTTAAACAAGAAAGGAGAAGAAATACAGGACAGTGCTCCCCCCCCCCCCCAAGAAGGAAGATTTACCTTCATGGTCAGGGCCAGGACGGGAGTGAGGCAGGAAAGGCATCTGCAACACGAAATCCTAAGAGGCTAGACTTCAGGTGCTAGCCACCCTCGCTCTGTGACCTTGAGAGGGAGTGCTTCCTTCAAAGTGAGGTGCCTCCAGTGCCTGGCTTGGCCCTTGCACAACCTTATCTTCTGGAATTTTGTGCCCTAGGCACCTCACTTATGGCTCTAAGTCCCAACTCTGTAGTCATCCTTCTTCATATTTTCTTTTGCTTAATCTTGTTGTTTCCATGAACTCATTGTATAGAGAAACAAGGACTTTTATCCTTTAATAGTAATGGTATGTGAGTTTATAAATTTTTTTATGAATATAGATTTTGCTAGAAAGCATTCCCCTTTCCAAATGCTTTCTTAGTTTGTTGTTTTAGCTCTATTTTCCTCTATGCTCCAAAAGTTAGCCAGGAAGTATTCCTTCATTGATAAATAGGCTATTATGGACACCTAAATTATTTATTTCTAATTTTATTAAATGTGGCTAAAAAAATTTCTCACTTCTAAATTTGGTAAGGTTTTCTTTGTGATCAAGCACACAAGTAATTTTTTTTTTAAGATTTTATTTATTTATTTCACAGAGATCACAAGTAGGCAGAGAGGCAAGTCGGGGGTGGGAAGCAGGCTCCCTGCTGAGCAGAGAAGCTGATGTGGGGCTCGATCCCAGGACCCTGAGATCATGACCTGAGCTGAAGGCAGAGGCTTTAACCCACTGAGCCACCCAGGTGCCCCAGCACACGAGCAATTTTTATAATGTTCTATGAATATATAAAAATTCGGGTTTTTTTAATTTAAGGGACATAAGGTTATCTGTATATTTATATGTATATGTATTACATGTATATGTATTAGGCAGTTCTTCTATATCCTTATTTTTTGTGTATTCTGATTCTGAATTGTGTGTATTCTGATTCTGAATTGTGTGTATTCTGATTCTGAAAAACATGTTTTGAAATCTACAAAACTTTCATCAAGCTGTCTTTGCCTCTGCATTGTTTAGTATACATAGGTTTACTAATGTGAATTCTGCATATGTGCCTTATATTGTTACATAATATCCCTCTTAGAATGCCTTTTGCTTTACATTCTTCCTTATCTGCTATTAATTTTGCCATTCCTATTTTCTTTGTCATTAGGTTTGTGTGGTATCTTTGTCCATCCCTTCATTTTCAACTTCTCTTTACATTTTATTTCTTTAAAATTTTGTATCAGATATTTTCCTTCCAGATAGTGTACAGCAGACTCATTTATATTTTTAGCTTAATCAGTGTCTCTGACTTCTAACGGGAAAATCCAGTCCATTCACATTTAGCGTAATGATTAGATGACTCCTGGTATCTTATTTATTTGGTGTCTGATTTTACTTATTATTTCCTCCTTTTCCTTATATTTATTTTTGCAGGTTGATCAAATTGATCTTATTTTCCCCTTCTCATCGTGTTAGCAGACTTCTCCTGTGAATTTCCATTCTCTTTCCAGCTACTCTATCCTTCTTGTTGCTCATAATCAGATACGTATTTTTTTAACCACAATATGAAAACCAGACATATATTTCCCTCCCCAAAATACTCTCTTCCCCCACTACTTCCACTCCAAACTTCAGAATACCTTCACTTCCCCCACCAGTTCCACAGCCACTCCCCAGATAAGACCTTTGGAACACTTCCCTCCTTTCCACCCACCCCCGATGCCCAGATTTGCTGAGATTCGCTTATTATTTTTAGTTCCAGACTGTTTTTAGAGGAGTTGTCAAGGCAGATGGTGATGTGATCAATCTGGAAAAAGAATATACTCTTACAGAGTGGAGAGCCCAGCCACACTCAACGATCTGAGGAAGGAGCTTCTCTGAGCCCTGAGTACCCAGGTGTTGATGATACACCCAGATCTGGGTGATGATCCCTTTTACCACTGTATATTCTCCTTGCCCTTCCCCAGTCTTCTGGAGACTTTGACTCTGAATTTATTTGCTAGGTAGAAGCAAGTGGTACGTATTCGCGGGTTAATCTGCAGGACTGAGTGAACTGAAGGTACAGAGGTTTGTCTCGGTGGATTTCCACAGTCCCCTTGGTTGCTCAGTGGTTTTCCGCCCTGTAGTTTCCAGTGTTGTCTAAGCCGTCCAGCGCTAGGATGATTCTTCCCCCTTTAGGGCTAACTTGTTCTCTGTAGAAACGTATAAGACTTTTCTCTTTCTTGTAGCTCAAAGATAGAATATGCTTAGGCGTCTTTTCATCATCAGTCCTTCCTGGAATTCTGTTGAGACACAAGCTTCTCTTCAGCTAAGAAACTTCTCTTGTATTATCGATCGCCTCTTCTATCACATCCCCCACCCTCCTTCTGGATTTCTATCCATCTTTTGATTTATACCTGTGTGTTTTTGCTCTGTGCCTTTAGCTGTATCTTTCTCTTATCTTCCAGGAGATTAATTCAGACATCAACAGTGACCTTTCTCCTTCAGTTCATCTCTTGAAATTTTTACATCAAAATCATTTTTGGTCTTAGAAAATCAGTGTGTGTGTGTGTGTGTGTGTGTGTATGAGAGAGAGAGAGAGTGTGTGTGTGTGTGTGTGTGTGTGTGTCTCACTTAAATCTCCTCAACTTTTCTTATTCTTCTGGTTCAAGTTATCTATGCCAGCAGCTATTTCTGTACTGAGGATTCTGCTTGTAATTCTTCTCCCTGAGGCTGCTGGGCCACATTAGGAATCTTTCCCTTTGTTTGCTCCCTAGGGCTCTGCGCCATGTCCTGGGATATCTTACACGGCAGCACTCCCACAGCAGTAGAAGGATCAGGAAGGAGTCTCAGCCTCCCTGGCCCAAGCTTAGCGGCAGATGGGCTGCCAGTCATCTGGTGAGGCATTAGGAGAAAGCCCTTCCTCCTCTTCTCACCTCTCCAGCGCAGGGGTGGAAGCAACTCAGTCCATCTGTTCAGCTCTTCAGGAACCAGGGAGACCAGGTACACTCAGAAGGACCTTCCTCCTGCTCCCCTCCTGGTGGCTCCCTGTTCCGGTCCTCTCTCTCTCTCTGTCAGGATTCTGCCAGAGCCTAGAGCCTCACCCACACTCGGGGCCTTGTCTGCCTCCTGGATGCCCCAGCAGCTGCTCTTCTCAGGAGAGCCAGATGGGTTGGATTGCAAGTAGAAAAGAGGCAGGATGTGTTCAAGCTGCTATCTTTCCAGAGCCCCCATTCTTTGTGCTTGAAACTTCTTTTCTTGTTTATTTTTGCATTCCAACGTACTCAATAAATATGACTGAACAAATGCCACCACTCTAACCTCACATCTCCTTTGGTGCAGCTTCTATTAATTAGGATGCTTTAGGAAGCTAACCAGAACAAGTTTAAATTAAAATTTTTTTTTTTTTTTTTTTTTTTTTTTTTTTTTTTTTTAGTCTTTCAAAAAAGTTCAGTCCCAAGGTAGAGTGGGCTTCAGGGAGGGCTGATTCAGCAGCTCAGTAATGTCATTAAGATGAAGTCATTTTTTTCTCTTTCTTCTCCTCTACCATCCTTGATGTTGGCTTCATGCCCAACGTTGGCTTCATGCTCAGGCTGATAGCAGGTTGGCTACTCCAGTTCCAGGCAGCACACGTAGACAAGACAACTTCCAGAGAAAGAAAAGTGGAAATCCCCTCCTATCTCACTGGCCAGATTGGGTTACACACCCATTCCTAAACTTGGCAAGAGTAATGGGATTAACCAAAGACCAATCAGCCCTAACCACATGGCTGTTTGAGAAGATACTTAAAATCAGGGAACACCTGCTTGCAAGCTAAATGTTCTCAGTCCAATAAGCAGTTTTTCACATGACAACAAGAATAGTTGGCATTTGAGTACTCACCATATGCAAGGTGCCTTAGAAACATGCTCATTTAATCCTCATCAAGTACTCTGAGGTGGCTAGCGTTATTATCCTCGTTTAACAGATGAGGTACCTAGAGCTTAACTAACTTTTACAAGGTCACGCAGTTAATGAACCATCATTTCCCTCCTTACGGATTCTATAGGTCTATGAATGCAACCTACCATGGCAGTAAGCAACACAGATCGTCCTTTACATATTAATTCCCTTGAGCCCCATGGGAGAGCTATAATTAGGTACTCTACTTATAGCTACTGTCTTTCATATCCTGGAGGCTGGTAACCAGCTAGCAGTGCTATTCATTCATGGCAGACCACTAGCTGTGCTCTCCGTGATGCTGCTGGGACTGTGCAGGCGTGTTTGGCTGTGCTTTGGAGTTTCCCCTTTGTATTATTACGTAACAAGCTCAAGAATTAGAAATTGCATTATAAAACAAGCCTCAAGATCTTAACATGGAACAGCTGAGCCCTATACGTTGAACACTCTTGGCTTGCACATTCATTGTGCCTTTTCCCTTAGAAACTAGCAAGTGTCGGGGAAGTCAAACAAGTATCTTCAACTCCTGTCTACACCCGAAACTCTTCCCACTGGGGGCTCTGCAGTGTGTGTGTGTGTGTGTGTGTGTGTGTGTGTAATTATGTGTTTTTCCATTATAAAAGCAATACATGCTTATAGAATGTATCCAGGGAAATGCACCTGAAGCTCTACTCCCCAACTCTCTTTCCCACCCCCAAGATAATCCTGTTAACTATGTGGTTGATTGCCATAGACTTTCTTTTTTTGCAATGCATCGCTTTTCATTTCTTTCTAATTTTTTATTATGGAAATATTCAAATATACATACAATTAAAATTGTATAATAAACCCCAATGTTCCCACCACTCAACTTGAACAAGCAACATTAACAATGCATTGGGGGTGCCTGGCTGGCTCATTCGGAAGAGCTAGCAACTTTTGATCTCAGGGTCATGAGTTTGAGCCCCATAGAGGGTATAGAAATGACTTATATAATAAAAAAAAACAAACAACCAATGTCTTGTAACATATTCGACATCACAATGGATTTAGTGGCTTTAAAAATTATTTATTATAAAAAGAATCCAAGTTCATAAAAAATTCAAACAATATGGAAAGATATAATCTTTCTTTCCCAAGACCCTTAATTCCAGTGCTCAGAAATAACCATTTTTAATGTATCAATTTAAACATTTTTATACATAAATTATACATTTTTACAAACTTAAAAATGTTTACATACAAGAAATCAGGCCACACGTATTTATTAATACTCGTTTTTTCCACTTACTCTCTTAGACATCTTTATGAGTAAATATGGAGAGACAGCCGGCATTCTTCAACAGCTACAGTGTTCCACTGGATAGCATACTTAACCCAGGAATGCAGGGAGGGTGACAGACAGGTATTTGAAAGATACGTAGATTCTGTCTCTAAAGCCAGAGGTTTACAAAGTGGGTTGTTCACACACCCAGGTCTGTGCAAAATGACTCATTGGAATGTGGAAAAATGTCCATTAACTTTTAACCTTGTCCTTTAAAGTTCTGCATATTTTCCAACATACCTAATAGTGCAACAATACATTTATATGTCCTTATCAGGAGTACGCACTCAAGACCTTTAAGTATGGGGTATAAAATCAACAAAGCTGGACACCACGGTCCCAGGCAGCTGTTGTAATGAATGCTGCAGAAAGCCAGAGGGGCTTCTAGGGCAAAGGAGGGGGTAGGTCTTCTGAGTCTCTGCAACCTGTCGTCCCCCCCACCCCGACAGCCCTTGGCATTGTGCTTTGTAGCATTCATGAAACTCTGGCCCAGTGAGAACTCCTTATGTGAGTGGAACGTGTCCCTGGCTGGAGACCCTGCAAAGGCAGCCATCCCCAAAATGCTTCTGTGGAGCACAGACTCTTCAAGGGGAGAAAATGGAGAAGAGTTAACTAGTTGGGAGCACGCATGCTCTAAGACCCTTTTAGTGATCAGAGGAGGCTCTGAAAGGTACTTCATTTAAAATAAATCCATAAATGAAAATAAAAACAAACAAAAATGTGGTTGATTTTAACTCAGCATTTCCATTTGACCCGGGGATCCATACCCCCTCCCAAGTTTTTTTTTTTCCTGGATATTTGTCTAAAAACCCACATAACTAGAATTTTGTGGGAAAACTTTATAGAAAAATGTTGATCAGGAGGTTTGTGGCAGGAAAATACCACCTACAGAATGTTTAACTTTTTTTTCGTTATGAAATAGTCAAATAAAAAAATGCCATGATTCAGCTAAAGAAAACACTTGTTCACACATGAAGAAGCGAGGGCCTCCCCATTTAATTTCTAATTCGAGCTTTTCTGAATCCAGCTCTCCCTCTGCCAGGAGCTACAATTTGTTGCTTACATACTCCAAAGCTAAGCTGTGTTTTTCCCATTTGCACAAAATGTGGTGGGTAGATTTTATTCTCCATAAATACAAATGCATGTTAGATTTTGAAAGAAAATTTTTCCCTGGGGGCAAAGGGAGGTGGTCATGCAGCCAGGGGATTTTAGAATCGGAGATGTTAAAAGTTAGAAGTATGGCTATCTGTAATACGTTGTAATGAGACTAACGTTTGTGCATATCTTGTGAAATTAGCTTCATTGCCTATTTACAAAACACACACCCTTTATCAAAATATAAGTGTTTATGGAACACTTACTAGATCAAGTTCAAGGACACAGAGACTAATAAAGTAGAACCAAGAGTCAAGGGGCAATCCAGGCAGAGGGAAAAACATACCCACAGGCATGAAAGTATGACAGGGCAGGAAAAGAGTCAAGGAACCACCCTGAAATTACATCATTGCTCAAAGCTTGTGACAAGAAGTTTGGACAAGCTGGAGCAAACTTTTACTAAAACTCGGAAACTCAGCTCAAGCCTGTCTTCTCTGGGGAGTCTCAGCAGTTCGCATGTGCATGTCCTCTGAGCCTCTAGCCACCCTGTATCTGTGCATTTTATAGCACAAATCGCTCAGCATTATCATTGCTGGGTTCTTCTTTCCTACTAGACTGGAAGCTCCCTGAGAGGACAGAGGGGCCTGGGAGGACAGCATGCAGGAGGTTGGGAAGTGGGTGGGAATTGAGGCAGCCACTGAGGATCGAAGATCCTTTCCAGGGCTTGGCTTAGATGAAGCAGGGTTAGCACCGCAGTGCAGCCTGAGCTATGACAGAAGCATGTACAGAGTGCCAGAGAGCACAGCAGAGGGTCACCTCACTAAGCAAGCTACGAGCTTAGATGTCCTGATCCTGAGTTGATCGGCAGCCACGGTTCAGAGGAAAAGGTCTGAAAAGCCAAGAGCCTTTCACAACCTCCAAACTGTTAGGCCAGCCAACATCCTCAAGAACCACCACCAAGTAGGACACATCTGCCAAAGGGAAAGCCAGCTCTTCAGTAAATGAATACAGTGCTAAACCAAAATGAAAACCATCCATAAAAACTACACAGGGGAATCTGAATGGCTAGGTTTACGTATAATAAAATCAAGAGCAAAAAATATTACCTTTCCCCGAAGAAAAATCAGCTATCCATACCCAATATAGAACCACTCAACATTATTAAAAACCCTATTTGAGCCACTTACCCCTTTGAGCCCCTTTCTTCAGCCCTCAGATTTGGGCTCAAGCCTCACTTTCTTGGGGAAGTCTTTCTGGCCTTCCTGACCAGGTCCCACTCCTGCATGATCAGCTGCCTGATCACCGGCAGAGTCCGCTTCCCAGCATTTATCGGGCTTGAAATGGTACATGTACCCACATGATTATTTGATTAACATCTGTCTAACCTATCAGACCATAAGCTTCACGAGGGCAGGGACATTGTGACGTTCACCACGATATTCCTATTCATCCAGCAGATGTGCTGGCACAACGAAGTGCTTAATGATCCATCCAATGAGTAACTGAGGTTACCGGGGTGTGCAAGCTAGTCTACGCATACCATCCGAGCCAAAGAATTCCAACCATCCTCTGATAAGACTTCAGGAAAGCGGGGATGAGGGGGGCAGGAAGAATGGTTAAAAGGTCAATTCACTTATTCACTTATTCAGAGATGCTAATAGAGACTTACAGAAAATAAGAATTAACTACAATCACAAAACCAAAGTGAAAATTAATCACAACATATCGACACCTCTATTTATAAAGACTGGACTCTTTTGGTAGAGATACAAAGCCTAAAACTCCCATGCCCAAAAGGCAAAAGGAAAAAAATAAAATACGCATTTAGAATGAATGAAGAATTGCTTAATTCGTTCAGTATTTGCTTTCCCAAAATTATTTCGAAAACTTATGTACCACAATCACTTTTTATATAAGACAACCTACACTCAAATTATTCTAATTTCTTTATACTGAGAACAAACAACTCCAGGGTGTCTTTTTAAAGATATATTTCTACCTCTGGAGATCATTATCATTTCAACAAGAAAGAGCAGAGTCTAGTTATTTATTCTATTTCTTCTGCTACAGGACACACAGGTTAAATGTGAATAAATAAGACCAAGAAGAACTAGTGAACAAAGAGGGAATGGAATGGCCCGCTTGCTGACTGCTGAATGACTGACAGTTTCAAGCATTTACCCTAGCAGTTGAAATCAATTAGTCATTCATTGCAACTGGAGCAGAATATAATTAATTATGTTAGCTTGACTGATTCAAGTTGAATTCCAGTAAAAAAAACTCATTATAAAAAATCATTGTAAATATAGGCTATTATAATGAATGGTTGTTAAAATAAAAACAAGTGAGTTTCTATATGAATTTGATTCATACTTAAAAAAAATTTATGGGAGATTTCTAATATAAACACAAAGAAAAATAGTACCTGTATAATGAATTCCCAAGTACCCATCACCCAGATTCAGTAACTATCAGCTCATGGTCAACCTTTTTCATCTGTATTCCCACACACTACCCAGCTCCAATCCCTGCATTATTTTTAAGCAGATCCTAAATGCTGTATTATTTCATTTTTAAGTATTTCAATTTGTATCTAATAGGGGTCCTTGTAAAAATGTAACCACAACACCATTAGCACACCTAAAAATAATCGATAAACTCCTTGAAGTCATCAAATATCCAATTATTTCTAGATTTCCCCAATGGTCTCATTTTTTATTAAGTTTATTCAAATCAAGATCCAAATAAACCCGTAAATTGTATTGGTAGATATAGCTCGTCAGTCTCTTTTAGTCCAATTTTTTTTCTTGCAATTCAGTTATTGAACAAATAGGGCTATTGGTCCTATAGTTTTCCAGAGTCTGGATTTTGCTGATTGAATCTCTTGTGGTGTCAATTAACATGTTCCTTTCTTTTCTGTATTTCTAGTAAAGAGGTGATCAGTTATGGAGGCTCAATCAGCATCAGCTTCGGCTTTTGGCAGAACTGCTTCATAAATAGTATATGTATTTCCTTTAAGAGGCACAAAATGTCTGCTGTCTCTTTGTGGGGTCAGCAGATACTGGTGATCTTTGCCTAGATCCATTAATCATTGTGGGCTAAAATGGTGGTATACTGTCCTTCCTCTTTAACATCTTAGCTGGTATATTTCTTTAAGAGCATATTCCAAAGGTAACTATGATTTTGTAAACTTGTAGAGTAAAACAAAACATGAGTTTCAATTTCTTGTAGATATTATCCTTACTGATGCTAAAATTATCTCAGCTTTGGCCAGTAGGAACTTCTTCAAGGTGCCTCCTCAATCTTTTTTTGACAGACTTCTAATGGCTTATTTGCTTCCTGGTATGACAGAGTGGTTTTTAGGCTCTTCTGGTATATTTCTCTCTCTGGGTCTGGAATCAGCCATTTAAATCAAGGAAGTCTGGTTTCTTCCAAGAAAATGGCATTTAGAGACCACAATGGGGGCACTATGTTTGACTTTCACTTGAATTATGTTCAAAGCTAATAAAGTCAATTAAGCAAGAGTTTTCTACTGTTTCTAATAAATTCATGTGACTGCATATAGGTGAATTTTTAAGCATGGGGCTCTCAGCTTTAAAAATATATGCATATATATAACACGCTGGGGTGCCTGGCTGGCTCAGTCAGTAAAGAATTCAATTCTTGATCTCAGAGGCCTGTGCTGGCTATAGAGAGTACTTTGAAAAAAGCATACAATATGCTAATGGTGGAAGTATTCTTATATGATAATGGTAGGAGTATAACTTGGTACAATCTCTCTGAAAGACAGTTATCATAATTTTTATCCATGACCTCTAAAAAACCTTTAGCTCAACAATTCCACTTCTAGGTATTTCTTTTATTAGGCTTAGGAATTTTTCTTGTAGGGCTGTTTAATAGATGATCTAAAAACCTAAGGGAATGGGTTAATTTTAAGAAAATTTTAAGAATGTACAGTAAGTATATCCATAGAATGAAACATTTGTAGTCATTAAAATGATGTAGATACTATATCAATACATTATTAAATAAGAAAGGTGGGTACAGAAGTGTTCCTACCATGCCTTTCACTACATGCACAGAAAAATGTCTTGGAGGCTATATCCCAAAATCTGAACAGGGTACACTGGGTCATTCTCATGTTTCTATGGCTGGCTTAGGAGTTGGCTTCCCTGGGCCTGCCAAGTCAGATACTACTCCACCTGCTTTCCAGCTTCAAATGCCGTGTTCTTGTTGTCTTTGCTTCGTTATTCCTTATCCTTGCTGGATTATGCTCTTTGCTTTCCCCAGTCACTGTGACTGTAGTGGAGATTTTAGGAAAGAGCAGAGACTATAAATATTTTGTTCAACACTCCATTTTGCCTCATCCCATTGTTTTTTATGGGACACACTCTGAAGAGCTTATCAAATATAAAATACATGAATATCTACTGAAAATAGTGCACATATGTATACTTCTTAAACATACAAATAACATCGCAATATAGGACACAAGGGCTCATTTAGTATCCTAACAATATGAAGGGCTGGATACAGAAACAATAACAGAGAACCTAAACTGGTAATAAATGGAGAAAGAGATTTAAATAGGAGTTGTTTTTAATCAAAAACATAAAACCAGAAATGCCGAAACTGAAGCTGAGCTCTGTGGGGTAAACTGACCATATTTATTACTTAGAAGTCAAAACTGTTTTTTAAGAAACTACAATTTATTGCAAAGTTAGATTTCTTTAAAGATGAATTGTCCCTGGCAGCTGCTTTGAAACTATATTCAGCTTGCTCTCCAGTTTGGGGAGACACTGACCTGTTAGTTCTGGATAATGAACATCACCTCCTCTTGTACCTCTGAGGATGGGCTGTCCAGTTTTGTAATGCATCTACTACACCGACCCTCTTACAGTTTCCATTAGAAATCCTTAATCAGAAATTAAGAGCCTTCTCAAGCACAAGCACCCACAACCGCACAGCTGCCAAGGATACTAAACCCATCTTGGGAGAAATAATAATCATTATTCATCTTAAAACTTACCGGCCGCACAGAGAGAGAAAGAACTTAAAAGTAGTTTGCTCAGTTTGGAGAAACCTTCGGTTTTCACTAGCCTGTGAATATGACAAAAATGAAGTACCCGAAGCACAAAGTGCTGAAGACACCTCAGAAAACAAGACTGACCAGATAAAGTCGTCCTTCCCTTTAAAAAGTCCTTCCTAAAACTGTATGCTCTTGCCTGAAGCTATGGGGAACACTAATGCCAAAAACCGTAATAATTTATTTTATTGATTTTTTTTGTGAGTTGTTGGAATTTATAAAACTGAGTGGGGAAAAATATTCTAAACAAATTTAAGCATTCAACTCTTAAGTTAAAACAACAAATTTGCAATCATCTGAATTAATTAATATTAATAGCTTCACAAACAAAATGAAACAAGATATACACTCTGATATTTATAAATCAAAGTTACTACTGCATATTTACTCTAATAAATACTACTTATTTACAGCTGGTCTTGATTTAAATTTTGGGGCAGATTATTCTATGCAGGGTACTAGTCTGGGGTTGTACTTCTTTTTCTAGTTAAGACTGAAATGTCAGTTCTCTCCTTATTTGCTATGAATCTGACAAAACAGGAAAAGGTGGCTCCAAATTTTAAAACACACTAACTACTAAAATGGGCTTTTAAAATAAATTAGGTACTTAGTATTCAAAACTTTGTAAAATATATGTAAGACCACAATTTCCAAAATGACTTGGCTCGTCTACCAAGACTAAGACTTTTAAACATTTTGAATATTGATTAGAAGTAATGTAAAGCAGTTGAGATCAGTTGAGTGTTTTTTTAAAGGATCATTGTGTGTAGATACAGAGATATCTAGTCATATATTTTCTTCATGGACTCCTAACCTGGAATAAAACTATCTGTATGTGTATGGAAAGAGTCAATCCTCTCTGCTTAATCACCTCTCTTTTAGTTAGTAAGGAAAAGCTGCCTTGCGGGAAGCTCCTTTTGATAGTTCTCAGAGTTCAAAGAGTATGGAACCTTCAAGTTGATTTCATCAAGTCTATTTATTAATGCATTTCAAGTTTCAAAAAACCTTACATCTTTGCACAATACTTTATTTTTTGCAATTTTTAGTAAAAATTTCCAAAGTGAACAAAAAGATACTGTATAAAACACAGTGGACATAAACTGACAGTAGTATTAGATCTCATTTGTCTTGATCCTTTTGTTTTACCACATCTTGATTTGCAGTGGAAAGAGTTCAGTGCACGTATCTCTTGTCAGAAAACATTTAACTTAGACTCAAAATAAAATAGGGCAGTGTGTACCTGCCAAAACCCTACCACAGGATAACATTACAAGCAAAAAATGTACATGTTCCAAAGTCTACCACACTCAAGAAGTTACTAAGAACTCTTGCAGAAGAAAAGTCACCATTTTAGAAATGCAAACCCACTTCCAACCTTTGCACAGTCCAAAAACAAAGGCATTTAAATGATTTAAAAGCAATTACATACATATCTACCTACTTGTTTGTTTAGAATTATTTATAGTCTATCTGGGGTTTCATGTACAAAATTTGTCTCTAAATCATGTACAAAAAGCTGTATTTTGAAAAAAGTCACCACATACTGTACAAGTTTACAAGGAAGAGATCCCATTATTTTCTCTAGCATTTTTGGCCTTGCTGGCTTGCGTCACATTATGAGAATGATTGTGTAAACCTTATACTCTTAAGAAACAAAAAGGAAAAAATAAGCCAAAACACAAATCTTTTCAATGTTCCCTAAATTTGCCTCCTATGTGAAGCCAGAAAAAATCATAGCTGTTTACTTCTAATTTAAGTGATGTAGCTGGAAAACAGAAGCAATAAATATGTCACAAGCTTAAAACTTTTTGTAATGCCCCTTCCATTCCTGCATAGCAATAAGCCTGTTAATACATTAAATGCTTTTGCTTTCTTTCTTTAAAAAGCCAATTATTTACATCTGTTTAAAAAATAAATTTGGAATGGGACATTGTGCTGTTTCACCTTCACTGCTGTTAAAATATTTTAAGGAAAAAAATGTCAGAAGGCCTATCTACAATTTTAACTACTAGTTGAACAAATCATCCTTCTTTAGTGGTTACCAATGATCAGTGATAGTATGCTGAAAAAACTGTTCCAATACTTCGATAAAATAAAAGACACAGCTTTTCTTTTCCGTATCAGAGAAAACCAAAAACATAATTAGCATACTTTAGATATATGGAAAACACAAATAACAGGCTACAAATAAAAAAATCATTTCATTGACATAATTTCTACCAAAGCGTGATTAAAATTTCACCTATCAATTCAAAACTGGAATTAGAAAGTTTAAAGTAAGTAAGCAGAAATCAGACATTTACGTAAGAACGGACTCTGAAGTAGTATGCTGCATACGTCCAGTTTGCACACTTAACTGTGTTCTTCAGCGTAGTCACTCCTGTGCTCTCAGCAGCCATTGGATGAAGACAAGATGAATATCAGAACCAACTCCATCATTATAAAAAGGTAAATTGATTCTCACTTCAAAAACTGCCTGTGTAAAGCATTACAGAATCCTGGACCACTGAATACCACCATTCTCTGTTATCCTGAGTATGTCAATTAAACAGTAATTTTTCATTAAGAGCGGAAAAATTTTATAATACAAAGAAACATCCATATTGCAATTTCTGTTTACAATTGCACACAGAAGTACAGTGTACGTAAGAAATACATGTCTGCATATAACAAGGTATGTACATTGGCAAGTGATGTCTCCAATGTTGAGGTGGTCGAGCCTCCTAGCCTTGATTGGCAGTTGAAAAAAATATATATATATTTCAATTTGTGATAAAAGTTTATCGAGAGCCAAGTCTGCCTGCAAGTGAAGAAAATGCAGCAACGAAGAACAGGGAACACGGGGCACGTAATAATATTCTAAGACTTTGTGCCATTAGGTTAAAAATAGCTGTCCATAAGAAAATTGGGTTCCTTTTCCACCCCCCCACCCCCAAATTGGAATTTTCAGGCTTTAAAATTTAAGTAATTCCACCTGGTCTGAGGACATGATCTCTTGCCATTTTTTCTTCGACTGTTATTTGTGAGGGTTTAGTTGGGGGATGATGATTTAATAGGTGTCTCTTTGGAGTGAAGTTTTCCCATTGTAGGCACTAGGAAGAACCAAGGCAAAAGCTGCAGTTAACGTCTCATGTGTCCCATTTGATAACTCTCCCGGGGCCTCTGACGCTGGGGTTGCTGAATGGGCTGTGGGGGTCTCCTCCTCTTTAAAGTGCCTGCGAATCACGAACAAAAGTAAAACAGATTTACTGTGCACTTTTTAATCTTAAAAAACAAAGCTGTCAATTCAATAAGAAAGGTTCTAGATCAGCACTATCCAACAAAAATACAACTCATATATGTAATTTTCTAAGTTTTCTGGTAGCCATAATGAAAAAGATCAAAAAGATGGGCAAGATAATGTTAGTAACTTTTTTATTCCACTTAATCTGATGTAGGCAAAATATCATCACCTCAAGGTGTAATCAATACAAGAAAGTATTAATAAACTATTTTATTCTTTCTTGTATATCAAGTCTTCCCAGTCTGGTATATAACTTATATTTACAACACATCTCACTGTTAACTTGCCACGTTTCAAGTGCTCAACAGACATAACTATTAGATTAATACATATTCTGAGGACAGAATCTATGAGGAATAAATTACGGAGTCTTTGAGCAAACTCTCTGAAACTGAGATGCCTAGTCTGTAAAACAGGGATAATAATGAACTCCTACAGTCTATGTAATCTGTGAGGATTATATGACAATTCATGTAAAAGTGCTTTTTGGGAGAGTTCGATAATTGCTAGGGTTGGTTTTCTTTCTTTTTGTTTTTTTTTTTTTTTAAGTTTTTAAAGGTAGAATTTGCTTAAAGTGAAATCAAGTAAAAAAAATGTTATGTTGCATGAGATCATAATTGGTAACATATCTAATGAGTGTCATGTGGCCCTTAGAAATCCCTAGGAAATTAATATAAATTCTATGTTGCTTACACTGTCAATTTACAAAAAGCAATGACATCAAAATCACATTTCCTCTGATTCCCACCAAGATGCTGTCCAAGCATGACTACTGAGCTCTCTTGTGCCAGGACAGGTAAATTTAGGCGAACAGTTGAGGGAAAAATTGTAAGAAACCCCTAGTTTTAAACTACTTTGTGTAGGGTATCAGACTTGGTCTGAGGTGAGAGGCTTCATGAGAAGTCTGTGGAACGCAGGAGAGGGACAGCTGTCATTTACCTCTCGTTCTCCCCTACCATTATGGCACCATGTCTGCCCCACACCTAGAGCGAACAGTTCTGGGGCAGGAGTTTCTGAGGGCAGCACAGAAGCCACAAATAGCTTGGGGAAGGTGAGGCACAAACAGATGGGAACTAAATAATCTGGAGCAGTTGCTTCCTAACCTTTTTCTTTTCCAAATCCCTGGAGTGAATCTAAAGAAAGCCTCCTCCCAATGCTGTGTCTCCATGAGAGGTCAAGGATGGACCCCAAACCTCAGAAATTGTTTTCAGAGATGGAGAGTAAAAACCACGGTTTCTTGGTGACTGAAGCCTCCATCCTAAGCCCTTCCCACAGACTGTTATCTTTATTTCCCCATAAGCATCACCCCTCAGGAAAATGAATTTATGTGCCAGAAAACATTTCAAGAGCACAAACAATAGAAACAATAACAGAAGCACAGCTATTAGAATAATCAATCATTTAGAAGTAGCCTATCATAATAAAAACAAAGAAGGGAAGATTTTAGAATACAAAAAATAAGAAATGAGAAAACAGGTATCAGGCAAAAATATAACTGTCCAAGTCTAAATATTTTTAGTGACTCAAGACAGATTAGCATTAAATTGGTAGCCATTAGCAAACTAGATTGGACAGATAAAAAACATACTTAAAAATCAAATAATTCATCTACTAATCTTATTCTCAAAGAGAAAGTACTATAAAATTTGTTAAAAGACCCATTTATCATTCAATTCTACCTGCTGAACAGTTCAAAGTTA
This sequence comes from Martes martes, assembly GCF_963455335.1. Taxonomy (NCBI): domain Eukaryota; kingdom Metazoa; phylum Chordata; class Mammalia; order Carnivora; family Mustelidae; genus Martes; species Martes martes. The sequence goes on from NC_137894.1 coordinate 39,500,746, forward strand.
TAAAAAAACATATCTTGCTCAAACTGTCTTACCTGGAAGAGGTTTAGGAGGAGGCAGCTTTGGATTACTACTTGGAGTATGAACACTGCATATCTTAATAAATCCAGCCATTAGCATGATCAGGGCAATTCCCATAAGTAATACTGCCCACCAATAAATCTAGAAATAAACAGATTTTTCTACTGAAAGAACTGCAAAATATTTTAGAATATTTTATATTACATAAAATATATATATTACATTTTAATTTCTGAAGAACATTTGTTCTTTGGGAAGTGTACAGATACCACATATAAGATTAATTTCTTTTTTTTTTCTTAAGATTTTATTTATTTATTTGACAGAGAGAGAGGGGGACAGCAAGAGAAGGAACACAAGCAGGGGGAGTAGAGGAGGGAGAGGGAGAAGCAGCTTTCCGTCTGAGCAGAGGGTCCAACATGGCACTTCATCCCAGGATCCTGGGATCCTGTAGTATCACCTCCAATGTGATCCAATCCATAAGCACCAAGAATCAATGGTTTTCCTACTTTCAGGATGATGTGCTAGCTACAGGAGATGCATATCTATTCCTGAAGTCCATTGTATTTTCTAACATATTTCCTTCCCTCTGGTCTTCCCTGCTCAAAACCATCTTCTACATGGTCATCAGTGTTACAACTACCTAAAATATGGAATTGACTATGCCACTCCTCTCTGTAAAACCCTTCTTTAAAACCTTCCCACCAAGGATCTCTAAAACCATTAAGCAGGAGGGAGGAAAAAAATAAAACTTGAGCACAATAAAGTACAGCAAAGTACATATATGATTCCACTTAAAATATATATATATATATACACACACACACATACACACATACATACATACATATGGGGGGCGGGGGGCCTGGATGGCACAGTTGGTTCAATAACTGGCTATTGGTTTCAGCTAAGGTCGTGATTTCGGGGCACGAGATGGAGCCCCATCTTGGACTCTACACTCAGCATGGGGTCTGCTTGGGATTCTCTCTCCCTCTCCTCCTCTGCCCTTCCTGCTTGTGCTAAGATAAATAAATAGATTTAAAATAAATAAGTAAATAAATAAACACACACATGCATGTATGTATATAGGTATATATATGGATGCTAGTCAATTTGGGCATCCAATTCTTGATTTCAGCTCAGGTCATAATCTCAGGGTTGTGAGATCGAGTGTCAAGTCAGGCTCTGCACTGGGTGTGAAGCCTGCTTAAGATTCTCTCTCTCTCTCTCTGCCCCTCCCCACCCGCTCATGCTCTCTTTCTCTCTATAAATAAATAAACAAATAAATAAATAAATAAATTCTTATAATGGTATAGATGGTTTCTAAAGAATATACAAAAAAATCATCTTGAGAAGACTGGGCTTCAGGGGGAAAAGGTGGCTTATTTTTCAATGCATTACTTTGTCAATTAAAAAAAAGGATAATCACACTGACAAAAAAAAGTAAAAACAAGACTTTTTAATTTAAAAAAATGTGACTTTTTAGATCCTCCCTATTCATAAAACATCCATCTGTACGCTCTATTTCTACTAGTCCTTAAGAATTTAGTTTTGGTATCACCTCCTTAAAGAGGTATTCCCTAAATAGGTCTTCCCTATTTTCTATGAAAACACCAGGCAGAAATGAAAATATGTTTCTCTGTGCTTGTCTTCTCGAATCCAAACTGGACTACAGGCTCCCTGAATTTATATGCTACAAACTTAGTACCTGTCCCACAAAAATGTACCTATTGGACTAGTTATTACCAGTGAGTCACTACGGCAAACACCGACTCTTGTAAACACTTCTAAACAGCTCATTTGTTATTTCTAGATTGCCCACACAAATAATGTGACAAGGCTCTCACAACAGAAACAGGATATAAAAAACAGTGGTTTTGATATCTCTGATACCAGTTTTTTAGCACCTAAGACATCTTCAATACAAGATGCAAGTAGTATGAGAAGAACAGAAGCAGATAAGAAAGCAAGCCTGGATTTAGTTATGGTTATAACTGTAGAAAACAAAAGTCAAAAGTTGAAGGTCCAGTTGAGATCAATAAACATTTACTAAAATATGGCATCCAGGTCCTAATGGACTTCCAGTTTTTTTTAGCAGTGTTCTCGGACTTCCTCCAAATTTTTCCAGGAAACTAACTACGTATCTCAAAAGCCCACAGCCTGAGATGTTTTGGTGACAACGACAGCAGCTCCTCTGAGTTTAGTGTGTGGGGAAACGAAACGTCACAGTGGCGAGAATACAGCAAGAAAAACTAAACAAACAAAACAATGGTGTATTTGAGAGCGTAGTAAATAAATACGGCCACCTTTGGTCGAGGGTATTTTTAATGTTCCCTTTAAAAGAGAATTATCATAGAATTGGTTAAATGTGAAATTATACATACTATAAAATTAGAGGAAAGAATACCAAACCAGGCTAACAAATGAAAAATATGTGTTTCATCTGTAAAGAAAAGATCACAATTTGTCCACCTGCTAGAATATCAAAGAAAGGAGAGCCATCACTTACTCAACAAACATTTAATGAGTGTAAATTATGCATGAACTCTCGCCTTTCATAGATACAAGGGTGTTGAGTGAAACTTAAGAGACAAAGAGAAGATAACCAAAAGGTTAAAACAGCTTTGCAGTTACGAAGCACTAAATCAAGTCTAAGAAAATAATTCTACAAAGGAAACAGACGTTATTCAACAGAGTCATTTACATGGCCAAAAGAACACAAAGTAGAAAAAAAAGTAAAAATTACAAATTAAAAGGTCAAAATTCACCAGTCTAATTTATTATGTACTAACAAAAGGGACCTAAAGGATTATAAAATGATAAAACAGTTATCACCCAAAAGAAAACTGTGCAGAGGAAGGAGCAACACATACACTCAAGTCTCTCCAGACACAGTTTAGTCTTTACTGTATTTTAAACATCCCCATGGGGCACCTGAGTGGCTCAGTGGGTTGAACACCTGACTCTTGGTTTCAGCTAAGGTCATGATCTTGGGGTCCCGGGATGGAGCCCTGTGGCAGACCCTGCACTCAGTGCAGAGCCCACTTCTCTGCCTCTCTCTCCCCTGCCCCTCTCCTCCTCTTGTGCGTGAGCACGCACATGAGCACACACACACTTTCTCTAAAATAAATAAATAAAATCTTAAAAAATCTCCAGAAAAACTCAACCAGATAATCATTTCAGTGAATGTTCCAGAGTTTGACAACTCACTCTCCATAAATGACTCTAGACCTCCTGTGGCTCACAAAGCCTTTTTGGGCCCACAGCTCCTTGTGTTGATGCTGGTTTTGCCACCCTGCAGGGGCAAAAGGCTTCCCTTCTATCCTTCAGAATATACTGGTGTCTAGACTTTGACTAAATGTTCTTCCATCCTGCAACACCCTCACACGCCACCCCTCACAACACTCTGCCAAGCAGAAAGCAACTGACTCCTAATCTCTTAGTTACTTTAATCGTAGCCTGGGCAAGCAGGATAAAATGCCGCTGAGAGAAACCTGAAGATATTATAGCTTCAAAGTTAAGATAATATGCACAATTTTTATTCTTTTCCATATACATTATGACATTTAAGAAATCTGCTACATTCATCTAGCAAATATATATTGAATCCCTACCATATGCTAAGCCCTATGACAATACTGCATCTTTGTTGTTCAGGTTTCACAAATGATAGTTATGTGGCCTATTCTACCACGCAATGAAGGTCCACATCCACCCTCCACTTTAACATGTGAGGATGACAGAATAGAAAATTCTGTCATAAGCCTTTTAAAAAATGAGTCATTACACTGCAGAAACTAAAAAAATGGTTCCCAAACTTAAGCATGCACCATCACCTACTGTCTCAGTGGCTCAAGGATGAGACCCAATAATCTGCATTTCTAGCAAGTTCCTAGACAACACTGACACTGCTGGTCAGGGGACCACACTTTGAAATCCAATGCTCTAGATTATGGTTTGGCAAACACTTCCTCTAAAAGGCAAGATAAATATTTTAGATTTGGGGGGCCAGTCTCTATCGCAACTACTCAAAGTACATAAGCAGCCATAGACAATATGTAAATGAATGGGTGTGGCCATGCGACAATAAATCATTATTTATGGACACTGAAATCTGAACTGATATAATTTTCAAAGAAATGTTATTTCAGTAATATCTTTCGATTTTTCAACTACTTGAAAACATTTTTAGCTTGTGAGCCACACAAAAACAGGCAGTGGGCTAGATTTGGCTCATAAGCCATTCTGCTGACCCCTGGTTCTAGATAAATGGTTGGTTCTCAGTCCTGGCTCCCCACCAGAAATAGCTGAGGAGCTTTTAAAAGACTTAGATACTTTAGCACCATCCCATGAGATTCTGAATTAATTAGTCTAAGCCCTAATTAATGAACAACCAGGAATAAGAATTACTGGTCTTTTTTTTTTTTAAGATTTTATTTATTTATTTGACAGACAGAGATCATAAGTAGGCAGAGAGGCAGGCAGAGACAGAGAGAGGGGAAGCAGGCTCCCCGCTGAGCAGAGAGCCCGATGCAGGGCTCGATCCCAGAACCCTGGGATCATGACCTGAGCTGAAGGCAGAGGCTTTAAACCACTGAGCCATCCAGGTGCCCCCAAGAATTACTGATCTTAATCCATGTTCCCCCAAGTGACTTCTAAGGATATTTAGGGTTTAATAAGCCTTACGTGAATAAAGATTTCTAGTGTCAGGTAAGTTTGGAAAATGAAATTTAAGGATTTTTTTACTGTTGGACTTCCCACAATATTCTCATAAGTATCTAAGAGAGGACTACAGTATATAATGTTTTCCAGATTCATCTGACTACCAAACCCATACATCTAGTGTTCTATGAAGCACTCAGGAAACACTTGCTTCAATCTTTCATAAAGAAGAACAGATACTTAATACTGAGGTTCATAAAGTTACAACAAAATATGAGAGAAGAAATTAATTTAAAAATGAGAAATACAATTGATTCTTATCAAAATAATAATAAAAAAAGAAAAACTGATAAATCTAAATGAAAAGAAAAAAGTAACAAAATAACAGGAAATTACTTTTAAAAAGATGGAGAGGGGCACCTGGGTGCCTTAGTCAGTTAAATGTCCACTCTTTATTTCAGCTCAGATCATGATCTCAGCTAGTGAGATCAAGCCCCCTACTCAGCCCCTCCCCCAGTCGGGCTCAGCACTTTGTGTGGAATCTGCTTGAGATTCTCTCCCTCCCTCTGCCCCTTCCCCCAATCATGCTTTGTCTCTTTCTCAAATACGTAAATAAACCTCAAAAAGATGGAGAAATACAATGATAAATTTGAAAAAAAAATCAAAGTCAAAGATGGTTTTCTACAATGTCAAATCTAATACAAAAGATGTAGAAGATGTGAACACATCAGTAAGTACGGAAGAAAGTGAAAAAGAACTATCAATGCCCTCAACCCTGTTTTTAAAAAAAGGAGATAAGGATACAGGGTCTCTACAGATTTCTTGGTAATCACTTTCAAACTTTCTAAGGACTAGGTGACTCCTTGATAAATCCAAAGGATGTTTATCATTATCTCTTTGCCAGATACAAATAGAGCAAACGTATTTTTTAAAAATACATTCAAAATACTACCAAAAACAACTTTTCCCAGAAAAAAAAGTAGAAGTTTTCTTACATCATTTCCGTGATACCAGCAGCAGTCAGTAACTCATGCCCTGAAAAGTATTAAACTGTTCAGGTTCTTCTAACTCTACGCAATCTGAGGAGAAAAGGTGCCAGGGTATGCTACGGAACGGAGATAAAAGCCACTGGCCCTACTAGAAAAGAAAGTCAGTGAAACTAACCCTCCTTCCTTTCACAGCATCTTACACCACAGCATCCTAATACTCTAGCTTATTAACTAGAAGGACACTTTCCTGACATGATGAAAAACCAGAGCATGAAGCATTCATGTAACAAAATAAACTCTGCTATGCAAGTGAACTCTGCACAGAACACAAATCAGACAAATAACTTTTAAGAAACTGGATTTTTGTTATCTTAACTGTTTGGCCTGGGAATGCCCACAAATGCAGCAACAGCCTGATGGTTCTCTCCAAGCATTATGGACCATGTTATCTGAAAGAGTGGCATGGGAATGTCAACAGTGATATAAAATGAAAGCATTCTACACTCACTTAAGGCAAACTTGTATAAAACTCAAAGTGCCTGATTAATCAGTTTCAGAACACAAGAAAAGACTTCATATTGCTAATTCATTTTAAGAAGGATTTCACTAAATCCTCAAATCTAAATATGAAAAAACGTTTTAAAAATGCTTTTAGGGGGACGCCTGGGTGGCTCAGTTGGTTAAGCGGCTGCCTTCGGCTCGGGTCATGATCCCAGCGTCTTGGGATCGAGTCCCGCATCGGGCTCCTTGCTCCGCGGGGAGCCTGCTTCTCCCTCTGCCACTGTGTCTGCCTGTGCTCGCTCGCTCTCTCTCTCTCTCTGACAAATAAATAAATAAAATCTTTAAAAAAAAAAAAGGCTTTTAGGGACATCTGTGTGCCTCAGTCAGTTAAGCATTTGACTCTTGATCTCAAGTCTTGATCTCAGGGTTGTTAGTTCAAACCCTGTGTTGGGCCTCATGCTGGGCATGGAGCCCACTTAAAAAGAAAAATAAAAAGCTGGAAAAAAAAGTAATACTTAAAAAAAATCATTTCCATTAAATATTTTTGAAATAGGAATGAAGGAGCTTTTGATATGCTAAATAAAGGAATCAAAATTAGAATGGAGAAAAGTAAAAAAAGTAAAAAAAATTATTTTTAGATATGATTCACTACCTTGAAAACCTAAAATATCTGGCACAACATACACTCAAATAGAACATACCTCTGAGATCTCCATTATCAGATTACTTTTTCAAATATTGTCTTCTATAGTTGACAAGTATACCAGATCTCAACTTACTCTTATCAGAGATAATGGGGGGTGGGGAGGGCTGGATCTGAATTGAAAATAAGGAAGTAAAGGACCAAGAAAGGTAAACTACTTAAAGTCACATATCTGACAAATGCCAGAGGATGATATGAATCCTTGCACAATTCCCAAGCCTATACTCTTTCAACTTTGGCACAGTGCCAAAGGCACCGTCAGCTTAATGGATATTTTTTTGAACACCTATTATGCACCAAGCACAGGAGTAAGAAAATGAGTAACATATCATGTTTTAAGGAGACCTAAGTTAAGTCAATTGACCCAGTTTTGGTTTAAAAACTAGGTCTCTTAGAGGAATCTGGCTGGTTCAGTAGGTAGAGAATGCAACTCTTGATTTAGGGTCATGAATTCAAGCCCCATGTTGGACAAAGCACTTTAAAAAAAAAAAAAAAAAAGGAAAAGAAAAAGAAAAGTATTCTCCAAAAATAAATAAATAAATCCTAGGCTTCCTAAATCCAGGTTCAATGATCCTTCTACCTCATAATCATAATATAATCTAAAAATCCTACACTCTAACAAGTGGAGTATTATTCTTCATATGTTTAAGAAGCATCATTTTTAAAAAGATTATTTATTTGAGAGAGTGCGTTCGAGTGTGTGCATGTGCGGGGGGGGGCAGAGGGAGGAGAGAAGCGGGCTCTCTGCTGAGTGCAGAACCCACTTGGGGCTCAATCTCACCTCCCTGAGATCATGACCTGAGAAGAAATCAAGAGTCAGGGGGCTTAATCGACCGAGCCACCCAGGCATCCCAATAAACACCATTTTAATACTGGAGATAATTTCAAAGTTTGTATATTACGAATGTTGTTACAATAGTACCGAAAAGGATGAAAAACCACAGATGACTTTTTTTGTGCCTTTAAGACATCTTCAGTCCCAAACACACACAAAAAATTTAAGAAACAATTTGGGAATGGAGGAAGGGAGGAGGACCTGAGTTCTAAGTCAATTTCCAGAGCAAACTCATTCAATTCAGATGTAACACACGTTCAAATATATACTTGCAAATTTCCTACTGATATTTTAATGTAATCACTTAGAAACATGAATATTTAAGTGACTTCAGATAGTCATTCTCAGCAATCTTTTAAGAAAATTTCAGGTAATTCAACATCTGTACAGCTTGGAGAAATGTGGGCTTAAAAATAATATAGTCCAGTGGATTTATGCCAGATGAACATCCATAATCATTAACAAATCTGCAAAACGCTCTATATCAGATCTTAGCTGTTCAACATTTCTGATCACTGACAAGATAAAAACCAAGGAATTATATTGAAACAGAAAAAACCTGCAGAAAAATCACCAATTTCTATTTCAGCAAAGTAGAAGCTGCAGCTGGCTATCTGTCGTATTGAGACAAGGGAGAAACATAAAAAGCAAGCAAGCCTTTCCAGAACAACTTGAGGAAAATGCCCTAATAATATGGACCAGAAGAGGAAGTAACCCACTCGGGAGAAGAACCAGGGAGCAGAGTAAAACAGAAGAACTCCCCATCATCTACCATCTACTCTATGAATAATATACATATGGAGTTTCTGACCACTTTGAAAGAAAATAATACACAGGGATAATTGAACTGATAAAGTTAATTCCAGTATAAATAGGAAAGAAGTGATTTTTCTCTTAACACTGGTGACTGCTGACCAGGGAAATTACAAAAAAAAAAATTACAAAAAAAAAAATGTTAAGATAAGTTTTCTTTATAAATAAAAACTATACTTACCACAATCCATTCAGCAATATTTTCATAGAGCTCTGGACTAAAAATTGCTTTTTTAAGCCTAGCTAGAGGACCATCAGCATCTACTAGTCTGCACCGCATGAAAACATCACAGTAGCCTCTAAAATCATTGCAAGGGGACCCAGGTTGCAAAGTGATCGTTCGACCAACGAAGTGCATGCTCCACCGCGAAGACCCTGTACTGGCACAAGTTGATGGGTCCACTGGAAAAGAAGTGCCAAATATAAGTTGAAGATCAGATTTTCTACCAGGCTAGCTGGGGAGAGAGGAAGGAAAGGAAAAAAACTGCCTAAAATCATTACCATGACATGTTATATAGACTTGCATTGGTTAAGCTGGATAACACCATTGGTAATTCACCTTAAACATACAATATAAACAAATAGCCAGCAACACCTGATTTCGTACCTACAATGGCTAACGGTGTTTATATTAATTATTGCCATAAAGCTGGCAGGTTTTTGTCCAGCTTATCATATTTAAAACACTGTAGGGATCATAATACTAGAAACAAAATGCTATGCTACATTTAAAATTTTCCAGAGAGGACCAGTATCAGTGGAAATAACCTGTCCAAACTGGATAACAATGTTTAATGTTTAAAACTTAAGAGGAAAATGAGTCCTGGTTGGCTCAGCTGATACAGCATGAGACTCTTGATCTTGGGGTTGTAAGTTCAAGCCTCACGTTGGGGGTAGAGTTTACTTTAAAAAAAAAAATTTTAGGGGCGCCTGATTGGCTTAGTCAAAGAAGCATGCAACTCTTGATCTCAGGATTGTGAGTTCAAGCCCACACTTGGCCTAGAGATTACTAAATAATAATAAATAAATACACAAACTAACTTAAAAAATTTAAGGAGAAAAATTAGGTTTTAAAACAGATTTTATACTCTTGTGTTTTTAAAAGCCTTACTCTTCTTCATACAGCAGACATGGCATAATTCCTTATCATCTTTGCCATCTGAGCTGGCACAGGTACACTCCTCTAGGCCATACTTCTCACAGATAGATCCTGCACATTGCTGCAAGAAAAATAAAAGACCAGTTATTAATCTCTCTACAGTCAACCCTATTGTTCACAGTGACAGGTATACACCTCTGATGCTAAAATAATTAAGTAGAGGGGCGCCTGGGTGGCTCAGTGGGTTAAAGCCTCTGCCTTCAGCTCAGGTCATGATCCCAGGGTCCTGGGATTGAGCCCCGCATCAGGCTCTCTGCTCAGCGGAGAGCCTGCTTCCTCCTCTTTCTCTGCCTCTCTGCCTACTTGTGATCTCTGTCAAATAAATAAGTAAAATCTTAAAAAAAAAAATTAAGCAGAAACACCAGGGGGAACAAAAAAGTATAGATTAATATCAGAAGTGGATCATATAAACACACCCAAAAAAGAATTAAGTGCAAATAAGGTAGCAAATCTTTTTTTTTTTTTTTTTAATTTGACAGAGATCACAACTAGGCAGAGAGGCAGGCAGAGAGAGAGAGAGGAGGAAGCAGGCTCCCCACCAAGCAGAGAGCCCGATGTGGGGCCCGATCCCAGGACCCTGGGATCACGACCTGAGCCGAAGGCAGAAGCCTCAACCCAGTGAGCCACCCAAGAGCCCCAAGGTAGCAAATCTTTTAAAGAAATGGCAACTTAAAAAAAAAAATCTGAACAAAACAAAAACAGAGAAAGAAATCAGATGAGCATCAATTTTATATTGGTTATTATGGCTCCTTTAAAAGAAGAGAAAAATTAAATTTTTCTCATGTAAAGTGACTGTCTAGCCAAGAAAGCTTTAAAGGCTTCACATTCAGGTAAAATGACCAGAAGAGTCCTTTTATGTAGGCTGTTAAAATACTAATTTATAAAACTCAAAAGCAGTGCAAAGTCATATGCCTAGCTATACAACTATTTTTCTCTAGAGACTATCAAACATACGCAGTGGAAAGATGAAAGGTTAGTCAGTAACTAACTGAATGCCACCAGGCACTTATACCACACGGTATATTCATGGCTTTATGAGGTAACAGAGAGGGATATTATTAAAACAGGACCAGGATCAATTACTAGAATGCTGCAGCTTTAAGTAACAAACAATTATTCTGAAAAAGCAGGTTTTATAAAACTAAATGAAAAGGTTATAAAGCAAATGCTTACCCCATTAATGCACACTTGTGTATGCCTATTACAGTCCGTAAAGTTTGGTTTAGGATCAGAGGCTGGGCAGAGAGCTGTGATGCCATTACATATTCCTTCTTTTGCACAGTCTGAATCATCCCGACACTTCTCAGTTTTTGATTTGAACGCACACTGTGCTGTACAACAGGGACCTTGACTTGGGCTAGAATGAACAGTAAAGTTTAGATTAAGGAAAATTACTTGCTTATTTCCTATATGCATAGATATGGTCCTAATTTTAAAATCATAAGTCTCATCTTTTATGTAAGTATGTTATTGGTATAAAACTTCAAGTTTTGGACTAAGAGGCTACTAAATCTCAACATTCTATAAATGTAAAAGAGTGACTGTCTTGTTTTTATAATCAAGGCATACTGTATTCAACACTCTTATTCTACTTGCCTTTAGAGAAAGGCTATCATAGAAAACAGATTTAATATTAGGTGAGCTATCAGTGTGTTCTACTGTTAACATCATACATTAGTCAATTCATCAATTTTTCTCACATTTATATGTTAACATCAAACTAGGATATACAGACCAACCATTTAAAAAGAAGTGCACAGGCAATATTCTGTTGCTTATATCTACCATTACCAAAGTAATTTTGACAAGTGAAATAATTACACGACACTAAGTTACAAGAATCTATGAAATCAGTATTACCTAAATATTTAAAGTTAAAATTCTAAAAATACGGATGAAAGTCACATTTTTAAGTTAGGAACTGAACAGTGTGTATTTTATTGAGCGTCCTGTCTTTTGCCTGTTTTTTACACCCACCACACAAGCTACAATTACAAGGAGCTCAATCTGCCAACCACAGTGCACTCACCAAAGCTACTCCAGAAAAATATACAAGACAGCAGCAAACAAAGACAAAGTTTCCAAACCCTATGTGTCTCTTAAGGTCAGTTTTAAATGGGTTCTAACTGCCCCGGGCTGACCGGTGGCAGCGTCAGCACTCCCAGGACGGGCAGGGTACCTGCACTGCTTCCCAGGCTTCAGCTTGCATTTCTTCCCCTCTGGCTGGTTTGCATCGTAGCAGCACTCATCTTTACACTGGTCACTATAGCCACAGTCACATTCTTCACCTTGCTCCACCATCCCATTTCCACAAATAGGTTGGCCAGATTCTGAGGAAAATCAATAAAACAAAGTAAACACTGTCAGCACACATTAATTTGATTTAAAATGCACAAACTTTGGAGCCTCATAACAAAGGAAGAAAGGACAATTTGACGAATACAAAAAAGTAGAACTAGGAATCTCGAAATCAGTAGAAGACCTAAATTCAATTCTAACAGTGCCTCAGTAAATAACTACCAATGTAGCCGTGGGCAAGTCACTTCCCTTTTGGGGGGCCTCAGCTTATTAATCTGTACAGTGAAGAGATTTGACATTATGGTTCCCTCTAAAGTCCCTTCTGGAAGTGGTAACATTCTGTTTAGGCTACACTGAGCTTTACTGAACAATGATGGCACTGTTCACATTACTCAAATATGAACTAAGTTAGTGCTTCATCAACCAGGAAAAAAATTAAACCTTCTGTGTTAACAGAAAATTTCAAATATACACAGAAGTAGAAGTACAATGAACTCCCATGTACCAATCACTTGGCTTTAACAACTATCAACAATATGCTATAAACAATTCCACCCAACATATTCATTTATTCTTGTAAATACTCCAGGATGAATCTAAGAGACAGGAGTTTTTTTCTCTTTTAAATATAACCATAATAGCATTATCACATCTAACAAAATTAATAATATGCTTTAACAGCATCTAATAGCCAATCCATGTTCAATTTCCTCAACTGTCTTTTTACATCTGGTTTGTTTGAAACAAGCTCCACATAAGGATCCTCAACCCCATGGTTGCTTTTGGTTGATATGTGTTCTTTTAATATATGAGACTCCCTCCTCTCTTTTTACTTTCACACTATTTGTTAAAGAAATTGGGTCATTTTGTCTTACAGAATTGCCATGTTGTGTTTAGCTGATTATATCCTAGTCAATAAATATTTTTTTTAATGTACATTAATTTGTTCCTCAGCTAGACCCAAGTTCTCTAAGGGAAGAACTACATATTATTTCTATTTTTTTTTGTATTCCCAAAAGGCCAACAGTATTGGGTCAAATCTTGGCTCATTAACGTTAGACAGTCTGGTCTAAGCACAGTGAATAATTTTAGAAAAACTTGTAGGCTCTCTTAAAGTTCTCGAATTTTATCAATGGGTTTTAACATCTGTAGAGGAATGCTACTCCTTGTAAGATGAGAAGATCACAGAACTTTAGCATCTGCAGGGAAATGACAAGAATCAAATGTCTTCACTTTTTAGAAAAGAAAACTAACTTCCAGGAAGTCTGTAACTTGCCAGAAACTATATACCGCAGTACAGGCAAATCAGAGACCAAACCTAGATTTCCAGGATCTAAAATCTGGTGCTCTTTTCTTTCTGCTACATCAAATTGATGTGGGAAACCGTTCTAGCACAGGCTTAAAATTGAGAACTGAGTAAATATAAGGGAAAACCTGAACTTAACACAAAGCATATCTGAATCCAAACTATTCTAGAAAGACTAGCTTTATATTTAGAAAATTCATTCTTATCCTTAACCACATCAAATATTAAAGGAAATCTTAGAGCTAACTGAAGATCTATCCCTCTCATTTTGTACCACCTATTCTGTTCTCTAAAACTAGAAGCATGAACATAGACATATATCCTAAGTAAGTAATAATGACTTTGTTCTTAAGTCTCGTAATCATCATTTCAGAATTCACAAGACATGTAATTTAGGAGAAAAGGAAAAATGATAAAGTCAGAAAACCTCTGAGGCAATATTTACTACACATTGGTTTTTATTTCATACAGAAATATTTTTTCAAGTAAGCTAGAACACATGGAAAAGGTGCTGTTTAAATGCAAAAATTATAACAGACACATATCTCACCATAATTTAAGAAACAAATTTCCTTACATAATACCTACAATATGCTCATTTTTAAAAGACAACTTCAATCAGAAAGTTTACTGTGAAAATTCGGTTTACAAAATAAACTATGCAGCACTTTTACATGTCTTAGAAAACCTACCAGTGATAATAACAACAGCAGTAACAAAAACGATACCATCCATGTAATTTGAATCTGCCCTTTTAAAACAAATAGAAGGCCTTAAAAGAAAAAGCCAATCAATATTAAGTAAAAATTGAAACTTGAGTCTGAACAAAAATTTAATTCTTACTCTGGGAAAGATTCTGTGAAGAGTATAAAATGAAAAGCTGCAAACTAGAAGAAAAATATGTGCAGATCAATATCTGACAAATGACTAGTATGCAGGCTATGTAAAGAACTCTCAAAACTCAACAGAAAAAAAAAAAATCCAATGAGAAATGGCCAAGAAATATGGACATTTCACCAAAGAAGATAAACAGACGGCAAATAAAGCACATGAAAAGATGAACATTTTTAGTCATGAGAAAAATGCAAGTTAAAACCACAATAAAATATCACTTTACACCTATCAGAATAGATAAAATAAAAACAATAAAAATGCCAAAAGGTGACAAAGATGTAGAGAAATTAGATCACTTATACACTGCTGATGGGACACTAAAATAATACAGCCACTGCAGAAAATGCTTTGACAGTTCTGCAGAAATAAGAGCAAACAATTACTATATGATCCATCAACTGGACTGGGGGGCATTTATCCCAGAGAAATGAAAACTTATGTTCACATAAAAAGCCTATACACAAATGTTTATAGCTGCTTTATTCATAATAGCCAGAAACTGAAAATAGCCCAGATAGCCTTTAGCAGGTGAATGAACTTTCTGAATATAAAGCTTGTCTTTCTAGAATAGTTTGGACTCAGATATGCCTTGTGATGGGTTCGTGTGTTTGAGCTGTGTTCCCTTGTAGCCTGTGCTACAACTGTAAACAAATTGTGGTACAGACATACCATGGGATACTCCTCAGCAATAAAAAAATTCCTGATAAAGGCAACAATTTGAATGAATCTTCAGGGAATTTTGCTGAGTGCAAAAAGGCAACCTCAAAAGGTTACATAATGTATGATTCCATTTATATAACATTTGGAGTGACAAAATTTTAGAAATGAAGAATGGTTTAATAGGGCATCAGTGAGGGGATAGCAGGAGGGAGGTAGGTGTGTTTGTCCTCAACTAACTTAACAACGTTGTGAAACAGGACAAGGTAGAGTATTTAGAACATATTTAGAACATATTAAATGCCGCAAGAGAGGCCTAACAGATGAACAGATAAACAAAATGTGGTATTATCCACACAATGGAATATTATTCAGCCATAAAAAGAATGGCATTCTAATACAAACTATAATTTGAATCAATCTTGAAAGTTTATGCTAAGGGAACTGAGCTAGACATGGAAGGCCAAATATCATACGATCCCATCTGTATGAGGGACCCAGAACAGGCAAATTCATAGAGACAGAAAACAGATTACAGGTTACCCAGTCAGGAGAGAGGCAAGCAGGAGTTATTGCTTTTAATGATTACAGAATTTCTATCTGGAGAGATGAAAAAGTTTGGAAATAGGAAGTGGTGATGGCTGCACATCGCTATAAATGTACTTAATATCACTGAATTTTAACTTAAAATTAGCTTACCTACAAATTTTGTATATTTTTATTTTTTATTCTTATTTATATTATACATATTTTATATCTTTTTTTCTTTAGCATAAGGCAAAAAAGAATTTCACAGCAGCTTTATTCACAATAGCTGAAACCCAAAAAGCCCAGGTGTTCAGGTGTTCAACAATAGGAGAGTGGATGAGCAAAGTGTGATATATTCAGACAATGCAAGCAATATTAACTACTCAGCAATAAAACAGAACAAAACGCTACTGATGAATCTCAAAATATGCTGAGTGAAAGCAGCCCTTCACAAAAGAATATAAACCATATGATTCCACTTATATGAAGTAAAACAAACAAAATTTCTCTACAATGAAATAAATCAGAATAATGGTTGTCTCTGAGAATGGTTGGGGGCAGAAATGGACTGTGAAAAGAAATGAAAGAACTTTGTGGGGTGACAGAAATATCCTGTATTTTGATAGGTGCTTAGGTCATACAGGTAAATGCGTTTGTCAAAATTCACTAATGGTGGACTTACTGTGCAACACTTCACTTACGTTTAAAAAAAAAACCCACAAACAATATTGACCTTTAGTTATACAGGCTGAAGTGTTTAAGGGTGAAGTATACTGATGTCTGCAATCCATTTTAAATTGCTACAAAAAAATGGGATTGAGGGATGGTTAAGTTAATAAATAAGTTATAAAGTAAATACAGCAAAGTTTTTAATAGTTATAAAATAGAGGTGGTAAGTGCATGGGTGTTTCAAGTTTTCTGAATGTTTGCAAATACATGTTGGGAAAACATACATACCAACAAAACAGTTGTTTCTCTTCTTCTCAAGAACTTGGCTTATATTTCTAATACTACAGAGTGAGAATTTATTGTTGTTAAGTTTGTCCCCGGATGTCGCTCTTGCATACATGATGTAATTGCCATTTTCTTTCTGTCCTAAATTCTTAGACTCTCCTGGAGTGCACTCTGTTCCAGAATCATGCTGCCAAACAGAATATAGAGTTACATAAACAAGAAGTAAAATAAGGTTTTCAGGTCATCTGATTAAATGTAATTTTCTCATCAGAAGAACAATGGAAGCTTGTGGACTCTTCCCTAAAAAAGATCCTACAATTGTTTTAGACTGTGAGAAGGAAAACAATTTGCTCTTTTAGGAGCCACTGTCTTAGAAGGGGAGGAAAAATGAGGGAAGGTCTACCCACAACAATGTACAGCTCTGTAAAGGGGGAGCAGAACGGAGGATAAACCATCATAAAGTCTGTCAAAAATAAGCTCGCCATGCACTCCTATGTTTATTGCAGCATTATTTACAATAGCCAAATTATGGAAACAGGCCAAGGGCCTACTGACCGATGAATGGATAAGGAAGATGTAGTACATATACACAATGGACTATTACTTAGCCATTAAAAAAAAAAATGAAATCTTGCCATTTGCAACAACATGGATTGAGCTAAGAGAATAATGTATGTGAAATAAGTCAGTCAGATAAAGGCAAATACCACACAGTTTCACTCATACGTGGAATTTAAGAAACAAAACAAATGAACAAAGGAAAATGAGAGGGAGAGACGCCAGGAAATAGACTTTTAACTATAAAGAACAAACTGATGGTTACCAGAGAGGGAGAAGTAGGTGATGGGATTAAGGAATGCACTTATCATGATGAGCATTGAGTCAGAAGTGTTGAATCACTATACTGTATAACTGAAACTAATATAACACTGTATGCTAACTACATTGGAATTAAAATTAAAAACTTAATAAAATGAAAAAAATAAGCACCTACTTTCAAAACTAGCAACAGGAATGCAAACTACTTAAAATGACTAAATATTCTTTAATATATATGCTAAATTACTATGATTAGTTCAGAGAGAAAAGATGAGAAAAGACGGGAAACAAAAGAGAATGGCATAAGCTAAGTACATAAAAGACAGGTATCTAAGAGAGTTGACTTACTAACTAGTACGTAAGAAAGATAAGTAAATGCTATTTTTTAAAAAGATTTTATTTATTTATTTGAGATAAAGGGAGAGAGAGAGAGAGACAATAGCAGACTCCACACTGAGCACAGGGCCGAACTCAGGGCTTGATCCCACACTACAAGATAATGACCTGAGCTGAAACCAAGAGTTGTTTGAGCCACCCAGACACCCCAGTAAATGCTATTTTTAAATGACAATTAAGAAAAGCCAAGTGATGGGGCACCTGGGTGGCTCAGTGAATTAGCCTCTGCCTTCAGCTCAGGTCATGATCTCAGGGTCCTGGGATGGAGCCCCATATAGGGCTCTCTGCTCAGCAGGAAGCCTGCTCCCCCCTCTTCTTCTGCCTGCCTCTCTGCCTACTTATGATCTCTCTCTCTCTCTCTCAAATAAATAAATAAATAAAATCTTTAAAAAAAAAAAAAAAGGAAAGGAAAAGAAAAGCCAAGTGGTAAAACTAAAACACTCTTTGCAAGAGTAAAACAACAGACATACATGTGTGTGTACACAGAAAGTTTATGGTGTTGGCAAATATTACTTAAGTATCATATACATACCAAAAAGTACCAAGTACCAAACTATAGCTCCATAAATTTTCTCAAAGTAAATATACTTATGTGACCAGCATGGAGATCAACTAACAGAATACTACCAGATCGTACCGGCACCCCCACCTCCTTTCCTCCCCTGGGAAATAGCCATTTAAAAAACAAATCAGGGATGCCTGGGTGGCTCAGTCAATAAAGTGGCTGCTTTTAGCTCAGGTCGTGATACAAGCATCCTGGGATCAAGCCCCAGAATAGGGCTCCCTGGGAACCTGTTTCTCCTTCTCCTTTCCCCCCTGCTTGTGATCACTCTCTCTGTCAAATAAATAAATAAAATCTCAAAACAAGCAAACAAACAAACAAATGAACCTCACAATGTTCCTCAAACAACAATTCAGAACTTGAACTGTGAAAATCTTTGGATCCTAGAATAAAAGCTCTGTTTAATTAAACTGTTATTTGAATACCCAACAATTCCACCTTCCAGAAAAGAAAGAATGCCCAAAGGCATTATGTTTCTTTTCAAAACCCATCTAAATTACTTTCATTTTCTACTCCCTAATCTGAAACAACTTTTTTTTTAAGATTCTATTCTATTTTTTTTTTAATTTAACTAATATCGACATCAAACATGGGGCTCAAACTCATAATTAGGAGATCAACTAGCTTCCAACTGAGCCAGCCAGGTGCCCCCTGAAGCAACTATTAAACATAAGACCTCTCCTATCACATTTATTCTTCTTGGTACCTCTTGCTGTTCCCCTGAACCTAGATTCAGCATTTAACAACTCTTGATTATTCTCCAATACTACCTTGCTTTATGTTTTCATTCTATAGAATTCAATTTGCTTTAAGATAATGTATGACACTAGATTTATTCTCAGCATTAGAATTTTAGAAAAAGAAAAAAATCCCAATACTGTATAACTCTTGATATTATCACAAAATATTTTCAATTCAATAAATATTACAATGTGTCCGATATTATATGAGGAACTAAAAATATAAAAATATAAAGATGAATTTAAGCATTGTTCCTAGCCCTCAAAGGCTTATATTCTATTTAAAAGAGATAGCATATTTTGATATCCCTGGCTAGTCTGACTCTCTGCTCCATAAATCTATTACAGATATCACTAATTGGGGGGGCCTGACTGGCTCAGTTGACAGAATACGTAACTCTTGATCTCAGGGTCGTGAGTTCAAGCCCTACATTAGGCAAAGCACTTGGTTGCTTACTTACTCACATGCATACATACATAAACAAACAAACAGATATCACTGATCAGTTATTACTTTACTAGCCCAGAGGATATTGTAATACATAATCATTAATGGCCATGGAGGGAGAAGAGGTTATAAACAAGCATGCCAACTATTCATATTTGTCATACTCAGAACACGGGATAAACAAGCATACGAGTAAGCAAAATATAAGACAGAATATAAAGGCTACTTGACTATATCCCCAAAAAGTCCTGACAGTTCAAATGGTTTCACAAAGAAACTCTAAATTTGACAAGAAAACAGAAAAATTTTTCTCTGACTATAAAAACAATACATACTCTTTTAGAAAATTTAGAAGATAAATTTCAATCATACTCAACCATGCATAGTAACTACTATTAACATTTTGGTCTACTTCCTACCTGACTTGTACATAGTTATATCATATTTTAATACAAAACTTGAACTATACCACTTGTACAGTTATATACATGGTTTCTTTCAGCCTAACTGAATAAGGTAAACACTGATTTTTAAATAACTGCAGAGCAATCCAGGATACTTTCCTACTGTGGGGCCATTTAGGCTGCTTAAAACTTTTTGCTATAAATAAATAAAACTGTAGTAGATACTTTAATGCACATAAATCTTTGATAGATTCTGCATTTTTCTTTTATAAAGTTGGATTCCCAAGGGTAGAGTTTCTGAGTTACAAGGTCAAACATTTTAAGGGTCTTGATACATAACGACAAATGAATGACAAAAGGGCTCTATCAATTTACATTATGTAACATGGATCAAGATTTCGGTAGGCAAAGATGAGAAGGAATTGGCTTCCTGGCAAAAAGAAAATTTTAAAGGACTATAAGTAACTTAATTTGACAGGAGAGGGCAGGTAACACTGGAAATATACTTAAACCCAAAAGATGGAAAACGCTGGGGCGCCTGGGTGGCTCAGTGGGTTAAAGCCTCTGCCTTCAGCTGGGGTCATGATCCCAGGGTCCTGGGATTGAGCCCCACTTCAGGCTCTCCGCTCAGCAGGGAGCCTGCTTCCTCCTCTCTCTCTGTCTGCCTCTCTGCCTACTTGTGATCTCTGTCTGTCAAATAAATAAATAAAATCTTAAAAAAAAAATATGGAAAACCCTAAATGCTAAGATAAGGAAACCGTATGAGCAATACCAGCAGGCAGAGGAAATAAGGTTGTAAACCGAAGTGACATGATCAAAACAATCAGAACTATAACCTAGACAAAGATTAATTTGGTAACAGCAAGCACATATTATAACTTTCATACTGAGACAGAAACTTGTCTCATTTATGGTTACAACTTCCCAAGACAGATCTTATAGAGTGGCTAACAACAGGTATACAATAAAGATTTGGAATAGGATAAATAAATGCAAGCGATAGTGTGAACCATTAAGAGAGAATGTAACACTGACATAGTACAGATGTACAACAGGAAAGATAAAGACAGATTTCAGATAAAGATGTCAAGGGAGATAGGCTCAGGAATTTATAGTCCTGGCTGCTCTTAGTAAATGTAAAAGTAATTTAATAGTAAGCACTACTGTGTATGTGCATGGTAGTGTGAACAACATGAACAAAGGAATGGGGTGTGATTGAGCATGGCAGAGTCTTTAAAAGTAGTCTGGTATGAGAGGAAAAGACAACAGGGTAAGCAAAGAACGTGAACCAATTTATCCATTAAACAAAAAGCCATAAGTAATATAAAATTATTATACTAAAAAAAAAATTTCTGGCAGTTGGATAAGGAATAGATTAGACAGGAAATAAAAAGAGAACAGATTAGATTCCCTACTCCAAGTGTGGTCTACAGACAGGGGCAGCTACAGCAACACCTGGGAATGTAAAAACTGGGGTGTATGGGTGGCTTAGCTGGTCAAGCATCTGACTCTTGATCTCAGCTCAGGTCTTGATCTCAGGGTCATGAGCTCAAGTCTCACACTGAAGTCTACCTAAAAAAAAAAAAAAAATGCAGAAACTTGTCCCCCCTCCCCATGGAATCTGTATTTCAAGATCTTTGGTAATTTACAAGCACATTAAAATACGGAAGGCCCGGGAATGCAAGCTGGTACAGCCACTTGGAGAACAGTATGGAAGTTCCTCAAAAAAGCTGAAAATAGAGCTACCCTATAACCCAGCAACTGCACTACTGGGTATTTACCCCAAAGAGACAAACACAGTGATCCAAAGGGGCACCTGCACCCCAATGTTTATAGCAGCAATGTCCACAATAGTCAAACTATGGAAAGAACCCAGACTCCAGATGTCCATCAACAGAAGAATGGATAAAGAAAATGTATATATATATATATATGTATATATGTACACACACACACACACAAATGGAATACTACTCAGCAACCAGAAAAATGAAATCTTGCCATTTGCAACAACATGGATGGAACTAGAGGGTATTAAGCTAAGTGATACAAGTAAATCAAAGGACAATTATCATATGATCTCATGCATATGTGGAATTGAAGAAATAAAACACAGGATCATATGGGAAGAGAGGAAAAAATGAAACAAGATGAAATCAGAGAGGGAGACAAACCATATGAGACTCTTAATCACAGAAAACAAACAGAGGGCTGCTGAAGGGGAGGGGGGTGAGGAAATGGGTGAGGGAATGGTACCTGGGTGATGGACACTAAGGAGAGCACATGATGTAATAAGCATTGGGTATTACATAAGACTGATGAATCACAAACCTGTACCTCTGAAACCAATACTACATTATATGTTAATTTAAAAAAATAAATAAAATGTAAATTAAAGAAAAAAATTGGGGAGGCCTTAGCCTAAATGACAGAGGAGTAGCTGAAGAGTACTATAACACCCCAAGTAAGGGTTGGAATCAAGGGGACTGAGAGAGAAAAGAGAACATTTACTTGCCCTTGAAAAAAAAAATTAACCGTAAGTAATAGTTCTCTGCTCATCTCTACAATTTCAATTACTCCCTTAAGAACAGATCACACAGTGTGAGATGCCTGGGTGGCTCACTCAGTTAAGCCTCTGCCTTTGGCTCAGGTCATGATCCTTGGGTCCTGGGATCAAGCCCCACATCAGGCTCGGCAGGGAGTCTGCTTCTCCCTACCCTTTGCTCATGCTCACACTCTCTCTCAAATAAATAAATTAATTAATTAATTAATAAAGCAGATCACATATTTCCTGCAAAGACAAACCGCTTTCAAAGTTTTGAACCTCTAATGAGAAAAAAAAAGTATCAAGCTCAAGAACAAAAGCAGTCAAGAGACAGATCAAACACATTTTAAATAGTTTATCTAAGAGTATTAATAATCTATCAATTTCTGATAGGGATTTAGAAGAAGAAAGATTTGTTACTTAGTGAGATGGCACTTCCATTTTACAAACTAGGACAAAATTAGAGAAGTGCATTTGAGGATTTTAAGCTCCAACTATGTAATTTTCTTCTAAACTCATGAAAATTTCCATTTTTATAAGTGATATGGTACAAGTAAAATGAATTTACATAGTTGTAAAATGAAATTTTCCCAAATTCATTATTTAATAAGCCCTACCAAAATCATAAGACTATCTTTCAGTATTTTGTATTTCTGTGTGCATTAATCTTTACGTCACTTGAAAATCAATATGATGGACTGAGTACTAAATGACACCAAGGAATTGTTAATTTTGTCATGTATCATAACTACATTACAGTTATGTAAGAAAATGTCTAATTTTTTAGGGATGTATTCTGAAATATGTTAAGGATGAGTAAATTTGCTTCTAATCCCTTAGAGAAAGAAAGAAAGAAACACAGAAAAAGGAGGTATGGCAACATCTTGGTAACTGTTGAATCTGAATCAGAAGTTGGCAAACCAGAGCCCACAGCCCATTTTTACATGGCCCAAGTTAAGAATGGTTTTCCATGTTTAAAGGATTGCAAATACAACAAAGAAAAATATGCAACAGAGGCCAAATGTTACCCTCCAAATCTAGCATATTTACAAGCAGTCTTTATAGAAAAAGTTTACTGACCCCTGTTCTAGATAATGGGCATGTAAGAATTTATTGCACTATTTTTCTCTACTTTTGTATATGTTCACACTGAAAAAATTTAAAGTATCAATCCACAATAAAGACAAATCTAACAAACTCCGATAATGCTTTAACAGAAACCAAGCAAAAAAACCCCAAAAAACAACAACAACAAAAAAAAACACTTCACAGTTTGCTAACATTCAAAATGTACTTTTTTTTAAAAGATTTTATTTATTTATTTGACAGATAAAGATCACAAGTAGGCAGAGATGCAGGCAGAGAGAGGGGGTAGCAGACTCCCCACTGAGCAGAGAGCCCGATGTGGGGCTTGATCCCAGGACCCCGAGATCATGACCCGAGCTGAAGGCAGAGGCTTTAACCCACTGAGCCACCCAGGCACCCCTCAAAATGTACTTTAAACAATGAAAAGTGAGGGGAGCCTGGGTGGCTCAGTTGGTTGATCATCCCATTCTTGATTTCAGCTCAGGTCACCATCTTGGGGTTGTGAGCTCGAGTCCCAAGTCCATACTGCGGGTGGCCTGTTTAAGATTCTCTCCCTCTGTCTCTGCCCCTCCCCCTGCTTATGGGCACCGTTCTAGGACCAGCAGACAGAGAAGTGAATCAAACAGACAAAATTCCTTGCCTTCATACACTCCTGCATTGTTATGCTTACTTTTCTTATTTGACTTGCAAATATTCTATCTTCCTCCCTTTCAGTAGTGTCAAGTAGTACATTCTTGTGTTCCAATATATAAAAACTAAACAGTCAACTATACTTCAGTTAAAAAAAAAAAACAACTAGAGGCGCATGGGTGGCTCAGGAGGTTAAGCCTCTGCCTTCGGCTCAGATCATGATCCCAGATCAGGGGCCTGGGATAGAGCCCCACATCGGGCTCTCTGCTCAACGGGGAACCTGCTTCCCCCCACCTCTCTGCCTGCCTCTATGCCTACTTGTGATGTCAAATAAATAAACAAAATCTTAAAAAAAAAAAAACCTAAATATCCACATGTACTTGTAAACAAATCACTCAATATAAAATTTAATAATCTTTACAAAATCTAATGATTAGGCAATACTTACTGGAGATCCAAAGTTATGTCCAACTTCATGAGCAAAAGTAATGTGAGAGACTTTGGGGGGTACATGAGACCCGTAGTTCTGAACAGTAATAATTCCAGTGTTTAAGGACTTCTTCTTACCATCTGAATACAGCTTACTTTTTTCACATATTCCTCCAGAGCTTCCTAATTCAGAACAAAAGATGGCTAAATTAGCATTCATTCACCCCCAAAAATAACTTTCTAACATATACTACATCAAATTAAAACATTTTATATATTCCACATATATCAAATACCCAAAAGTTTCTTTAGGCCAAGATTAGGAAGTCATTTCAAATAACTTTTAATGGTACACATAAAGAAACTCCCAGGACTTAGTATAAGGCCCTTAAGAAAATGTTCTTCATAATCAAAATATTCCCTAATTTTTACTCCCATTAATTTAGCAAAATAAAAGTTTCTGTTAAATTTGAATATACCCGTATTTACGCTGACAAAGCCTATACCTTCTTGTTAAAAAAAAAAAAAAAGAAACAAACATTTAATTTAAATGAAAGTTGAACAAAATATTCTCAAGTAGATTCTGAGAAAGTCACATCTACAAATAACAGTAGTGATGCACAGGAATACATGATTCATTATCTTTAGAGGCAATATACAACATATTTTTTAAAAAAGAAAATAATTAGTGGTTCCCAGGGGCTGGCAAGCAAATAGG
Source organism: Martes martes (assembly GCF_963455335.1). Lineage (NCBI taxonomy): Eukaryota > Metazoa > Chordata > Mammalia > Carnivora > Mustelidae > Martes > Martes martes. The sequence continues at coordinate 39,525,840 of NC_137894.1, forward strand.
AGATAGAGATTTGTAAAAGGGTACAAATTTCCAGTTATAAAATGAGTAAGGTCTATGTATGTAATGTATAACGTGATGACTATAGTTGGTAACACTGTATTATATAAAGGAATTTGCAAAGAGAGTAAAACTGAAACACTCTCACCAAAAATAAATAATACATGCAGTGATAGATGTCACCGCATCTATAGGGGGGAATCCTTTCACAATGTACATGAATATCAAATCATTATGTTGTATACCTGAAGCATCTTACAATTTTGTCAGTTATACCTCAATAAAGCTGTGGGGCAAAAGAAAAGAATATGTCCAGTGGGCAAAAAAGGGGAATTGAGAGGGAAGGAAGGATAAAAGATGGACAGAAGGGGAAGAAAGCAAATGTGGAAAAATGTTGACTGATTAACCTATCATGAGTTCATTATACTATTCCTGCAACTTTTCAGCAAGTTTGAAATTTTTTCAAAATAAGTTCAAAAAATTGAATTATGACTTTCCAATGTATCTTGAGAATGCTTTCAAATTTTAAAAGAAAACCCGAAACACTACTTCTATTATACATATTAAAACTTTGTAGTTCACCTGTTGCATAATAGTAACTTGTCAAAATAGCCTAACAGCAAAATGAAAGTACTTGTACATCTAAAGGCAGTTAATAATAAGAAATTAGAAAAAGAACAATGGGAAAATCCAAAACTTGCTGGCCAACCCATGTCTATATGTACACAGTACTGAGAAGAACATAGTTCTTTTAATAACTCTGTTAAAGACTCTTAGTGAGAACTCTTTAGTTTACATTCACATGTAAAGGTTTTCTCTCTTTGATGTTTTTATTAAAAATACAATCAAATGTTAGGATATTCCGATAATCAAATTATTTCAAATTAAGCTTTCTATATGCAAAGTTACAACCAAGTTATTAAACCATTAAAAAACCTAATGTTTAAAATCACTGATAAAGCATATAATAGAAGGCAATTAAAAACAGATTTGCTGGAATGGCATAACACTACAACTCCTGTCCTGTTCATTTTAATATTAGAAAGAAAATTGAACAGGGGGCTCCTGGGTGGCTCAGCTGGTTGAGCATCTGCCTTTGGCTCAGATCATGATCCAGGGGTCCCAGGATCTAGCCCCATATCAGGCTACCCACTCAGAAGGCAGTCTGCTTCTCCCTCTGACCCTCCCCCCATTTTGTGCTCTCTTTCTCTTTCTCACTCCCCCCAATAAACAAACAAACAAATAAATGTTTTAAAATAAATTTAACATAAAATTAACATAAATTTGAATTACCATCATGATTTAGGAAGCGAAAGTAACAAGCTCCACAGAAAAGTAAACTGAAGACTAAGCCATATGCAGATTTTAACTAGCACAAGATGGAGGACTTTTATGATATTCAGAACTTACTACCTTTTCTACAAAGAAAACTGAACAGAATGAAAACACAGCAAATGATTTATGAATATTTAATATATATTTTTTATGCTACTTCTGCTTTTGGAGATGAATCCTAAGGACTGTATCACTATTTCTAGAAATTAGAAAAGATATGAATAAGCACTCTGTAAGTAATAATTATAGTTTTAAACAAATAGTAAATTAATATCCTGCCTTAGTGAAGATATGTCATACGCAAATTGGTCCAATGCAGTACTGTCAAACTTGAATTAAGCCTAGAAGACTTCACACCGTAAATCTTTATCAGTTAAAAAAGAAAAAAAAATAGCATGTATTAAAAATCTGATAATATATTTTTTCTGTATTTTTAAGGCTTATATAGTTTAAGGGAAGATTAGACATAAATCTGAATGTTCTCTTCTAAAATATAGTCTTCGAAATTTCACATCTTGTTTAACGTCCCAGCAAATATTTTTGGTTTTAATGTGTATCTCTTAGAGAAAAGTTTAATATTTGTTACAAACTAATAACATAATGTTAAAATAACTCAACCATATGGAAAAAACAAAATATTATACTTAATTTTGTAAGTTATGGTTTAATATTTTTTTGGCAGTAGTACACTGATTTTTTTTATTTTAATTCCAATACAGTTAACATAGAGTGTTATGTTAATTTCAGGTATACAATATAGTGGTTCAACAATTCCATACATTACCCAGTGCTAAGTTATGCTTTAATTTTTTACAAAATAATTCAACTAGTTCTGATGTGCCAGAAACTCAATCAGTGATATCATATATACCTACAGCTAAACCACGGCTCAAGTTCGATAACTGCTTTATATTATCCATGTAAAAATTCTAATACATGTAGTCATCACTGCAAAACACAAATTGTGAATGAATAATGAGAAAGGTAAAAAATTTTTTTATTTTGAGTTAAAAGCTATTACTGATGGATAGATGGCTCAATAACCAACAAAGAAGTACAATGACATTTTTTTAAATCTACTATACAATCTGAGGGCTAAAGTCACAGAATATCACTCCTAAATTTTAAAAAAGACCTTCAACCCAGCCCCAAAATTAGAAAAACTATAGGATAACATAATATAATACCCTGTCAGAGTCCACAAGCACAGTTTTGATGTGAGCAAGCCTAAACACTTAAAACTTAACATACTGACCATGCAATATTAATCTGAGCAGTAATTTTGAACCAGACAACAGTCCCACTTCCTGACAGTTTGTCAGGAAATATCCTAAGGGCATTTCCTTGTCTTTCATGTCTGGAGAGCAGTATTCACAAGTAATAATGAGAGACCAGAGAAGTTAAACATCCTGCTTGGACCAATCCAGACTACACAAAATGCCAATATTAACTGTCCTCTTGTAATATTCTAATGATGTAATTCTCCCATCCTTATAACTAGACTTTTAAACAACATGTTAAGAATTTAATAGGCTATGGGTTATCTTGAGAACATGGAGTCAAGCTCTGTATGTCCTTAAGTCCTAATACATAAAATCAAACTAAAATTTCTAAACTTAAGAAACTACTGCTAACAACTGAAATGTCTCAAAAAATGTTCTTCACAAATGATCAGAGGTATACCGAATGGTTCAGGATTAACTATGGAGGTGAATTCCAGAGACAGCCTTACTCAGCGGCCTGCCCAAATTGAGACTATGTTCATTAGGATAACATTAAGAAGGATAATACATGAAGAACGTACCTTAATATATTTTAAAAAAGAAAATGGCCCCTCTCAAAAGGCATGTTGGAAGGGTGCCCCAAATAAAATGCAAAAGATTATCTAATACAAGGAATTTACTTAGTTAAGGAATCAATGCTTCAGTCTCTAAATTAAATAAGAGGCTACCTGCTTAACACTGAACTGTGTTCATACAAAGAAAAGCTTGAAGAAACCTTCCCAGATCCATAATCAACACTGACTTTGTTTAGAAGACCAGAGTCCCTTTTTTTGACTCCCTTCTAATCACTGTATAATTTTAAATGGTAGCCTCCAAGCAAGCCCAGTTCACTAGTTGTTTCCACTTATTATGGAGTTGGGCAGGAGGTTCTGTTTTCCTGAAAGAAAACCAAGGCCGTACCCAACTACAGGATGATATTAAATAAGAATAAAAAGTAGTGTAAGAAGACTTAGAGACGGGACGCCTGGGTGGCTCAGTTGGTTAGGCAGCTGCCTTCAGCTCAGGTCATGATCCCAGGGTCTTGGGATCAAGTCCCACGTCGGGCTCCTTGCTCAGCTGGCAAGGGGCTTCTCCCTCTGCCTCTGCCTGCCTTTCTGTCTGCCTGTGTTCACTCTCTCTGACAAATGAATAAATAAAAATCTTAAAAAAAAAAAAAGAAGACTTAGAGACAAGAAACCTACTATTCAAATGTTTCAACTTTCACTGCTTTTCCCAGCTTAACTGAGTCAGTGAAGACCTCAGCTAATAATTTGAGTAATATTGTGAAAATTAACATCACAACAAAACCCTCCACACCATCTATTTATAGAAAAATACCTGCAGAATTAAATGAAACTAAGCTAAATAATACAACAAAATCAAAATTAATTAGGCCAAATAAAAATGAAAAAATTAAGAGACAGTAACAGATCACAAGCTGAACAGATCAGCTATGAAATGGTACTTTTTAATAAACGGATAACCACAAAAATTACTAAGATCTATAGGCAGAAATACGCAGTCTGTAAAAGAACAAAGAGAGAAGAAATTACAATGAAAAATACACACTGAAGCAAAATGATCTACCTAAATTTATCAGATAAATTTATAGATACAGAACAGACAAGAACCCAGTCTCCTAGCTCCCAAACTAGTGTTCTTCCCAAAATGATGTCTAAATATTAAAGAGTAGAACCCTTGTAACTCCTCTTTCAAAAAAATGGATTCCAACAATACAAAACGTCTGCCAAGATGCTGGAAACATTTCAACTTCTTATCAGAAACATCTTGGAGAAAGCTACGATCTTGTAGTACATAATACTCAGCAGAATAACTACCAAATGCACTGAATCTGGAGTCAAAAGGTCTAGACTCTAGGTTCTGTGTGATCCTGGATCAGTCACAAAAATCTCTAAATCCAAGTTTTCTCATCTGCAGAATGGAGTTAATAATACCTATACCTCAGAAGGGTACTGAAATAATAAAACCAAATATATATTTTTCCTTGTAAAAAATTACAATGTAGGGTGCCTGGGTGACTCAGTTGGTTAAGCGGTCTGCCTTAGACTCAAGGTCATGATCTCAAGGTCCTGGGATCAAGCCCTGTGCTCAGCTCCAGCTCGAGTTCCCTCTCTCTCTCACCTTCCCCCAAGTTGTGTGTGTGCTCTCTCTCTCAAATAAATAAAAATCTTTTTAAAAAATACAATGTGGTTCAAATATAAAACTCAGTTCAGGAAGTCCAAGGGCAAAGGGAAAAGAAGAAAACTGTCAATGTTATGTTAAGGCAGGTACCCTATACTAGAAAAAGCTGGATCAAAAGAACAAAGATCAGGGTGTCTGGGTGGCTCAGTCAGTTAAGCACCTACCTTAGGCTCAGGTCATGATCCCGGGATCCTGGGATGGAGCCCAACACTGGGCTCCCTGTTCAACGGGGAGTCTGCTTCTGTCCCTTCCTCCACCCCTCTCCCCACCTCCCTGCTTGTGCTCTCTTCTCTCTATTGGGCTCTCTCTCTCTAATAAAATATTAAAAAAAAAAAAAAAAAAGAAAAAAGAACAAAGATCCCTTCTCTTTCCCACTCTGGACTCCATTCTTCTGTCCCTCCCAGTAGCTCTTAGAGAAAGACTTCTAAGAACTGGAGTTGCGGGTTTAACACAGAGTAAAGAAAGAAGTATCAGAAGAAGAACTTGCGACAAAAATACAAGTTATATGTCCCACTTACAATCGAGAACTTTGCCCACTGCTGTTCAGTACAATGAATAGCATCACAAATGGTGGTTCAAATATCAAAATAACTAGATAAAAAGACTAACTGTCCTCCAAACCCATTATCCTAGTTTAAGCATGAGAAAAACATCAAAAAGACTGCAATAGAAGGGCATCCCACAAGATACTTGACCAGTACTCCTCAAAACTGTCAAGGTCATCAACAACAAAGTCCAAGAAACAATAATAGTTAAGAAAAGACTAAAGAGACAATATAACTAAATGTAATGTGGTGCCTTGGATGAGATCCTAGAACAAAAGGGGACCTTAGGTCAAAACTTAAAAAAGTGAATCAAGTATGGACTTCAGTTAATAATTCTGTTAATTGTAACAAATGTGCCATCTAATGTAAGCTGTTAAAAATTTGTATTGGGGGGGTGTATATAGGAATTCTCTATACTATATGCTCAATTCTTCTGTGAATCTAAAACTATCCTTAAAATACAGCTTATTTTTGCATCTACAGACATAAGGCTATCTGAAGCTTTTAAAAAACTGATCAAGTTCCTTCAGGAGTATTACATTCCTAATGAACAAAAGTTTGAAGCTGAAAATGTGAAACAGTTTCTGGTTTGAAATCATCCAATCCCCTGTCCAAAAGCCATTCTATGAGTAAGTTTCCTTAGAGACAAAAATATGAACATGGTAGTTCTCAAACTTGAATGTGAATCAGAATCACCTGGAAGGCCTGTTCAAACAAAGATTGTTGGGCTCTACACCTAGAGTTTCTGATTCAGTAGACCTGAGTGGCATCCATGAATCTGCATTTCTGCCAAGTTCCAAAGTGATGCTGATGCTGTTAGTCTAAGGTGCACACTTTGAGAATATATTAATGCTAATTTACAATAAAAAATCAAATGAATCCTTGAATTTTCACAGTACTTACTAATGAGTAAGTAGAAGAAATCATGAACTTTGTAATAAATCATCCAACTTACTCAAGAAGAGGAAAAGAAATATCAGAATATAAAAGTTATAAAACATGTGAAATTATCAAAGAGTGAGATTATACAATCCGCTGACAATGCAAGTAACACAATACCAGGACAGATCAACATAAGAGACAAATATAAATTTCCAAAAATACTGTACTATGATATATAGTTCATGACATAAATGTGCACCTTAATGACATCATGAAAATGTGGAAGAAAAACAAAAGAAGCTTTGAAAATTGTAAAAGTATTATTCATTGCTGGTTTTAAAAATAAAGCAAGAAATATAAAAACTAAAATATATATATAAATATAACTAAAATATAATACTAAATAATATAAATATATATATAACTAAATATATAAAATAACTAAAATATAGTACTACTTAAGATGTTAAAATATACATTACAAATCAAACAATTACTAATTAAAGAACAGGAAAAGAAAAGCTTCCCTTACTGGGCATAAAGCATTCTATGTTTTAAAAAAATTAGAAATGATACATCAGAAGAGGTACTGCCAGGATGACAGGCTACTGATCAAACTCTGTATGGCCAAAGTTATATTCAAAGAGTCTGGGACTGTTTCTACTCAATCTTTCAATTAATAAATTTGTATTTCTCTAAATTAGTCTCCTGAACTTATTAGACTATAAATTACAGACTCCATATCCCCACTGTAATGGGAATGGCATTATCCTATCCCAGCTTTCTTAGTGATAGCAGTTTCCATGGCTAAAGCAGAGACCCCAGCAGAGTCTGGGCCCAGGTGGTAAGGTTAGTGGAGCCTTGGGTACTGGGGCCTTCTGCTTATAACACTTTTCAGGCAACACTTACCCTTTGTTAAAATAAAGGCTGTAAGGGGGCACCTGGGTGGCTCAGTCCTTAAGCACCTGCCTTCAGCTCAGGTCATGATCCCATGGTCCTGGGATCGAGTCCCACATCTGGCTCCCTGCTCAGCGGGAAATCTGGTGCTCCCTCTCCCACTCTCCCCTGCTTGTGTTCCCTCGCTTGCCGTGTTTATCTTTAAAAATAAATAAATAAATAAAGGCTGTAGGGGCACCTGGGTGGCTCAGTGGGTTAAAGCCTCTGCCTTCGGCTCAGGTCATGATCTCGGGGTCCTGGGATCAGGCCCCGCGTCGGGCTCTCTGCTCAGCAGGGAACCTGCTTCCCCCTCTCTCTCTCTGCCTCCCTCTCTGCCTACTTGTGATCTCTGTCAAATAAATAAAATCTTTAATTAATAAATAAATAAATAATAAAAAATAAAGGCTGTAAATAAAATAATAAGGGCAGTCTTTCTTTTCTTTCTACCTACAGCTTCTGACTGTGGTTTTTCTGATTTCTCATTGTAGAACAGAAGCAAGAATATAGTTTTTCCCTTTTAATTCTAAGGACCTCTTTCCCAGAAAAAAAAATTTTTTTTTAATTAATAACATTGACTTTCATGAAAAAATTAGTAATAAGTACCACTTCTTCCTCATAAAATTATTTCAGCCACTGAAGGTACCAAATGTCAGGCTATCTCCCCACTAGTACTCATTTCAAAACAAAAAGCTATTTCATCTATTTTCCTACTTACATTACACTTCTAACTCTTGCCTAACTCAAGCTCTTTAAATTAAGATATTGTAGGGGCGCCTGGGTGGCTCAGTGGGTTAAAGCCTCTGCCTTCGGCTCAGGTCATGATCCCAGGGTCCTGGGATCGAGCCCCGCATCGGGCTCTCTGCTCAGCGGGGAGCCTGCTTCCTCCTCTCTCTCTCTCTCTGCCTGCTTCTCTGCCTACTTGTGATCTCTGTCTGTCAAATAAATAAAATATAAAAAAAATAAATAAATAAATAAATAAATTAAGATATTGTACAGCCATCAGTTTCTACTATACTTTTGTAAAATTCAATTAGCCCTGAAAATTGCTTTTTTTAAGTATTAAGCCAAGACATAGTTAGATAAACTACCTGAAGGTGCTCCAACCCAAGCCAGACCAAGAACACCATCATCAAAATCTCGGTCTGTGAAGACATAGGCCAAACAGTAGTCATCATGATTCTGCTCAGAATTCAATTCCAGAAACTTCTCCACGCCAATATTTGGGAAACGGAAGGGATTTGTAGGGTCCTTTTCATCAGCAGTTGTGTTGATCTAAAATCCAAGACAACTATTTAAATAGGCAATTAACGTTAGCAGAGCCTATGTGTAAAGTCATTGCTCACCTTCTTCTGAACCCGCCTGGACAATATGCTTGGAATCCAAGGGAAATCAGGCCTGAATTAAGGCTTCTACAATTATTCCCACTGCCCCCATCCCTAAACTGATCATAGACGTCAAAAAGAAAAAAAGAAGAAGAAAAGGAAAAAAGAAAGGCTGAGTGAGTAGGAGAATTAAAACTGGGTACACTAAATTTCTGGGCAAGTATTGACCAAATTTCTGAATACTGAACACTTGGGATGGAAAAGCAGGTTCTGCTTTCAAAACTTCTAATAAAGAAGTAGAGTTTCTCAAATTTAATCATGTGAGCAAGTCTCTTTTAGTACTAAATGGTGGAAAGCAAAAGGATATAAACCCCTAAATTTTAGCTAATTACTAGAACATGAAATAGATCTCAAACCCAAGACCCTCAACTCAACAGTCAAATCATTTCCTTGTTCTCCTTGCCTAAAACCATAGGGGTCAAGCCCAACAAACTGCAAGTTCAATTTTTTTCCCTGAATGTGGGCAAGAATTTTCTTTTCACTCCCCATTCTCTTTTCTCACTATATCAAGCTGAGTTCCTCCAGAAAGTTTCTTTTGATACTTAGCTACTGTACTCCTAGTGCAGGTTCCTCCCTGACAAAATCTGAAGAATAATCAGTTCTGATACTAAACTTCTACCAAACAAAAGCTTTCATTTATTAGCCCCTGCCTCCTTTCAGAGATACTTGCCTATCCTCTGAAGTCCTAGAACAATTTGGCTTTCTCAAGTTAGAAAATTACATATACAACAGTTGAAACAGAATAAAAAGGGATATGTATGAAAGCAGACATTTTTTAGAAGGCAGTCCTCGGTCTACTGAAAATGTTAGTAGTAAAGGGAGGGTAGAACAGTTGATAAAATGAGAACTACAGGTCTTTTTAGGTTCCATACCCTTTCAGTAAAACCAAGAGACTCAGAAGCAGGACTGCAAAAATACTACTGTGGGAAACTGCCTGAGGACAGATTTCCGGTTTATCTACTAACAACTAAAAACAATCAGTAATGGTCATCTAACACAAAAATATCCAAAAGCAATCACACTATATATTATAAAAAGCACATGCTTAGAGACAGGCTATAGATGGCTTTTTCCCACTAAACAGTGAAATGAAATTCCTTGATATTTCTGTAGTATTAGCTACAAATAAAAATTGCACCCAAATTGTAGTTACCTATATTACAAATGAGATAATATTTAAATGTTTATTGATACAAATTTCAAATTAATGGGTCACAAGGAATCTTCAGATGAGATTTAAACTAAAATTTTAGTCTCAGTTAAAAGCTTTAAAACAACCAAATGCCAAACTATCCATTCATATACTTGCATTTCTTCATAATGCAAATCATTATACTAAAAAAAAAATGTGTTTCACTACAATTTGTTCTAGTATTCTTTACTTTCCACTAGTTTGGATTTTATTGCTTTGCCTACTAAACAATAATTATTATCACTTTTACTTGCTCATTTAAAGGCTTAAATTACTCTCAAAATACATGAAGGCTACTAATTATAAATAATTCTTATAATGTTTATCTACAAACCACATTTCACCCTGAACTCCCATTTAACATTTCATCACACTACTACAGACCACCTTTAGCTATGCTATTAAATGTATTACATGCATAAACGAAAATTATAATTTAGTCAATCATATTTTAAGAAAACTAGGAGCACAAATATAAAGAAACCCTATGGAAAATACTTACATGAAATGATTTTTTTAACTCAAGCTATTTATCTAGTTTACGAATTCAGATTCCTAAAAGCTATACACATAGATAGAATTCACATTTGGAAAATTTTTGAAACAACCCGATTTTGTTAGTAATTTAGTATCTACTTATTTAAATTTATAACATTAAAATTAATCATCAGTGACCCTGTGGATCTAGGTGAGCATTTCTCACAATGTGTTCTACAGTTCTCTGGACCCTCAGTTGACATTAATATAGAAAAGGTTCCATAGTCAAATTAGTTTTGAAAATTATGAGTTTCTCTCCTGAAGGACTTCCCAAATTTGAGAATTCTGCACTAAGAATTCATAAGAAGAGAGGACAGTACTAAGTGTCCAACTTCCAATTTTATTTAGCCACTCTACCTATCCTTCTCTCTTCCCTAGAGCACCAAAAGGGACACACTCTGAAAAGTACTGCACAAGGCAAATCTTAAGAAACTGAGAAATGATAAGGTGGCGTGGGGCAGAATGTCAAGTACTGCATCTGTAGTCCTTGAGAGGCTAGGGCTTTCTAACTGGCATGTTAATCAGATAGAATATTGTATGACAATACTTCTTTTGCAGTCCAGATTAAAGCCCTATAGATTTCCTTTTTAAATCATAAACCGAGGTATCCCTGTGTGCGTGTGTTTGGATGTGTGTGTAAAAGCCAAGAATAAAGATAAACCGGATGAGTAATACAATTTAATTATTAATGCATAAAGGTGAAGTAAAATGCAAGCATTTTTCTTATAATAAACACTGTCCTTATTGTTCCTCTTTCTTATTGTTCTGAACTATCAAAATTCCTTACTCTTATTCGTTTCACCATGAAACTGATGTTACGGATTCCAGAGAAGTCTGTAGTCTGGTAAATTGTATCAATCGCTTTAACATGACTGGATATCTACAGATTTAAAAAAAAAAAAAAAAAAGAACATTTTAGAGGCGATATTAAAATGTGAATAAGGCTGTGAATTTCCATTTTCCCAAATCAAGAATTACTCATGTTCCACCACACTCAAATTTTAAAATATCCACATCACATACTGGATGAAAAGATGAAACAGATTAGTGACTTGGGGCTAAGAGGGGAGATTCTGTGCCTTTTCCAGACTCTTCTCCATCAAGAAACAATCACTCTTGCTTCAATCATATAAAACTTGGTTTCTTCAATCAATCCTGCAATGTCAGACCTCCATGTCTTTTCATATGCTATTTCCTTATGCCTAGAATATTTTTATCTGTCAGACTGGGTTCAAACATATTCTAAAGAATTATCCTGATAGGGGCACCTGGGTGGCTCAGTGGATTAAGTGTCTGACTCTTGATTCTGGCTTGGGTCATGATCTTGGGAGTTGTGGGACTGGCCCCGCACATCAGGCTCTGCACTGGGCGTGGAGCCTATTCAGGATTCTCTCTCTCCTTCTGCCCACTCCCATGCCCCACTCTCCCCCTCCCCTCACCCCCCCCAAAAAAATTGCCTGATAACATCAGGATACTCAGTCATTCTCTGACTTTAGTCTTTCTATCACTGCACTAGTCCACATTATCTTTAAGTTTTGTTGACTACTTACTATATACTATACTAAGCACTGTTTTAGGTGCTAGGAATACAATGGTGAAAAACAGAAAAGGTCCCTATAAATTTAGAGATTTATTCTAGAGGGTGACGGTAAAAAGAAAATAATGTAAATATAAGTAAGATACATTAAGAGCTCCTAAATTCTAGGAGGAAATTAAACATGGTGATATAACATAAAGGGATTCTCTATTTACCTAGCTGACTCCCAACTAAACACTCCAGCTTCTAAAACCACTTTCCCATCTTCATTTATAAAAAGCAATCTTGCTACAGTTTATGTAAAAACATGTATATGTTCTCTTAAAATTATTTTCAAAGAAATTATATGAACTTAAGATAATTGAGTAGAAGCATTAACAATAATTTCAAAAGTAGCCCAGGCTTGGGTGTCTCAGTGGGTTAAAGCCTCTGCCTTCGGCTCAGATCATGGTCTCAGGGTCTTGGGATCGAGCCCCACATCGGGCTCTCTGCTCAGCGGGGAACCTGCTTCCCTTCCTCTCTCTCTGCCTGCCCCTCTACTTGTGATCTCTGTCAAATACATAAATAAAATCTTTAAAAAAAAAAAAAAAAGTAGCCCAGGCTGCCAAACTGATAAAGAAAGCTCTACCAGTGCTGACAGGGTCCATTATAAATTCATGCTATCGAACCTCAACTTGGTTTCGTAATCCCTTATCCAATTCTTTCTGTTCCTACTTCATTCCCAACAGTGGTAGTTCAAACATTCCTCCACAAATGATTATACTTCATACTTTACTGAGACTTCATTTTTATTTCCCTCCCTCTTTACCTTCAAATTTTTCTAACTTCATCCATTTCTATTTTTCTCAAAGGGTAGTTCTTTCCCAAAGGGAAACTTTTCTTTATTCTCACCCCAATTCTTACTGGACCTTCAAGAACAATTTTCCTATCAACTTTTCTTTGTCTTATATACCACATTGCTTTTCTAGTGGATCATCTTCCTCTTCTACCAACTTGCTCATTAATTCTCTGTCCTCCTTTCACCCCCAAATATTCCATATTGTTTCTAAGTCACCATATTTGTTTCTATTTTTCACATTTCTTAAAACCCTCAATGCTTTGGCCAACATACTGATTACTGTTTGTAATGTTTTTACCCTAACAACTCTATCAGCTTAAAGCTCATCAATAATCTTCTAATAACTAAAAACCAGCTACCTTCTGTAGTTTTTTTTTCCCCAGTATTATTGAGGTATAATTGACAAATGAAACTCTAAGATGTTTAAAGTGTACCTCTTGATGATTTGATATATGTATATATTGTGAAAGGACTCCCCCACCCCATCTAGTAAATTAACACACTGTAGTCATTCTCTTTGCTATCTCTGTAATATGACACTGTTAGCCATGCATTTGCTTTTGAAATTGTTTCTTCCTTGGTTAATTCCATTTAATCTCCTACCTGTTTAACTATTATGTTTTATCCCATTGCTTCTCTTCCTCATCTTATTCATTATATACAGACATCCCCCAGTTTCTTTCCTTTTAATTTCATTCTCTCCCCTTACTTCAACTCTATCTTCTGTATCTTTAAATTCAATGCAGAAAGGTTAAGGTTAGGGCTAACTTCTCCCAAGCTCTACATTTTCAATATGCTAAGAAATGACCACTTGGCTTTTTTTTTTTTTAATTTATTCATTTGACAGACAGAGATCACAAGTAGGCAGAGAGGCAGGAAGAGAGAGGGGGAAGCAGGCTCCCTGCTAAGCAGAGAGCCCAGTACGGGGTTCGATCCCAGGACCCTGGGATCATGACCTGAGCTGAAGGCAGAGGCTTTAACCCACTGAACCACCCAGGCACCCCGACCTCTTGGCTCTTAAACACATCTAAAATTAAGCTCATCACCACCATCAAAATGAATTCACTATTTATACTAATGGCACCTACATCCTCTAAGTCTCAAATCAAATTTGGAGTCAAAAATGGATTATCAAACTTTCACTGGGCATCTTCAACAGGAAGGACATTTTGAAGAGTATCTTCAGAAACTTTTTACTTTAACAAGGGTTGAGAAGACAAAAATGCAAAAACACAACTCTGAAAGTGCTGAGTACAAAAACAAAACAAAAAAACAAGTGCTAAGTACAATGGGAACACAGAACAGAAATTAAATACTTCTCACTGGAAGGATTCCTCTATTATTCCCTCCTTATAGGACAACAACTGAAAATTTCACCTTCTTTTCAAAGCTAATCTCCAGTGTCATCATCTTCACGAAATCATTGTCTTACACCTGTTTTGGAGGATTCTAAAATATCCTAACTCTTTCAGTCATCCATGCACTTATCCTATGTATTTTATAATTACTGAAAATGTGTTGTTGTTGTTGCTGTTGTTTTCAAAAAAGGGATATGCCATAACTTTAATTCTTAGAGGAAAATATAGGTGTAATGAAACAGTATGAGAACTCCTAAAATAGTAGCAAAATTACAAATACCTGGGCAATCACAGCTTCTCGTGTACCATAATATTTAAAGAACAGATGATCAGTCTGAATATAAAGCTGACAAGTATTTCTTTCGGCTGAAGTTGTACGTTTTTTCCTCAGGTGTTCTGGACTATTAACAGCATGTTCTTCTTGAGGTGTCTATAAGTCAAAAAAGAGTCATTTCTGATCATTAGTATGTTTCAGTATTATTATAAATTTATATAGCTAAGAACACATATTATGTAGAATTTCATATTTGCTTTATTGTGGAACACCATAGGTATTCCTCCACACCATTAAAAATTCTTCATAAATCTCACTTTCAGCCTCATAATATTCCACTGTATAGATGATCTTTAATTTATTCAAGCAATTCTTTCACTTTTAAACATTTTCAAAACCTACCTTTCAATATGTAATCATTTAAATATGAAGCAAGTCTTACAGTTGTTTATAATACTTCGATATCTTCTTCTATCTCCCTCTAATACCCAATCTATTACCCAGCCCTGTCAAATTGACCTCCTAATACCTAGGGAATATGCCCATTATCTCTGGTACCCACCCATCAGCCCAAGCAACCATCACTCATTACCTAGAATACTCCAATAATAGCAATGTAATCCATCCATACCCATTACTGGCCTTCACTCCATTCACCATACTGCAATCTTTTCAAAACGCAAATTTGCAAATATTACCCACCTGTGTAACAGATTTCAGTAGCTTCTTACTGCTCTAAGGATAAAGCCCTAAATCCTTTACATGTGCCACCAAATCAGCACTCAGTCTCTACTTACCTGTACAGTTTCTTTTCATTCTATCTACCACAGAAACCAATTCTTGCTCTCTGTGCTACAGCTACACAGGCCTTCTTTCCAATCCTCCAGCATCGCATCTCCTGACACAGTTTCTGCACACACTACTGCTGTCTCTCCTGACCTAGCTAACTTCTCCCTTCAGAATTAACAAAGGTCAATTCATCCATCATACCATGTCACAGAATCATGTACCCATGTCCCTTATATAGTGCAACTTTATTGTGTGGTGATTGGTTTAATTTCTGTCCCCAGCCCACCATCATTACTTCAACCACTAGAATACGAGCTCCAGAAACAAAAAAATATCTGTGTTTTCTTCTTGCTATATTGCTTTCACCTAACACACACTTGACAGGCAAACACTAGATATTCAGTTTGTATTTGTTTAAAGAATTAGCACTGCTATTGAACCCAAGCACTTCGACATTTGCTGACATCTAAGAGCTCCATTTTAAGTGAATTTTGATGACACAGTAATGAAGAATTCAAATTAAATTGGGTTTTTAAGCCACAATCCAAATTTACATTCACATTTTATACTTTCCTTCTACCTTAACAACTCCATGTTTGCCTGTTCTCTCAGTTACTGCCTTCATTTTACTTTTATTTATTTTCACTGAGTACAGCATTCTAGGATAGCAGGTACTCAGTTCCAGCACATTGCACCGTCTTCTGTTTCCAACTGTCTCCAATGAAAAATGAGCTGTCATTTCAACTCTTGCTTCTTTGAAGGTGACCAGATTTTTATTATTGGTTGCTTTTAAGAGTACGTATCTTTTGGTTTTTATACTTTTCTAATAATATGCTAGAGTGTTACTTTCATTGGAAAGTATTTGTCTAATTACACAGCTTAATGAATTTGTTGATATCTACTGTCATTTTTGGAAAACTCTCTGCCATATCTGTCCCTATTTCACTCTCACTTTTTCCCTCCTTGATATAATTGAGATATCAATTATATATATGCTAGACCTTTTTAATGAATCCCTTATCTATCTCTTTTTTATATTTTTTCTTTTTTTTTCTTTTCTTCTTTTTTATATTTTTCTATCCCTTTTCTTAGTGGTTTACTCTGTTTTCTTTTTTTTTTTTTAAGATTTTATTTAATTTGACAGAGATCACAAGTAGGCAGAGAGGCAGGCAGAGAGAGAGGAAGGGAAGCAGGCTCGCTACTGAGCAGAGAGCCCGATGCGGGACTTGATCCCAGGACGCTGGGATCCTGACCTGAGCCGAAGGCAGAGGCTTTAACCCACTGAGCCACCCAGGCGCCCCGGTTTACTCTGTTTTCTTATGATCCACCATCCAGATCTAAACCCATCAAATTCTTAATTTCTGTTGTTATACTTTTCAATTCTAGAATTTTCATCAGGCTCTTTTGTTCCTTTCCAGTTTTTTGCTGTAATTTTAAATTCTATCTTTATGTACTTGAACATACTGAAGTATGTATGTGTCCGATCATTTCATTATCTGGAAAACTTTAGGTTGTTTACATGTCTGACATCCCAGCAAGAATGCAAGCTCTCTGCGGGTGTATACTCTGCGTCATTTACTCTTGCATCACTGATGTTTGGTACACAATAGTTTTCTTCTCTTGTTCTTCCATCATGTTGTCTTGTTTGTTCAGATGCTTATTATTTGTAACTGAGAGCCAGACAACGTACATGAAAATCCACAGATACAATTTTAGGCTTCAAGTGATGATATCTTTCTCAAGACAAGATTTATTTTTTCTTCTGGCAATAATTAGGCCTGATACACTGGTAATCCTGGATCACCTTACCCTAATTAGAGATTAAGCAGCTGTGATGTAGAATTTTAATCCCTGTGATAGAAGGACGTAGGACATTTTTTGACTCACTCTTACTCCCAGGGAGTAGCCCTTCAAGATTCCAACCTAAAGCCCTTCTGAGAAGGCCGTAAGTACTATTTTTATCCTTAACCTCAAGAATCTGGAGAGTTCTACTCAGCTTCTCAGTCTCTCAGCTACCTTATCAGGAACTAGAAGATATACCTAGAGAAAATATAGCCCCAAAGGCCATGCTCACTTGTCTAGGCATTCTCATATATTTTAAGATCCAGCCCCGTAATTCTTCACAGCCTTGTTCTTTCTCCAATGCCTCCAAACAAACAAACACACAAACATGCAAATGAAGACACACATAAAAACACACACAAATATTTATATTTTAAATATTTGTATTTTGGGGTACCTGTGTGGCTCAGTTGGTTAAGTGTCTGCCTTCAGCCCAGGTCACGATCTCCGGGTCCTGGGTTTGAGCCCCATTATCTGGCTCCCTGCTCAGTGGAAAGCCTGCTTCTCCCTTTCACACTCCCCCTACTTGTGCTCCTTGTCTAGGTGTCTCTCTCTCTCTCAGTGTCAAATAAATAAATAAAATCTTAAAGGGAAAAAAAAAAAAGGAAAAAGAATACTCTATTTCTTGAAAACAATTCCTTATTAATTTTATGTATTGTGAATACTGTCTCAAAGTTTATAACTGTCTTTGCTTTAAGGTGTCTTTTACTTTTAATTTTCATACAGTGAAATATATCAAAATTTTTATAGTCAAAAGATTTTATGTCATATTCAAAGTGTTTCTCTACCCCAAAATCCAAAATATTTTTTAATATCTTTTTAAATGTTTTGCCCATGTTTTAAGTGGAGCTCATGAATTTTTTTTTAAGTGAGTTAAAATAGTTCTTTGTATATTTTGGAGAAGCTTTTTATCAGATGTACTGTTGACATTTTTGCACAGTCTCTGGTTTTCTACATTTTCTTAACTGTGTCTTTTGAGATTTTAATTTTGACAGAGTCCAACTGATAAATTTTGTAGGGTATTTTTGTATCCTAAAAAAATTGCTGCCTATGCCAAAGTTACAAAAATTTCTCTTTTTTTTCTACAAGTTTTAAGTTTTTAGCCTTAAGCATATAGATTTTTTATCTATTTTCACCTAATTTTTAAATTTTCACCTAAATTTTGTATAACGTATAGTGTACAGGTTGAGGTTTGTTTTC
Organism: Martes martes; assembly: GCF_963455335.1. Lineage (NCBI taxonomy): Eukaryota > Metazoa > Chordata > Mammalia > Carnivora > Mustelidae > Martes > Martes martes. The sequence continues at coordinate 39,543,948 of NC_137894.1, forward strand.
CCATATGGATATCCAATTCATTATGCCAGTACTTGCCAGACTGTTCTTTCTTGGGACTTTCACGAAAATCAACTGAACCTATGGCTCTCTATCCTTAGGTCAAAAGGACACCATTTTGACTATTATGCCTTAAAATCAGGCAGTATAAATCCTCTAGCTTTGTTCTCTTTTGAAAATTCTTTGGCTATTCTAGGTTCTTTACATTTCAGCCTATCAGAATCAGTTTATCAATTACTAGATAAATCCCCACTGAGATTTTGACAGGGGTTGCACTGACTAACTCTACAGAACAATTTAGGGAAAACTGACATATTGAATCTTCCAAACAATAAACACAGCATATTTCTGCATTTAGTTAGACATTTAATTTTTCTTGGAATGTTTTATAGCTTTCATATATGTCTTGTGCATATCTTATTAAATTTATTCTAAGTATTTTATATTCTTAATGATATTTTTAGAGGATTTTTTAAAATTTCATTTTCTAAATGTTCACTGATAGTGTATAAAATATAACTGATTTTTTTCATACGGACTCAGTACCTATCCTGAATCCTTGGTAAATTTACTTATTAATTTTACAGCTTTTCCTAGACTCACTAGGATTTTTCTAAGCATACTCTCAATGTTACCTACAAACAAATGCAGTTTATTTCCTTTACAATCTATATGCCTTTGATTTCTTTTTCTTGCCTGATTATGCTATGACCATGATGTGTTACCTTCTTTTATATCTTTTATATATTGTTGAGTCTGACTTGTTAATATTTTAAGAAATTTTGCATATGGGGCACCTAGATGGCTCAGTGGGTTAAGCCTCTGCCTTCAGCTCAGGTCATGATCTCAGGGTCCTGGGATTGAGCAGAGAAACTACTCTCTCCCTTTGCTTGCCTCTCTGCCCACTTGTGATCTCTATCTGTCAAATAAATAAATAAAATCTTAAAACAAAGAAAGAAAAAGAAATTTTGCATATATATTTATAAGGTGTATTGGCTTGTAGTTTAGTTTTCCTGTAATGTCTCTGTCTGGTGTGCTTATCAGCATAATGCTGCCCTGCCCTGACAGAATGTGTTAAGAAGTTTTCCCTTCTCCTTTATTTTCTTAAGGGCTTTGTGTAAGATTGGTATTTTTTTTCTTTCTTAAATGCTTAGACTTCTATGGTGAAATGATATCTGGGCTTGAACATTCCTTTTTTTTTTTTTTTTTGGCTTGAACATTCCTTAATGGAAAATTATTAAGTATCAATCTAATATCATCATACATACACCTACTATTCTATGTCACCTTGTTTTTCTTAATTTGTATCTGTAAAGGAATTTGCCGATTAAACTGGCTATTAAATTTATTGGCTCAATGTGCTCAAAATTTAAACTATTAATGTATGTAGTAATATCCCCTTTCATTCCTGATACTGTTAATTTCTGTTTTCTCTTTATTTCTTGATCAGACTAGCTAGAAGTTCATCAATTAATCTTTTCTACTGATTTCCTCTGGTTTTTGTATCATTGATACCCCTCTTATTACTTGATTCCTTCTATTTAATAACTCAGAGGTTAATTTGTACTTCCTGGTCTAGCTTTTTAAGGTGGAAGCTTATGTGACTGATTTCTAGATATTTCTTCTTTTCTAATATGATCATTTAAAACTTCACATTCTTGGGGCGCCTGGGTGGTTCAGTGGGTTAAAGCCTCTGCCTTTGGCTCAGGTCGTGATCCCAGGGTCCTGGGATCGAGCCCTGCATTGGGTTCTCTGCTTGGCAGAGAGCCTGCTTCCCCCCACCCTCTCTCTGCCTGCCTCTCTGCCTACTTGTAATCTCTGTCAAATACATAAATAATATCTTAAAAAAAAAAAAAACTTCACATTCTTTGTTATTAGCAAATGCTTCCTGTGCACTCTTCACTTCTTTGCATAGATATGAATTTCCATCTGGTATCCCTTTCCTAATCAAAGAACATCTTTTAAATTTTTTTGCATTAAATTTTCTTTCAGTGGTTATTCAGCTTCAGCTGAATCTAACAAATTTTATTATTTCGTGTTTTTGTTACTCACTTCAAAATAGTTCCCAACTGCATTATTTGATGTGACTTAATATCTAAAAATTACAGAATTTTCCTCATTTTTTGTTACTGATTTCTAATTTAATTTCCTTAAGACCCAAGAACTTATTCCATAAAATTTCAATCCTTTTAAACGTATTAAGATTTCTTTTATAGGCTAGCATATGTTAGCAAATATTCATTTATACTTCAAAAGAATGTATATCTGCTACTTTTGAGTAGAGAGTTCTATAAATGTCAATTAGGTCAGTTTGGTTCAGAGTAGTATTCAAGTTTCCTATATTCTAACTGGTTTTCTATTTGCTCTATCAACATATCAATCAACTTCTCTAATCAGAAGTAAATGTACCTCCAACTATAATTTGTAGATTTTTCCAGTTCTCCTTTCAGTTTCGTCAGGTTTGCCTAATGTATTTCATAACTCTATTACTAACTACATTATTAACTAACATTTAGGATTATTTCTCCATGATAAAGTAAAATGTCCCTCCTTGTCCACAGTAATATTCTGTGAGCTGATATACATTCTTTGATACTAACATGGTCACTTTAACATTCTTATGACTGGTGTTTGTATGATACATGCTTTATCATCCTTTCAAACTATCTGTGTCTTTACATTTAAACTGCATTTCTCTCAGCAAAGAAATTGAAGCAGTAATCAAAAAGCTCACAACAAATAAGAGTCCAGGACCGGACGGCTTCCCAGAGAAATTCTAACAAACATTTAAAGAAGAATTAATATCTATTCTTCTGAAGCTGTTTGAAAACAGAGAAGTGGAAGGAAAACATTCAAACTCTATGAGATCAGCATTACCTCATACCTTTTGATCCCAAAACCAGACAAAGACCCACCAAAAAGGAGGATAACAGATTAACATCCCTGATGAACATGGATGCAAAAATTCTCACCAAGATACTAGCCAGTAGGATCCAACAGTACATTAAAAAGATTATTCACCACAACCAAGTGGGATTTATTCCTGGGCTTCAAGGGTGGTTCAACACCCTTAGTGTATCAATGTGATACACTAAATAATAAAAGAAAAGAAAGAAAAGAAAAGACAAGAACTGTATGATCTTCTCAATAGATGCAGGAAAAGCATATGACAAAGTACAGCATCCTTTCTTGGTTAAAACTCTTCACAGTGTAGGGATAGAGGGAACATACTTCTATACCATAAAAGCCATATACAAAAAACCAACAGTGAATATCATTCTCAATGGAGAAAAACTTAGAGTTTTCCCCTTGCGGTCAGGAACACAGCAGGGATGTCCAATATCACCACTGCTGTTCAACATAGTACTAGAAGTCCTAGTCTTAGCAATCGGACAACAAAAGAAATAAAAGGCATTCAAATCAGCAAAGAAGTCAAACTCTCACTTTTTGCATAAGACATGATACTCCCGGGGCGCCTGGGTGGCTCAGTTGGTTAAGCAACTGCCTTCAGCTCAGGTCATGATCCTGGAGTCCTGGGATCAAGTCCCACATCGGGCCCTCTGCTCATCAGGGAGCCGACTTCTCCCTCTGCCCCTCACCCTTTCATGCTCTCTCTCTCTCTCTCAAATAAATAAAATCTTTAAAAAAAACAAAAACAAAACAAAACAAAAAGACATGATACTCCCTGTGGGAAACACAAAAGTCTGCACCCCAAAACTGCTAAAACTCATACAGGAATTCAGCAAAGTGGCAGGAAATAAAATCAATGCACAGAAACCAGTTGCATTTCTATACACCAGCAACAAGACAAAAGAAAGAGAAATTAAGGAGTCATTTCATTTTACAATTACACCCCAAACCATTAAGACACCTATGAATAAACCTCACCAAAGAGGCAAAGGATCTGTACTCAGAAAACTATAGAACACTCTTGAAAGAAACTGAGGAAGACACAAAGAAATGGAAAAACGTTCCACACTCACAGATTGGAAGAAGAAACATTGTTAAAATGTCTATGCTACCCTAGGGTAATCTATACATTCAATGCAATCCCTATCAAAATACCACCAACTTGGGGGGCTGGGTGGCTCAGTCATTTAAGCATCTGACTTTGGCTTAGGTCATGATCCCAGGGTCCTCGGATAGAGCCCCACCTTGGGCTCCCTGCTTAGCAGGGAGTGTGCTTCTCCCTCTTCCTCTGCTGCTCCTCCTGCTTGGGCTCTCTCGTTTGCACTCCCTCTCTCAAATAAATAAAACCTTAAAAAAAAATACCATCAGCTTTTTTCACAGAGCTACAACAAATAATCCTAAAATTCGTATGGCACCAGAAAAGACCCCGAATAGTCAAAGGAATATTAAAAAAGAAAATCAAAGCTGGTGGCATCACAATCTGGACTTCAAGCTCTACTACAAAGCTATAATCATCAAGATAGTATGCTACTGGCAAAAAAAAACCAGATATACAGATCAATGGAATAGAAGAGAGAACTCAGAAATGGACCCTCAACTCTATCATCAATTAATCTTCACAGGAAAGAATATCCAATGGAAAATGGTTCCTTAACAAATGGTGTTGGGAAAATTGGACAGCCTGATGCAGAAGAATGAAACTGAACCATTTCCTTACACCATACACAAAAATAGACTCAAAATGGATGAAGACCTTAATATGAGACAAGAATCCATTAAAATTCTAGAGGATAACATAGGCAGCAACCTCTGTGACCTCGGCCACAGCCACTTCTTGCTAGACACATCTCCAAAGGCAAGGGAAACAAAGGCAAAAATGAACTGGGACTTCATCAAGATAAAAACTTTTGCACAGCAAAGGAAACAGGTAACAAAGCAAAAAGACAACCCACAGAATGGGACAGGGTATTTGCAAATGCCTTATCAGATAAAGGGCTAGTATCTAAAATCTACAAAAAACTTATCAAACTTAACACCCAAAGAACAAATAATCCAATCAAGAAATGGGCAGAAGACAAGAACAGACATTTCTCCAAAATAGACATACAAATGGCCAACAGACACATGAATAAATGCTCAATATCACTCGACATCAGGTAAATACAAATAGAAACCACAATGAGATAGCACCTCACACCAGTCAGAATGACTAAAATTAACAAGTCAGGAAATGACAGATGTTGATGAGAATACAGAGAAAGGGGAATCCTTTTACACTGTTAGTGGGAATACAAGCTGGTACAGTCACTCTGGAAAACAGTATGAAGGTTCCTCAAAAAGTTGAAAAGAGAGCTACCCTACAACCCAGCAACTGCACTACTGGGTATTTATTTACCCCAAAGATACACATGTAGTGATCCTAAGGAGCACCTCAATGTTTATAGCAGCAATGTCCACAATAGCCAAACTACAGAAAGAGTCCTGATGTCCAATGACAGATGAATGGATAAAGACAATGTGGTATGTATAAATACACACACACACACACACACACACACACACAGAATGGAATACTACTCAGCCATCAAAAAAATGAAATCTTGGGGCGCCTGGGTGGCTCAGTGGGTTAAAAGCCTCTGCCTTTGGCTTGGGTCGTGATCCCAGGGTCCTGGGATTGAGCCCCACATCAGGGTCTCTGCTCAGTGGGGAGCCTACTTCCCCCTCTCTCTCTCTTCCTGCCTCTCTGCCTACTTGTGGTCTCTGTCAAATAAATAAATAAAATCTTAAAAAAATGAAATCTTAAAAAAATAAAAAAATAAAAACAAAAAAAAATGAAATCTTGCCATTTGCAACAAGTCAATCAGAGAAAGAAAATTATCATATGATCTCACACATATGTGGAATTTAAAAACCAAAACAGAGGACCATAGGGGAAGAGAGGATGAAATCAGAGAGTGTGATTAACCAGAAGAGACTTTAAATCATAGGAAACAAACTGAGGGTTGTTGGAGGGGAGGAGTGGGGGAATGGGGTAACTGGGTGATGGACATTAAGGAGGGCACATGATGTAATGACACTGGTATAAGACTGATGAATCACTGACCTCTACCTCTAAAATTAATAATACATTATATGTTAATTCACTGACTTAAATTTTTAAAAAATTATTTTTATCTATATTTCTTTTAGACAGATTTGGTCTTATTTTAATCACTCTTACCATCCCAGCTTTTTAAGTCCATGTGGATAGTCCATTTACATATAATATAATCATAAGCATGGTAAGATTTACACTTACCATCTTAGTATTTATTTTCTATTTGTCCTATATGTTCTTTGTTCCTCCCTCCCCACAACCTTATTTTGGATTAACCGAGTATTTTTTTTTTAATTTTTTTTAATTTATTTATTTGTTAGAGAGAGAGAGAGAGCGAGCGAGCACAGGCAGACAGAGTGGCAGGCAGAGGCAGAGGGAGAAGCAGGCTCCCCGCCGAGCAAGGAGCCCGATGTGGGACTTGATCCCAGGACGCCGAGATCATGACCTGAGCCGAAGGCAGCTGCTCAACCAACTGAGCCACCCAGGCGTCCCAGGATTAACCGAGTATTTTAAACTCCAGTTGATTCCTAAACAACCCAGGGATTAGGGATGCCAAACTCTCACACAGTTGAAAATCTGCATATTAACTTCTGACTCCCCAAAAACTTAAATATTAATAGTCTGACTAGAAGCCTTACTGATAAAGTAGCTATTCAGTTAACATATTTTGCATACCATATATATTATATATTTTACTCATATGTAAACTAGTAAGAGAAAATACATTTCTAGTGTTGTAATTTATGTTGTACAGTATTTACTGAAAAAAAAAATCCACATATAAGTGGACCTGCTGTGCAGTTCAAATCCATGTTTTCAAGGGTCAGCTGCACATTTGATTTCCTTTATTGACCTGTTAACTCTATCTCCTTTATTTTCTTTCAGTGGTAACTCCAGGGCAGGGGACATTACTGTAAACATCATCTTAAAAGGACCCACAGTAGGGGCATCTGGGTGGCTCAGTTGGTCAGGCGGCTGCCTTCGGCTCAGGTCGTGATTCTGGGGTCCTGGGATCAAGCCCCGCGTCAGGCTCCCTGCTTAGTGGAGAGCCTGCTTCTCTCTCTCCCTCTGCCTGCCGCTCTGCTTACTTGTGCTCTCTCTCTATCTCTCTGTCAAATAAATAAATAAAATCTTTTTTTTTTAAAAAATTATTAAAAAAGAAAAGGACCCACAGTAAATACTTAGACTTTGGGGCCACGCTGTCTCTGATACAACTACTCAACTCTATCGACGTAGTGCAAAGGCAGTCACAGACATGCACCTAACAATGACTGTGGTTGTGTTCCAATAAAACTTTATTTACAAAAGCAAGCAGGTGGTCCATAGGGTGTAGTAGGTTGCTGAGCTCTGCACTAAAGTTTCCAATATCCAACTTTTAAACAGCAGAATCTACCTCCCAAAATTACACCACTTTCTGTATAGTGTAAGAAACAACAATATACTTCCACTTTTCCTCCTATCTTTTGTGCCATTATCATGAATTTTGATTCTTCGTATATTATAAACACATTTTACATTGTTACTATTTTAATTATCTCTTAAAGAAAATATTTAAATGATAAAGATGTCCTTTGTATCCTACTTATGTATTTAACATCTTTTTCAAGATTTATTTTTGAAAGAGAGAGAGGGCACACATGTGCAGGGGAAAGGAGAGAGTGACAAGCAGACTCCACACAGAGCAGAGGTGGATGCAGGGCTTGATTCCACAACCTTGAAATCCCCACCTGAGCCAAAACTAAGAGTCAAAGGCTTAACTGACAGCACCACCCAGGTGCCCCTATGTATTTTCTACTTTATGCTCTTCACTTCTTTGTATAAATCTGCATTTCCATTTGGTATCCTTTTTCTACCTGAAAAACATCCTTTAACATTTCTTGCAATGTAAATCTAGAGGCAAATTCTCCCAGCTTTACCTAAAAAAGATCTTCAATTTGCTCTCATTTTTTAACATTATTGTCACAGAACAAAGAATCCTAGTTTATGACAGTTTTTCTTTCAACACTTTAAAGATGTCATTCCATGTATGTCTTCAGTTTGCAATGTGTGATGGGCAGGCAGCAGTTACTCTAATATTTGTTCCTTATATGTAAACGTATCTTCTTTTCTATGGCTGTTTTTTTTTTTTTTTAAGGATTTTATTTTTAAGTAATCTCTACCCCCAGTGTGGGGGCCTGAACTCACAACCCAGAAATCAAGAGTCACATGCTCCACTGACTGAGCCAGCCTGGCACCCCTCTCATTTCTAGCAATTTCCAGTAATTTGATTTCAATGGGTCCTGGTATGATTTTGTATTTATCCTGCCTGAGTTTCACTGAGCTTCTTAGGGTTTTTCCCATTTCTTAAAATTCTGGAAACATTAATTTTTCAAATCTTATTTCTACATTCCCTCCTCCTTGTACTCCCAATTATTTTCTCTCTGTGCTAAGATTTGGGTTATTTCTACTGTTTTATTGTCCTTTATTCATGTTTTCTTATGTTAGCTTCTGCAATAACTAATTTGCTCTTAAGCCCATCCATTAAATTTTTCAATTCAGAAAATGTACTTTCCACAGTTCTGTAAGTTACATTTGGTTCTTTATTATAATTTCTAATTCTCTGTTTTCATGTTCTTCGATAATTCTTTGAACACATTAATAATAGTTGCTTTAATGTCCTTGTGTGCTAATGCCTGTAATTTCTGGTTCTGTTTCCACCTGGTGTTTTTTTCTTCTGACTACAGATCACATTTTTCATCTTTCTGTCATCTAGTAATGTTTTTGAATGTTTTCTGAATGTTTTTTGAATGCTTCAATTGTAGAGTATCTCCATTCTGTGTCCTCCTTTAACAAATATTATTGAGCTTTATTATTCTGATAGGAAGCTAATTTACCTGAGAATCACTTTGATCTTTATTAAGCTTGATTTTTCAGATTAATAAAGGCAGGTTTGAAGTAGTCTTTACTCTAGCGTGAGGTCACCCTACTCCTAGCATGACTTGGGATTCCTATTAAGTGTAATTTCTTATAGTTGTTCAATTTATAGATTCTCCAATAGTCTGTCCCTCTCCTGTGCATGCACAGGTTAGTTTTCAGCTAAGACTCTGGGCAACTCCTGTCCAGATATCTGGAGCTTTTCCCAGTACAGCCCTCTCTTCTCAGGCACTCTGTCCTGAGTCCAGATACCTCAGCCTTCCTAAACTTTGACCTGTCTCTTCAACTCAAGAGAATTGCTATGCACTTCTCATCCTTCTTGAGATCTCCTTTCCCAGTGCCATACCTAAAATTTTGCCTCCAGCCAAAAAAGTCAGGGAAATCACAGAGACTTCTCCCCTCTCAGGGATCTCAGTCCTTCCCTGCTTCCCTTCCCTACATTCAAACAATCTCTGAAAATAATTTTCAAATATTTCATTCGGTTTAGTCTTCATATATTCATAGGAGTTCTAGCTGGATATCAATTACTCCATCATGGCTAGAAGGAAAATCTCCACTTACTTTTTCCACTAAGTATTTCACCTTTTTCATTTTAGATGTTTAATACTCTAATAAACCAGGAATTTTGTTTTGTTTTAAATATGATGTAAGATGGAGACCTAAGTTCATTTTTTTTTTTCCAAATGGACACTTTTTTTCTGGCTCTGCTTACTCAATGATCTCTACTTTTCCTCACTGATTTGACCTTCTACCTTTACTACATAACAAAGTTTCACACATGTATCAGTCTCCTTCTGAGAGCTCAATTTTATTCCTCTGGTCAACTTGTTCATCTTATGCTAATATCATTCTTTTTCATCTTATGCTAATATCATACTTTTTATAATAAGTCTTAATATCTTCCAGAGTAAATCCCTCTTTCCTGCTCACCACCTTTAGGGTGGGCCCTACTTCTTATTAGCCTTTACTTTTCTCTGTAACATTTTCAACACATCATTGTGCTGTGAATAACCCTGCTGTAATTTATACTGGAATTGCAGTGAACCTACAAATCAATATGGAGTTATGGACATTGGGGAGGGTATGTGCTACGGTGAGTGCTGTGAAGTGTGTAAACCTGGTGATTCACAGGTTTTGAAACCCTGGGGTTAATAATACATTATATGTCTATTTAAAAAAAAATACATTATATGTTTATTTAAAAAGGGGGGGGTGCCTGGGTGGTTCAGTGGGTTAAGCCTCTGCCTTCAGCTCGGGTCACGATCTCAGGGTCCTGGGATCGAGCCCCACGTCGGGCTCTCTGTCCGGCGGGGAGCCTGCTTCCCCTCTCTCTCTGCCTGCCTCTCTGCCTACCTGTGATCTCTGTCTGCCAAATAAATAAATAAAATCTTTTTAAAAAATGAACTAGTAAATATTGCAGTAAAAAAAAATCAATATGGGGAAAATTGATGTTTTTATGATATTAGGTATTATTTTCCACAACGATGATATATCTCTCCATTTATTTAAATCAATCTTCTTTAACTTTTCTTCCAAAGTTTTATAATTTTCCTTATATAGGTCTTATAATTCCTTGTTACACTGATTATTCAATACATGGCAGTCTTTTACTATTATTAAATGATGTCCTCTTTTTCTAGTAGTCTGCTGATATAAAGAAATGCAGCCTACTTTTGCATATGAATGTTATATCTAGCCACTGCTAAACTCTGTTATATTTAGTATTCTGTAGTCTTGTCCTCTTTATCCACATTACCAATACCTTAGTACAAGCCACGAGCTCAACTGAGTAACTGAAAAACTTCTAATTCTTTTTCCAGTCTCTAGTTTTGTACCCCACCCTGGAGTTAAAAATTCTTTCCTGGTCTTGTTTTCTCTCTGACCTTTCTATATACTGTTCCTCCTATCATCCTGTCTCTTCATGGCCAACATAACTTCTGCTTATTCTTTTACTTTCTGATTTGTGTCCTCAAATACTTCCTAGGCTAGATTAACTACTTCTCTTATGTGTACAGTATCAATGCTTAATCCTCTTCTATCTCTTACCACTCTCAATTGTTTCTCTGTGTTGCTAATTAAACTACAGTCGACTCTTGAACAAACCTGTCATGGGTTTGAACTGTGTGAGCCCACTAGTATGTGATTTTTTTCCACACATAAACTACCATACTCTAAATGTATTTTCTCTTCCTTATAATTTTCTTAATAACATTTTTTTGTCTAGCTTATGTTATTATAAGAATACAGTATTAAATACATATAACATAAAAAATATGTTAATTAAATATTCATGTTATCAAGTAAGGTATCCAGTCAATAGGAGGCTATCAGTAGTTAAGTTTTTGGGGAGTCAAAAGTTATATGCAGATTTTCAACTGCACAAGGGTCAGCAACCCCCCAACCACCATGTTTTTCAAGGGTCAAGTTACTAACTTTTTGAGAACAAGCTTTCATGTTCATCTCCACATACTCCCAGAACCTACCAGTCTCTGACATAAGGCAGAAGACTGATACATAATTATTCAAGAAGTGCAAGAATAAAATCTCGCTTGTACTTGAAAAAGCCACCTGAAATAGAATTGTTTGTTCCATTTTACAGATCAAGAAACACACATATCTGCATTTGTGACTCAAGAAACTCAAGCAACATTACTCCATCTTACTACTTTTTTCAGAAAAGACGTCAAAATACATAATAAATGTTTTACCATAAAAATATTTTTTTTTCATTTTAAATGTGTTTTTTGAATTAACTATTTCTAAAAGGTCAGAAAAAGAGTAAAAAAAAACAATAGACAAATGGTGAAAAAATGTAATATATCAAAAGCAGAGTTGGAGCTCCACGCTGGGCATAGAGATTACTTTAAAAATCAACTAATTTGGCAAATAAACAAATATATATAAGTCTGAAAAGCCTTGTATTTTTATTATAGTGCCTAAACATCTCAGTTTGCTCAGGCCAGCAAACCAGGATAATTTGGTTGCTCTAATTTTCATACTAATACAAATACATTTATACAAAATATGTGTTCGGACTAAATTTTTCATAACTTGACAACAAAATATGTAAGACAGAGTATATTCTGGACATGTAACTTAATGTTTTTTGAGTCACATAGATTTGCATTCCAATCTCAGCATCATGCCTTATTACAGGCAAGTTACCTGACCTTTTGAACATTAAAAAATATAAGTATTTCCCCACAGAGGTATCAATCTTTCAGAACACACACCTTTCTAGAACACACATTTTTAATGCAGGAACACATACCCAAGTTCATTTCCATTTCTTAAATGTAAGCTAGCATTAAAATCCTTACCTGTGTTACTTCCTCTACACCAGTCATCTGGTACTTCCTCATCCTTTCAAATACTGAATGATCTGCACAGCCCCCCTGTGGACCATATTTATGGGGATAGTCTAAAATACAAAGAAGTAATGACATTACTATCACAGGTTTAGAGATTACTATCTTATAAATGAAAAGCTAACTCTGACAATTAATGAAAGCCACGGATACTTATTGAGCATCCTCATTTTAAAAGCTGGCAAGTTCGTAAGTTCTCCTCAATAAAATATCACTGGTCTCTAGACTTTTGTCTAGATGATTTGTGAATTCTAAGAAAGACAATAAGCATTCTTCATTCTAAGTTTAACTTTCCCAACCTTTCCTGCTTCAGATATATAAAGTGTGTTAATACTGCAATTTACTTCATTTCATAATTTATAACTTTCCCTCCAAACACATTAATTTTCCTATGCTGCAAATGTACACCTCAAGCTGAACTACAGTTAGACTAATATAATATTCTATATGGCTTGAATCCCTTCAATGAATACCAACTGGCCTCAAGGAAAAGTGACCTAGAAACATGCTTCATGGCTCAGTAAAAGCAGAGTGAGTTTAAATTTCTTCGAAGTGTACTTCAAGTGAGTGCTTTATAAGCCAGTAACTATTTTATCATTTGTTTTCCCTTAATAATTATAAAGTGATTAATTCATCCTTAACTGAATTCATTCTATTTCTAGATACCTGTTCCATTTTAGCTTAGTCATTTAAAACCTTATTCCACTCTCTCAAATTTCACATACTTCTCCCTTGCTAGGGTTCTCCTTATTCATGAACCTATTTTATAATTTAATCAAGTTACCATAATTAAGAAAACTGTCAAGATAAAATACCAAGACACGAGTGAAAGGAGAAGCACTGAAAAATCCTTAAGTAGCTTAAGATATAGTACAAAAAATTATAAATACTGTATGCAGTTTCTAAAGAAAATCTAGAACCTAAAGTGGATACTAGTGACCTATTTCTTTGAATGCTAATTAAATAATACAACACAAATTTAATCTAGCAGTTAAGAGGCAGGAGTTATACATTTACTGATATTAACAGTTATACATTTACTGATTTTATACATTTACTGATATTAACAGTTCTAACTTAAACTTTAGTTTTTTATCAAAGGAGTTATACATTTACTGATATTAACAGTTACACATTTACTGATTTTATACATTTACTGATATTAACAGTTTTAACTTAAACTTTAGTTTTTTATCAAAGGTCAAGACTCCAAAAACTGTAAAATTCCAATCAATGAACGTGAAATAATAGATTTAAAATGTTAAAACTTTGTAACTCCACATGTATGAAGTGATTTAGGTAAGGATCATTAATGGGTACTAAAACCATTAGGTGAAAGATAAGAGGTAACAGGATTTTCATAGTCTCTGGAAGTATCACCCCACAGATTATTTAATAATTATAAAGGAAAATGGTACCTGCACACTAAAGATATAGTTCTTTATAATTCTCACTTCATTTACCAAATGACCAAGCTAAGCACAACCAGTAGTAGAAAGATATGTACCTCTTGATGTAATGTGATAAGGAATGCCCAGCTTTCCCTATACAATATTCTTGACCAAATATGTTCACGAATAAACAATCAAGACACAATAAAATGCAGAATATCCTATAAGTCACTGATCTAGACAAGTAAAAAATGGCAATGTCATTTAAAGGAAAAAAAAAAACAGAAAAAGTTGGTAACTAAGGGTAGGGGAGCCTGGTAATTAAGGCACTAAAAGAGACGTAATAAACAAATGCAAAAAAGGTATTCTTAGGACTACTGGAGAAATTTTATTATAGACTGGATAGTAAAAGGTATTACTGAATTAATTTCTTTAGGGGTGAACACTACCATAGCTATTTATGAAAATGTACATATTCTTAAGGAGTGTGAGTTTTAGGGGATGTGTTTAGCAATGAAGTTTCATGATGTCTACAACCTATTTTCAAATAGTTCCCCAAAAAGTGTATGAGGGGTGCAAAAAAAAATTTTTTTAATGACAGATCTAGGAGGATATATGTTTCTGCATAGTTCTTTCAACTTTTTTTAAGTTTAACATTTTTCAAAATAAAATTAGGACTAAAAGACTGCAACGTTGGTAGAACAAATTATTTCAAAGTGGCACTGAAGTACCAAATGAGACAAAACCTAATATGTGTATTATTATAGCATTTCAAAGGTTGACTTTGGGAAAGTAAAAACGTAACACCATTCAAAATGTATCCAAAAAGAATCTGCCACAAAGGCTGAAAAGTTTTCCAATGTAATATGCCCAGATTTTCAATTCTCATCTTTTAGAAGATTTGGGGTTATAATCACCACAGTATCTTCCTCTGATTATACAATTTTAACCTGAAAACATCCCAATGAGCCTTGCCCAGATTCTTAATGGACTCTAACTTGCCTGAACCACCAGGTGAAGAAGCTCCTCCATGCCAAGAACACTCATTTTAATAAACAAAGAAAAAAATATAGAGTCCTATTCATAGGCATGTTTATACACATACTTAAGTACCTTTTTCAGTTAACAGAATTTAGTATCTCTTGGAATTTTGCTACTTATTTTAATTGTTATTATAAAGCCATGTTCATAGTTTGGTATCATTTATACATCCATAACTTTGTTCTATTTTATTTTACCCCCATACTAGGATAGTCCAGACTCCAGTAACTAGGAACATGGACTGAGTCTTTGGCTTGTTTTCCCTTAACTCAAGGCTAAGAAAATGGCTTATCTATTTAAGATAACAATGTTTATGAGGAGGAATCCTTCTGCTGACCCTGGCAACAACTAGGCAGACAAGTAAAAAATGTACTCAGAGTTACTGATACACAAAATATTTTGCCATATAACAACCGATGAAACTGATTTATGTATTTTCCAAAAGATTAGTTTCTGTTCCAATGTGATACGCAACTAACTTACAATTCAATTAGTATGTTATAATCTTATTTTTCCACTAACAGGTGAGTTTGTGGTACCTTAATTTAGATTAAGTCTGTATTTAAGATAATAAGAATCTATTTTACCACTTACCTTAGGCTAATTTAAGTTCAATGAAAAATGCATATTTACCATTTGATGAAATTCTTATAGTTGAATTAGACATCTCCCAGTATACACACACAAAAAAGCTACTTTGACACCTGAAACTAATATAATGCTGTATGTTAACTATATGGGAATTAAAATTAAAACTTTAAAAAAAATTTATTTTATTTTTCTGATTTTATCGTGACATTTCTTAAAACCATCTTAATAACCCCAAGCCCAAATTGCTATCTCTCACAAAGAGACATTAGCATAGACACACAAGCATGGACACCCGATGACACCACTCCCAAATAAAAAACTATTTTACTTCTTAGCCTTTCAAAAGACAAGCCCTGTAATTAAATTATTACAATCAATTTTCAGATAACTTTCCATAAAAGTCTACCATACCTAGTCTCGCCATCCCACGCGCCTCACCACTACCAAAAAGAAAAGAAGAAAGGAAAGGAAGAAAAGACAGAACGAAAGAAAGAAATACGGGGGCAGAGGGAATAATTTGTTTACCAAAATACATAAATGTCTCCAAAGACCCTCCAAATCAGTATATCATTTAGCCAATTTAAAAAAAGGTCTTTAACTATTCAAAAATCTTATTTGAAAAAAAAAAATTTTTACTCTTGGCATAGTTTGGTAGCCATTGACCAACAGGTCCTCATTATTCTGCATACAAAGCTACACTGAATTTCCCAGCTCCCTTCCAAGTTAGGTGTGACATAAAACCAAGTTCAAGTTGAAGGAGCATGAGCAGCAATGAAGCGCACAAGCCAGGATACTCCACGCTCTCTGCCCTTCTGAAAGGCTGACAGGAGACAAACTGGAAACAGCATGAAATAAAGTACCCTGGATTCCTGAATTATTTATTGAAGAGAAGCTGCCTGATGAGGAATACTCACCTTAAACTGTGACTTAGTGAAACAAGCTTTTAGTGCATTTTGTCACCGAATTTGGGGGCTATTTGGTACTGCAGCTAGCACTGCCTTAACAGATAGTGAAAATGTTCATCAAAGAGAGAAAAACTAATTTTATACCTGCTCTCCCAATGGCATTTGGCAAATTTTTCCAATCATAGTACCAAAATAATCTTAGGCTAGCATATCAGATATTCTTTAGCAATGTTAGTATTTATTGTCATTTTCTGAATGTTTTCACTTATAACTAGTTTTTACTCATCCCCAGATAGAACTTTTGCCAAAAAGATCAGACATACAGTTAAGTTGAAGAGTCATACACACAGTAATAATTCCACTTTTAGCTAAAGATAGAAACTTGTAAACTCTGTAACACCCAGATAAAATATTTCGCACGCTTAGAGAAATGTGCTATTTTCACTGTTCAAACAATTTAAGAAGATTTACTCAATGCAAGATTTTCAGTTTTAAAAAAGTAAAAAGAGCTGTGAAGCTTGTTAGCAATGTGGTTTAAGTCCACCACATAATATGTCAAAATAACATTTTTGCTTCAATACATAATATAGTTTAATTATAATACTTCAATACATAAATCAGTTAATATCCTTGATATTTTTCAAATTTGAGAAATAACAAATATCATAATCTGACCATGAGAGGAATTAGGATATACCTCCACTCAAAACAAAGAAGGGCACCTGGGTGGCTCAGTTGGTTGGGCAACTGACTTCAGTTCAGGTTATGATCTTGGGGTCCTAGGTTCAAGCCCTGCATCCGGTTCCCTGCTCAGCATAGATTTCTGCCACTCCCTCTCCCTCTACCCCTCCCCCGCTCATGCTCATTTTCTCTCTTAAATAAATAAATAAAATCTTTCCAAAAGAAATACTAAGAAATATATTTTGAATCTGTTTCTACACAGGCACAAAACAGCTACTACAAAGTATTTCTGGAAGACCGAATTTTATACTTCCAAACACTTGAACCAGTGAAAGTGCACAGCATTTAAATGAGTATCTTACTGAATTCAGGAACAAAACAAAAATATCCCTGTCTTAAACAACTGTAACATCATTCTCTTTAGTATGATGATAAGGGAAGCCAAAGAAGAATATTCGTGTCTGATTTATACATATTCAGCATTCCCTATTATGTAGTATCCCAAAAAGCTGCGTTTGGCTGGAACCAAGAGAACACGGACATTTCAGAATATCACCTCCCCTGGTCCATCATCTAGCAGAGGTCAAGAGACTCCTGCCGCATTACTCAACTCCAGCAAGAATCAAGGGGGAACCCAAGAACTCTTCCTATTCCTGAGAAATCATTTCCCTGCCTCTCATGTCACTAAAGACTCAAAACCATCTACCAACACTATCTGCCTTAGGACCATCAGGACTATTCTCATTGTGACTTAGCTTTTATAGTCATGAGACTGTACCAGCAACTACCCTAACTCATTAGGGGCATTTGCTGTCCCTAGGTCACTACTTCCCTTTATTTCCTTATTTTTAACTCCTATCTCTCTGACATCACCCCAACATAATTCTTAGTGATTCCAATAATATCGATGATTTCTCCAATGATCTTCTCCTACATCAAGATCTCGCTTACATTCTTTTGAACCTGTCATTACTAATAACTGAAACCCATTAATAATCTCAACTTGCACATCCTACTTTCTTTCTACCAATTATCTTTTCTGAAAATTCCCTCCAACAATCCTGCAACACCACTTAAGATCTTTCAATCTACCAATGTTACTGCCTTGTTCACTATCACTGGATATTCTCTTTCTTCTGTTTATTCAGCTTAAATCCCATACTCAATTATTATTATAATTACTTCACTGTATTGCCTTAAAACTTCATTGCCCCCCCACCCCACCTCTCATCCAAATCCTGTTTAAAATGAACTTTCTACCTGCACCCCTGCAATTGAATGGGCCTGGGGAAAACCAGTAACTATGACTATTCTCACTCAAAAATAATCATCTGTAACCTCTAACAGTTCACTTATGCTTCCTGGCAATGACACTATATTTCCAGAGTCCATTCTCTATCCTATTTACCCAGTTAACGATAGGCACCCCTTGCTTTGCCCCATTAGTGGTAGCAGTAAAACTGACCACGTTAGCTGAAACTATGCAAAGTGATCTTCATATCAATGGGTAAAGTTACAATTGTTCCCAACCTTAAAAAATTTTAAATATGAAAATACTAATACCCTCTTATTAAATATACTAAAACTCTAATTATTACTTATAAATGTATAGGGGAATGAAAAATTTAAAAAAAAATATTATTTAGTACACCATACTTTAAAATATTAGAAAAATTAGAATATCTAAAAAGAAAAATGTAGTGTTTATCTCTTTATGAATTGTACTTTATATACCATAAACTAGAGACAGACATACTTTTGGAAAGTTTGATATTTAAGATAAAAAAAGACATTTCCAAAGCAACAAAATAGTATTTATATATGCTTCAAATTCTGTTAGCACAGAACTGTCCCAACAGAAAAAAAAGGAATCAAGTGTAAAATTTTTCCTATATACTTTCAAAACTTATAAAAGACCTATTTACCCTGGTCACCACATTAACTATGAAAATGGACAATGACATTTTCCCTCTAAAATTACTGACAATATAATCCCCATTTCTAGAAAAAGTCTTTGTTCAACTAATGAATAAGCTCTCATTGTGATGCTAAATCATAGGATGCACTGTAGTTCCCCTGAAAAGGCCAAACAGCATATTCTTTCACAAAGAATGAATCATTGGTGTAGAATATTCAGCCTATTTAAAACAAAGATTGGCTTTAAATCTATTGCCCATCTTCCAGTTCTTTTGCATGCCAACCTCTTGCTTTTGTTTTGCTGTAGAAGGGGCAATATAAATAATACATATATTGTGATACCACCTCAAGCAGGAAATAGTTCTAATTAACTCTCAATCATCCACTCCAGGAAGAAGGAAATATTTACCATTTAGATACTCTGTCCAACAGAACTGGTGCATAAAAAACACCCACTTCTCACTACATACTAACTAGTGTAGACCTTACATCCCCTTGCATCCTCACTACTTCCAGTGAGGCTTTCCTCACCTCTGTGTGACTGGCAGGTTAAAAATCTGATTGCAAAGTCCAAGGCCTCAGTTATGAGATCTCAAATTTGGTGTAATGTCTCCAATAACATGCTATAAATCACCAAATCCAATGAAATAATCTAACTTTTATTATCTTAATTGCATTTAAGATAGACTGACTTCACAATGAACAGAAAGTTGTTAATATCTGGAGGGCAGGTAGGTAGGGTTCTTGCCCACGAAAATGCTGTTTATCCCCAAAGTTGTCAAAAATTAATAAAGATTCACTGAAGAAGAGTAAAAGGAAGAAGAGGGCTTTTTTTTTTTTTTTTTTTTTTTTTTTAAGGAGAGAGGATGAGTGTAAAGAAATAAAAGAATGGCTAGGGCAAACCCAAATGTCCTTCTCTCTTGGAACTCCAGGAGACAGGAGTCCCTTTCTCCTGAACAGCCTGTCTCCATTCCCTACATCCAGTCTCTCCAGGGAGTGGGGAGAGCACGGGAAGAGAAGCATAGTATGATTGTCCCTGGGACAGAGAGGAAACTGAAGGTGGTCTCCCTTTTCGCCTGCACTCACAACACTGATCACCCAGGAAAGAGAGATGGGATGGGCCAGGCATGTCCTTTCCCACCTCTGGTTTTTAAGAAGAAAGGGTTAGTGTTGGGGGCCAAGTAGATCATGGGCATAAGGTCAAGCAGAGCAACGTTGCTCTATTATTCTGATCAATTATAAACAGAATCACTAGACTCTAATGTATTAGGATAAGAACCTTTGTGTCCATAGCATCTGAAAGTGTCTTATACAAATTAGGCACTCAGATGATATTAGTAAATTAATCACATGTCAACTGCACTCAAATTTCAAAAATAATTAATCAATCATTACACCTGTAAAACTTACAACTAAAACTTGCAATGAAAGCTTGTAACACACTGGTTTAATATGACCATATTTCCATTTATTCAATCTGGCATTATACCCCTAAACACAGAAAATGGGTGAGTCCGGGGCAAAGAAAATGCCAGTTTCCCTTCCTTTCTGAAGTTCCTGAGCTGCAGCAGCTAAAAACAAATACTACTACAACCAGAGTTACAACTACCTTTCTTCTGTCTTCAGAGATTCTTACTTCTAACAGCCAAAAGTCTACCCTATGTTCAAGGTTCAAGTCAAATGCCATCTCCCCTAAGAAGTCTTCCTAACTATCCCTAAGGCTCCTTCAGTTTTTAATACCCTCTGTGCTTTGATGGCATTTTGGTTAAGCATTTATCACACTCTGACTAGACTACTGACTGAAAATCCCCCTGATGGATTTCTTTTTTAAGTCTTAATCCTTCCAGTACATGGACAAATAAATAAACACTTGTTGAATTTAATTTCTCAGTCAGCAGCTGGTTTCCATTCCTCTTCAAAGGTCATCTATTAACCAAAGATCTGTAAACTGCTGACTCCAATAACCTCCTTTTAGCCTTCACTCCACCTGCGGTAAGTAGGAGCTGTCTGCAACCAAAAACTGTTTCTACATGAAAGTGTATTCTAAATCTCTAACTACTTTACAGATCCACTATAACACAGACTTTGTTCAAAATTAAGGCATGTATGCATATAAATTTCCTAGTTGTATGTCAATGTTATTCTTAACTGCATTAATTTATTTATACAACAAGCAATGAGAGGGAAAAAACTATTAGTTACCAAACATAAGCAACACAAGAATACACAAAGAGTACAGACCCTCAAAGAGCTCACAGTCTAGCTGGGGTGTTAGACATATAAACAAGTATCCATTTAAATATTAACTCCCTAAGTGTGAAGTGTTGCTGCAATCATCCACAGTTAATAAGATGTTAAATATTGGTTGAATTTAATGTACCCATCCAGTCAACAGCTGTTTTCCTTCCACGCCTCTTCCCAGAGATCAATCACATGGACCACTGACCCGTAAACTGCTGAATTCAAAACACAGCGAGGACTCACCAACACATTGACAGCAGTAAAGAGAGGTATAGCCATAAGTGAGGAGCCAGAAAGGCTTCTAGATTATTTCTGAACTGCATTTTGAAGGATGAGTACTGGTTTGAGCAAGACAGAATCTATACACAACTCGCATAAGATGAATGTTCCTTCTGCTCTCTTGTTTCCACAAGACTCATCTTAAATTTCCAAAATGTCCCCTCTCTAGACCTCAGGTATTAGACCAAGACAGTAAAAGCCCTTAGTATTTGTTACATCCTCTTGTCTTTTTTCAAAATTTATCACATGTAAAATGTTTAATCAATCAATAGTTGATGAGTTTATCAAAAGCTTTAGAGTTGTTTTATTTTTTTTATTTTTGATAACCCAAAACATGTCTATTAACAGGCAAATGCATAAAGATGTTATCCACACAATTAATTACTATATCAATAAAAAGGAATGCACTATTAATATACACAAACAATATGGATGAATTTCAAAAATACTGTGCTAAAGAAGCCAGATTTTTTAGACTACATAAGACATAAGTGAATTTACATAAAATTCTACAAAGTGCAAACTAGCCTGCAGTTTTGTACCTGAGTAAAGAATTGTTGAGAAGAAGAGGATTACACAGAGTAGGAGGAAACCTTTTGGGGGCAATGGATACATACACTATATTTATTATGGTAACAGTTTCACAGATGTATACAAATGTCAAAAAAATACTAAATAGTATACTTTACATAAGCAGTTTTGATGATAATGTATACCACAGCAATGTTTAATAGTAAAAAAGGGGAAGCAATCTAAATGTCCATTTAGTTGATGGGTTGGTAAGTAATATATTCACCAATGAAACAACAGAATATTATGCAACTATTCAAAAAAAATGTAATGATGGTGGGCACACTTCTTCTACTTCATTAACAGGCAAAAATGTTTTATATACAGTCATTTGATGATCAGCAAAATCAAAAATATTTCCAGCTCTAGAGGAAAAGTAGTTAGATATCATCCAATTTTAGAAGAGATAAGGGATATTAAAAATTTGGTCTAACACCTTCATTTTATACACAGAAAATGAGACCTACCTACCTGCATAAAAAAAGTAGACCTTCCCATAAGATCACGAAGCTATTCTAGTGCATCATCCTGATTTCCCTTCTAACTCCTTTCTCAGACATATGGCATACCTCAAATTCTCTGACACATTACCCCTTGTGCTTTCTCCCTACCATGTCTGCAACTAACTTGTTGTTACGATCTTGAGCAAATAAATTAAACCCTGAAACCCTTTTAGCCAGTTGATCTACAAGGTCACCTTTAATTCCATGATTATAAGACTCCCTAAGGTGCTAAAACCAGTTATATCCATATCAATGAATTCCTAGTATAATGTCTGAATATAAATATATAAGATAGCAACACTGCTTATATAGATTACCTATCTGATCTCCAAATTAACTATGAACAAAGGACTAAGTGGTATTCTTACCTTGCCATAACTGTTCATACTTCTATGTCCTAGGAAAAAGTGCTTTTTACTACTTAAGTACAGAATTGAACAAGTGTGAATTTAAAGCTGATAAATACATGTGGTTATCACCATGTATCACCAATATGATTATCAAAGCGCCTAGAGAAGTTATTGAACATTTTCACTGCAAATTGTCTCTGTGTTCTGGTACTGCCTCAGAAGCCATATTCCCTAGGATTCTCCAGAACAGCAATATCATTTTCCATGGTGGCTTCATACATTTATGCCTATAGTTGCAAAAACGGTATTAAAAGAAGGGTAGCCAAACTCTCATCAGAATGCCTACCCTAAGTTGGTATACTTCACCTGTCATTTGCTTCTGCTGAGAATAAACATACAGGGATACTAAATTTACTCAAGCATATACACAGTGATCTAAACAATCACACAGTAATTCAGCTGTGAAAATAAATTATTGGCACTTAAGCAAATTATATGAAAACACTAATATGCATTAAAGGAATGTCCTTTCCCTCTTAATTAGATATAAAGTAGAACATCCAGGGCGCCTGGGTGGCTTGGTGGGTTAAGCCTCTGCCTTCGGCTCAGGTCATGATCCCAGGGTCCTGGGATCCAGCCCCACATCAGGCTCTCTGCTTGGCGGGGAGCCTGCTTCCCCCTCTCTCTCTGCCTGCCTCTGCCTAATTGTGATCTGTCAAATAAATAAATAAAATCTTAAAAAAAAAATACATAAGATAATAAAAAAATTAAAAAAAAATAAGTAAGTGAGGAGAGAATTTGGCTCAAAACAACAATAGATGCAAACGTGTCATTTTAGAAAGGCTTACAGATTTCACAAAAGCCTCAGAAGTCCTTGGAGTAATGTTGAGTTTACAGCATTCTTCCATGAGTGAGGCAGACGAGCACATGGTGAAGAACACAAGATCGATTATCAAGTAACATAGGTTTTCTAAGCCTTAATTTCCCTCATCTATAAAGCCAGGGAGAAAGGGATATGATATGTGTGCCTACTATACTTTATGGTGTTATTATAAAGATTAAATGAAGTAACATAGGCAAATAATTTTATATAGTGCCAGGACACACAGTTAATGACTGTTCTTACTACTACAACTACCAGTACCATAACCTTACGTATTCTGCACGGAGAAGTTAAAGAGCCAGTTAAAAGTAAGTTATCCACCCATCCTCTAGAAGAGGAAGCAGTAAACAAACTATAGCCGGCTCAACAACTCAGTTGTTGGGTCTGCTATTCAAATGAAGGAAGATTTTTACATTTTTAAATAGCTGAAAAAAAAATTACAAACAAAGTAGCTCTAAACATTACTATTTTTAAGCTCTAATACCACTACTGGTATTTAATAATAACAACATGAAAAGGTCTCCTTAGCAAGAACATTGTTTTTTTTAATGAATATATTTTTTTTTATTTTTTTTAAGATTTTATTTATTTATTTGACACAGAGAGAGAGATCACAAGTAGGCAGAAAGGCAGGCAGAGAAAGAGAGGGAAGCAGCCTCCCCATTGGGCAGAAAGCCCAATGCCAGGCTCGATCCCAGGACCCTGAGATCATGACCTGAGCCAAAAGCTTAACTCACTGAGCCACCAGGTGCTCCTTAATGAACTTATATTTCAATAGGACAAATAAAAAACAAGAAATAGAAATCGATGGTAAAGTTAAATGCCAAAAGGAATAGAAAACTCAGTCACATCCAATGTCACTGATCCTCCAAGCTAACTCGTCATTTTGGGGGGAAAAGAAAAGTTGACATAAAGGAAGGTATTTGGAAGTTACTATAAGATGGAAAGTGGAAAAATGCAATTATGGGACAGGAAGCAATAAAAGTGCAAAAAAGAGCAGAATATGCTCGACCTACTTACAAGTAGACAGGAGAAGGAAGGAAATGAGAGAGAATATGTAATAATAACAGAAATCATAACTTATGGGAAGTGTAAATCAGCAAAGGATAAAGTTTGATCATAATACAAATAAAAACAGGAGTTCAAAATCTGTCCATTACTCTCCTCCTCTCCCTTTACCATAAGGCCTTGTTTGATTTTGAGAAAACATCATAAAGAAAATGTTTCAAGATTTCATTAAATGTCTATAAAGAATCTGCTCCAGATATTAAATAAAATTTGGAATGTTAAAGGAGCAAAAGAAACAGAAATCACATTTGGAGAACTTATATACCCTGACAGGAAAGGTAAACTTGCAAGAAGATTAAATTACTAAAAAAAATTACAAAGTAACATACAAATCAAGTAGATAGTAATTCTGTTGGCAGAAAGAAAGGAAGGCAAAGGAATTCATATTCCAGCTTGTGAGGAAGGACTGTAGCATGGAGCTTGAGAAAAGTCTGAAACACCGGGAGGGTAAACTGGAAAAGGAATCAAACAGGGATGAATAAATATAGGCAAATAGCATTAAAAATATGTATATATAGATACAAGTAAGTAGCATTAATGAATTTGTGAGTTAGCAAGTAGCTAAAATCATAAATGCACCCTATCTAGAATAATTATGCTATTTTCTATAGCAATCCAACATCAGAGATAGCAAGCAGTTGGACAGACTGAAAAAGTATGGAAACTGTCAGAGCTGATAGAGCAAAAAGCCAAGATGGTAAGGCTTTCCAGCACATTATTAGGAGTGAGAATGAAATTACTGACAATAAATTCCTGGCTGTAGAATGGAAAATGAAGCCAGAAGGAAGTTGCCGAGTTAGGAAAATAGGCAAAAAATGAGACTAGTCTAATTATAGTCAAAAATAAAATATGAGTATTCAAGAGGCATTATAAATTAGAGGAATGTATTTCTGTGGTATTTCATTAAAGCATTCTGTGATTGGATGACTGTGAATATACGAACAATGGTAAAATTAAACAGTGAAGTACAAGTACATTTTCTACTCTTAAAATACAGAAAAAGAATTCTCCCAACAAATTACCATCATGTAAAAACCAGGGTAGAAGACAAAATCCATCATGATAAACCTAGAATCTCACCAAGCTGAAATAAAATTGTTTCAAGCTTCCAAAAAGAAATACTCAAAGGATTTAGAGATACAAAAATATCTAATTTAGTCCTTAAATACTACACAGTACTACACAAATACCCACCCTGAAATTTAGAGGAAATTTCACAGGAAAGCCACACACACAAAGGCATTATAGCATTAAATGACTGGCTGATTATCAGAATATAGAATTTCCAATTCAATCAGAGCTGGTTGACTCATAGTTCAAATAGAACTGGTTGTACTATATCAACAAAGTAGGCATGGACTGACAAAGAAATCAACTCTTCATACAGGTCTACTATTTGTTAAATTGAGACTCTGGCTCTGAAACTCTTTTCTAGCCTGATTAATAGTTTAGGAGAGAAAATAGTTCAGGACTCATGTCTCCACATACTTTTAACTATTTATATGTCTTTTTGCAGAAGGCTACTTAATAAAATTTAAGTACTTACTAATATCATCTTCATGATAAATGACAGAATGAAAGGGAAGAGTTCGGTCTTTAATATATCGCTCTGCTGGCTCAACATAAAATGTGCCACCACGAGTCTGGATGAATCCTTCAAATCTTCCATCAATAACAGACCCATGGCTAAAGCTTCCTTCTTCACCTGTTAATGAAAGGAACAAACACTTGAAAAATTAATTCTCATGTAAATGTTAAATTCGTTCTCCTTTAAAAAGCCATTCTTACATATCTTAACCCACTAAGCCACCCAGGCGCCCCTTTTCTTACATATTTTAAAAACTTGAATACAAATTTATTGGGGAAATTAATTTTCACAAAGAATATATCAAGCGGAATTTGAGATGTGAACAGCAACTAGTACTTAGTTAAAGTCTAAACAACTACTAGATAACAACAGTGAGAAGAGAACGTCTTTTTCATTGACAATCACATTCCCAGCATCTAAGTACAGTACCTGGCAAGAATTCAATAGTCATTCAATAAATAATTGTTAAATTAACTTAAACTCGGAAAGAGGCAAGCAGATCCACTGATAAAATACGCACTTCCAAAACACAGATATTAAAGTTTCTTTAGAGAAGCACCTGAGTGGCTCAGTCAGTTAAGCTTCTGACTCTTGATCTCAACTCAGGTCTTGATCTCACAGGGTCATTAGTTCAAGAAAAAAAAGAAAGAAAGAAAGAAAGGGAGGAAGAAAGGAAAAGAAAAGGAAGAAAATAAAGTATCTTTTGAGTTTTTGCTCTAATCACCATAAGTAAAAAAGTTCTTTTCCCACCTGACATAATCTGCATGAAACTTTTGGCCTCCTTTATTTATAAATACATTTTTTTTTACATTTTAAAGATTTTATTTATTTATTTGACAGACAGAGATCACAAGTAGGCAGAGAGGCAGGCAGAGAGAGAGAGGAGGAAGCAGGCTCCCTGCTGAGCAGAGAGCCCGATGCAGGGCTCGATCCCAGGACCCTGGGATCATGACCGGAGCCGAAGGCAGAGGCTTTAACCCACTGAGCCACCCAGGCGCCCCTATAAATACATTTTTAAAATAAGTAAGTATCAAATATTTCAGAAGTAGTTTGAACAAAAGCATACCAACAATCCTTTGTAATTTGTAATACTGTCCCATCAATTATACTTCTCCAGTGAAAGAAAATACAGGATAAAAAGGATATTTTGAGATATTCACAAAGAAAAACTGAGCACCAGCCATCAAATGATATGAAGAAATGGAAAGTAGGAGGATGGTGCATTAAAAGTTAAATTTACCTGTTAAAATTTTCTCATTAAAATAAGTATCAGACTTTCCACAATTTCTAAATTGTAGATTAACATTAATTAGCTGACTGTGAATTAACTTGGGACTGAAGTTAAGAACCCAAGACACTGGTATTTTAAACAACATGATTTCTATCTGCAAACTCATTTAGTCTTATACTCTTCTTGACCATCACCTAGCAAAGAAAGGTAGACACTACAAGGTTTCTGCCGAGAAAGATAAATGATCAAAAGAATAATGGTTCAATATCGAAAGTTTAGACTGATGGAAAAACACTTTACAGAAAACTTTTAATTTATCAACAAAGTTTCATCTACAAATAAGAAATTCTCAGTACAGAAATGCCTCATTTATCTGGCATAATAAAAAATAAGAAAATTTTTTAATAACTTAATTTTCCATAATGTTATGATTTTGAGTGAAGATCTAATATATAGAAATGAAATTTAACTTTCAGTTAACTTTGTCTTAATAACTGAGAATCATCTTGAGTATTTATTAATATACAATTATAACAATATTTTGAACCTCTCTAATATCTCCAGAAGATTTGACTGTTCTTTCCATACTACAAAACTGTCAAATGTAACTTTTTCTTGGGTTAAGTGTACTCCCCATCGCCCTATTACCTTTTTTTTTTTTTTAAGATTTTATTTATTTATTTGACAGACAGAGATCACAAGTAGGCAGAGAGGCAGGCAGAGAGAGAGGAGGAAGCAGGTTCCCTGCTGAGCAGAGAGCCCGATGTGGGGCTCGATCCCAGCACCCTGGGATCATGCATGACCTGAGCTGAAGGCAGAGGCTTTAACCCACTGAGGCACCCAGGTGCCCCGCCCTATTACCTTCTTAATCAGTTATAGTAAGGGAAATTTGTTTAGAATTGTGAACACAGTAGTTTGGAGCACATTCTAAAGTCTTTTCGGAAATCTTCATGAAGTCATTATACACATCTGATCAAATATGAAAAAGTCAGTTCAGAAACTGGAGTGGCAGGTAGCTCTAAAGATTATGTGTACCTCTGTGGCCCCCTGTTCTTCATGGCCCTAGGACTAAGGCTGGGGTCCATCTTGTTCTGAGACTGAACACCAGCAGTACCTTTCAGGCTCACTTCAAGAAACAGATAACTCCACGCCACGGTAGGCTGTACAACAATGAAGTTTTAGAATTCTTTGCGCAGTGATGGAAATGACCAAAAAAAAATAATACAAAGGCAAAATCTGATCTCTCCCAATTCTTTTAAGTATCTAAATATTTTTTTCTCATGACAAAATTCCCAAAGTGTTTTGTTATAAACCACATTTTCATTTTTTAACAAATGAAATTTGGTGGTATTTAAAATTGAGACATACCATGTTGTTATTTCACTTTTCATTGCTTTAGCTGCTTAATATTTAAGCTTTGCTTCATGCTATACTTGTCTATACTTTGAATCTTCACAAGTCTATTTCATTTTGTAGATCTGAATGACTAAAGTTGTTTCTCATCTGAAGTATGCTGAGACTTAAATGTTAAAGAATGTTGTGTAACATTTATCCAATAAAGTCTTGATTTAAAAAAAAAAAAAAAAAAAGAATTGTGAACACAGCAAATAGATTCTGAGGCAGGAAGGCCCAAAAAGGATTTTTCTATGAATGACTTTTTCCCTTTTTTTTTTTTTTTTGGCTATTAAGATGATCTTTACACTTTCCCCTTTAGGTTTCTTCTCTTTTCTTATAAAACACAGCTAATGCTTTGCTTGAAAGATCAGAAAATTAAAAAGTCATTAAAAACTTTTTAAAAAATCTAACAATCATATGGGTGCCTGGGTGGCTCAGTTGGTTAAGCAACTGCCTTCAGCTCAGGTCACGATCCTGGAGTCCTGGGATTGAGTCCCACATCAGGCTCCCAGCTCCATGGGGAGTCTGCTTCTCCCTCTGACCTCCCCTCTTATGCTCTCTCACTCTGTTTCTCTCTCTCTCAAATAAATAAATAAATAAAATCTTTTTTTAAAAAAATCTACAGTCATAGGTATTGAGAGAATCACAACTACATATCTTTCAGAAGCCAGGCACTGTGTAATTCAATATTAAATATACATATAGAGATAGGTCCAACGGTTACTTTATTCTTCAAAGACTGTTATCCTTCATAATACATTTAAATCTCCTCAGGAATTATCCCACCTCACTGAAATATATGCCTATACCTCAAAATATGTGTTTCTTTGTACAGAAAAAACTAAAGAGATCCTTCTAAGATTCAACTTACCGTAAATATGTCCAGTGTAAATATGAGAGGTATCATAATCAAGTACTTTATTTGATGTTTCTACTTTAAATTCATCACTGAAAAGAGATGTATCCCGCTTCATTCGTAGGTTGAAATGTCTACAAAACAGGATGGAAAAGGGAAAAAATGAAATTAAAAGGATCCAAATTTTAAACATTTTTGTTAAAAATTCTGCAAAATATAAACTGTTTCACACCACTTGTCTACCTGGAAATATACAAGATTTTTCTTTAAAAAAATTTGCTCTAAAATTAAATCTAGTAGCTACAATGCAAATCGAAATTATATATAATTAAACATTAACTGTCTAAGACATATTAAAAATTAAATGCCAAAAGGCTGATTCCCACACTGTAAAACAAGCTAATTCCAAGAGCAACTAAGTTGCTTAAACATAAAAACAAGCTTCTTGACCCAATTACTATTATTTACCACTACCTGTCTTTCCTCTCTAGTAATTCTGCAGCTTGGTCAATTTCCCCTACTTTTCACAACTTAAACAATACATTAAAAATTGGGGGAGGGGGTCGGGAGAGGGTGGTGTGGTTATGGACATTGGGGGGCGGTATGTGCTGTGGTGAGTGCTGTGAGATGTGTGGACCTGGCAATTCACAGACCTGTACCCCTGGGGATAAAAATACAGTATATGTTTATTAAAAATTTTCTAAAAATTAACAAAATTTTTTAAAAAAAGAAGAAGAAGATAAGACGACTAGGGTCAGGAAGACTTCACCTCTTGGGGAAGGTTCTAACTACTTTCACCTTGTTGTACAGGAGCAGGAGAGAGGAAACATCAGTCTCTATGATGGAAGGACAGGACAAGGAGACAGGAGGAACCTGGTTGCCATCATGGCTGCGGTGCATTCTGAGTATCTGACTGGAAGGGCCATGGCTGGGTTTAATGCCTGGCTCCCACCGTCTGGGAATTCTTAATTTTTTTTACAAATGGTTCCACATTTTTGTTTTGTACTGAGCTCCTTCAATTATGTACCCAGTCTTGAGAGAGAGACACTTTGAAGAGAGTTGTGACCGTTCACTGTTTGAGCTGTTGGCGTGCTGACGGGAAGCTAGCCCTGACTGAGGTCATTTTGATCAGAAAAAAAAAATTTTTTTAATCACGCTAAACTGTGGGGCAGCCAGAGAACAAATTGAAGTGATAAATACATATTTTGTGGGTGAGCCCTTCTAAACTAATAAAATATTTGATTCATTAAAAAAAGTGGCATCTATATTAATGACTCTCCTCAGAAAAGCAACTATACATGCTCTTTCTTTTACATATACATACACACAACTCGTTTCAACTTCTATGTGTTTTCCCTAGGGCTTCTAATTCTTCTAATTATCATTAGACCTTCCTCAATTTAATTTGATGACCAATATCAAAAGACTATGATCTTGGCTGAAATCTTACTCATTTTCAATGGTCTTCTATAAAAGACAAAGACCAAAATACTGAGGTGAAATTAAATAAAGAATCTAGAGTTTGAATCAAACTATGAATCAAATCTCATGCCTAAAATCAACCAGCCCAGGATTCCAATCTCTTAAATAAAGATAATAAATTCTATCTTGTAAAAACCCTTTTAAGGATGATAGCTTATAATACATATAAAGTCATTAACACAGCACCTGGCACAGAGGAGCTGCAAAATAAATGGCAACTAATTAGCTATCATTACTAAACCCTTAAACGTATTTCAGTCTCTTCTATAACTGTTAAAGAGTCTGCACATAGCACAATTTCTCCTCAATGAATCCGAACCAAAGTGTTCAATTAGCAACCCCCAAATGTTAGTAGGATGTAGAGTAACCGGAACTGCCACACATTGCTGGTAGAAGGATAAAATGGTACAATCACACTTCGGAAAACTGACAAGTTTTTTTGAGGTTAAACATGAAAACCCTATGATCCACAATTCTACCCCAACAGAAATGAAAATATAAAACATAACTCCACAAAAACAAACTGGACACAAATGTCCATAGCAATTTCATTCAAAATATACAAAAACTGGAAATCAGTTTTTCAGTTATATCTACAAGTAGAGTTTAAGACTGTGGCTTATTCATACAATGGCAAACTACTCAGCAATAAAAAATGCCAAACTACTAAAAATATGCACTTTTGTGAAGATACAAAAGAATATACATAGTATAATTGCATAGATACGTAATTCTAGAATAGGCAAAAACCTATCTACAGTGACAGAAAGCAGATCAGTGGCTGTCTGGAGTGAAGAGAGACTAAGAGTAAAAGGGGATAAAGGAACTTTTTGCTCAGAGGAACATGTTCTATATCTTGATTTGAATGGTGGTTACACAAATATATACATTTGTCAAAACCTAACTCACTACACACATGAAATGAGTACAGTTGACCTTTCAACAACACAGATCTGAAGTGCATGGGTCCACTTACCCATGGATTTTTTTCCTATAAATATAATACAGGATTGTTTTCTTAATAATATTTTATCTCTAGCTTACTTTAAGAATACAGTATATAATACATAAGACATACGAAGTAGTATTCATCAACTATTTACATAATCAATAGTAGTTGAGTTTTGGGGGGAGTCAAAAGTTGTACAAGGCTTTTTGGCTGTGTCAAGGGGTTGGTGCCCCTAACTCCCATATTGTTCAAGGGCCAACTGTATATTTTGTGTAAATTATACTTTGTGCTCACTTCAGCAGCACATACACTAAAAATATATATATAAATTATACTTCAATAAAGTTTATCTTTAAGGGAAAAAAATTCGTTTTTCAAGTAAATAAGAGTCAACAGGGTATACTCATTAGCTTCAGAAAGTTGTGTCCCTTTTTCAACTTTTCTATTTTATATTTTCCTTAATTTCATGTCAATCTTGGTACTCCTTTATTTTGAGGTTGTATTCATTTTCTACTGGCCTAAAACTCTCGCCAAAAACTCCAAAAGCTTCCCAGGGCTGTGACAAAGACTCTAGGTTAGGAAAAGGATCCTTAGAGCCTTAACTTTTCCATCTCCTGGCACAAGTAATCAAAAGTCAAACATACCTTCTAAACAGGAACTCTCCAGACAAGGTTAAAAACAGACTACCCTGAACAAACAGGAATCCTGCCTGAATTCTTACTACACATCCTGACTTTTCATAAAATTTCTTCTGTTAACTAACAGGAAAGTCTTGATCATATATGAAGGTATAAATAAATACATTATTTTTTGAAGGATCATAATATTTTGAAAAATCATCAACTTATTATATATACTTTTAACTCACTGTACAAATACTATCTGAAAAAGAGCATCTTTGCTAAATGGACTAAAACACTAAAAGTCCAAGGGCTTAGTATATTTATCATTCAAGATTTATTATTCAGCAAAATTATTATACCCTATAACCATTATAAGCAAGAGTATATTCTATATGCAAAAAAGGGGGGTATAAGCTTCAGAAAGACAGTTAAGCTCAGTGTAAGAACAATCTATGCTACACTTCCTACCCCTCAAAAAATAGTTTTACATCACTTAAAATGTTTAAGCACATAGGAACCCTAGAGGAAGTTAACAGAGAAAATTTAGGAACACCTGAAGTAGTTCCCTTCCAACCCTGATACTGGCAGCGTAAGAAAATCATCTCACATGTACAAAACATTATTCTCCATACTGACTGAAATTAGACTACACCATATATAAAATTAGTTCTCAATTATCCATTCACAATCAAGTAGCAGTATAGATAATGAAACAAAAAATCAAACTGAGATCATACCCCCGCCAAATGCATTGCTTTTATTAACATTAATTTGCATCTAAAACATGTATCAACAGAAGAGGGAATGGTACAATAGTGAGCCTGAATGGCAGGTAAATGGTAAAAACAAACAAGACTGAATTCAAGTCTATCACAATCTATGAAATAGACAAATTACGAAAGAATAATTAGAAGCTGGACGTAATTTACTCCATTAATTAAGTCACTAAATTCCAATTCTTTAATTTTAATTCTACTACCATCTGTTTAATACATATCTTTACGCTATTTTAATATTTCTATGAATTATGAATTCTTCATAACATTCCTGTTGGATAACATATTACAAAATAATTAGCTAACCACATTCTACCTTCCCAGTTTCTCAACAAGCCCTGAATAAAAAACAATCTGAAAACACAATCTGGTTTTTTAATTGTTTACACTTTTGGTTCAAAGATCAGAAAAACCACAGTGACCACTGCCTTATAAAAATCATTGTATTCTGGAAAAAGTTTGATGGTTCGTTAAATATCAAACACAGAATTATTATATGACCCAGTAATTCTACTGCTAGGTATATAAACCCAAAGGAATTAAAATCAGGGACTCAAACAGATTCTTGTACACCAATATTAATAACAGCATTATTCACAATAGCAAAATATGGAAACAACCCAACTGTCCATTGATAGATGGATTTTTAAAAATGTACATATGAGTGGAGTACATATACAATGGATTATTCAGCCTTAAAAAGTAATGAAACTCTGTTATGTGCTACAACATGGATGAACCTTGAAAACACTTCGCTAAGTAAGTCAGACACAAAAGGCATACTATGGCATGATTCCACTCATCTGAGAGACCTATAAGAGGTAAATTCACAGAGATAGAAGGTAAAATAGAGGTTATCAGGGACTGCTGAGAGGACAGAAAAGGGGAATTATTGTTTGGTTTTTTTAAAAGATTTATTTATTCATTTATTTGACAGACCGAGATCACAAGTAGGCAGAGAGGCAGGCAGAGACAGAGGAGGAAGCAGGCTCCCCGCTGAGCAGAGAGCCCGACTCGGGGCTAGATCCCAGGACGCTGGGATCATGACCTGAGCTGAAGGCAGAGGCTTTAACCCACTGAGCCACTCAGGTGCCCCAGGGAATTATTGTTTAATGGGAAAGTATTTCTGTTTGAAGACCTCCTCCTGTGTCTTGTCCTGCATCTCTAATTGGAAGCAAGACCCAGATACAAACACAATGATATGTCCAGAGACCATATGGTGTTGGTTATGATGTTGTGGGCCCTCATATTTTCCAAACCTGTCCATTTGCCAACTACTTTGACTGTAGAGCCATGTCCACTGGAGCCCGTTCTCAATCAGCTTGTACTCGCTTGGAGAGACATATGTCTAGGTTTGATGACCTGGTTAAACATGGTCTGTGTGCCTTACAAAAAACACTTTGTGCAGAACAGGACTGAACTACAAAGAATGTTTCCACTGGAATTGTTGGTAAAGACTTGGAGTTTACTACTTAGGAGGAGGAGGATGTTATCTCCATTCCTAGAAGGTCTTGAAGAAAGACTACAAAGAAAGGCACAGCCTGTTCAACCTGCTGATGAACCTGAAGAAAAGGCTGATGAACCAATGGAACATTAAGTCACAAACCAACCAGTCTTTTTTTTTTTTTTTTTAAGATTTTATTTATTTATTTGTCAGAGAGAGAGAGAGAGAGTGAGCACAGGCAGACAGAGTGGCAGAGGGAGAAGCAGGCTCCCTGCGGAGCAAGGAGCCCGATGTGGGACTCGATCCCAAGACACTGGGATCATGACCTGAGCCGAAGGCAGCTGCTTAACCAACTGAGCCACCCAGGCGTCCCACAAACCAACCAGTCTTTATGTGTATTACCAACTATGTAAGAATGTGGAGCACGTACTGATGACAGTAATCTATACTTTGAACCAAAAGATGCAGGGTGGTTTTATGGTATGTTTTAGGAATCAGTCCAGATGTGTTTTTCCCAAGCAACTTGTCTGAAATCATGTAATGGTGTGCATTTTTCTTTGAGGACCTATATAATCATTTTCTAGAAAGTATAGTTATCTGTACTAATATGTTTGTATGAAGAACATAGTGTTTTGTGGTCTTAAAGACAACTGTGCAGTAAAATTGTTTCACCTGCTTGTAGGGGGAAAAAAAGAATTTCTGTTTGAGAAGATGAAAAAACTCTGAAAATG
Organism: Martes martes; assembly: GCF_963455335.1. Lineage (NCBI taxonomy): Eukaryota > Metazoa > Chordata > Mammalia > Carnivora > Mustelidae > Martes > Martes martes. The sequence goes on from NC_137894.1 coordinate 39,579,728, forward strand.
GATAGTGGTGGTAGCTGCACAACACTATGAAATGTACAACTGAATTGTTCATTTAAAAATGGTTAAAATAATAAGTGATATGTTATTTTGCCATAATAAAAATAAATAAGTAAATTTTTTAAATCATTGTATTCAAAAGACTTGGAGAATAAGATAAAATTGTGTGGCCAGAGATATCGTTCTTGGTGATAAAAGCTCCAAGAGAATCAACTGAGACAGTGATATTGCGAAGATAATGAGATTATAACAATCTTCCCAAATGTATATAGGTTTACAATTTTCACAGCATTTTTACCTATGTTACTACATCTTATCCTCAGAGTAACACTGCAAAGGAGTCATGATGAGTATTTTTATCAAAGGGTATGACCCAAGTCACAAGACTAGAATTAGAACTAGAACTTCAGTATTCAGCTGCTGCATCTTGCTCTTTCTACGATACCACAAATTCATCTCTAGCATGTGATTTAAAAAGTCAAGCTAGGGGCACCTGGGTGGCTCAATGGGATAAGCGTCTGCCTTCGGCTCAGGTCATGATCTCAGGGTCCTGGGATCGAGTCCCATATCGGGCTCTCTGCTCAGTGGGGAGCCTGCTTCCTACTCTCTCTCTGCCTGCCTCTCTGCCTACTTGTGATTTCTGTCTGTCAAATAAATAAATAAAATATATTTTAAAAAGTCAAGCTAATACACACTGAGTGGTGTAGTAGTCTTAATGTAGTATTATCAGTCTCTGAAAACAAGTCATCTTTTAAAATCTGAACAAATGCAAATAAGATAATGAAATAAAAATATAACCTTATTTAATTCTCACTGAAAATTCTATAATACCACCATAAGAAATTTTCTTTTTTAATGGTTAAGCCACTTTCAAGATTAAGGCTAACCTCTGTCTCCTCTTACTATGTTTCTCTCAGTTAGTTTAGTCTTATTATTATTATTATCATTATGTAGCACACTATCATCAGAGAAAAACTTTAGATTTTCTTTGGGAAGAAAGATGCTCTGTATAAAGAACATTACTTGCACCTGGAATGTTTTTCCTACCTTTAGATTTAACCACTATACTGATTCTACTGATCAACAGTATTTTGTCCCTCATACTGGTTATAGTATTTCTACTGTAATTCTTTCTTGTTTTCCTCAGTGGCATTATAGTAAAGATGTAAAGAATGCAGTGAAATTATAGGAGGGCAAAATCAGTTAACAAATAACAGTAATTTGAAAAAACAAATCAAACAGATTCCAATTCTGTAACGTCACTGTTTTGAGGATCTAGTTGTACCATATGATAATAATAGCTGGTTTTCCTTTCTAGGCTTTTGAAAAGCACTCTACATCTAAAGAAACAGCAGAGGTACCAGAACAACAAAATAAATTTTGTTTAGGATAGGACTCTACAAAAATTTCTGGAAGTTTATGTACCCTCTACATCTTTATATGAAGAAGTATCTCTTCTATACATTAGAACACTAAGAATACAGAGTAAAAAGAAGTTGCCTTTGTCCATACAGCTTCTATTTTAGCTAATGAGAGTATGGCTCTGATTCTCAGAAAACAACAATAGATAAAGGGTACATCCCTTGAACTGAAGCCATATTAGGACAAAAAGCCTCAACTAATGAAGTACCTTGGTAACACAGGGAAGAACCCTGAGAGCAAAACCCTTGCTTGAAAGTACATCAGTATAATCCAGCAGTCCCAAAGACCAGAACTGTCATCATAAACAGAGGTCTATCATATCTAAATGGAACAGGTCTATGGTAGACCTGGCTCAATGACTCCTAGAAATAAAACTGTACTACTTAATAGGACATCCCTGAGGTCTCTAGATGTTATCTCTTAACCTTCACTTTATTCTTAATAAAGATCCCTGAGTCTCCATCCAAATTATTTTTTAAGACAAGTTGCCAACATTTAATATCATTACCATGAGTCAAATATCTAGTTTACTTCCATGAATACACTTCTTGAAACAGAAAAGTCCTTTTTTCAAATGATCTTTAAAAAGTGTGTGTGTGTGTGTGTGTGTGTGTGTGTGTGTGTGTGTATGTATACCTATTTTTTTAAAGGATAAAATGACTGGGTTGGTAGAGGGGAAAGGGCACAGTCAGCCCACAGGCACCCCCAATGAGCAGTACCTGAGGCAATCACCCCAGAAATTCTAGGGCTATACAGTTTGAAAGATCTAGTTCCAGGCTTAACTGTTGTCCTTGAGGTCAATTACCCTAAATAAGCAAAAACACATATATGAGAATCCCCAATGAAGATAAAAGTAAACCTGAGCTAAAATGAGTAACTTTTACCCTGTGTAAGAAGACAAACAGATCATTAGTTTAAGTCTTTCCCATACGAAGGAGAGCCAAGGGGAAGAATCCGCCATAACGGCATCATCGCAGAACACAAGATTACATGTATTTTACATTATGTCAGAATAAGTAGATTTATCCATTAGAGAGGGGGAAAAAAAGTTTCTGTAAACACCTCTGACTTTATGCAACTATGTTATGTTAACTAAACAACTGGCAAGCAAAACTACTGAATATAGGCATACCTCTTGTTTTTGAAGATTTTATTTTTTAAGCAATCTCTACACTCAACATGGGGCCTGAACTTAGAACCCCAAGATCAAGAGTCACATACTCTAACTGACTGAGCCAGCCAGGAGCTCCCAGGCATACCTCATTTGATTGTGCTTCATTTTATTAAGTTTTGCAAATAGTGTGGTTTTTCACAAACTGAAGGTCTGTAGCAGCCCTGCATCCAAGTCTATTGGCGCTATTTTTCCAACAGCTTTTGTTCACGTTATATCTCAGTGTCACATTTTGGCAATTCTCACAATAGTTCTAACTTATTCATTATTATTATATTTGTTATGGTGATCTGTGATCAGTGATTACAACCTGCTAAAAGCTCAGATGATACATTTAGCATTTTTAACAAAGTATTTTTTAATTAAGGTATATACTTTTTTTTTTTTACATATAATCCTACTGCATATTGAATGGACTACAGTACAGTATAAACATTAACTTTCAGATGTGCTGGGAAACCAAAAGATTCATTTGACTTTATTGCAATATTTGCTTTACTGCAGTGGTCTGGAACCAAACCTGAAGTACTCCAAGACATGCCTCCATAAAACACTAAAACAATGATAGGATTTAAGAGTTATCCAGATATTTAACATAAATCAAACATACAAAATCATAAAGATCACCTGTATTATTAATTTCACAGATCAGATAAGGTTGATATGACCTAGATCATACAAATAAAATCAGAGTTTGAATCTGAAACAAAATCTCAAATATTAATTTAGAAATATCTATGGACCCCATGTTCACTTAAGTATTTACAATAGCCAAGATATGGAAACAAACCTAAGTGTTCACTGATGGATGAAGATAAAGATGATGTGCTATATCTATGCAATGGAATACTACTTGGCCATAAAAAGGAAATCTTGCCATCTGCAACAACATGGATGGAACTTGATGGTATTTTGCTATGTGAAATAAGTCAAAAACAGAAACACAAGTACCATATGATTTCACTTACATATGGAATCTAAAAAATAAAACAAAACAAACAAAGCAAAAACAAACTCATAGATACAGAGAACAGACTGGTGGTTACCAGAGGAGAGGGGGTTGGGAGGTACACAAAATGGGTAAAAGGGATCAAGTGTATGGCAATGGAGGATAACTAGACTTAGGATGGTAATTACTTCTAGTACATACAAATACAAAATCATAATGTTGTACACCTAAAACTTATATAATGCTATACACCAATCTTACCTCAAAATCAACAAATAAATAACAAATTAAAAAACAGGGGAGGTGGGGTGCTTGGGTGGCTCAATGGGTTAAAGTCTCTGCCTTCGGCTCAGCTCATGATCCCAGGGTTCTGGGATCCAGCCCTGCATGGGCTCTCTGCTCAGCAGGGAGCCTGCTTCCCTTCCTCTCTCTCTGCCTGCCTCTGCCTACTTGTGATCTCTTTCAAATAAATAAATAAAAACAAACAAACAAAAAAAAAAAAACAGGGGAGGACAGCAGAAGATAAGATAGAATAATATCTAGCATAGAGAAGGGATTCCAAAACTTCTGCTGAATTAATGAAGACTTGCCTGAGCAGCTAGTGGGTTATTCTTCATGTGGAAAACATTCTAAAAACTTCTCTATGATCATATCCCTTCAAACTACAATATTCCCTATTCCCGTTTCGGGGGAAGCAGGAAGGAAATTTGCCCCTCTGCATTCGATTTCAATATTTCAGAGCTCTCTCTCTCTCTCTTTTTAAGATTTATTTATATATTTTAGAGAGAGAGGGAGAGCATGCCCACAAGTAGGAGGAGCAGAGGGAAAGGGAGAGAGAATCCCAAGCAGACTCCTTGCTTAGCACAGAACTTGATACAAGGCTCAATCTCACAACCCCAAGATCACAACCTGGGCCAAAACCAGGAGATGGAGGCTTAACCAACTGTCCCACCCAGGCCCACCTCAGATCTCTTTTTTTTAAAGATAAAACCTATCATTATCTCTTCCCCATGCTCCTCAATTATTCTACTCCTATCCACATTTTCCAGTGCCCCTTTTAACTATCCAGACCCAAACAGGCCTAAGGATCCAAACACCTCTTCCAAGCTCTACTCCCAGGCTCCACCCCATCCAACCGTGGCTATTCAAGCAGCTCACGTTTCCTTCCCCATGGATGAGTACTACTCAGTTCTTATCCTAAATCTCCCCCCCACCTTAAGATAAAATTTCAGATGAAAGGGATGTACTGCTGCTCTGCTATTGCCAAACATTTGATAGTTTTCTGATTTGCCTCCCTGATTATCCCAACTTCCAGAAGAAAAAGAACAAAATGGTAAGAACTTCTACTTTACAATTTATACTAATAAACTACAATTAACTGATTAATGATCAAGTAACAAAAACTTAGGAAGAAGATACCACCATCAGGGTGCTTCAGTGGCTTAGTCACTTGAGACTCTGACTCTTCATTTCGGCTCAGGTCATGATCTCAGGGTTTTGGGGCTGGGCTCTGTGCTCAGCAGGGAGTCTGCCTAAGAGTCTCTCCATCTCCTTCTGCCCCTCCCTGCTGAACTCCTGCATGCTCTAATAAATAAACAAATCTTAAAACTAAATAAATAAATAAATAAAAGATATCACCTTCATCTTCTCACTTTATAATTAGTAGGGAAAAAAAGCATATGATAGCAAAGGTTTCAATATAGCAGATTCTTAAATGTTCATGGGAAGCACAAGTCACATTTCCTATTTGGGGACTTGAAACACAAAGAAGTGAAGCTGAATGACCATGTCTCAAAAATATCATCCAATATTACACTGGACAAAGAGACCTCTAAAGTCTCTCAAGATTTAGAATGTGAAAGGCTCACTCAGTTTGACAAGTGGGAGTAAGCTATTTGTAAAACTGAAATGTAAGAAGATTTTGGGAGTCACGTATATGGTCTGAACAGTTTTACTATGAACCAAAAACAAAAAACAATGAATACTGTTTATAACACAACTATTTATCCCCTACTACCATTTCTAAGATTCTTGATATGCTAAGTGTTCATACATGATCTGTTCATTCAGCATTGTTCTCCCAGAAATGAGTTTGCGAACCTAACTAATACAAAGTGATTATAATTTAAGATTTCAAAGATGCATACAAATTATTAATTAAAATTTACTAACGTGTTTCTGCTTCACACATTTAAGTAAAAATTAGCCATGCTATACTCAAAAGACAACTGGAGTCCTTATAATCGATCACCGCAGAATTAGTACAGATGGTTGTCAAAGATACTGGCCAAAATGCTCTTAAAACCAAAATGCCTAAAAATATATTGGCTATTTTCATGAATTATTAGAAATTCACACCAAAAAAAAAAAAAAGCCATTTTGCTACCATAGCTATTTATGATGTATACAAATCTGGACTACCCTGTGCATTTAGATCCACCAAAATCATCAAAACTAGAGAAATTCAAAAAAGGGTAAATAATATAGATTAGGAATATTCCTAATGTTCACCATAACAAAAGCAAGAAGCACCAACTGACCATTCCCCTCCTTGAAATATTGTTTCCCTTGGCTTCGGGGATACCACACTCTCAGGTTTTCTACTTTTCTTACCACTCATCAGGCTTTGCTTCCCCCCCAATCACCACCTAAACTTAAATTGTTGGCATTTAGTTCTCTCCTAGGCCCTCCTCATGAATTCCACAAAACATGCCCAAAACTGAACTTACGATTTCTCCTCAAATTTATACCTGTTCCAATATTCCTTATCTAAGTGGACCCAGTAGCCACTCAGTTGCTCAAACCAGAAAGCAGTCCTCTTATAAATCCTTTTATACCTATGTATCAACCAAGCTCAATAAATTCTACCTTTAAAATGTCTTAAATTTATCCACTCTCCTTATCACCTCTAACACTGGCTTAATGCAGGCTACCACCTCCTATGAGGACTAGTGCAACGGCCTCCTGAACAGCCTCAATGCATTTAGTTTAACTCCCTTCCGAATTATTCTTCAACTGCAGCCAGACTGAACTTTTTAAACCTTACACAGTTACTTATCGTTAAAAACCTTCCAAGACTAAATAAAAGATTATTACCATGACTTACATAAACGCTCAGAGATGTGGCTCTTATTTACATCTACAGTCTTATTTAGAACCATTCTCCCTCATATTTTACACCCCCTCATATAACGAAATTCCTTCAATTCCATAAACATGCCACTTCTCATCTCAGTATCCCTGCACATGCTGTTCCCTCTGTCTAGAACACATTTTATTCCCTTCTTTGGCTAACCAACTCCTCTTCTGTCATCCTTCCAGGATGAGTTTAAATGCCATCTCCTAAGAGTAGCCTTCCCTGACCTCCAAAAAGATGGCATCCCCCAATGCTCCCACAGCAATCTTCTTAACATTCCTTTCTTAGTATTTATCACAGCTGTTACTCCTAATCCAACACCTGCCTTTCTCATGAATCCATAAACTCCTCACCAGCAAGGAACTGTCTGTTCAGTTACTCTATTACTAGTGACTACTAAAGTACCTGGAATACATTAGGTGCTTAAAACATGAAAGTGGACTTAGCAAATTACAGCAGATTAAAACAGGAGAAACATCTCTTGTAGCTCAAATAAACTTAAAATGAAATGCACAGGGGCACCTGGGTGGCTCAGTGGGTTAAGCCTCTGCCTACGGCTCAGGTCATGATCCCAGGGTCCTGGGATCGAGCCCCGCATCGGGCTCTCTGCTCAGCAGGGAGCCTGCTTCCTCCTCTCTCTGCCTGCCTCTCTGCCTACTTGTGATCTCTGTCTGTCAAATAAATAAATAAAATCTTTAAAAAAAAAAAAAAAGAAAGAAAGAAAGAAATGCACAATGCATTTGTTCATTCAATCAAGAGATCAAAATTCCATTCAAATCAATCCATGGTTTGCGGCTTAAAAAAAAAAATACTGCTATATTACACAATTACATGTCCCATACCAACATAAGACTCTATCTAGATGTTAGACTTTTGGTTTACATTTGATTTGATTCAGCCTTATTCTCCCCGCATAGACTGTTTTAGAACTAGTTCAAAGTGGTTAAAAGATTTCAGACTCATACACAAATAAACAGTTTGATTTTATCTCTATGTACAAGTATTAAAAAGGGGTGCCTGGGTGGCTCAGTGGGTTAAAGCCTCTGCCTTCAGCTGAGGTCATGATCCCAGAGTCCTGAGATCGAGCCCCGTATTGGGCTCTCTGCTCAGCAGGGAGTCTGCTTCCTCCTCTCTCTCTGCCTGCCTCTCTGCCTACTTGTGATCTCAGTCTGTCAAATAAATAAATAAATAATCTTTTAAAATATTTGTCAATCCTCCCCCCAAAAATTGTTAACCCAAAGAACCAAAAACTTGTAAGAAGCCAGAAAAGAGGTTATGATACAACCAATTGACGAATCTCAGTATTCAGAAGCTTTTCAAAAAGAAACTATATATATTTTACCAAAAAATTTTTGAACAGTTACCAGTTTTAAAGTAGCATACAACTATAGGAGACTTCACTGATACTTAATAAAACAACCTAACAAGTATAAAACCAATAAATTAAACATATCCATGCAATAGTTATATAAAGGATTTTCAAGTATAATGAAATAGAATAAACATTTAAATAACTTTTAATTATAGAAAATCCTTGCTTCACTTTTAAGAAACAGCACAACTTACGTGGGGCTTAATCAATTGAAGAACAGAAAAAAAAACAAGGATGGCTATGAACCCAAAGTAAATCAAATCTAAGCTGGAGAACTTACCTCATAAAAGGCCCAGCTGCACATGCAATATTTTAGTATGAAATATAATTTACAATTGAGGAAAGTGATTGATGGGTTTTTCTACTACTAAAATGTATGCAATTTCTGACACTTACTGTCTAAATCATCAACTCTAGAAACTCTGACATCAAAAGCCTGTTTTTTGTGAACTTTAGAGATGAAGTGGTATTAAGAGTTAAAAATAGTCAGAAAAACACTTTTTTGGCTTTTTAAAATTTATTTTATTTTATTTTAAGTAGACTGCATGCCCAACTTGGGGCTTGAACTTATAATCCGGAGATTGACAGTCGCATGCCTGGCACTCCAGAAAAGTACTTTTATACTCTTACTTCCATTCCCTTTTCAAAATGGGCAGAAGGAAGCTCAGCTTTTGGGGGGTTTTTTTGGGTTTTTATTTGTTTGTTTTTTTATTTTGTTTACATTCATTCCATCTCTTCCACATAAAGCCTAGTTTAGTGCTTGAAAACATGTAAAATAAAAACGGTGTTTCAGATTGAAATCCTATTGAAGAAGTAAAACTCAGAGCAATCATCAGTTCTCAACTTAGTTTTGTTTTTTTTTTTTAAGATTTTATTTATTTATTTGACAGAGAGATAGCAAGAAGGGGAATACAAGCAGGGGGAGTGGGAGAGGGAGAAGCAGGCTTCCCACCAAACAGGGAGACTGATCCGGGGCTCTATCCCAGGACCCTGGGATCATGACTGGAGCTAAAGGCAGACGTTTAACGACTGAGCCACCCAGGTGCCCCTAAAACAACTTTAAACTTTATTTCAAGAGAAGTGGTTTCTCATGGAATTCTTAAGAATGGACGTAGGGCTTAAAGAATCTTAACATTTCTGCATTTAACATTAATATCTGTAAACCTGAGATGTGATATACCCTTTCTTATTTAGGACACTTGGAAGCCAGGTGGAAGGAAATTTGCTCATATACTTATGCATAAAGCAAACAGCACAAAGAATGACTTTAATACACACACACACACACACACACACACAGAGACTGTGCTAGTACTCAGAAATGCAAGTCATAAATGTCTGAGCAGAACCCTTTTCAAGTATTTTCCTCTTTTCTCAGTTAAATGCACAGTATTTATTGTGTTCTGTAATTTATTAAAATATAGTGATCTGATTCTAGGGGATTAAGCCTTACTATATAATCAGGAGAAATAAACTCTACTTGATTATATTTTAAAAGATGAAAAAACAGGGGCGCCTGGGTGGCTCAGTGGGTTAAGCCTCTGCCTTCGGATCAGGTCATGATCTCAGGGTCCTGGGATCGAGTCCCACATCGGGCTCTCTGCTCGGCAGGGAGTGTGCTTCCTCCTCTCTCTCTGCCTGCCTCTCTGCCTACTTGTGATCTCTGTCTGTCAAATAAATAAATAAATAAAATCCTTGGGGGGAAAAAAGATGAAAAACAGATAATAAGTCTAGTCACAATGCACAAGGACAGCACACATTTAGAGCTCACTATAGCCCAAGGTCATCCCAAAACCATATATACAATAAAGCTTGGTCTTCCAATGGACACAATGCAGTTTTACCATAGTCACTTCTCTTCTCATTTGTATTACAAATTGTTATTAACTGAATAACCCATAATTTGTGTACCAATACAAATCCTATTTATGAGGGATTGTAGAGTACCAAAACTAACATTTTGTATATGGTGGAATAGAAGAGACTTAGCAGGAAATCTGTAACTACACCAACCTGGTCATTTTGTAGACCTTTGCAAGGAAACAAAAATAAAACTATCAGATCATCCTCACATTTTTAACTAACGTATGTTACGACATAATTACAATGACCACATTTTGGTTATGACGTAATTATAATGACCACATTCTGTGGCACAAGTTCCCTTTTTTTTTTTTTTTTCCAGATTTTATTTATTTATTTGAAAGAGAGAGAGAGAGCATAAGCAGAGGGAGAGGCAGGCAGAGAGAGAGGGAGAAGCAGACTCCCCTTGAAGCAGCATGAGATCTCCTGGCTCCAGGTCCTTTGTTGAGAGAAGTAAGTAAGAAGTAAGTTCTCCCTCATCTGAATATCTATAGTATTTTTACCTATAAAGCACCATATCACATTTTCCTCTTATAAAACAGCTAACCCATATCTTGCTGCCCCTATTAGGTCTATGTTTGATTTATGTTTCTACTACCCACAGCCTAAACTAGGTAACCTTTAACTAGCAGTCAATAAATAAGTTTTTGGATTAATAAACAACGGCATGCACTCACATGCTCACACCCACTCACACACATAAACACACCAAAGGAAAGGGGCGGGGGAGTCTGGGAATTTAGTTTTGCCACAAGCTCAATATGAATTATGTGATAGATAAAAACACAAAAATCTAATGATATAATAGAAATGTGGTATACAAACCAAAGGCAGCCAGAATCTAAACTTTTCCTTTTGGTAGTTACACTGTATTTGGAATATAGTATTAAATTTATTTTGAGGTGGTCACTAAAAACTTATGAAGGCTTAATGATTGCTTATTATTTCATGGCACTAATAAAGAATGGGTAATTTAAAAATATCTGAAGGTAAGGGTCATAAAAATTTACATTAATTATTGCCACTAAACTTTTTATCTAGAAAAACAAACAAACCTTAAAATGAAACTTTTTACCTCCTCTGAATCAAAGTAAGAGATTTTATAACTTAAAAGTGCTTTTTTCCACCATGATCATTTTTTTAATATGGAAAATAAATTAATCTAAGGAATACATTTATTTCCATGCATAAAATACTTTGTTTCATAGCATTTATTATCTGATTTTTCATCCATTAATATCTTTCTTTTTTAAGATTTTATTTATTTATTTGACAGACAGAGATCACAAGTAGGCAGAGAGGCAGGCAGAGACAGAGAGAGAGGAGGAAGCAGGCTCCCTGCCAAGCAGAGAGCCCGATGCAGGGCTCGATCCCAGGACCCTGGGATCATGACCCGAGCCGAAGGCAGAGGCTTTAAATCACAGAGCCACCCAGGCGCCCCATTAATATCTTTCTTAAGCATCTGTATATCTGTATATTTAAGCCTAAGTACAAATAATAAACATTACTGAATAGTAGCCAAGATGTCTTCCTGTGAGGAACAAAAAACACAGATATAGAAAAATAAATATGAAATACATGAAAAGGAAGATAGAATGAATCAAATGCCAATGGTACATTTCACCTATTTAAAGGTTCCAAGGAAGGCATAAGTAAATCTATAAAGAAGCAGAACCTGAACTGTACATTAAAAGATGATCAAGATTTAAGATAAATGACACAGAAAACAAACTGTTCAAGGTATATTCAGCAATTAGATCATTCTGGGTGAAAAAGTTAATATTGGGAAACAGAATAAAGTTTAGAAAAATAGACTAGAACTAATTTAGAGAGAATCTTGAAAGCCAAGTTAAGAAATCTGGCTTACAATCATTAATTGAAGACTTTAGAGCAACAGGCTGACATGAAAAAGGAAGCATTTAAGGAAGAGTCATCTTGTAGAAGTCCATAGAATAGCTATAATGATAAATGGAGTGGAAGCTGGGAAACCCATTAGGAGCTAAACAATAAATCAGGGTTACACCAGTAGGAAAAACACAAAAGGAATAGATTTACTAATTACAGCAAGCAAGGGAGAGAGTCTAACAAAGAGTACTCTAAGATTTTGTATCTGAGTACCCCTAACACACAGAAAGAAAAAAAATATGGGGTTTAAGTGAGCTAGATCTGGCTCAAATCTATGTTGTGTAACTCTAAAGAAATTATTAAACTTCTCCGAGCCTTAGTTTTCTCAGATATAAAAAGATATTTACCTTGTTTGGGTTTTGAGAAGTTACATAAGAAAACGCATATAAAGCATCTATGCACCTGGGACACCCCAGGCACTAAATGTGATTTTTACCATTCCCCCTTGGCTCCCAGTTCTTTATCCCTTAACAAATCTGAGAAATGAGGATTCCAATAGGTAATCTGTCTACAAACTCATTTTAGAAATGATAAAATGGAGTCAGGGGTGCCTGGGTGGCTCAGTCACTTAAGCATCTGACTCTTGATTTTGGCTCAGGTCATGATTTCAGGGTCCTAAAATCAGGCCCCATGTTGGGCTCCACACAGGGCATGGAGCCTGCTTAGGATTCAGTCTCTCCCTCTCCCTCTACTCCACCCCACTCCTGTGCTTGCTCTCTCTCTCTCAAAATAAATAAATAAAATAATTTTTTTTTTAAAAAACTGAGTTGAGAAATTAAATGACTAAATGACATAAAACCAGCTACATTCACTGTTGGCCCCCTAAGACAGATATATCAACCCATAAGACATATAAAAAGTAGTTGGAAATTATGAAAAAGAATCTTCTTTAGGAACACCTAGGTGGTGCTGTCAGTTGAGCATCCAACTCTTGGTTTCAGCTCAGGTCATGATCTCAGGGTCATGAGATTAAACCCTTTGCCCTGCCCTGTGCTCAGCACAGAGTCTGCTTAAGATTCTACTCCCTCTCCCTCTGTTCCTCCTGCCTGTGTTCTCTCAATCTCTCTCTCTCTAAAATAAATAAATCTTTTTTTAAAATCCTCCAATAATATAATAGAGGACTGGATTTATAAATTTAAAAACATTTAACTTTGACTGTTTCCTTAATATAAAAAGGATAACCCATTTTAATAGAAAACATTTTTTTTGCATGTATGCCAAATTCTAGCATAGGCTGAATTTCCAAATGGGGACCTTTCCATTGGAGAAGGAAAATTTATGGTACAAAATTTCTTCTTTTAACTTAAATATAGGAAAACTTCAGACACAGCAATAAATTTACTCACCTTCCATGGGCATGGAAATTTAGACGTAAAAACTGGTCCTCATGTGAAACTGCTCTTTTGGCACGCTGGTGTTTTTGGTGTAGTGAATCCACATCATAAGATAATCCTTCGTAATGTCTAATGTATTTATTTAAAGGATTTCCATACTGACCTATAAAAAATAAACAGTTCAAATTAGTATCATTCTGATGATCCATTCTAGTTCTAATATGATTCCACGATTATTCAAATATCTACAAATACATATGAAACAACAGTCTCACTAATGTTAGTATTTTCACATACATTTTTTTAAAAAACTTATTGTAACAGGAATTTCAACCACACACAAAAGTGTGAATGTTAGCCATAGGTCTGTCTTTGATGTCTTTTATCGGGTTAAGTTTTCTATTAATACTTCGCTGATAAAAACTGTCAGGAACAAATGTTGACTTGTGTCACCTGGTCCTTCTGCACCTAGTAAGTTGATTATATGGATTTTTTCTTTTTAGTTTATTAATTATAATGAATTAAATTGACTGATTTTCTAATATTAAACCAACTCCACATTACTGAAATAAACCCTACTTGGTCATGGTGTATTACCTTTTACAGTCACAAGAGACACTGGTCTATAGCTTTCTTTTTTTGTACTATCTTTGCCAAGGTTTGATATTAGAGTAAAAGAGGAGTTGGAAAAGTACACCTCTTTTTCAATTTTCTGTACACTTTTATATAGAATTGGTATTAGTTCCTCCTTAAATGTTTCATAGAGTTCACCAGTAAAGCCGTCTTGCCCTAAAGTTCTCTTTGTGAAAAGTTAATTAACTACAATTTCAATTTCATATATAGATAAAGAGCTATTCAGGTTATCTACTACTTTTTTTTTTTTAAAGATTGATTGATTTATTTGTTTGTTTGTTTATTTGACAGAGATCACAAGTAGGCTGAGAGGTAGGCAGACAGAGAGGGGGAAGGAGGCCCCCCACTGAGCAGAGAGCCTGATGCAGGGCTTGATCCCAGGACCCTGGTATCATGACCTGAGCCAAAGGCAGAGGCTTAACCCACTGAGCCACCTAGGCACCCCTAGGTTATCTAAAGTGAGCAGTAAGAATTTGTCAATTTTGCCTAAATTGTTAAAGTTACAGAAATAAATCTGTTCATAATATGCCCTTATTATGCTTTTTATATCTTTTGAATCTGGGGTGATGTTACCTCTCTCATTCCTGATACTGGTAATCTATATTTTGTCTTTTTCGTTCCTGATCAGGATGGCTAGAGACTGATTTTTACTGATCTTCTAAAAAAAAATTAAAAAAAAAAAAAACTTTTCTTTCCTTTGATTTTCCCTCATTATTTTTGTTTTCTATTTCTTGGTTTTCACTTTGATCTTCATTTTTTTCTGCTTACTTTGAGTCTAATTGTTCTTTCTTGTTTGTTTCCAAAGGTAATGTCACTGATTTAAGACTTAGCTTCTCAAAACAAAAACAAAAAAACTTAGCTGCTTCTCTAATTCAGATGTTTACTGCTATAAATGTCCCCGTTATACAGCATTAGCAGCATCCCATAGATTTTGTTGTTACCACTTCTATTCTATTCAACATACTCTCTTATTTCCTTTTTGACCCTTGCATGTCCTTTTAGAAGTCTGTTATTTACTTACCAAATATTGAAGATTTTTCAAATACCTTTCTGTTACTGACTTCTAATTTAATCCCACTATAGCCAGAAAACTTGCTTTGTGGTGTATATCAATCCTTTTAAAATCAGACATTTATTTTATAATCCAGAATATGATCTATCTTTGCAAATATTTCATGGGCACTTGAAAAGAACGTGTATTCTGCTGTTAACGGTAAGTGCTCCAAAAATGTCAATCTCTGTTCTTATTGAGTCAGAGTATTCTATAAATGTCAACCAGGTCAAGTTGGTTGCTGAGGTTGTTCAACTCTTCTATATCCTTAATGATTTCTATCTACCTCTTCTATTGTCAAGAAAGGGGTACTGAAATTTGTCTATGATTGATTTTTTCTATTTCTCCTTGCAGTTCTTTGCTTCATTGATGTTTGAAGCTGTTATTATTACATGCATAGATGTCAATGATTATTATGCTTTTTGGATTAATTCATCCTTTATCATTATCAGATGATCTTTATTCTTTGTAATATTCTATGTCCTAAAATCTACTTTGATATTAATATGGCCATTACCCTCTTTTTGGGGGACTAGCATAGTGTATCTTTTCCCATCCTTTTACTTTTAACCCATTTGTTTTGGGGTTGTTTTTTTTTTTTAATTTTTATTTTATTATTTATTTGAGAGAGAAAGAGAGCATGAGCATGAGGGGAGAGGCAGAGGAAGAAGCAGACTCCTCACTGAGTGGAGAGCCCAACGCTAAGTGGGGAGCCCAACATGGAGCAGGGAACCTGATGTGGGACTCAATTCCAGGAACCTAGGATCATGACCTAAGCCAAAGGCAGCTGCTTTACCAACTGAGCCACCCAGGCGCCTTGGACTAATTATTTTTATGATTCCATTACTATCTCTTCATTGGATTATCAGTAAAATCCTGTGTGGTTATTTCAGTAGTTGCTTTAAGGCTCTTAGTATATACCATTAACTTATCCCAGTCTACCATTAACAGTTCAGGTACAAGAACCTGACATTACTATACTTCCACTTCCCTCCTGCTGGCCTTTAGAGGTTACTGCCATTGTATATTTTACTTTTTATAAATCTCACAATATATTGTTATTGTTTTGGTTGAAACAGACAATTATCTTTTAATGAGGTTTAAATAACAAGGAAAAAATCTCTAACATTTCCAGGGTTCTTTATTTCTTTATGTGAATCCATATTTCCATCTGGTATCATTTTCCTTCTGATTTCCTCTAACACTTCTTCTGCTGGTAAAAAACTCTTCCAGCTTTTATATGTCTGAAAGTCTTTATTTTGTCTTCATTTTTGAAAGATATTTTCACTGGGCATTCCAGACTGTCAGGTTTGTATTTTTTCTTTAAATACTTTAAAAATGTTGCTCTACCATCTTTTCACTTGTATTCCTTCTGAGAAGAAATCTGTCATCCTTATCTTTCCTCCTCTGAATATAATATATCTTTTCCTCCCTAGTTTGCTTTTAAGATTTTCTTCTTTATCACTGGCTCTGAGCAATTTGATTACGATGTGTTTCTTCATATTTCTTGAGCTTTATTTCAGTGAAATTCTTGGATCTATGGGTAGACCATTTTTCAAACTTATTTCTTCAATTTTTTTTTAAACTCTTTCCACCCTTCCCCAGAAGGACTCGAATTACAAGTATATCCGGTCGCTTAAACTTTTCCCACAGTCAACTGATGGCTTTCCTTATTCATTAAAAATTCTTTCTTCTCTTCATTTTGAATTGTTTCTACTGCTATATCTTCTAGTTCACTAATATTCTGCAATATCTAATCTGCTGTTAATGCCATTCACTGCATTTTCCACTGAAAACAGTATAATTTTCATCTCTAGAAGTTAAAATTTGTGTTTTATATTTTCTATGTCTATACTTAACTTTTTAAATACATGAAATAAAGCTATAATACTCTTTTAATGTTCTTGTCTGCTAATTCTTTTTTTTTTTTAATTTATTTATTTTTTAGAGAGAGAGAGCGAGCAAGCACAGGCAGACAGAGTGGCAGGCAGAGGCAGAGGGAGAAGCGGGCTCCCCGTGGAGCAAGGAGCCCGATGTGGGATCCCAGGACGCTGGGATCATGACCTGAGCTGAAGGCAGCCGCTTAACCAACTGAGCCCTTGTCTGTTGTCTGTTAATTCTAATACCTGTGTCACTTCCAGGTTGATTCCAATTAATTGTTTATTCCTCTCATTAGAGACTGCTGTTCTCCTGCTTCAGTGCACGCCTTATAATCTTTCATCAAATGGATGCCAGACATTGCAAATTTCACTGTTCTAAGCTTTTTTTGTATTTTCATAAACATTCTCAGGCTTTGTTACAAGAGAAAGTATAGTTACATGGAAATAGTTCAAGCCTTTTGGGTCTTGCATTTATGATTTGTTAGGGGGGTCAGGAACAGTGTTGAGTGTACGATTAATTATTCCCCACTGTTTTTTTTTAAGATTTTATTTATTTATTTGACAGAGAGAGACTGGGAGAGAGGGAATACAAGCAGGGGGAGTGGGAGAGGGAGAAGCAGGCTCCCCGCCGAGCAGAGAGCTTGATGCAGGGCTCAATCCCAGGACGCCGGGACCAAGACCTGAGCCGAAGGCAGATGCTTAATGACTGAGTCTCCAGGCGCCCCATTCCCCACTATTGAAGCAAGACCTACCTGAGTGGTCTATCCCATTGCTCCACAAGTTATGAGTTTTTTTCAGTCTAGCCAGTGAGAAGAGGCACGTTTCCTGCTCTATGTAAACACAGAGCACTCTTTCTTTCCCTGGCCTCAGGTAGTTTCTTCACATGTATGCACTGATCAATACTCTGCCAAACACTATGGGAACCCTTTGCAGATCTCAGGAATTCTCTCTCTATGCAGTGCTTTTAACTCTGATGTTCTGTGAACTCTAGTTGCTTTGGTCACTCCCCCCAACCCTCAGTTTCATCTCCTCAACTCAGAGTTAATAGGCCTCCATCTAGGTTCCCTCCCATATCACTGCAGATGGAAATTTTCTGAAGATAGAAACCTGAAGCAATCATAGGTCTTGGCTCATTCATTTCCCCTCTCTCAGGGATCATCGTCCTTTACCATCTGGTGACTAGTGTCTTTCAAAGCTGTGGTTTCTCTGGTTTTTGTTTGTTTTTTCCTGAGTTTCCTTAGTTTGTTTCAGGCAGAGGGATAAATCTGTTCCTGGTTTCTCCATCTTCACCATGAGCAGAGGTCAAAAGGAGTGATTCCTTAAGGTATCAGAATTTCTTCCTAAAGAAAACTGCCTTCTTTTATAAAACGGGACATCAAAATTTAAAAAAAAAAAAAACCTTATAATAGTTTATCTAATGTATTCCATAAAGCCTAAGTGTCCATCACCAAATTTTCTATACATATAAAAGTCGGTGGGTAGTCATTATACAGCTAATCATCTGGGTTTAAGTTCTGAAGACTGTGCACAAGGTAAATATATTTAACACTACTGAGCTGTACACTCAGAAATGGTTAAGATAAAAAATTTTATGGTAAGCATTTTTTTACTAGAATAAAAAAATTATCTGGTTTAAATACCATTACCTTCATTTATTAGCTTGTTGCCCTCATCAAATGGAACTTTGAACTCAGCTTCAGTGCTGAGATGGGGAACTCAGCTTCAGTGCCCCATCCTTAAAACTGGAGAGAAGCAGAATACCTCTCTCTTAAGGCTATTTGGATTATGATTTAAGCCATGTGTGGTAATTAGCAAAGTGCCTACATTACCACAGAGCCTCAGTAAATTATTCATCATCATCATCTCCTCCATCTCTTCCTCTACTTCCTCTTCCCACACTTGCCTTTGAGACCTACATGCACAAACTGAGGCCATAAATTGGGGAATAAACACAGAACTGGGTTTCATTCTGATACTTCCTACCCATGACTAGATGATATAGGTAATTATTTAACTTTTTTAAAATCTCAGGGTTCCTATCTGTAAAACAGAGACAAAGACTACCTTAAATGCATGTAACCTGCTTAGCACAAAGGCTGGCATTAAAGGGTCATTTAATGTAAACTACTATTGAGTCACTTCACTGTCCTCTTAAATGCACTGCTCTCAAGAGAGATGACAAGAATGGAGTCCTAAACTAGAATCCAAAAATATCTTTGCAACTAACAAAGAAAATACAGTGAACCCAGGATATGAGATGATAAAGCCTACTGTATGAAACTTTTAAAAATCAAGACTAAACAATGGAATCAAATATTATGCATTTTCCATATTCTTTAGAAATATTTTTAACTTTATACTTGGGTTTTAAAAAACACCCCGCACAAGAGAAAATATCAAGAAGAAATCAAGAATGAGGAAATGGTAGTATGAGAACTTTTGGATAGTTTCTTTCATTTTGAAAATCAATGTGGGATTTCCGTTGGATAACTGAGTTGATTTAAGTGGACTGAGTAGCCACAGCACACACTTGGCTTTGCAAAGTTACTGCTTCCCCTCCTTTTTCAACACCAAAAAAGTCAACTTTTTAAATCACAGTTCAGATAAAGTGTTCTGCCACTTTTAATAACTTAAAACAATTAACTACTGGTGTTCTGGTGACATGTGATAAAAGCTCAATTATTTGCATGGATGGAACACTACTGGGAGAGTTATCAGTCATCTTTTCTTTGTCCCACACACATAGGAATTTTCTAAGGGAAAATACTGTTTACTTTCACTGATAAAGGATCTGAGTAATGATTTTCTGAATCTTTATAATTGAGATAAAACATGATTCACAGATTTTAACTGGTAAAGTTAAAAATGCTACCCAGGAACATAATGATGTTTCAAGTCCATGTCATTATCCTCTTTTGCATAAAACCTATGTTTCTATGTTAACTATACCTAAATATGAGTATTTATGAGAAGATCTCAGTAATTTATTTTAAAAAAATCACTGAAGTTAAGATAATGTATTGAAACTATTTTTAATTTATATACCCCAATACTTTATAAGACAAAGGGGGATCCATGGCAAAAAGAATTCAATTAAGAAGGAAACAAAAAATATTTGGAGATAATCCTGGACAAAGTGGAATCAATCTTAGATAATATTAAGGAAATCTTGTTAATATTCTTCAGGACAGGGGCACCTGGGTGGCTCAGTTGGTTAGGCAACTGCCTGCAGCTCAGGTCATGATTTTGGAGTCTCAGGATACAGTCCAGCACTAGGCTCCCTGTTTGGTGGGGAGTCTACTTCTCTCCCTTTGACCCTCCCCCTCTCATGCTCTCTCTGTCTCCTCTCTCTCAAATAAATAAAATCTTTAAAAACATATATATATTCTTCAGTTTGTCAGCACTGTAGGTATATACAAGAATACTCTGAATTTTTGAAGATATATTTTAACGTATTTAGGGGTAAAGTGACATGCGTAATTTTCATTGAATTGATTCCAAGTAGGAGAAAAAGAGAAAGGACGCAAATTGTTAAATAAGTTACCACTTCGGGCTTTAATGGAGAAAAGGGACTGAATTTAACCTACCACCACCATAAACAATTAGAAAACTGAACATAAGAAGAAAAGCAAATGAGGTGAGATTTACAACTGGCTCAACTCACTATCTACAAGCAGTTTCCAGGCCAATGTGCAGGGTGGAAGAACCCAAGCAGTCTGAGGGTCTCAATGAATGGGGGGAGCCAGATACCTGCATTCAGAGAAGTCAGGCATTCAGAACTTGTGGGTCGAGTGCCAGGAAAAGCTACACAGAGAGGGAGCTATAAGACCTAAAAAGGAGTCCCCTTAAGTGTTTGGCTAAGTACTAATCTGAACATGTGAGAGAATAAACTATCATAGTCCAGAAAAATTAACCAAACACAAAAAAAGTCAGCAAAACAATCTTCAAAAGCCAATAAAGGTGATCACCAGACCAACCCTACAAGAAATATTGAAAGGGGTCCTCTAAGCAAAGAGAGAGCCCAAAAGTAACACAAGAGACAATATACAGTAACAGTCACCTTGCAGATAATACATTGGCACTAAATTCCTATCTTTCAATAGTTACCCTGAATGTAAATGGGCTAAATGTCCCAATCAAAAGTCACAGAATATCAGACTGGATAAAAAAGTAAGACCCATGAATATGTTGTCTGCGAGAGACTCATTTTAGACCCAAAAAAAACTCCAGATTGAAAATGGGGGGTGGAAAACCATTTATCATGCTAATGGACATCAAAAGAAAGATGGGGTGGCAATCCTTATATCAGACAAATTAGATTTTAAACTAAAGACTGTAATAAGCGATGAGGAAGGACACTATAATTAAAAGGAATATCCAACAAGAAGATCTAATAATTGTAAATATTTATGCCCCTAACATGGGAGCAGCCAATTATACAAGCCAATTAATAACAAAATCAAAGAAACACATCAACAATAATACAATAGGGGATGGGTGAGCCTGGTGGTAGGAATTAAGGAGGGCACGTACTGCATGGAGCACTGGGTGTGGTACATAATCAACAAATCTTGGAACACTGAAAAAATAAATAAAATTAACAATAATACAACAGGAGGGGACTCTAACACCCCCCTCACTGCAATGGACAGATCATCTAAGCAAAAGGTCAACAAGGAAATAAGGGCTTTGAATGACACATTGGACCAGATGGACTTCACAGATATATTCAGAACATTCCATCCTAAAGCAAAAGAATACACATTCTTTTCTAGTGCACATGGAACATTCTCCACAAAGGATCACATGCTGCATCACAAATCAAGTCTCAACTAGTAACAAAAGACTGGGATCATTCCCTGCTTATTTTTGGACCACAATGTTTTGAAACTGAAACTCAATCACAATAGGAAAGTTGGGAAGAAATCAATATATATGGAGGCTAAAGAGTATCCTACTAAAGAATGAATGGGTCAACCAGGAAATTAAAGAAGAATTTTTAAAATTCATGGAAACAAACAAAAATGAAAACACAACTGTTCAAAATCTGTGGGATACAGCACAGGTAGCCCTAAGAGTGAAGTATATAGCACCACAATCATTTCTCAAGAAACAAGAAAGGTCTCAAATACACAACCTGACCCTGTACCTAAAGGAGCTGGAAAAAGAACAGCAAATAAAGCCTAAACCCAGTAGGAGAAGAGAATTAATAAAGATTAGCTCAGACAGAAATCAATGAAATAGGAACCCAAAATACAGTAGAACCTATCAAGGAGGTTAACTAGGAGCTGGGTCTCTACAAGAATTAATAAGATTAATAAACCCCCAGCCAGACTTATCAAAAAGAGAAAGGACCCAAATAAATAAAATCAAGAATGAAAGAGGAGAGATCACAACCAACACTGAAGAAATACAAACAATTATAAGAACACATTATGAGCAACTACAGGCCAACAAATTGGACAATCCGGAAGAAACGGATGCATTCCTAGAGACATATGAACTACCAAAAGTGAACCAGGAAGAAACAGAAAACCTGAAGAGACCCATAACCAGCAAGGAAATTGAAGCAGTAATCAAAAATCTCCCAACAAACAAGAGCCCAGGGCCAGATGGCTTCCCAGGAGAACCCTAACAAACATTTAAAGAATTAATACCTATTGTTCTGAAACTGGAATACCTTTTGTTCTGAAACTAGAAAGGGAAGAAAAACTCCCAAACTCTTTTTATGAGTCCAGCATTACCTTGATCCCAAAACAAGACAAAGACCCCACCAAAAAGGAGAATTACTGAACAATATCCCTGATGAACATGGATGCAAAAACTCTTAAGATACTAGCCAATAGGATCCAACAGTACATTAAAAGGATTATTCACCACAACCAAGTGGGATTTATTCCTGGGCTGCAAGGATGGTTCAAAATCCACAAATCAAGCAATGTGATACATGTTAATAAAAGACAAGAATCATATGATCCTCTCAATAGATGCAGAAAAACCATTTGACAAAGTATAGCATCCTTTCTTGATTAAAACTCTTCACAGTGCAGGGGTACAAGGTACAGACCTCAATATCATAAAAGATATCTATGAAAAACCCAGAGTGAATATCATTCTCAATGGGGAAAAACTGAGAGCTTTTCGCCTAAGGTCAGGAACACAGCAGGGATGTCCACTATCACCACTACTGTCCAACATAGTAGTAGAAGTCCTATCCTCAGCAATGAGACAACACAAAGAAATAAAAGGCATTCAAACTGGCAAAGAAGTCAAACTATCTTAGCAGATGATAGACTACTTTATGTGGAAAAACCACAAGACTGCATCCCAAAACTGCTAGAACTCAAACAGGAATTCAGTGAAGTGGCAGGATATAAAAATCAATGCACAGAAATCAGTTGCATTTCTATACACCAACAACAAGACAGATGAAAAGCGAAATTAAGGAGTCAATCCCATTTACAATTGCACCTAAACCATAAGATACCTAGGAAAAAATCTAATCAAAGAGGCAAAGTCAAAGGATCTGTACTCAGAAAACTATAGAACAGCCATGAAAGAAATTGAGGAAGACCAAAAAAAATGGGGGGGGGGGACATTCCATGCTCATGGACTGGAAGAACAAATATTGTTAAATGTCTATGCTACCTACAGTAATCTATACATTCAATGCAATCCCTTTCAAAATGCCACTGACTTTTTTCACAGAACTGGGACAAATAACCCCAAAATTTGTCTGGAACCAGAAAGGACCCCGAAAACTCAAAAGGAATATTAAGAAAGAAAACCAAAGCCGGTGGCATCACAATCCTGGACTTCAAGATCTATTACAAAGCTGTAATCATGAAGGTAATATGGTGCTGGTACAAAAACAGACACATTGATCAATGGAAGAGAAGACAGAACTCAGAAATGGACCCTCAACTCTATCATCAACTAATCTTTGACAAAGCAGGAAAGAATATCCAATGGGAAAAAGACAGTGTCTTCAACAAATGGTGTGGGGAAAATTGGACAGACACATGCAGAAGAATGAAATTGAATCTTTTCCTTACACCATACACAAAAATAGATGAAATGGATGGAATGGATGGATGAAAGATGGATGAAAGTGGGTGAATGGATGAAATGGATGGAATGAAATGGCTGGATGGATGGATGAAATGGATGAAAGACCTAAATGTATGACAGGAGTCCACCAAAATCCTTGAGGAGAACACAGGCAGCAATCTCTTCAACTTCAGCTGCAGCAACTTCTTGCTAGACACCTCTCCGAAGGCAAGGTAAACAAGGCAAAAATGAACTATTTGGACTTCATCAAGATAAAAAGCTTTTCCACAGCAAAGGAAATAGTCAACAAAACCAAAAGACAACTGGCAGAATGGGTCAGGGTATTTGCAAATGTCTTATCAGATAAAGGTAGCATCCAAAATCTATAAAGAACTTATCAAACTCAACACCCAAGGAACAAATAATCCAATCAAGAAATGGACAGAAGACATGAACAGATATTTCTGCAAAGAAGACATTCAAATGGCCAAAAGACACATGAAAAAGTGCTCAACATCACTCTGTACGAGGGAAATACAAATCAGAATCACATGAGATACCACCTCACACCAGTCAGAATGGCTAAAATTAACAAGTCGGCAAACAGCAGATGTTGATGAGGATGAGGAGAACGGGGAACCTTCCTACATTGTTGGTGGGAATGCAAGTTGGTGCAGCCACTCTGGAAAACACTATGGAGATTCCTCAAAAAGTTGAAAAGAGAGCTATCCTATGACCCAGCAATTGCACTACTGGGTATTATCCCAAAGACACAAATGCAGTGATCCAAAGGGGCACCTGCACCCCAATGTTTATAGCAGCAATGTCCACAATAGCCAAATAGCCAAACTATGGAAAGAGTCCAGATGTCCAATGACAGATGAATGGATAAAGAAGATGTGATACATATACATACATACATACATACATACAGTGGAATATTATGCAGCCATCAAAAATGAGATCTTGCCATTTGCAATGACATGGATGGAACTAGAGGGTTTATGCTATGCAAAATAAGTCAATCAGAGAAAAACAATTATCACATGATCTCACTGATACATGGAATTTAAGAAACAAGAGAGACGATCATAGGGGAAGAGATGAAAAAAAGAAACAAGACAAACCAGGGAGGGAGACAAATCATAAATCTCTTCATCTCAGGAAACAAACTGAGGGTTGCTGGGGGGGGGGGTTGGGGAACTGGGATGGCTAGGTGATGGATACTGGGGATGGTATATGTTGTGATGAGCACTGTGTGTGGTGTAAGACTTACAAATCACACACCTGTATCCCTGAAATAATGTATTATATGTTAATTTTAAAAATCAATAAATAAGTGCCAATAAAGGACTGAGAAGTGTTCATATTCCCACCAACCAGGGAAGAAAGACCTGTAAAATATGGAGCACGGAGTACAGAACTCAGAAAAATAATACCTTATTCATGGGGTAAAATTTGCCTAACACTAAAGCTGTTGAGGACCTTACCCTACCAAAGATAAGGGAAATATTCCAAAGGATTAACGTGGTTACAAGTAGTTTAACTATAGGAAGTTTAACAATAGTTTAACTATAGTAGTTAACTATAGGTCATTATCTCAGGGTCCTGGGATCAAAGCCCACTTCATGCTCTCTGCTCAGTGGAGAGCCTGCTTCCTTCTCTGTCTCTCTCTGCCTGCCTCTCTGCCTACTTGTGATCCCTGTCTGTCAAATAAATAAATAAAATCTTAAAAAAAAATCAAACACGCAAAAAGTAATAATCGAATGACCTATATCCTATCAAAAATTCCCACGCATGTAAAAAAGAAAATCAGAAAATATAAATTTATTTTTCTGCATGATGGGGAAAAAAATCAGACATTAGAAACAGAAATTGCATAGATGATGGAATTAGCATACAAAGAGGTTAAAATGGCTATTGTAAATACATTCCATATGTTAAGGAGCATACAAAACAAACATGAGGAGGGGGTTAGTAAAAGATTTAACTATAAATCTACAGAATCAAGAAACTCAACAAATCTTAATCAGAATTAAATATAGGTGTGCCTGGGTGGCTCAGTGGGTTAAGCCTCTGCCTTCAGCTCAGGTCGTGATCTCAGGGTCCTGGGATTGAGCCCCACATCTGGGCTCTCTGCTCAGCAGGGAGCCTGCCTCCCCCTCTCACTCTGCCTGCCTCTCTGCATACTTGTGATCTCTCTCTCTGTCAGATAAATAAATAAAAATATTTTTTAAAAAATAAATATAAAAGAAAACCACTCAGAGGCAAATCGTAGGCTAATGGCTGAAAGCCAGGGGCAAAGAATAAACCCCAAAGAGCTAGAGAAAAAGACACATTACATACAGATGAACAAAGTTATAAATGACAGCATACTTGTACATAAGTCAGAAGATAATGCAGCAACATGTTTAAAGTACTTTAAGAAAAAAAAGTTCAACCTAAGATTCTATACCCAGTGAAAGTATCTTTCACAAAAGAAGGTGAGTGGGGAAAAAGGTGAAATGATCCCTTTTTCAGACTTCAAAACCGACAGTCATCACTAGTAGACCTGCATTACAAGAAATGTTAAAGGAAGCTTTCCAGGCAGAAAGAATGCTACCAGATGGAAATCTGTATTGACACAAAGAATAGTGCCAGAAATAATGAATATATGAGAAAAAAGAACTTTTTTTAATCCTTCCAAAAGTTAAATGGCTGTTTTAAAAAACACAATGTACTGTCACATTTATGACACATATAGAATTAAAATACATGACAACAGCACTGTGGAGAACAGAAATGGAATTGTGTATTATTTGAAGGTATACAATAAGCTATTGATATATATTATATACCCTAGGAACACCTCTAAAAAATATAGCAAACAAATATAACACATAAGCTATTGAGCAGAGATAAACAGAATCTTTTTAAAATAAATTAATCCCGGGGCGTCTGGGTGGCTCAGTGGATTAAGCCATTGCCTTCAGCTCAGGTCATGATCTCAGGTCCTGGGATCGAGCCCCGCATTGGGCTCTTTGCTCAGCGGGGAGTCTGCTTCTCTCTCTCTCTCTCTGCCTGCCTCTGCCTACTTGTGATCTTTCTCTGTCAAATAAATAAATAAAAATAAAATCTTTAAAAATAAAAAAAAATAAAATAAATTAATCCCAAAGAATGCAGGAAAAGGGAATAAAAGAAAACAAATAGTATGATGGTTGTTTTAAGCTCAACCATATCAATAAATATATTAAAAGTAAATGACCTAGGGTCCCTGGATGGCTCAGACAGTTAAGCATCTGCCTTTGGCTCAGGTCATGACCCTACAGTCCTGGGACAGAGGCCCACATCAGGCTCCCTGCTGAGCAGAGAGTATGCTTCTCCCTATTCCTCTGCTCTTCCCCCAGCTCATGTGCTCTCTCTAACTCACTCCCTCTCTCTCAAATAAATAAATAAAATCTTTTTAAAAAGTAAACGATCTAAACATAAATGGGAGACAGTCATTTTCTCATTTTTTAAAAAAAGGAACAGGTAAATACAGACCGTACAAAAGATGTTTTAAACACAAAAATAAAGATGAGTTAAAGTAAAAAGGATGGGAAAAGTTATTCCATACCAACAATCCAAGAAAGCTGGAGTAGCTAAGGTATTATCAAAGTAAACTTCAAAACAAAAAAATTATGAGGGGTAAAGAAGGACATTTCCCAGAGCGCCTGGGTGGCTCAGTGGGTTAAGCCTCTGCCTTCAGCTCAGGTCATGATCCCAGGGTCCTGGGATCAAGCCCCGCATTGGGCTCTCTGCTCAACGGGGAGCCTGCTTCTCCCCCTCTATCTGCCTGCCTCTCTGCCTGCTTCTGCCTACTTGTGATTTCCTCTCTGTCAAATAAATAAATTAAAAATCTTAAAAAAAAAAAAAAAGGACTTTTCCCAATTTATCAAAAGGACATAAATGTGTATCACATAACAGAGTTTCAAAGCACATGAGGAAAAAATTGACAGAGCTAAAGAAGTTATAATTATAATTATAGTTGGAAATCATAACAGTCCTCATTGAACAAGGAGACAAAAAATAAAAATACAGAAAATTTGAACACTATCAAACCACTTGATCCAATTAACATTCACAAAACATTCCACCCAACAACAGAATATTCTTTTCAAGGACATATGGAATATTCACCAAGACAGAATTTATTTCTAGGCCATAAAGCATGTTTCTATAAATTTAAAGAGGCTGAAATTATACAGTATGTTTTCGGACTATAGCGCAATTAAGGCAGTAACAGATATGTGGTAAAATCCCCAAATATTAGGAACTTAACACACTTCTAATCAGCCCACAGGTCAAAGCAGAAATCAAAAGGAATATCACAAAGTATTAACTGACAGCAAAGAGCAGACGAGAACTTTATAGATTGATGTAAATGTCCTATGCTATGATAGTAGTTATATGGCTATATACATTTCTCAAAATTAATTGTTGAAGTTCACTGTATAGAAATTATACCTCAATTAAGCGAATCAAAATTTTTAAAAATGCTGAATCAAACTGGTAGGTATATGGTTATCTGGCCTTTCTTTTACCTTTCCCTAAGTTATAAAATTTTCAAAAACAAAAGCCCAGAATCTAAAACAAAGATAACTCAAATATTACAATTTACCCTCTTTAAGGAAAATTAATGAAATCAACATTCTACTCAATTCCAAGAAACTACTATGCAACCTATAATGACTCATTATTCAAAAGTAACTACATTTTGGTTAATAAGACATAAGTAGTAAGAAATGGAAGAAACAAAAAGATTAAATGACAACTAGTGATCACAGACACCAAAAGAACATTGGAGGAAAACAAACATCAAGGGAAAATATCAGGTAAGAAAGTAGAAACTACACCATTTTCAAGAACTTTTTAGCAGTTGAAGTTCCAACTCAAAATTTAAGCTAAAAAGCTAAAAGAAAATCTGGGAGCCTACTACTCACCACATGTTCATATAATGAGTTCATTCATTAACTATTACCACAGATACCGGAAATTTGTGTTTGTGGATGTTTCAGTCTTAACATACAGAACCTTGCTATTCAAATTGTGTTTTGGGGACTGGCTGCATGGTTAGCTTCTGGGGAACTGTTAGCAATGAAAAATCTTGTGCTCCCCTTTGGAATCCCCCAAGCAACTCAGGCTCTATTCAGACCATGATTCCCAGTGATCTGTAATATACATCCAACTTTCAGAAGCTCTGCAACTTTTCTGTATACAGAAATTCCCTGACGTCTACCAGCAGCTATATCTTTTTTTCTAAATTCTGCTTTCAATCTAAGCATTAATAGTGTATTAACAGTTACCACAGGTGCTACCACTTAAGAAACGCCTTACCTGTTATCACAGGTGATGTACTGATCAGAAAAAGTTCCCAAATAATGTAAAACAGAGGAAGCAAATTAACCCAAAAGTCAAATGCAGTAGGCCACCTGTTTTTGCAACACAGTTACATGTTTGTTCATTTATGTATTTTCTGTCACTGCTTTCATACTACAACAGCCCAGCTGAACAGGCAGAACATTACAAAACAGGCATCAAAACTGTAGAAAGTCACTTTAGCACTTACTGACTAGTTATAAACCATCTTTTTTTCCTCTACAACACGGGTTCTAACATGAGATTCATGTGCTTCTGCAGGAGATTTATGAGCTCCTTGATTTTGCATGCAAAATTCTAAAAATATTATTTTCTCTCTCTCTTTTTAGCTGGTACTTTATTGATTCTGCTTCTCTTACTTAAATCTTTTATTCATTTATTTGTAATTCTATCTTTTTTTAAAACTCACTATAATAACCAGGACTAACAAACCATGCTGAATAATAGTAGAGCATTTTTACTCTGCTCCTGATTTTTACAAGCGTATCTTTAGTTTTTATCATATAATATATTCATAATATAATGCTAAGGTTATTTCTTCCCATTCCTATTTTAGAAATATAGTATTTTAAAATTCACATGAAAATCTGGCTAAAAGACATTAAAAAAAAAACTTCACATGTCACATCTTCAAACTGAAGTTAAAAATCCAAAACTACGTAAGTCTATTTTATTTTTAAAATGCATTCTAATTGTTTTAAGTGTATACTGATAGCTCATTATGTACAAAAAAATCTTGATTAGATAATTTTTAAGTATTTAATTAAATGTTCAAAATTGGATCTAATAAATGAAATTCATTGAGCACTTGCAATCTGCCAGGCTCTGTAGTATTCTACATTTTTTTTTTCATTTAACCCACCCGAAAGACAAAGTATTGAGAAATACGTAACAAGCCCAGAGGCACACAGCAAATAGGAGGCAGTGCTAAGAAAATAACTCTGGTATCAGTTACTTCATGATTTTCTACAATAATTCTATTACCCCCATCATAAACAAGGCAAGCCACCATTCACATTCACATTTCTGATGTAATTATAAAAAACTAAAGAGAGCTGCACCTGGCTGGCTCAGTTGTAGAGTATGTAACTCTTGCTTGATCTCAGACTTGTGGTTCGAGCCCCATCTGGGTACACAGATTACCTAGAAATAAAATCGTCCAAAAAAAAAAAAAAAACTGAAGAGACAAAAAATATATCAAAATACAGCACATGGCAGGGACCTTTCAAAACCTAAACTGACATCTACCTCTAAGATGTGGAAAATCATGTAATAAAATACCAAATAAGAACATACCTTTTAAAGACCCAGAAAATATATATGTATACCCTTGATTTCCACAGCTTGTGAATGAAATTGGCACAGTTTACTCCACGGGAGCCCATGCCAATCTCCAACCCTCTGCACTACTTAGCTCAGTCAGATATCACAAAATTGCCTGTTTCCACATACAGAGTCTGGACCTACTCAATTGAGATTTGTTCCTATACTTTAGCATCTAATCAAAAGCTCGAAAAGTAGGGGCAGAATGCAGCTCTATCACCAAATCTCACTGATGCAGTTAAATATTCACCCATCTCCTCAACTCTATCTGAACAGAGCTTGGCCTCTGATCTACTCACTTTTGTATCTGATCTCCCCTTGTTGCAGATCTTCCTGGTTCCCTTCTAAGCTGCCTAGTCCCTTCTAAGCTGCCTTGAACAATGTGGGAATTAGGGGCACCAACACATACACACACCCCTGCACGTAAATGTTGAAAATACACATAAAACTTTGGAATCCCCAAAAACTTAACTACGAATAACGGCCTGTTGATAGGAAGCTTTACCAATAACACAGTCGATTAACATGTATTTTCTATGTTATATATTTCACATACTATATTCTTACAATAAAGTAAACTAGAGAAAAGAAAATGTTACTAAGAAAATCATAAGGAAGAGGAGCACCTGGGTGGCTCAGGCGTTAAGCATCTGTCTTCAGGTCAGGCCATGATCCCAGAGTTCTGGGATCGAGACCTGCATCAGCCTCCCTGCAGGGTAGAAAGCCTGCTCCTCCCCTTCTACTCCCCCTGCTTGTGTTCCCCCTCTCGCTGTGCCTCTCTCTGTTAAATAAATAAATAAAATATTTTTTAAAAGTCATAAGGAAGAAGAACTACATCTGCAGTACTGTACTGTATTTCTCAAATAAAATCTGCACAGAAGTAAACCTGTGCCGTTCTAACTCAGGCTGTTCAAGAGTCATCTGTACTCTACTCCTGATCATTGTTACTTGCTAGACTCTCCCAGGTTACATCAGTACATAAATATATATGCCCTAGTACTAACAGTATCACTGCTTCTGTAATACCAAGCTTGAACCAAGAGAAATCATGAATAACACCAGATATAAAGAGGAACCCAAGATTTTGTGTTCTTCGCAAATCAACATGTAAAGCCTACATAAGAAACTTGACCTAGAACCTCTGAATTTTTCCATAAATACTAAATCATTCTCCATTATCATCTTAATCGATTCCCATACTTCCCATACAATATCCTCTTACTTGAAGTAATATTCTATCACTTGAAAATAATGTGGGAATCCTCCCCACTTTTATCTTCTTCAAGACTATCCAGGTATCCCTAGAAGCCAGCAATATAACCCATAGTTAACCTAAAAATATCACCTGAAAAACATCAACACTGCCCTGCCTCTCCAATGCCACTTTTCTACCAGAGACACAACCATAAAGTGAAAATCTGTTAAAACTGTCAGGGAGCCTGGCTGGCTCAGTCAGTATAGCATGCAACTCCTAATCCCAGGCTTTGAAGTTTAAGCTCCACAATGGGTGTAGAAATTACTTTAAAAAATAAAATTAAAAAAAAAAAAACTGTCTGAATAATGCACACTATCAGCAAAACTTCAGCAAGCAAACATATCTGCTCAGTTCAGAATCCAGGTCTCCAGTGAAGGATCTGCTCAGAGCAGCCTAGTTCAGAAAACTAGTTTACATGCCTGTGTCCTGTCTGCAGATGAAAAAGGGTGGGAATCTGAATTAGGGAGATGGAATTCATAAGACTAAAAATTTGTGCCAAACACAGCAAGGTTCAAAAGGTTCTAGACAATCAGAAACCATGACAAATAACTGGCTTCCTTGCTTCCACACTTGCCACCACTGTACACTCTATTTTCCACAAAGCAGAGTGATGTTGTTCAAGTCATGTCATGTCTGTCCTCTGCTCAAAAATGTCCAAATGTTTCCCAACTGCTCCGAGTCCTAACCATGATTTACAGGGCTGAACATGAGCTTATAAAGGGCTGCATTCCCCTATTCTACTCCCATATCTGTCTCACCACTCTCCCCTCATTCTATGGGCGACATTAGTCTCACTGTCCCTCTGCCTAGAATATCTTCTCCCAAAGCAGGGCTGGACACCACATTTCATTCAGGTATCTACTCAATTTCTTCAGAAGCTGTCCTTGGTGGTTCAGCTGGTTTTGGGTCAGGTCATGATCTCATAGGTCATGGGATCAGGCCCCCGTGTGGGACTCCACACTCAGCGGGGAGTATGCTTGAAGATTTTCTTCCTCTGCCCCTTCACCTACTTGCGTGCATATGCTCTCTCTCTCAAAACAGATAAATATTTTTTGAAAAGTTTCATGTTAACATAAAGTTAACAAGCTGACAATAAAGTTTGTAAGTTTTATTGAGTATAATCAGATAAGTATAAAGACATTCTACATTTCCCCTTGGAGTCTAACTTTACAATGAATGACAGCTGCTCTATGCTTTAAAAATAACATTTTTTTAGGGGGTCCTGGCTGGCTCAGTTGAAAGAGCATGCAACTCTTGATCTTGGGCTCATGAGTCCAAGCCCCACACTGGGTGTAGAGATTAATACTTAAATAAGTAAATTTTCAAAAAATAACATTTTGGAGGGGACCCTGACTGCTTCAGTCAGTGGAACATGTGGCTCTTGGTCTCAGAGTTGTGGGTTTGGGTCCCACACTGGGTGTAGTGATTACTTTAAGTAATAAAAAATAAGTAATAATTTAAAAAACTTAAAAAATAACATTTTAAAAAATAGAAACACATACTAGTTGAAAAAAAGCAACTTGGTTTTTACAGAGAAAAGTTTAACTCATTCAACCTACCTAATTATATTAGGCATAATTATATGTTCTGTTTTTTAATTAACAGAACATATAAAAATACTCAATGAGCAAAACCAATACACTAACAAAAATGGTAGTTTCATTCCACTTTAAAGGCAATTTAAGGGGCGCGTAGGTGGCACCGTCATTAAGCCTCTGCCTTCAGTTCAGGTCATGATCCCAGGGTCCTGGGATAGATCCCCACATTGTCTTCCCTACTCAGTGGGAAGCCTGCTTCTCTCTCTCCCACTTCCACTGCTTGTGTTCCCTCTCTTGTTGTCTCCCTGTCAAATAAATAAATAAAATCTTAAAAAAAAAAATCAATTTAAGTAAAAAGGCTAATTAGAAGCTTTCAAGGCTTTTTTCCAGACATACTGAGAAACTTATGGTTCCCACATAATTCACAAAAAATAAAATTTACTTCAATATTCATTCATCTATTCACTTAACACGTAATATAATGGGCACTTATTAACATCCTAGCCATTGTTTTGGGTGCTGGGAATAGAGTAATGGACAAAACAGTTACTGACCTCATGAAGCTTTATTCTCAAGAAGGAAGATGGACAATAAAATAAGTAAATAACTTTAGACGGCTATATGAGTGTATTCACCGGGTAAGCAAACAAAATGCCAGGGAAAGGGTTGGTCTTCTTATGCGAAGTAATCGTAATCAGAGACCTCACTAACATTTGAGCAAAGACTTAAAAGAGAGCCAAATGCAACAATGTAAGTGTACAGTAGTCCTTCCCTTCTATCTGCAAGGGATACATTCCAAGACCACCAGCAAATGACTGAAACAACAACAGCACCAACCCTAGACATATGGTTTTTCCTATACATACATACCTGTGATAAAGTTCAACTGATAAATTAGGCACCATGAGAGATTAACAACAATAACTAATAGTAAAACAGAACAATTAGAACACTGTAATTAAAGTTATGTGAATGCGGTCTCTCTCTCAAAATATCTCACTGTACAGTAATCACACTTCCTTCTTGTGACGTTAGGAAAGGGTAAAGTGCCTAAGTGATGAGATAAAGTGAGGCGAACGACACAGGCATTGTGACACAGAGTTAGGCTAATACTGACCTTCTGACACTAAGTCAGGAAGATCATCTACTTCTAAACTGGGGCTATCTTAGGTAACTGAAACTATGGAAAGTGAAACCATGGTTAAGGCAGGACTACTATACTTACCACTACTGAACTGCATAAAATGGTCATGAGGTAAATTTTATGTTATGTGTATTTCACCACTATTTTTAAAAAGTTTTAATTTAAAAATGAAAAACAAAGAGGATAGATAATACAGCAATCTAGAAGGGAAGTGTTGCATGTAAAAGGACCAGCAAGGACAAAGTCCCCGAGACAGAAACAAGCATGGCATTTTTTACAGAGCTCTGTGTAGCTGGAGCAGAAACAAACAAGGGGGAGAACTGCAGAGGTACTGTAGGGGACAGAAGCAAACAATGTACATCACGTAGGGCCTCACAAGCCACTTAGGACTCTGGCTTTTACATAAAATAGTAAGCCACTGAATGGGTTTTTTTTATTTATTTATTTTGCTATTTCTTTTTTTGAGGTGCAATTCACATAACATAAAACTCACTATTTGAAACATTTTAAAGTATACAATTTGCCAGTGGATGGTTTTGACAAAAGGAGTACCTTTTGAATAGGATCACATTAACTGCTATGTTGAAAAAGGACTGGGAGAACAAGAGAACAGTTAGCAGGGTTTACAGTAATTAAAGTGAGAAGGATGTTAGCTTATGTCAATCAGGGCAGTGGAGGTGGAACTAGTTGAGAAGTATTCAAAGTCTACACATACTTTGCAGAAGGAGCTGAAAGGATTTGCTGATGGACCATATGCAGAGGATAAGAGAAAGAAGAATAAAAGATAACTAAAAAGTTTTTGGCCTGAGCAACTGAAGACCAGAGCTCCCATTCGTGAGATGGGAAAGGACTACAAAAGGCAGGGGGTGAGGAGAATCAGAGGTTTGTTTTTGGACATGTTAAGTTTGAGATGCCCACTAAACATTTAACCCAATATATGGCTGGGATACAAGAGGTTGGAAATCAAGGGAGAGGTCTGGTCCAGAGATACAAATAAATATAGGGAGTCCTAACTATATTAGGGGTTGTTTAAAGCAACTAATAAGTAAATCCAGGAACAGAAACTACTTCTTCCAAAGGTCTGTTGCAATTTAAATTTACATGTGATTTGTGGCCCATAATAGACTATTTTCTTCCTCTAAGTTAAATCTTCTATTTACAGGAAATAGATTTGTACAAAAGGAGACACAGCCAACAAATCTGTGAGTAAAAAACAAAACAGTAATGAAAAAGAACTAATATTCTGTTGTTGCCTCTGAATAGAGACCTGGAGTTTGTTATTGTTGTTGTTTTTTTTATCACTCTGATATAATACCCATGAGGGACAAATGAAAGACAGGAAGGTTAACAAGAAGGACTCAAAGGACAGCAATCTGTTACACCTTTTTATTCCTTCTAATAAGAATAGAATACTAAAAATTTCTCATGCAAAGTCCTTAGCAATGGAGAGACAGATCTGTTATCTCACAATGATGAAAATAAAATATATTTAACCTAAAGTACAAGTAAGATGTTAGTAATCTCACATCAGTGGAAAATGACAGTTTCCACTGAGGAAAATTTCTAGACAACTGTAGTTTACCTATCTCCAAATAGCTTTCCATTTGAACAATTATTAATTTTTTCCTCTACTTTAACATCTTCTTGAGCCAGGCTCATCTTTATTATTATCTTTATCCTAAGACGTCCTCATAACAATGGGATAACCTATAGGCTATTATGTTATTGTGCCATTGTTCCTACATAAAATAGTTCCATTCTGCAATATTCTGTCAATGTCTCCTCCTTTCTCTACTATTACTTTATTTTACCCATACATAAAAGCATCCCAACAACATTTTACTTTCTGGTCCTTAGTTGTAGTTGACAGAAATCTGGCCCTCAGATAGCATGTAATAAATTCACACAGTGCCTAGTACTTAGAAGCTTCATGGGAAATCTGAACATCCCACACTTAAAAAGAGAAAGTTATCTTATTAGTTGTGTAAGACAATGTCAATAATCTCATAAGATGCATAATGAAGTCTTTAGTGGTACAACTTACTTTCAACTGGTTCAGAGGAAAAGATATATATAAATAAATACGTTTTTTAACATATTTTTTAAATGAGTGATAAAGCAATCACAGCAATAGATAACCATTAATAAATTTAGATCAAAGGTATACAAATGTTAATTGGACTATATATGCTTCCAACCTCTCAGAAAGTATAGCTTTTAAGATACAAAATTAGGAAAAAATATATATTGAGTAAATGTCTATGTATACAATTGGTAAAGGATAACTGAATTGGATCTATTCAATGAAAAACACAACTAATTTTCAAAACTTATTTAAAAAAAAAAAAACTGGAGAAGAAAAGGAATACCATAAAATCACCTACTTGCAAGAGTAGTAGAAAAATGACCAGCAAGTTCTAAAAAGCAGAAAAAAACATAACTTGGTCTCCTTGCCACTGGAGAACTTAGAAAGTATCTCCCTTTTCACAGTTTGAGAACAGCATTTTTATTCCCTGTAAATTTTTTCAAAGTCTAGTGACTTTGGACACTGGTTTTTACTATAGATAATCTACTTCAAAAAAATACTTGTTTCCTCGGGGCACCTGGGTGGCTCAGTGGGTTAAATCCTCTGTCTTTGGCTCAGGTCATGATCCCAGGGTCCTGGGATCGAGCCCCACATCAGGCTCTCTGCTCAGCAGGGAGCCTGCTTCCCTTCCTCTCTCTCTGCCTGCCTCTC
The DNA here is from genome assembly GCF_963455335.1 of Martes martes. Taxonomy (NCBI): domain Eukaryota; kingdom Metazoa; phylum Chordata; class Mammalia; order Carnivora; family Mustelidae; genus Martes; species Martes martes. Next base: position 39,616,885 of record NC_137894.1, read on the forward strand.
TGCCTGCTTGTGATCTCTCTCTGCCAAATAAAATAAAATCTTTAAAAATTAAAATTAAAATTAAAAAAAACTTGCTTCCTGATTACTGCATGAACACATAACTTATATCTCACCATCCAGAGATTTATTGTGTATCCTCAAGCTTTTAAAAAATGAACATACACAAATTTATGACAAAATTGATATGGTATTATGAATAAAATGTCATATAAGGTTATTTCCTCTCTTTAACTGTCAACATTTTCTAATGTAAAGAAAAAAAAAAAACTTGATGGACCAAAAGCCAAATGGCTCAAATATTGTAAGTATAAAGAGTCTAAACTGATGGCAAAATAATTCAATCTTTGTACAAAGGCAAAATCTAACAACCTCACTATACAATGCCTTTCAGAGCATGAAGTATGTTTCTCGGAGGCACTATGGTGTTTAAGAGCATGAATTCTGCAGCCAGACTGATGAGATTCTAATCCTGGTTTTCTCAAATAGCTATATGACTTCTCTGACACTGAAGAAGTTATTCTCCCTGATCCTGCTCCCACATTTGTGAAATGAAAATAACAGAACCTATCTTAGAGAGATGTTGTAAAGATTGGGATAATACACAAAATGCCCAAAGAACAGTGTCTGGCATATAATAAGAATTCCATGAATGCTAGACATTACAAATATTTTCCATTTTTCATGGGTAGGTAGCATCTTACTTTCTATGGATTCTGCAAACAAAAGCTTCCTTCCCAGCTTCTGAATCCAAAGCCTACAATCTTCTGTTCCAATCTAAATTAAATATAAGATTAGGACAAAAAACAAAGAATAAAAATTTCATTAACATCAAAATGAAAAAATAATCAGAATATATCTTGCTAATGGTAGGTCAGTATCATCATCTTTGTGTGGGATAGCAAAAGTACATAACACACTTTCTTTTCCATATCAAAGAAACTTTATTCTACAATTTTAAGAATGGGGCAGAAAAATCAGCAAACATGTTTTGACATTACAGATCTTCCTATTTACAGAAAAACTCAATTACAATAAATGAGAGGATGTGTAAGAAGCTAAGGCTGGCACATTTCCATTCCTCAGAAAAATTACTTGTAATCAAGTTGTTTTCAACAGACTTTTCACTTGTATAATTCTAAAATTAAGTACCAAGAGCATTTTTCCCCAACATAAAAGTGTATTTCCTTCCTGAGAAACCTGAGTCATCAACTTTATCTTAGACATCACACTGTGTTGACCAATGCTTCTTATATTTGATATATACTCACTCTGATCTTGAAGGAGCAAATACCACTAACAAAACTGTTCTCTTGTATGACAAAGACAGACTTCCAGGAACTATCATGTCCTATATTTCAGCAATATATGTAAGTACCTTTACTGTATTCTTAGAAAAGTTACTTCTGGGGGGCCTAGCTGGCTCATTCAGTTAAGCGTCTGCCTTCGGCTCAGGTCATGATTCCAGGGTCCTGGGATCCAGCCCTGCACTGGGCTCCAGCCCTGCACTGGGCTCCCTGCTCATTCCTCTCCCTCTGCCTGCAGCTCTCCCTGCTTGTGCTCTCTGTCAAGTAAATAAAATATTAAAAAGAAAAGGAAAAGTTACTTCTACAATGTGACTTCAAACTTAAGCCACAGTATCAACTTCTTCACTAGAAATGAGTCAGATAATGTTCTACAAGCAAATACCTACACCCAGCAGTTTCAATGGAAGTTCAAGACAATAGGGTATGTCCTACAATTAAAAGCATATTTCAAAACACCCACTTTTTGAGATGAGCTGGTTTCTAAAAATGAAGCTAGCTGGCTCAGAAGTTAAAATAACAGTTAAAATAATTTAAAAAGCAGGTCTTTTTTAAATTATAAACTAAATCACAAAGGGCACGAGACATCAATGATTAAAACATACTGAATGTATTAAATTTCTACCACTAATGTATGAACTACAACTTACAAATTCAAAGATGAAACATGCACATATTTAGATTTCTACGCTCATTTGAAATGCCTTTATACCATTTCAGTAAGTGCAGCCACATGTATAGACAGTAACCCACGTAAGGGACTGTGACTTTCAACCTACCTAAATAAAACACACACACACACACACAATGGGTTCAACCACAACTCCCCTGCTGGTGTATATGTGCCACATACCCACATTTCATCCTAAACCCATTCTCATTACTTCACACTTCTCCCATATGAAGCCCCAAAGCATCTACCTCTACCTCCTTCCAGGAAATTTAGATGTGCAAATAAAACAATTCTGCCAAAGGTGTTAATGATGATAATAAGAGGAAGGGAGAATAGAGTTATAAAAAAGATATGAAAGCTTTTGAGAACTTATGCATTAACATTTTGAAGAAAATATTTTGTTAAAAGTTGAAACTGAGTAGAACTAATTCTGAAGATAGAATTGTAGAAGCTACTGGCTGAGTCCCTCAAAACTACCCCACAGAAACTAAAATCCTACTCATCTATGGCTCTTCTACCGAGCAATTGATTTGTTTTGGTTTTGAGATAATCCTCACTGAGTTCTCAGTCATTCAATTGCTATTATAAAATAACAGAGTCAGATTTACTTCCCAGCCACAAACTGGAAGATGAAGAATGGGAACTGCTAGAAAGTAAAGGATAGAGCAAATTTTTCAGTGCTGCAGCACAAAGAACAGTAGGAGAAAAAGGTTTCAACAGGATAGAAATATGGAAGTTTATGAAACTTGAGTAATCAGTTAAGACAGCAGCTATCAGAAATTTTAAAAAATAAAGAAAGAAAGGTAAAAATGACTCAAATATCCTCTGGAGCAGGGTTTCTCACTCTCAGCACTACTAACATTTTGGCCAGACAAATCTTTGTTGTGGGGGGGCTGTCCTGTGCATTGTAAGATGTTTAGCAGCATTTCTGGCCTCTACCCACTAGATGCCAGGAGCATCTCTCCAGGTATGACAACCAAAACTGTCTCTAGACTATAAATATTTCAGTGTCTGCTCTGCATATACACTTTAACTACACATTAATTTTTTGAAGGATAAAAAACTGCATAAAAAAACTGCATAAATACTACTATGCAAATTGTTAATACGTATTTTTAAATATTAATATTTTAATATTGATATTAATAGTGATTAATTTTAATTAATTAATGATTAATATTAAAAATGATAAAATTGTGGAAAGGAATTATGGATTTTCTTAAGCTCTATTTTCTAATGCTTGGTATCAACTTTCTAGCATTTCAATTTCTAGAAATACATTTTATCCAACTATATTTTGAAACTAATAGATTCCAAATGAAAGTAGGCCTGGAAACAACGTAATTTTTATAATATCTGTATAACATTTTACAGCCTCCAGCATTTTTACAAACTTATCCCAATTAACTCTTAGGAAAAGAGGTAGCAAAGTAATATCCCATTCAATTCATAAGTATAGGACTCTACCTGTATTCTTACGAAAACTAAATACAAAGTTCAAATATGTGTATTGTATCTCTTGCCATCATCCATGCAAGCAAAGATGGATAGAAAATTCTGCTCTGGGGGCGCCTGGGTGGCTCAGTGGGTTAAGCCTCTGCCTTCGGCTCAGGTCATGATCTTGGGGTCCTGGGATCGAGCCCCACATCGGGCTCTCTGCTCGGCAGGGAGCCAGCTTCCCCTCTCTCTCTGCCTACTTCTGCCTACTTGTGATCTCTCTCTGTCAAATAAATAAAAATTAAAAAAAAAAATTCTGCTCTGAAAATCATATATGTGCATTTGCCAAAGACCCTAATTCCAACTTAATAACAAATACACACCTACAAAAATATACTTGTTAATGCATCTTTAATTCTAACCTCTCCCAGGCGCCTGGGTGGCTCAGTCAGTTAAGCATCTGACTCTTGATCTCAGCTCATGTACTGATCTCCAGGTCATGAGTTCATGCCCCGCGCTGGGCTCCACACTGGATGTGGAACCTACTTAAAAACAAACAAAAAAAAAAACACTAACCTCTCCCCTCCACTCCAAATTCAACAAACTTCTGCCTCACAACTCTGGAGCAGTTCTTCCCAAATGTCGAGCCAAATATTTCTGAAAGACTATGCAAAGTTTTAACTAATCCCTAACAAAAATATTAGATTGCAAGTCGGATAAAATCCGAGACTATGACACACATCCCAAACTAGAACCTACACGGATTCAAAACTTTAAGATGCCTTATTTTCAACTTCGAGACTGAAGTCCTCTAAGTTTGATGAAAACACATTCTCTCCAATGCAACAACCTCTGAGATCTAAATTCCACACAGAGTGAGCCTTCAGTAAATTTTATTAGCTTCATGTTAAACTTCTGCCAAGTTCTATCAGTTTTTCTTCCAAGAGATTTCTGTTCTATCCTTATTTATTTCTACAACTGCTATTCTAATACAGAACTCAAACACACAATTCATCAAGGAACTAATTTATTCCTTACTTATATCATATTCCAACTCCTCTACATGGACTCCAACCAACATTCCGTAACACTCTACCTTGCAGTTATAATGGTCTAGAATATGAATATTTGGAGTCCTGGCTATCATGGCCCAGTTACCACTTCTTATTTCCTGCCATGGAGTCTCCATTCCAGGAAAGAAAACCTATAAGCACCTTACTAGACTATTATGCCATCCACTTTTCTCAAAAATCTTTCCCCAACTGGGGAAATAAATCCTCATTTCAACTGCAACTATAATACATAATTGGAACTGTATTTTTACATCTTGGCATTTCTGACTATGCTAACAAACTCTGTTTTTTACTTCTCACTCAAAACTATAGCTTCATGACTCCTACTAACCACAGACATACAATAAACCAGTGACTAAACAGCAATGTTCCCGCTGTACACGTTCTTACACTGTTTACTTGGAATTATAATAGCTTTAGAATTCACCCAGTATCCAAGGAAATCTACATTCTCTAAGAACAATTCTCAGTATTGCTGTTTCTTGCAACCTAGTTGGACAGGACTCTCTCCACAGTACCAAGGCAAAGCCTTCACACTGCTGTATATCAATATTACTGCCTTCATAGGAATTGAACTGGCAGGATTATTACAGTTTTCCCATTTATTCTTATTAGCATTGCTTTCTTTTCCCAGTATAAAGATTAAAAGTTAAACTAGTTAGAAGTACCACTACCGGATTTTTATTCACAAAAGTAGGCATTTTAGAGTTGCTTGGAAGAATCATTAATAATCATTAAATAAATCAATTCCTCCAAAACAAAAAACAAAACAAACAATAACAACAACAAACCACAAAACCTGAGGCTCCTTACCCAAGCACATCACATAGAGTTGCCCACTTGCAAATAGACCAAATGCAAATCAATTCCTAGAATTTGGAGCATCTGCCCTGTGACTTGGGGCTCAGATTTGAAACCACTGCATTCTTCCTTCCACAGCCTTTTGCATCTACAATTTGTCTCCCCCAGTTAGTGACCACACAGTCCTCTCCTGGAAACTTGTGTTAACAGCTATATCCAGTGACTACTTGCCCTGCCCCACAACTTCTCCACACACACAAATTCCATTTTTGTTACTCCACGTATATATTTTAAATTAGGCCATCCCCAAAATACACCTCCAACATTGGCAAGAGTTTTCTAACCATTAGAATGTGATACAATTCAAAGACAGACAATTTAACTTTATGCAATCACAAACTCACCAAATCTGTAACACACAACAGTTACCTTACTACAAACTAACCATAAAACACAGTATCATAGTGTCCGGAGCCTCTGTCATCTACCTCTCACCTAACTGCTTCTTTTAAATACTGAGAATATTTTTCGTAACTTACAATTTGCATTCCTGCAGAGGATACTACAATTGCACATTTTCAGGTATATTTAACATCAATAATCTAGTATACTACTTTGGAACCAAAGTATTCATGATTCAGATCTAGAAAATGAGTTTGCAACCAAATGAGTTTGCGTTTTATTTGGCTTGTCTTCCTGGTTATCTATTAGGTTTTTTCTCTCCATTCCACCTTGCCTCATTTTAACTACTAAAATACATTAGTACAACATTATCCTAATTGTTCAGAACAGGGAACCTCAACACTAAACTACACAAGCCAAAACATACACATTAAAAATAAACTTTTAGGGGTCCCTGGGTGGCTCAGTCAGTTAAGCATCTGCCTTCAGCTCGGGTCATGATCTTGGGGTCCTGGGATCAATCCCCACTTCCGGCTCCCTGCTCAGCAGGTAGCCAGGTTTCCCTCTGCCCCTTCCACCCCAACCCCATCGCTCCCCTTCCCGCTTGTGCATGCTCGCTCTCAAATAAACGAATAAAATTTTTTTAAAGTGAACTCGTCGCTTTAAAAAATAAATTTTAAAATATATATGAATCTAAAAGTTCATGTACTTTATTCCACAAAAGATGCAGAACTTAGTTATTCCACTTTGCATGCAAGTGTATCAAGTATGATACAGTTTCTCCAAAGAAAATGTATTAGAGACAACTAATTAGAAGGTGATATTCTCAAGGTTTGCAAGAAAGCCAGGAATTTTAACCAAAAAGTTGGAAATACTATTGAAACTAGATAGAATAAAAAGCACAATCACTAGAATAAATTTAGAATACCCATTTCAATTGTTTCGGGGCAGGGGGGAAAGCCAGAAACTACAATAGAGGCCGAAACAGTAACAGCTGTTCTTTACACTAAACTTCAATCATTTAAGAAAAGATTGAAGTCAGCCCATTTCAAGAACACAGTAAATGCGTAAGTATATCTTAGAAAAACTTCATCAAAAATTGCCAAAATTTTACAAGGCTGTTCCCAGAGACTTATCTGGGAATCTTCTCGTATCTGAACCTGTCATTCATTTCCCAACAATGTTGGAAAATGTAGCTTATTGTTGAATGCATTATTTCATTTCATTTTATGAATTTCAAAGGCAGAGTTTATGCTCATGACCTGATCTTAAAAGAAAAAGAGCCTAAGTTTTTACTTGCATGACCCTCAACTATTTTCTTTCTGTGAGTTTCATCCAAGTAGAAAAAGAAATGATTTATTTGCTCATTAAGATAAAGTGATTTGGAAAAATTAGAACCATCATTCTTTAAGACCTTCAAATTGTTATTATGAAAAGAGGATTTTTTAAATATTTATTAATCTTATACTAAATAAAAGGAATAGAGCATGCCACAGCTTTTAACAAAGTTTTAAAACTACTGTATATAAATAGGGACTCCTGGGGAGCTCAGTTGTTAAGCATCTGCCTTCTGCTCAAATCATGGTACCAGGGTCCTGGGATCGAGCCACACATCAGGTTTCCTGCTAAGCGGGAAGCCTGCTTTTCCCTCTCCCATTCCCCCTGCTTATGTTCCCTCTCTCTCCCTCTGTCAAATAAATAAATAAAATCTTTTTTAAAAACTACTGTAAAAATAAAGAATTAAAAAACATATTAAAAGTTGGGTAAGGGGTGCCTGGGTGGCTCAGTGGGTTAAGCCTCTGCCTTCGACTCAGGTCATGGTCCCAGGGTCCTGGGATCAAGCCCCGCATCGGGCTCTCTGCTCAGCAGGGAGCCTGCTTCCTCCTCTCTCTCTGCCTGCCTCTCTGCCTACTTGTGATCTCTCTCTGTCAAATAAATAAATAAAATCTTAAAAAAAAAAAAAAAAGTTGGGTAAGAGGTCACAGACAAAAAAACATTTTTAAAAGAATCGATCCATCTATGCAGGATGAAGCCGAGGCAGAAACGCAAATAACATACAGGATCCACACAGGTGACAAAAATGAGTGAAGTGGGCCAAGTGTATTGCCAGTAGGAATGATAGTAACTGCACTGACTGGTAAGCACGTGCCCAGTCTAAAGAGGACAGCTATTGCTCTACCACTCTGCTATAGACAATGGGAATGCAGCCCAAGAACCTGGGTTTCCAATCCTTTCAAAAAAAAAAAAAAGAGAGAGAAAGAAAGAAAAATCTAAAAATCTATGAATTTCATTGAGGAATTTCCCAATTTTTCAATGTTGTTAACTAGTTGAAACCTAAAGATGCTGTGAATCAAACAAAACACATCTCTAAGGTGGGTTCAGTCCAGAGGCCACCTTTCAGTTAATGTGTGAAAACTGCCTTCAAAAGGTTATGAGGGGGCAACGGGTAAAAAGTTCAGGCCTTGAGGTCAAGCTGGCCTGGGTTTGAATGTCTAATTCACCACTTAGCAGGTGGGTAATGCTAAAGAAATCATTTCTTCAAGCCTATTTCTTTTTCAAGCCTATTTCTTCAACTATAAAATACCACCACTCTCTCAGAAATGCTGAAAAGTGAAACTCCTAACAACAGTATCAGAAACACAACAGACATCATAGAAATGTCCCTTACTCCCCCTCCTTAACCGTGCAAGTCCTTTGGAAAATTTAAGAAATCAGATAATAAATAAACACCCTTGAAGATCATAAATAGGTTATTAAAAAAAAAAAACCATCAGAAAACAGAGATGCCTTCTATGGTCGTTTCCCTCAACACCTGCTACTCAGAGAGGTTCTTTGTATACAGAAAAGATAGAGTTAACGTAGGGGATGGCCTGAATGGGCCTTAAAAATGATACAGCTGACTGGATTATCAATCTCAAATTAAAAAGATGAAGAGGCAGAACTCCTTAAAGATAGAGACAAACCTGTCTCTCTTATTAAATTCATAGACCCTTATTTGCTGGTAGAAGTGAGAGAAATCGTTTAACCTCAAGCTTTGATACTTTTAATACTTTTGGCCAAACTTCCAGAAAACTTATTTCTAAAGAATGCATGGTACAAAACAAAGGATTTACACCAAATTTTTAAACATAAAAAACATGCCATACTCTAAACTTCATTTTATGTGCGATTTCATCAAACCAACGTACTATTGTATTGAATTTACTACTAGAGCTAAAATATCGTTTGTCCTCTCAAGCATATCAATTAATTTTTAAAAAGAAAAGACAACTCTCCAAAATATTCAAAACACAAATATTTTGAAATTTGAAACACAAATATTTAGAAATTCCAACCAATTTCTAATGTATATGTTACAAATAGCTCAGATTCATATTTAAAATTAGTATATATTTCAATAAAATTACAAATATCTCCATGTACCCAAAGGCTACAATCTTGATGCTAATTTTAAAATGAAAGTTTTAGTGTCTTTTTTTTTAAAGTTCTGCTTAAATGTTTAAGAACTAATGCTTTAATGTTTAATGCAAAATGATACTTTATAAATGACTCCAGAGTTCTGAATTTAGATTTTTGAGTGCCAAGGGTCTTAACCCACAAAAATTACGCTGTTAATTTACTTCTTCTTCAACCATCAGGCTACACCAATTTATACTGATTGTTTCACAATTAAAAACAAAGGCCATTTTATATACTACCATTCCTCAGTAATTTACAGTACTTCATGTGTTTGTCTTACTTTGTACCACCTAATAGAAATCAAGAGTCTAACATCTGACTATAATCACAAATAGTGGTAACAGGCAGAAGTAATGATTTGCTGGAAGTCACATTCTGAACATAAATATAAATGTTATAAAAAGGCCCTTATAAAGGGTCTCTAGCACACAATACTTCTTAAAACTAAACATCTACTAGAAACTCTTAATCTAAAACGTACATCTAGCAAATGAACACCACAAACTACAACAAAAGTGTACCTACAAAGCATCATTCTCGGACTAAGTAGAACTCAGAACAAAAACATGCTTGGCTCTGCAATCATAAGTTAAAGTGACAAAGAAGAACAGAAACAATACGCTACATAAAATACAAATTATCAAATTAGACTATACTCACCGGAAGCATTCCGGTAATTTTTTCAATTCAATTATTTTAAACATATTTGAGGTTTTTAAGTACACTTTGGGGCAAGTAAAAAACTTTACCTAAAATAAAGCACTTGACACAACAAGAAAATTATGCAGCTGGTCCTAGGATCAGAAAAATCGTCTTCAAAACCCGAGTTATCAAGTGATTATCTGCTTACAGTAAATTTAACTCCAATTTGAGGGGTGGGGGAGTTGCCACCGTCTGACAACTCACTAACTACGCTGTACGTCTACTCCACCTGAGAGCTTAGGAAAACTCAGGTTGGGTCACCCAGGGACTTGTCCCTCTAAGAGACCCAATCCAAACAGAGGATCAAAGAACATCCCGAAACGGCTTACCTCTTTCTCCCCACCAAACCCATTCCCCTGGGCAACAGAATGTTTTCACTGAACATAAACACACCCTCCTGAGAGCTCTCTCCAAACACTCGGGCAGAGGTAGGGCTCTATAAAGAGCGGAAGCGACTCTTCTCAGAAAAGCAGAGGACCACTGTTACCCCTCCACCGGCGACCCTCTGCAGAACCGGGTCAGTCTGGATCGCCGCGCCCGGTAAAGAACAATACACCAGCCCCGCCGCACACATTGCAACTTCCCACGAGCCTGCGCGGCGCTTCCCCGCGGTGGAGCGGACTCCGGAATCCGCCACCGGGCAGAAGCTGGGGGCGGAAGGAGGGAGGTAAAGACCGCCAGCCCCACGGCGGCAGCCCGTCCCGGCACCCGGCGAGCAGGCTGGAGGGATGGAGCCACCGGCCTGGGCTCCACGGCTCACACCCGGCAACTCCGATCTCCAGACTGCTTCTCTGGGAGGCGACCCCCGCCTCCCCTGCCGCCGGGGCAGTGGGGGGCGGGGAAGGCCTCGGCGGAGGCTCGGAGCCTCCGTGGCCCGCCACGGAAGGGAACGCGGTCGGGGCGCGGGGGACAATAGGGAGCGGGGAGCGCTGCGCGCCGGAGTGGCGCCGCCGGCCGGCCGGGCTGACTGACGCGCCCGCCGCGCGGCGCGACTGGGCTCCGCTCGACCCGGCCGCCGCTGCCGCTGCGCGGTCCGCCGTGGTCAAGGCGTCCCCGGCGCTCGGGGTCGTGCCTCACCTCCCAGCCCCGCCGCCCAGGAGAGGAGCAGAATTAACACTCTCAGCAACACCATCTTCCGCGGCCGCCGCCTCCTCACGGGTTAACAGCAGCACATCGATCCGGAGGGAGAAGCTGAAGGGGCTTGGTCCGGAGTCTCCACGGGAAGCCGGGACCTCCCCCGGCAGGAGAAACGGCGAAGCACCTCCCTCTCGCTCCACTTCAGGGGCCGGCAAAGCTCCCAGCGCCTCCAAAACAGGGACCTCCCTCCCCCTCGTTCTCTTCCTTCCTCCCTTCCCCGCGTTCCTTCCCTCGCTCCTTCCCTCTTCTCTACCTCCCTCCCCCGAACCCCGGACCTCCGCCTCCTTCCTCACCACGTGACTCGCGGCGCCCAACCGGCAGGCCCAGCCGCACCCCTTCCTCCCGCCCCTCCCCCTCCCCCAGGCGCCCCAGGGGCGCGCGCATGCGCGCGGGGGCCGGTTCCCGGGCTGCTAGACCCGCCGCCGCTTCCTGTCCGCCGGCGGAGAGCTGGGATTGGGTTTAGGAGGCGGGGTTTCCCCTGGTCCCGCCCCCAGACGGGAGCGCATCTCCGCAGAGCCTCCCGGGCTCGCTAGTTCTTGGACTGTTAAGGACCGTCCCTAAGGCGAAAATGAAGAGTGAAAGATCTTAAGTGGCCGCTTTCTTCTTCTTAACTTCACAAGGGAGGTTTTTTATTTCTTCCTTTTCTGCCTCTTGTGGTGCAAGACAGCGAAAGTAAAGTCCCAACAAGCGACAGCCACCAGTGATCAAAACAGATGAAAAGACCTTCAATTCCAGAAAGGAAAGACAGAGCCTGTGGCAGTTTTTTTTCAGAATTCTTTAAAAATTTGTCGCAGATCACGCTTTGGCCGTTCTAAATGCCCGCAGTTTAAACCATACGGTCCTAAATCTCCTGCCCAAAATACGTCTTCTTTACCACCCTCCTTTTCCCAGCTCTGAAGAGAACTCTCTGATCTTCACCCCAACTTCTTTGAAGCTCGTGTTTGGTTTATATTTGGTTTCTCAGTAACTCACTTTGCTTCTTTAAACTCATATTTCTGGATTAAAGACTTTAAGGACTTGAAATTGTAACACTTCGAGAAGAAAACTGGGGAAAAGCTCCTTGACATTGGTCTTGCCAGTGATTTTTTTTTATTATGACACCAAAAGCACAGGCAACAAAAGCCAAATAAGTGGGAATACATCAAACTGAAAGCTTCTGCACGAAGAAAGAAACAATAAGCAGAATGAAAACGCAGCCCGCGCAAGGAGAGGATATTTGTAAATCATATATCTGATAAGAAGTTATTATCTAAAATAAAGAGCTTATACAACTCAACAGCAAAGAAACAAACTATCCAATTTAAAAATAGGAAGAGGGGAGGGTCTGGGTGGCTCAGTCCTTAAGCATCTGCCTTCCACTCAGGTCATGATTCCAGAGTCCTGGGGTGGAGCCCTGGGCTCCCTGCTTAGTGAGAAGCCTCCTTCTCCCTCTCCCACTCCCCCTGTTTGTGTTCCCTCCCTTGCTCTCTCTGTCAAATAAATAAATAAATTTTTTAAAAAATAAAAATAAAAATAGGCAGAGGACGTGAGTAGACATTTTTCCAAAGAAGACATACGGATGGCCAACATGAAAAGTTGCTCATCATCACTAATCATCAGGAAAATGCAAATAAAAACCACAATGAAAAATCACTTTATATCAGAATGATACAAATAGAAAACTTAAGAAATAAGTGTTGGTAAGGATGTGGAGAAAAGGGAGCCCTTTTGCACTGTTGGTAGGAATGCAAATTGGAGCAGCCGCTATGGAAAACAGTATGGAGTTTCCTCAAAAGGTTAGAAGTCAAGGTGCCTGGCTAGTTCATTCATTAGAGCGTGCAGCTCTTGATCTTAGGGGTTGTAAGTTCAAGCCCCATGTTGGCTGTAGAGATTACTTAAAAATTTTTAAAGTCTTTTTTAAAAAGTTAAAAATAGAATTACCATATGACCCACTAATTACACTAGAAATGTATAGAATTGTTGAATCATTATATTGTATACCTGAAACCAATATAACACTGTACGTTAATTATACTTGAATAAAAAATAAATTTTAAGAATGTTTTTGAAATAGGCAATGTTTTGAAATAGACACTTTTCCAAAGAAGATACCCAAATGTTCAATAGTAAAACACTAACCATCAAGAAAATGCAAATCCAGGGCACCTGGGTGGCTCAGTGGGTTAAAGTCTCTGCCTTTGGCTCAGGTCATGATCTCAGGGTCCTGGGATCAAGCCCCTCATTGGACTCTCTGCTCAGTGGGGAGCCTGCTTCCTCCTCTCTCTCTGCCTGCCTCTCTGCCTACTTGTGATATCTCTCTCTGTCAAATAAATAAATAAAAATCTTAAAAAAAAAAAAAAGAAAATGCAAACCCAAACCACAATCTTCACTATTAGAATGGTTATCTTCAAAAAGACAGGAGATATAAGTGCTGGCAAGGATGTGAAGAAAAGGGAACCCATATGCACTGTTGGTAGGAAGGTAAATTAGTGCAGCCTCTGTGGAAAATAGTTTGGAAGTTCCTCAAAAAATTAAAAATAGAACTACCATGTGTTCCAGCAACCTCACTTCCAGGTATACATCCAAAGGAAATGAAATCAGGATCTTGAAGAGATATCTTCACTCCCATGTTCACTGCAGCATTATTCACAAAAGCCACAACATGGAAACAAGGTAAATGTCTCTGCATGAATGAATGGATAAGAAAATATGGGGCGCCTGGGTGGCTCAGTGGGTTTGGCTCGGGTCATGATCTCAGGGTCCTGGGATCGAGCCCCACATCAGGCTTTCTGCTCAGCGGGGAGCCTGCTTCCCCTCTCTCTCTGCCTGCCTCTCTGCCTACTTGTGATCTCTCTCTGTCAAATAAATAAATAAAATCTTAAAAAAAATGTAAGATATATATATGTGTGTGTGTGCATATACATATACATAACATAAACATATATATAACATATAGCATGTGTATGTTATATATATATATAACATATATAATATATATATGACAGAATATTATTCAGCCATGACAAAGAAGGAAATCCTGCCATTTGCCACATCATGGGTGAACCCTGAGGGCATTATGTTAAATGAAATAAGTCAGACAGAGATCTGATACCATGTGATCTTCCTTATATATGGAATCTAAAAAAGCCGAACAGTTAGAAACAAAGAATAAAATGATGGTTACCGGGGGCTGGGGTGTATGGGAGGGAAATGTTGGTCAAAAGGTACAAACTTACAGGGCACCTGGGTGGCTCAGTGGGTTAAAGCCTTTGTCTTTGGCTTGGGTCGTGATCTCAGGGTCCTGGGATAGAGCCCCGCATTGGGCTCTTTGCTCAGCAGGGATCCTGCTTCCCCTCCTTCTCTCTCCGTCTGCCTCTCTGCCTACTTGTGATCTCTGTCTCTCAAATAAATAAATAAAATCTTAAAAAAGGAAAAAAAGGTACAATCTTCCAATTATAAGATGAGTTAGTTCTGAAGCTTTAATAAACAGCATGGTGACTATAGTTAATAACACTATATTATTTACTTGAAAGTTGCTAATAGAGTGGACTTTAAATGTTATCACCACAAAAAAGAAATGGTAATTATAGGAGGTGATGGAGGTGTTAACTAACCCCACTGTTAGTTAATCATTTTGCAGTATATGTGTATCAAATCAACACATTATGCACCTTAAACTTATACAGTGTTGTATATTGGTTATATCTTGATGAAGCTGGGAAAAAATGAAATTAAATAAATACAAGTACACAAGTCAGTGGCATTTAGTAAATGCAGATTGCTCTATAACCATCACTACTATCTACTTCCAGAACATACTCATATGGCAAATAGGGAGGAAAAAACTTGTATTTCATTAACTAGAACTTTCTGGTGGCGTATTTTTTCTTTTTTTTTTAACATCTTAATTTAATTTTATTTTTTTCAGTGTTCCGAGATTCATTGTTTATGCACCACACTTCCGGGTGGTATTTAACTAGATAATCTTTATCTAGTTGGCATCCTGTTTGAATAGGCTGAATTAGGGAATATGAGTATTAGTAGTATCATTACTAATAAATCGATATACTTATACTTTTTATTCTTTATTTTTTTTAATTTTTACCCTTTACATAAGTCAAGAGTATGCTTCTTTGTCAGTTTGACAAATGAATTATAGTTTTCCTCCAACATTAATAAGCTCAAAAATATAGTCAGTAGTTCCAAACCATCATTAAAAGCATCCATTTATAATGAGATGTATGGGATTATTAAAAGATGGCAGAGTCTCATGACTTTTTTTTCCTTTTTTTTTAAAGATTTTATTTATTTATTTGACAGACAGAGATCACAAGTAGGCAGAGAGACAGGCAGAGGGAGAGGAAGGGAAGCAGGCTCCCTGCCGAGCAGAGAGCCCATTGTGGGGCTCAATGTGGGGCTCGATCCCAGGACCCTGAGATCATGACCTGAGCTGCAGGCAGAGGCTTTAACCCACTGAGCCACCCAGGCGCCCTTTTTTTTTCCTTTCTTAAAAGAAAGAGTTTTATGCCAACATTACATTGCCTGTCACCTGTGCTTGTTACTACTCTCTTTTGGCGGTGTTGTCAACAAATTATATTTTTATTTCTACCTATTAGACTATCTCGTGGCATGTTTTGTATAGCACAGTAATTTTATATAATTAATTAATTTTTCTTTTAGAAAAAAAGGCGGGGGGCGCCTGGATGGCTCAGTGGGTCAAAGCCCCTGCCTTCAGCTCTGGTCATGATCTCAGGGTCCTGGGATGGAGCCTCACGTCGGGCTCTCTGCTCAGCATGGAGCCTGCTTCCTCCTTTCTCCACCTGCCTCTCTGCCTACCTGTGATCTCTGTCTCTCTGTCAAATAAATAAATAAAATCTTTTAAAAATTTTTTTTAATTTTATAATTATATTTTAAATTTATTATTTGTAATGTTTAGAGGCAAGTGACACATTCTCTTTAAATTCAACTGGAAGGCCCCTCAGCAGCTCAGTCAATTAAGCAGCTGCCTTTGGCTCAGGTAGAGTCCTGCATCAGACTCCCTGCTCAGTGGGGACTCTGCGTCTCCCTCTACCCTTCTGCCCTGCATGGGATCTCTCTCTCAAATAAATAATATCTTCTTAAAAATAAATAAATGAATAAAAATAAATGCAACTAGAAAAAAAAATCCAAAATCATCATTTGCATTACCAAGGTGATAACTGAAAATTACACTTAAGATTGTATTTTATATTTTATTTTACTTTTTAAAGATTTTTTGGAGTAATCTCAACAGCCAACCTGGGACTTGAACCCACAACCCTGAGATCAAGAGTGGCACACCCCACCAACTTGGCCAGCCAGGTACCCCACCTTTTTATTTGGAAACATAAATATATAACATACCAGCTTCATAATGTATAGTATTAAGATATCACAAGTTAGGACCACTATTTTGTTTGAAATTTTAACTTACCACATTTGGGGTATTTTGCAGGTGTATTGGAAACTGATGATTTATACCATTATAGACTGCATGGGTTTGGCTCCCAGCTCTCCCGTGTATAAGCTGTGTAGCTTTGGCCAAATTATTTCACCTTTCTAACCTCAATATTTCTTTATAAGATAAGAATGATAAAATATTTGCCTTATGGGATTGTTTTCATGATTAAATTTAAATTAGTTAACATTGTAAAGTAGCAGGTAATAATTGCTATGTAAATTTTTGTTTGGTAAAAATATATAAATATCACCATGCTTTCATGGATACTCAGACATCCTTTCAAAAGCAGCAATTAATAGGATTATTTCCTTAGCAACAATACACAGCTTTGATACTACCAGTATAATGCAAGTTATCCTCATGCTGCAATAATGAGAAATTTGGTTAGTAAGTATATACTTGTATACAGAATATTACACAAGTAATCTACATGAAAATGCTTGTTGCACAACTTAAGCCTATCCTGGTAAGCGTTTCAACATTCATATTTTAAATTTCCAACTCCTAATAAACTGCCTTCTGGGTGTCTCACTGTCATGCCAAATTCATGTTAACTTCTTATCTCTAATAATGGCACCATCACTCTCCCAGTAACCTGACATGGAGAATGGAGTCACTGTAGACTCTTCTTCCCTCATCTGTTCATAACCAGTCACCATGTGTTAATTCTTCCCCTAAAAATGGTTCTTCTGCCTTTAGTCTTTACCTCCCCACTACTGTCACTCCAATTCACACAATTTCTCTTGCTTACACTGATGCAGGACTTCTAATCCATCTCAGTCCAGTCTCCTAGTGGAGAGCATTGCAGTACAATGGTCTCTCACCATTGGTCCTCACTCAATGAGCTACAATTTGCTTCCACCCCTATCATTCCTAAGAAGCTTCTCTTGCCAGTGTCATCAAAAATCTGCAAGTTGTCAATGCCACTGTATACCCACAATCCTTATCTAACTAGACCTCCTCAAAATTCCCTCCTCCAGTTTTTCAAGACCTTGCTCATTTTCCTGATTTTAACTGTGCATCCTTCTGTATCTCTTCCCTGGGGCTTTTTCTTTTCTTTATCCTCTAAATATTGGTGTTCCTTGGGTTTTTATCCTTGGCTCTCTTGTCTTATCATTCTTCACTTGCATGATTAGTTTTACTGCTCTCAAACATCTACGACGCACATCACTGTAAACTCCATTAAAACAAAGCCTAGATCTCTCTTGTTCTGAATTCTACTCCAGTGCCTGGACACAGTCAGCACTTTTCCTATACTTGTGTCCCAAGTACCAGACCTATATCCTAGTTGCTCCATGTACCAGTGTAACCTTTAATAAGGCACCTGTGCCACACTTTGGTAATTTTTACAATGAGAATAGTGAGACCTACCTCAGAGTGCTGCTGTGAGAGTTAAGTGCTTGTAAAGTACTGAGCATATTACATGGCATATGTAATTATAAAAGTTTAGGTGTGTTATTATTGCGTATCTAACGTTTACTAACCAACTCCTCCCCATACGCCAAATACAACATGTCCCAAACCTAACAAACCCCTACATCAACCTACTCAGTCCATCTTGGTTAATGACAAACCCATGGAAGCAATTACCTAAGTCCTCTCCCATTCTAGTGAGTCAAGTCATCTTTAATCTCCATCCTATGAACCACCACCCTCCATCTCTATGGCCAGAGCCCAAGTTCTGGTCTCTCTATCTCACATTACCCACTCCTTGCCCTCTTGCCCCCACTGCTGCCAGAGTGATCCTTTTAAAATATATATATCCTGGGGCACCTGGGTAGCTCAGTGGGTTAAGCGTCTGCATTCAGCTCAGGTCACGATCCCAGGGTCCACAGGGAGCCTGTTTCTCCCTCTCTTCACCACTCATGTTCTCTCTCACTATCTGTTTCTCTCTCTCTCAAATAAACAAATAAAATCATATATATATATTACATATTTATATGTATATATAAATATAAAAAATATATATTTATATGTATTATTTTATTCTCAGGGTAAAACACACAGCCTTCATGATCTGGTTGTTGCCTTCCTTGCCAGATTTGTCTTTCATGGCTCTCTTCTCTTTATTTATCTTCTAAAAGCATGAAGGACAAAAATCAGAGTAACAGTAACAGCTGGCAGTTAGTAAGGAAATGAAAGCTTAAGGAACTTAAATAAGTTGCCATCTAGGAAAAAAAAAAAAAAAGTGGGACACCTGGCTGGCTCAGTTGGAAGAGCATGCAACTCTTGATCTTGGGGTTTAAATTCAAGCCCCGTGTTCGGTGTAGAGATTATGTAAAAAATAAATAAATAAAATGTAGGAAAAAGAAAAAAGTAATGGGTTGCCAAAAGTCACAAAGCAGGTATGAGGCAGAGCCAACCTCCAAAGTTAAATTTTCCTCCAAAGCATACTGTAGTGATTCAACTGCAGTCTCCCCAAAGACACATATCATTTCCCTCTTTGACACCTTCACACATTTTATTCCCTCCGTGAGGAATGCCTCTCCCATTTATCTTACATATTCTATAAAATTGGGCTCAAAAGATCCTTTCAATAATTAATTTTAAGACCACTTTTTGCTAGAATTTTGCTTTCTGAGTAAGGGATCAGAGAAGAAACCAACTTAGAAAATTGACTTTTGGGGAAAGAGAACAGTGAAAAATGGTATTTAAAACTGATGGCATTTAGATGGCATGTAACAAGTGTCAATTTCCTTTCGAATGTAAAGAAGTAGATATTATTAAAGATATGGCTCAGAATATTTTTCTGTAAAATCTCCATTAACTTCACCGCTGGACAAAACTTAATATTTATCATTTACATACTTCTAATGTAGCTTCAACTGTATTGTAGGAGCATCTGGGTGGCTCAGTCAGTTGAGCATTGGACTAGTGGTTTTGGTCTGGGTCATGATCTCAGAGTCCTGGGATGGAGTCCTGGTGGGGTTCCTTGCTCAGGGGGAGTCTGCTTCTGTCTCTTTCCCTCTCCCTCTGCCCCTCCCCACCAAGCTCATGCTCTCGCTCTCTCTCTCTCCCTCGAAAATAACTAAAGCTTTACTAAACTGTATTGTATTTGTTTATTTAATATCTTTCCTAATTTTTTTATTTTATTTATTTATTTTTTTAAAGATTTTATTTATTTTTATTTATTTGACAGACAGAGATCACAAGTAGGCAGAAGCAGGCAGAGAGGCAGGCAGATAGAGGGGGAGAAGCAGGATCCCTGCTGAGCAAAGAGCCTGATGTGGGGTTCCATCCAGGACCCTGAGATCATGACCTGAGCCAAAGGCAGAGGCTTAACCCACTGAGCCACCCAGGAGCCCCCCTAATTCTTTTTAAAAAGTATTTTATTTATTTATTTGAGAGAAAGAGAGTGCCCACATGCACTTTCATGAGCTGTGGGGAGCAGCAGAGGGAGAGGGACAAGCAGACTCCCTGCTGAGCAAGGAGCCTGATGCTGGACTCCATCCCAGGATCTGGAGATCACAACCTGCTTAACTGACTGAGCCACCCAGACACCCCTAATGTCTTCCCTAATTCTTGAAGATAGGAATGAATCACATGTTATAGGGGTTTTAAACACAGGGCCACAGGGAGTTTAGCAAATATATATCCAACAAACGTTTATTGAATGTTAATGCTAGAATAAGATCCATTTCACTAATTTATTAAAAAAAACTAGGAGTGGCACCTCACTGCCTAAAGCCCTGGTCTCTTAATCTAACATTCAAGGGGCTCCACAAAAACAAACTCACTTGTCCAAGCCTTTTTCTCTTGCCTTTGAAATGAACCTTCTACTCCATCCAGTCAGACTGGTCTATACTTCAGAACCCCAAAGCATCATAAACTTTCCCCTTCTATGTTTTTTCTTCCCTTCATCTCTTTTCCTCTTATACAGTATGTTAAAAAACAAAACAAAACAAACAACAACAACAACAACAATAAAACTAAGACAACAGGGGCACCTGGGTGGCTCAGTGGGTTAAGCAATCTGCCTACAGCTCAAGTCATGATCCCAGGGTCCTGGGTTCGAGTCCCACTTAAGACTCTCTGCTGAGCAAGGAGCCTGCTTCTCCTTCTCCCACTGCCTCTCCCTCTCCCCCTGCTCGTTCTCTCTCTCAAACAAATAAATAAAATCTTAAAAAAAAAAAAAAAGACAACAGGCCCAAATGGAGTCATTAGTGCTAAACCTAGCATCACCAAACTGAGACTCAATTACAGTTTCTACTCTCTCAGAAATGGAATCTTAAACCAGTCAGTCAATCAGGAAATGTTTGATTAGCCCTAGTTAGGTAATTTGCCAGACAGGCTCTTGCCATCTCCTAAAGGAATTAACTTTGCAATAACTAACCCACTTTTTTGCCTGGTATAACGTCCTTATTCCCACTCCCATTTGGCGCTTAAAGTCTTTCATTTTGTGGAGTTCTTCCAAGCTTTTCTATCTGCTCCATTATTGTTATCTGTTGCCTGATTTGAAGTGATTTCCGCTTAGAGAGCCTTTTACATTTTTTAAATATGCATCAGTTTATATTTTAACAAGGATTACATAGTCTTTAAAGCTCTGGTCACAACCTGGTAGTTCATAAACCAAATTAGACTCACAGACACGTTTGGTTTGACTTGTAGTTAAATTTTTTTCTGAACTAAACGTCAATATTCAACAATCAGGAGCTTTTGAATTAAAAACTAGATACCAGATTTTCTGTGAAAACTGAGAGGCTGGGGCACCTGGGTGGCTCAGTGGGTTAAAGCCTCTGCCTTCGGCTCATGTCATGATCCCAGGGTCCTGGGGTCAAGCCCCACATCGGGCTCTCTGCTCAGCGGGGAGCCTGCGTCCCCCTCTCTCTTTGCCTGCTTCTCTGCCTACTTGTGATCTCTGTCTGTCAGATAAATAAATAAAATCTTTAAAACTGAGAGGTTAAGCAGACTTACACTCCTACAAAATCTCAATTGGCTGAAACTGAGTAGAGGCTGCCCTCCTTGGATGGGCTGGTCTAATGTCACCCCACCTTGTGTTATTCCTGTCAGAATTTTAGATTGTGACCTCTGTGTTGAGAACTAGACCAACTTCCAAAATGTTCTGAAGTGTTTTCCTAGACCCCAGAGGCCCCACAAATCCCAATCACACTTTAGCACAAAACACCTATTATTTATATTACTCATCTGTAATTAATCCCGTATTACTTTATGGAAACTCTCATATTATTATTCTGATATTACAAAGGACAAGGAGAGAAAGGTTTTGAGCCAAAGCAGAGAGAACCCAAAAAAACCTTACAGGGTGGCAATGGTCATTATTGATCATCCATTCAACAGATATTTGTTCTGCTCCTAATCTAGGGATTTCCAGACTACTGAGACAATATTGCTGACATAGAACCAGGCACCATAATAAGCATTTGACATACATGATCCCATTTACTGTTCACAACAATACTATGAAGTAGACATACCCATTTTCCAAATGAGGAAAGAGAGGAGAACCAGGCTTCTAACCTAAGTTTGTTTGACTCCAAATCTTACAGTCTGGTTTTTTAAATTACTGGGTGATTCCATTTGTATTATCACTGCCATGGTCCAGAAACTACTATTTGTTTGGTTAAGCCCAGAAGCTTGATTTTTCACAGTGCAGCCTGAGTTGATCAAGCCAACAAGGACTAATTCATAGGAGCTAAACTCTCAAGGGACGTCTTGATCAAAACATCACATTATTATTATTCTACCAGTTAGATATTCATGTTAACAAGTCACTGCATTCTCTGTTTTATCTTTTTTTTTTTAAAGATTTTATTTATTTATTTGACAGAGATCACAAGTAGGCAGAGAGGCAGGCACAGAGAGAGGTAGAAGCAGGCTCCCTGCTGAGCAGAGAGGCCGATGCCCAGCTTGATCCCAGGACCCTGAGATCATGACCTGAGCCAAAGGTAGAGGCTTTAACCCACTGAGCCACCCAGGCGCCCCATCTGTTTTATCATTTAACACGTGAGTGGCTAGTCATCATTGAAAGCAGTTTAGTAAGCAAGGCATCGCTGCAGAAGCAGTTAATTAAATGACTTTACTGGCTAGTTTATCTAACTATGCAATTTACTATGCCACATTAGAAACTGTCAAGGGACCAGACAGGTATCAGGCCATCCAGCTGTTCAGGTGACTGCTACCCTAGATGGTGATTGAAGCACACGATGTCAAACCCTTATATTTTTTAATATTCTCTAAGATTCTGATCCATTTTATACTGATTTGGTTATTTCATTCTCATCTTTCTGGGAAGCACTTCATAGTAGGCCTCCTATACTACTGTGTAGTCATATTTTTATTTCACTCATAGATGCTTGTGTCTTGTCTTCCTAACCAGATCATAACCAATTTGAGGGCAGTGATGATAATAATATATTTGAAGAGTTTTGCTCTATGTTCCCATTTTATTCACAAAGCCACATAGCAAAGTCATCCACGTTAATATTTTTCCCTACCTTTTTTTATTTTACAAAAGGTGAAATCTCATGTTCAAAGAAGTAAATTGATTTACTCAAGCTTGTAAAATTAGTGCAGGACCAGGTTTTGGTCTTGGGTCTTGTGGTCTCCATTCATCACAATTCCTACTACGCTAAGCTGCTTCTGCGTGACCATGCTTAATATTCCCTTTTGTGCCCCAAAGCACCATGTTGTAGATAGTCAATAAATATTTACAGAGGTTTATTATTATAATTAGAAGCCAAATGAGTCATAATTCCTACTATATGCATATAAACAATTACCAACTATACTTCTCAACAATGCAAGTGGTTATTATCTGATTATTATTCTAAATGAGTACTTCTCAATGTATAGCCTGGGGAATACCTGCATCAAAGTCACTTAGGATGCCTGTCAAAACTGCAGATTCCCGGGCACCTGGGTGGCTCAGTGGGTTAAGCCTCTGCCTTCTGATCATGGTCTCAGGGCGCTGGGATCAGCCTGCGTACGGCTCTCTGCTCAGCCGGGAGCCTGCTTCCCCCTCCCTCTGCCTGACTCTCTGCCTACTTGTGATCTCTCTCTCTCTCTCTCTGTCAAATAAATAAATAAAATTTAAAAAAAAAACCCTGCAGATTCCTGGGCTTTTCTCCAATTCTATGAAGTTGAATTCCTGGGCTTGGAGCCCAGAAACATGCATTTTTTTAAATTAATTTATTTATTTAAGGGGGTGGGCAGCAGTAGAGGGAGAGAGAGAATCCCAAGTGGATTCCCCAGTGAGGGCTGAGCTGGCCTGTGGGGCTTGGTCTGATGACTGAGATCATGACCTGAGCCCAAATCAAGAGTCGGACACTTAACCGACTGAGACACCCAGGTGCCCCCAGAAACATGTCCTTAAAAAAAAAAAATAAAAAAATAAAAGATTTTATTTTTTTATTTGACAGAGAGAGATCACAAGTAGGTAGAGAGACAGGCAGAGAGAGAGGGGGAAGCAGGCTCCCTGCTGAGCAGAGAGCCCGATGCAGGGCTTGATCCCAGGACCCTGAGATCATGACCTGAGCTGAAGGCAGAGGCTTAACCTGCTGAGCCACCCAGGCACCCCCAGAAACATACCTTTTAACAGGTTTCTCATGTAAGTGTTAATCACACTGAAATTTGATAATCACTGATCTAAAAAAACATGAGGGATAGAGTGAACATAAAAGAGCAGGTTCTCTTGGGAAGTCAATGTCAACATATAAAAATAATAGAGCAGAGGATATACTTCCTTGATTCTCAGATATCCTCAATTGTAAAGTTTGCCATTGATTTAATAATAGCTTTTGAAGAGAAGAAGAGAAGAGCATTAAATGTTCACAAAATGTTTAATACCTGGGTGTCTGGGTGGCTCACTCAGTTAAGTGTCTGACTTGAGCTCAGGTCATGATCTCAGGGTCCTGGGACCAAGCCCCATATTGGGCTCCATACTTAGAGGGAACTCTGCTTCTTCCTCTCCCTCTCTCTCTACCCCTCATCCCCACTTGTGTGCTCGTTCTCTCTCAAATAAATAAAATCCTTTTTAAAATGCTTAATTCTGAATCTAGAAAATTTCAAATATTAAGATAGTGAAACTTAGACCTGAGGAAATGTAGTAATTTTATTTTTTAATAATTGTATTTTAAATGGTATAGTTAAAAGAGGGGATTTTAAAGTTGGAAGTTGGACATAATTTGAGTAGACTTTAAAAGCTAAACTGGAATTAAGAGAAAAAAGGAAAAGACATTTTGAATTAGGGAAACAAAATGAGCCAATAATTTGCATAGGTATAATGATTTCAGTGAGTGAGCAAAACCAAATCTTCTAGAAAGAGGGTTATTATTACATTTTAGTAGTGGATAAGGCTGTTAGATAGAATGAGGATTAAGAAAAGCTTTGAATGCTAGACCAACTCGTGATATTTAGTGGCTAAAGAAGTGTTTTTAAGGGTTTTCAGTGATAGCTGGAAATACTGAATGCATTGTTTAATCTGGCAATATACACAATGTACTCCAAAGAAAATAGAGAAATCAGTTAGCAGGTTTACTCCAGCATACTCACTGACCTAGGACAGCACCAGAGAGAATGGAAGGCAAGCCTTAGGTAAAATATTGAAGGAAGAGTCAAATCCTGATCAGACCTAAACATTTGGAAATCTATTAAGGGAACAGAGATTCAGTTACAAGGACATTGATTGTAGTGAAGTTCATAATAGTTAAACAATTGAAATGTCCAAGAAGCAGGGATTGGTTCAGCCATACAATGGAATATTATTAATTCACTAGGAATGTCATAGGTGAATGTATATTAATGCATAAAGATGTCACTATATATGTATATATTTTTTAAGATTTTATTTTTTTTGTAAGTAAGCTCACACCCAACGTGGGACTTGAACTCTCAACTCTGAGATCAAGAATTGCAGCTGTGCCAACTGAGTCAGCTATACCCTAAGATGTTCACAATATATTGTAACTAAAAAAATGTGTTCGAAATGGTCCCATTTTCATTTACAAAAATATGTATGTGTTCAGATGCCTTGAAAATTTGAGAAGGACATACATACAGTGAAGTATCACTAGTATTATCTCTAATATTTCATTCCACATAGTATGATGAAGAGTAGTTTTTCCTTTCTTTTTTTGCTTATATGTGTTTGCTAATTTTTCTAAAATGAAAATCTCTTGTATTAAGAAAGCACAATTAAATATTTACTCACATTAAACATTTTAAATTAAAAAACAGGACTTGTTGACCATGAGGAAACTAAACAAAAGTACTTGAATGTTTTAAGCCTGGATGCCAGAGACTGATATTAAGGTAGAAAAATGTGGGAAAGACAAGAGCAAAGAAGCATTTTGAGATCAGAATAGCAAAATATGGTTTTCAACATGATTTTGAAGGTATACACAAAACACACAAGTGCACATGCGTGCACACACACCCACAAACATGTACACCCCCTGTCAAAGGAGAATATATGGAAAAAATGCCCAAAAAACTACTTCAGATAGTTCTGGTTGTGTAATGAAAAACAAAATTGGCTATAGAAGGTGAATTTAAAAGTTTTCTGATCTTGCTAAGTTTATTTATTTGCCATTGGGGTGGGGAAGAGAGGCTTCCCCTAGTGCTAGAATAGTAATTCTCAAACTTTACTGTGAATCAGAAACACCTAAAGGTCTTGTCAAAGCACAGGCCTCTGTATCGCTGGGCTACACACAGAGTTCCTGCTTCTATAGATCTGGGGTGAGCTTAGAGAATTTTCATTTTTAGTAAGTTCCCAGGTGATGTTAATACTACTAATCCAAAAACCACACTTCAAGCATAACTGTACTAAAATTGAGAGAAATCTAGCAAACCGGTAGGAGTGTTTTTGAGGAGATGTGTCCTAAGGCATGGTATACTTGATTCAAAAACAAAACCTTAACCATTGTCATAAGACCAGCAGGATAGGGATTTTGAGATGAAGGTGATGGAATATAATCCTTGAATTCATTCCTGATCAGCCTATCTAGACCCAAATTTAGGTCCCACTCTTAAAAAGAACTACATAAGTAAAATTTTTTAAAAAACTATTTCACCAATACTTAGCATAGTAGAGCTATAATGAAGGGAAAAGAAGGTCATTTTCCTCCATTCACCATCATGCATCTTTAATACCACCAGGACAGACTAGCATCTGGTGAAGCAGCATGGAGTAGAAGCAGCACCTGGCAGAATATCATAGGATTGGATTTGTTTCTGAACAGGTGTGGGACTCCTCATGGGGGCTCTCAGAAATAATTAAATAGGGGATGTACTTTGCAGGAGGCTGGAATTTCTGCATAAGCAGTTGGGGGCCACAGCCAGCACAATTTGAGTTACATGGAAACACTTGATTTTAACTCACAATTTTACCACCATATCTTGAGCAGGGAGCAAGAGAAAAGAAGAAAAGGCATATATGCCCCATACCTGTGTGATCTGCTCTGACCCAATTTTGGTTCAGCTAATAAAAAAGAATCTTCAAATTATTTTTAGTAGAACCATAAAAGAGCCAAATAGTTTATATAAAAACAAAGTAGTTCTCGGCCCTATCCCTTTACACTTCTGAGTGCTATTCTTTAGAACCAGTCCCATTCAACTCCTAGATATTCTTTAGTTCTTTACCTCCCATTTATGAGTAACATGATAACACTCTGATTTCTTCATTTAAAAACTGTAGATAAGTGTTTACTGATTTATTCCTATGGGAGATGAGGATTTAGGAAGGAAAAAACATAGGGCAGGGAATAAATAGAATGCTGATACACACTAGTAGTAAGATGATAAAGACTCAGCAAGGGGGGGGAGGCTATAGGTGAATGAAATAGAAAAGGAGTGTATAATGTCAGTAAGCCTTGATGGATGAGATAATAATCAGTAAATAAATTAGGGTAAAAGTCAAAGATAGAACCAACTTTTCTGTCATGGTAGCTAAAAAAGCCATGATCCAACTTAAAAAAACAGAGTACTTTAAAAGAATAATCATTTTGAGAGTTAGAGATTTTTTTTTTTTTTTGGTTTCTTAAGCCTGAGGTAAAAATTGGCCTGTGATTTTAATTAGGATAATGTCGCTTAATTCCTCAATTATCTAATACTAAAAGATTTTTCTCATCTGAATTTTTATGTTATTGCTTGTACCACTCAGTATTTTTTTTTAAGTAGGCTCCACACCCAGTTTGGAGCCCAACATGGGGATTGAACTCACAACTGTCAGATCAAGACCTGAGCTGAGATCAAGAGTTAGACACTTAACTGAGCCAGGCAGGTGCCCACCACTCACTTAGTATTAACTATTAACTGAAATATTCTCAACATTTCATGTGAATATATCTCATTTCCCAAAACAGAATTTGCCCTTCCAAAAAGTAAAATCGATGTTTTACACTTGTTATCTCCCATATCTCATTCTCTGGCACTATCAGTAACTCCATACTAAGGATACTTTTTATAGCATATTGTTCAGACATCATTTGAAAAATGTAAAGGATACATTAAAATCTGTGATCAATATTCTAAGAGATGAAAGGTCAGGTGCCTTTAAGCAAGAAAAAGGAACTAGAAAGAATTCTTGGAAATTAAATATACAATAGTACCAGTAAACAATGCATTAAAAAGAATTTTTAAAAAAAGATAAAGTTGAGAAAAATCTCTCAGAAAGTAAAACAAAAAGATAAATAAAATAAAAGAATAAATAAGAATTATTAAAGAAATGAAAAAAGAAAATTTTCCAGAACTGAAGAACTTACGTTTCTACACTGAATGTGATCACCAAGTACGCATCCCCATGAATAAAGCAAAACCCACCCAAAAGTATATCAGATACTGAAATATCAGAACACCCAGAAGAAAGAGACTATTGAATAAACTTCAGAGAGAAGACGTAAGGTATATACAAAAGTTCTGGAGTAATCAAACTATTATAATCATCTAGAAGCTAAGAGAGACTTTAAAATGAAGGAAAAGTATTTCCAACATTGAATTTTATATCTAACCAAACTGTAAATATAAAGGTAAAATAGAGATCTTTTTTCAGACACACAAAGTCTACAAAAATGTGCTTCCTATGCCCTCTTTCTCAGGAACCTAAATAAGAATATGTTCCAAAAAATCAAAGAAAGAAGAAGACAGGAAATCCAAGAAAGAAAGGAATCAACATGGAAATGAGGAAGGAACTCTAAGACAATAGTGAAGAGAAGTCCCAGGATGGGAGCTGTGCAGCAGCCCTGTAAAACAGTACATTTAGATCAGAGTAAGAGAAGTGTTTGAGGAGGGATATACCCAAGATTAAAATGGATCTGAAAGGTAACCTCATAGGTTTGACTGGTAAGTCTTTGGTTGAGTTAGTGGTAGGTGAAGAGTTAAGCAAAAAAGGAAACAATGAGGTAATTGTTAATTCCAGGAAAAACAAAAACTTTAACAAAAAAATAAACGTAATCACAGTCATAGTAAAATACCCAACTTAAATGGTAAGTAATATTCACATAACTCTGATCGTTTAAGCTTTGAGTACCTTATTTAATCAAAAATTTTTAAGTAATTGGGAGGTGGGAGGTTGGAACAAGAGAGGAAGGAAGGTATGAAAGAAAAGAATAAATCCTCATCTCCCATAAGAATAAATCAATGAACAAAATCTACAATTTTTAAATGAAGAAATCAGAGTGTAATTATGTTACTCAAAAGTTCAGGTATAAGGAGCTAATGAATACCTAGGAGTTGAAAGGGACTGCTTTGAAAGAACTCAAAAATGTAGAGGAATGGAGCAGGGAATTGCTTTGTTCTTAAATAAACTATTTGACTTAAAGACTGTTATATCCATAACTTGGAGAATAATTTAAAAATTTTGGGTATTAACTATTGTATTTTAAAATGGTATATATTAACTTTACATTTAAAGTGAAGATATATGTAAGCAGAAAAGAATGGGACATTTTCAGCATGTTGTCTTCTGGGATTTCCCCCTAGATGACACTCCCCACCTCCTTAGAAAAATAGCTATGTACATTTTTGCGAACTTAAATAATTACACACATACATTTTCACCACTGTTCATATTGGCTTATGTAATTCCTGACAACATATAAAAAGAAAAATTGGTTTTGTTTCTTTCTACTAATAAAATTATTAAATTATGCATGTGAGCATTTGAAACATATGAAACATTTAAAACAGTGAAAACTACCAGAGCAAGTACAGGCCTATCTAAGCAGGTTTAAAAAAAAAAAATAGTGAAAGGCTATTATTTGAGACATGTGTGCCATACTTTCTGGCTCTGTGGTTTCTGGCCTGTAAATGACCCCATCATTCAATTTATTCATATAATATACCTTCACTTATTTATTTATATTATTTTTTTTTAAAGTAGGCTCAATGCCCAATGTTGGATTTGAATTTACCACCCTGAGATTGAGTTACATGCTCTACTGACTGAGCCAGCCAGGTACTCCTATAATATACCTTTCTATCTATTTATATTCAAGGCATCATGCTAAATTCTGAATTAACTGATATCTCTAATATTCTCATTTGCACTTAATGGCCCTAAATACCATAAAACGCTTCATCCATTATCCAGCAGCATATATCTTATAAACTCTACAGGCAAAGCAACCCTGGAACCCCAAGATCAAGAGCCACATGCTCTGTGGACTGAGCCAGCCAGGTGCCCCCAGCAGCATGTATCTTAATCTTAATCTAATCTTAATCTTAACATTTGCAGCCTTTATTCAGGGCAAAATCCTGATTTGAACAATAGTATTTATTGCTTATAAATTGATATGGAGACCAAAAGCACATAAAACTTCCAAATTCAACATTCTGAAGATGCTATTATCTTTTTAAATTTTCCTCTTTTCCAGGAGTTGGATAAATATCACAATATTGTGTTAATGCAAAAAGGTGGAAGAAGCTCCATCTTCTGTATTTTCAGGAAACCGTACTTCTCAAGCAAGTATTAAAAATAATGCAATAAGAAAAAAAATTACTAGACAGTAAACCCAACGGAGATATAAACCCTTTGTCTTAATCACCTTAGCATCCCCAGTGCCACAGTATCCAGCAATGTACTTGGTCCTGAAATGTGTTACATGAGTGAATGAAACTAGTTTGTAATTTTGTCTACCTTCTCTAAAAGAGATAGATACCATTCCATTAGGTGTCAGGTAATAAGCCTAACTACGAAGTAAGACTTGTCTTGTCAACTGTTCTATCTCTTGAGCCTAAAAAATAATGATGGAAGACTAAAAAAATAGGCGGCGGGGGCGGGGGAGGCGCTCCTTGTAGAGAACAGGTCAGAATAGGATCCGAATCCCATTTTGTCACCAAAAAAACGTCAGGCTACTCCATCGTCTCTGAAAATTGTGTGGCTTTAAGACGACTCAATTCTAATTAGAAAACTCTTTCGAGAACAGGCACTTCCCACTGTATCCAAAGTGAGGCCAAGTTAACAAAACCGCAAAGACTTGGCTAATTCAGGCACAAGCTAATTTATTATTACTGGCCCAAATAAAAAAAAAATTTTTTTTTTTCCTTGCTGTGCAGGCCAATATCCACAACTGACGCCTCGCGTAGGGCGAACGATTTCACCAGTAGCTGGTGGGGAGCCCAGTTTTTCTCAGCCAAAACCCTGGGAGACTGGGATTTATGCGGTGTAGTAATCCAAACACCTCGAGTAGATTCCAGCATTTAAAAATCTGCATCTCGTAAAAAAAATTCCTTTAATTTTCCATATTACAAGCCGAGGAAACAAATCTCTTGAGCTCTTCGGGGACGAGCTCTTTTCCAAATAACACAGACACCGCCAACTCCCCACGCTTGAGCCCTAACTGGGCAACACACAACCCAGGTCTGAAGGGTCACAACAAACTGGACGCCGTCCGCCACGCCTTTACAGAAGCCGCGCGCGGTCGGAACGCCCCACAGTTCAACTTCCGGCCACAGAGTGAGAGGATGTTTTCCTTCTGGTCACGCCCTCCTAGCCACGCCCGCCACGCCCCCCGCCTTCCCAGCCCGAGCTCCCGCAGGCGGGCGCGCAGGAGAGGCGGAGCCCCGTGGGGGCCTCTGCGCCGTTCGGCTTCACCCGGCCGCGCGCAGGCCCGCCCCGAGCCAGCGGAGAGTGCGGTGGCGCGCGCGCGCGCGCGCGATGCCCTCCCCGTGACGTGCCTGGCCGAGGCCGCGCAAGGGCGCTGTTGCTGCCAGTGCCGCTGTCATGGCGTCCGAGGCGCTGGCTGAAGAGAACCCGCCGCGGTCTCCTTAGAGTAAGGGGCTGGCGGCTGGGTATGGAGAGCGGCCCCGGGAGCCTGCAGCCGCTAGAACACAGGGTGGCCGCCGAGCCAGCGCTAGGGACAGGTTCTCCGCAGGACGGGCAACCGGAGACCAGGCTCGCCGCTGGGGATGGTCCTGGAGTATGGGCGACGGAAAACAGCGGCGGGAATGGGCAGGGGGCGGCGGCCGCCGGGAGGAGCCTCTTGGACTCGGTTTCTCCAGCCAGCTCTCCTCAAGTTCCCGGACCCTGCAGCTCTTGCCCGGGCTTGGACTTAAAGGAGAGTGATTTGGAGAATCCTGCTGCCCAGAAGACGCCTCCGAGAGGGCAGCACAAGGTGACCGCCTCCCCGGAGACAGCCGAGGCCGGAGCGGACCATGGATCGGCTACGGCCGGAGACGCCGGCCCCCGCCCGGATCCCGCCGGAACCTGCGGGGCAGAGTTGGCGGCGGCCGGGTCCGAGCAGCCCAGCAGCGCCGGCGGCCTCAGCAGCAGTTGCAGCGACCCGAGCCCTCCTGGGGAATCGCCGAGCCTGGACTCCCTGGAGTCGTTCTCTAACCTGCATTCTTTCCCCAGCAGCTCTGAGTTTAATAGTGAGGAGGGAGCTGAGAACAGGGTCCCCGGGGAGGAGGAGGAGGAGGAGGAGGGCGCCGGCGCGGGCGCGGCGGTGTTGCCTGGGGCAGTGCCTCTGTGCCGCGAAGAGGAGGAGGAGGGGGAGGAAGCTCAGGTACTGGCGGCCTCCAAGGAACGCTTCCCGGGACAGTCTGTCTATCACATCAAGTGGATCCAGTGGAAGGAAGAGAACACACCCATCATCACTCAGAATGAGAACGGACCCTGCCCTTTGCTGGCCATCCTCAATGTTTTGCTTCTGGCCTGGAAGGTACATTCTGCAGCTTTCTTATTTCCTACCGCTTTTGGGGAGGGGGAAATGGGGTGAAGAATCTGCTGCATGTCAGCTGACAGCTTCCTCTTTTTCCTCATTCACCACTATTCTGTTCCCTTGAAATTCATTATGGGACTCCTTTGTCCAAAGAATATTCTTATATGTTATTTCGTAAAGATTGCCAGCAACCCCACGTCTCTCTCGTGCTTAAATAAGAGTTCAGCCTGATGTACTTAAAAACAACTAGGACTTAGAACATCCTAAATCCTAGGATTATTTTTTTAAACTATATTTTTCTACGTTTCCTTCTTACTGACCTTGTCCAATATGCAAAAGAGTGAAGAACTGGGGAAAATTATCTTCAGAAGTTACCATCAATTCGTGTTATCAAGAAGGAAGTTTTGATGGTTATGTTTAGTCGATTTTCTAACTAATACTTGTGACATTTCGTTGTAGATACTGAGGAAATGGTGACAGGGAAGATGTGGCCCCTTTGACAAATTCCATTTAAGGGAAAGCATTGGTCTGAGCCCAATTACCGTAACTTCTTGGTTTTCAAAGATTGTTTTCATTTTATGCTTGATTTTTACTTTGGCTCTGCTTAAGTAGTTTGGCATTATTACTAGTAACCTGGCATCAGAATATGTTAAGGGAACTAAAACTATAATGACTAAAATAAGGAAAGACATATTCAAGGTAAAGAAATAACAAAAAAAAAAAAAAGGAAGGGCTCTTCAAAACTTAATTATATCAAGGACTCAATGAGTTATGTATAATTGAAGTGTCTTACCCAAGCTTGCAGTTTTAGGGTGCTGAGAAGAAGTGTCTTATAGCACCCATTTTATTTCCAAATTGATAATTATATCTGTTGATAAAATGTTTCCTAGAAGAAGAAAAAAACCTGGATTATTCTGACCAGTTAGGAAGAAAATAAGTAAAGGGAATATATTTATTATGTGCCTTCATTTTCCTGTTACTAGCAAGGACTGATGCAAAAGTAATAAGATTAGAAACCTTAGAAGTATCCGGTACGTAAGGGCACTCAAGTGTTTGTTGGAGGCTCTGCCTGCTTTAATTTTATTTATTTATTTGACAGAGAGAGATGCCAAGTAGGCAGAGAGGCATGCAGAGAGCAAGCCAGAGGAGGAAGCAGGCACCCCCTCGAGGAGGGAGCCCGATGCGGGACTTGATCCCAGGACCCTGAGATCATGACCTGAGCTGAAGGCAGAGGCTTAACCCACTGAGCCACCCAGGCGCCCGGCTCTGCCTGCTTTAGAAGAGCTGTTGAGCTATTTGGGGTTGCATCATTGACTTACTTGAAATTATTAAAGGACAGTGCAAGACAAAACACATAAATATAAAGTACTTATAAATATATAAGTACATATAAATATAAATATGTTTATATAAATACAAATTTTTAGGTTATAGAAAACAGATGGAAGTGTACTAGATATTCCAAAAGGGGAAATTTTTCTTTGTTTTGGCATAGTCCCAGAAAGCTTCATGGAATTCGTGGTCTTGAACCAAGCTTTTAAGGAAAAGTAGAATTTAAAAGAATAGGGAAATGGAATCTTGGGAGAGGGAAGGTTGTAAACAAAAGGGATGAAAATAGAATGGATAGAGTGTGTGTGTGTGTGTGAGTGTGTGTGTGTGTTTGGATGACAGAAGTGGTAAGTTCATACTGGTGAATAATAAAAAAATAAGATTGAAAAGGTGAAGAGCCACTTGATGAAGGCCCTTTAGGGTCAGAGTCTGGAGTTAGACTTGATATATGGGCCAAAATCCCCAGGGTTTTTTTGTTTTTTTTTTTTTTAGGAAGGAATAACAGTTTCCTTTGGGCTTTTCTCTTCTCTTAGTTTCCATACAGTACTGCAGAAGTTCGAAGGAGCTCCTTCTCCTGGTCTGGAATTTTGGGAGATAGATGAGCACTTAATTTTCTTTTTCAAAGACGTGGCCTGATGGAATAATCAAACATTTGAGTTCCCATTATGGGTGAGGTACTAGAAATACAAAAACAAGATGTAAGTCTGCCCTTCTGTAGCTCACTATTAGTGGGGAGACAGACATATAAATAATTACAATGCAATGTGATAAGTTCTAACTGTGCTTTGGAATTACAGAGAAAAGAGTAACGGGATGGGATGTGTCAAGGGAAAGCTTTATAGAAGAGGTAACCTAGGAACTGGGTCTAAAGGATGAGTGAGAAGGCCTTTCAGGCAGAGGGAATAGAGTCTTCAAAGATGGTGAAGCAGAAAAAGATTTGTTCTCTTTCCTGATTCCAACCTTGATGGGGAGTGCAGAGAAAGAGGGGAAGGAAATGGCCGTGGCAGAACATAAAATTGATTGGTTAGGTTACACTGTTAAAGAGCAGGCATGCTAATTAATTTAGAGGATATTTTATAAATCTGTGGCTTTCAGCCTTCTTTCTGCCTCCAGGCTATGGCTACACACAAATGTTACTCATCAGTAAGCATCAATAGGGAGACAGATAAAGAGATGCAAGGTCTGATAAAGTGGTGTTCTCTAAGTGAGCCAGGGGGGCTAGATGTCAGATCTGTTTTCATAATAATACTAAGATGTTATTTGTCTTTTCATTCTCATTCTTTCACAAGTGTCAGTGGAGTTTTCCAGGTTCTGTGATGTGTGGTGACATCATTCCTCTGACAGGAATGTGTGCTTATGTATTCTTCTGTTTAAAATTTTTCTCCTTTTTCATTTCTAGTATGGTAAGTATGAGTAGATAGAACCAACATAGACAAAAGCTCTTTGGAGGACTGTAATTTTTAGAATGTAATGGTCCTGACACTAGAAGGTCTGAGAAATACTACAGTAAAGAAAAATAATAAATACATTATAAAAGTAGCTGTCAGATTTCAGAAGACCCATTGCTGGTGCTGTTTACACTTTATATTTAGCTGATAATAGGGAACTATTAAAAATTACTGGACAAAAAAAAATCACTGGACAGAGGAATAAGGTGATAAAAGTGGTCTTGTTTGAGATTAGACTAAGGGTAAGATTGTAGCAGGAAGAATGGATAAGGATAACCTTTTTGGATGGGGAATTTTCTGCCCCTTCTCTTTTTTTTTTTTTTTTAAAGATTTTATTTATTTATTTGTCAGAGAAAGAGAGGGAGAGAGAGAGAGCAAGCACAGGCAGAGGCAGAGGGAGAAGCAGGCTCCCCACCAAGCAAGGAGCCTGATGTGGGACTCGATCCCAGGACGCTGGGATCATGACCTGAGCTGAAGGCAGCTGCTTAACCAACTGAGCCACCCAGGTGTCCCTGCCCCTTCTCTTTGATGAAGATAATGTTGCAGCCTAAATGATGAACTGATCACTAACCGGACATAGGAAATGAAGGAGACAACCCCACCTTTTCTAATCTGGATAATAGAGATTGATTGGGTAATTCAAAAGATAGAGAATATGTTTTAGGTGGGAGATGTCAAAGTTTGGTTGTGTCAAGTAGGAAATGTCTGGTAGGGGACATGATGATATAAATATCCTCATGCCTCTGAAAGCATGGAGTGGGTCTCCGGGAAGAGGTCAAATTATAGAGGAAAACTA
This sequence comes from Martes martes, assembly GCF_963455335.1. Taxonomy (NCBI): domain Eukaryota; kingdom Metazoa; phylum Chordata; class Mammalia; order Carnivora; family Mustelidae; genus Martes; species Martes martes. The sequence goes on from NC_137894.1 coordinate 39,653,016, forward strand.
AATAGGGGAATTATTGCATAGATGTAAGTATGGTAGCTTACTTGCCATAAGTATGAGAATAAATGAATACTCCTTAAGGAGAGGTGAACAATAATTCTCAACTTTTTTCCACCCCAGTATATGTGGTAAACTACAAATTGCCAGCTTAATTCCCTCCTGTAATTCCACCCTGTAATTCCCCATGCCCTCTTCAGTAGATATAGAAAAAACAGAGGAACAAAGATTAAACTTGGTGTGGAAAAGGGCATGCTAAGCATGAAGGGTGAGAGAGTGTAAAAGAAACTAGTATAGGCATAATTTAAGATATGATGGAGAACGGGAAGTAGGACAGTGTCGTGATAGTAGTCTTGGAGAGAGATACTGTAATAAAGCAGTCAGTTATCATTGTCAAGTGCAAAAGCATCAAGGAGCTATTGGAATAGGAAAGATTTTTGCCAAAAAAGGACAGGTGTGAGGACAAGGTTGCTGAAAGTTAGGATAAGATGACTCCTTACACGTTCTCTTCAGAGGGAAGGAACAGCAATCTCATTTTGTGAAGTAATGGAAGGAATGGGACAAAGAAGATAGAGAGAAAAGGTCATGTTAAGAGAAGTAGGGGGACCTGAGTGTCTCAATCAGTTGAGCTGCTGACTCTTGGTTTTGGTCATGATTTTAGGGTATTGTGATTGAGGGTCTGCATTTTTTAGCTTCACCCTTAATAGAGAGTCTGCCTGTGGATTCTCTCTCTCCCTCTCCCTTTGCCCTTTGCCCCTTGCTCAGGCACGCTCTCTATAAAATAAATGAATTTAAATTTATTCATTAAATTTAATTCAAGCTCAAATATCTAATTCTGTTTCACTGACAGCAGGGAAATTTACCTCTCAAATTTATGCTTTGGAATAAATTTCATTTTGCTTCTTTACTTTACACTATACTTGGTTTTTTTTTTATAATTTTTCTTTAGTCTTTCATTTTATCTATTGAAAACAATGCCACCTATAGGTATATTTGAGGTTGTGACCCATTTATTTAGAAGTGTTTAGGGGTGCCTGACTGGCTCAGTCGGTAGGTAATGCAACTCTTGATCTTGGGGTTGTGAGTTCAAGCCCCACATAAGGTATAGAGATCACTTAAAAATAAAATCTTGGGACGCCTGGGTGGCTCAGTTGGTTGAGCAGCTGCCTTCGGCTCGGGTCATGATCCCAGCGTCCTGGGATCGAGTCCCACATCGGGCTCCTTGCTCGGCGGGGAGCCTGCTTCTCCCTCTGCCTGCCGCTCTGTCTGCTTGTGCTCACTCTCACTCCTCTCTCTCTCTCTCTGACAAATAAATAAATAAATAAATAAATCTTTTAAAAAAAAATTGGCAAAGAGCAAAGAAAGCTGTAATATCCCATTAAAAAATAAAATAAAATAAAATCTTAAGGGGCACCCGGGTGGCTCAGATGGTTAAGCATCTGCCTTCGGCTCAGGTCATCCTGGGATCAAGTGCTGCCCCTCTTCCATGGGGCTCTCTGCCCAGTGGGGAGTCTTCTTCTCTTTCTCCCTCTGACCCTCCCCCACTGCTTGTGATCCTGCTTGCGTACTCTCTCAAATGAATAAAGAAAAAAACTCGAAAATCTCTAAATAAGTACATAAAAATTTTTAAAGAAAATTTTTTTTAAATGATATATTTTTTTAAAATGATATTTTCTTTATTCATTTGAGAGAGAAAGAGAACAAGCAGGGGTAGGGCAGGGGGAGAGGGAGAGAGAATCCCAAGCAGACTCCCCGTTGAGCAGGGAACCTGGCGCAGGGCTCAGTCCTAGGACACTGGGATCATGACCTGAGCCAAAACCAAGAGTCAAACGCTCACCAGACTGAGCCACCTAGGCACCCCATATTACTTTAATAATAGAGGGAATCCCTATTTTGTCATACTTTTGTTTTCTTTTTCTTTTAATGATTTTATTTATTTATTTGAAAGGGAGAGCAGAGCAAGGGAGAGAGCACACAGAGGGGAGAGGCAGAGAGAGGGAGAAGCAGGCTCTTTCCTTAAGCAGGGAACCTGATGTGGGGCTCTAGCCCAGGACCCTGGGATCATGACCTGAGCTAAAGGCAGCCACCCAGGAGCCCATACATATGTTTTCTTTTAGAAAGAATGTTATAGGTTCTGAGGCTCAAACACTGAAAAGTACTTAAGTAAACTTAAATACATTGTGACTGAGGACAGATAGTTTTGTAATAACTAATGATTATGTATCTAATCACTATGTAGCATTTTAGTAGAAGAATGAATGTACTGTTCTGAATCAGGATGCTGGAAGCACATCTCCTCCATAGCCGTTTTGGGTAGGCAATTCTTCTTCCCGTTTTTCTTTGCTTAATAGAAGCTGAGACCATCTCCTACTCCCATAGTCAAGGGAGGAATGCCAGGATTCTGAAGCAAGATTTTATTTTTAAATATTAAGCTGGTTTCTCCAGACATTAAACCTAGAAAATGAAAAATAAGAATTGATATATTTGATGCTATAAAAAATGAAAAAGCTGAGGGACACCTGGGTGGCTCAGTCAGTTGAGCTCTAACTCTTGACTTCAGCTCAAGTCATGAATCTGGAGTCATGAGATCAAGCCCAGCACTGAGTGTGGAGTCTGCTTAAGATTCTTTTCCTCTCTCTCTGCACCGCACCCCCCCATGCATGCGCATTCTTTAAAAAATTAAATAAATAAATAAAAGCTGAAGATTTAAAAAAAAATAACAAAATTACTCCTTCTTTCCCCCCCAAAAAAGCCCACCAGGAAATAAACCAAAACACGCTATAGGCTGAGGGAACTATTTACCAGATTATGTGTCCATTTGTTAATTTCTTCATTTATAAAGAGCCCTTATAAATTAGAAGAGATGAGCAACCCAGTAGCAAAATGAGCAAAAGCCATTACTCGAAAATTCAGAGAAGTACAAATGGACATCATCTCTCTCATTACCACTTGCCGAGTAAGGCACCATGGAGGTAAATGTCTTACCAAGCAATGAGTTTTAGCTCTAGTTCTCCCTCCTTCCTTGACAGCTTTTCTCATACCCTTTTCAGATACCTATCCTTGCTTCGAACTTGGTTTTACTTTCTTTTCTTTTAATTTTTTTTTTAAGATTTTATTTATTTGACATAGAGAAAGAGAGAGCGCAAGCACAAGCAGGGGAAGTGCAGAGGGAGAAGGAGAGGCAGACTCCCCACTGAGTGGGGATCCTGTAGTGGGGCTTGATCTCAGGACTCTGGGATCAAGACCTGAGCCAGTGGCAGGTACTTAACCGACTAAGCCACCCAGGCCCCAGCTTTCTTTTTTCTTGAACTTCCTGACTTGTAAGAACATTGCAATCACTCAATTTTCTCTCATTTCCCTTTTCTTTATGTAGGCACAAAGCTCTTTCGAGGCTTTCCAAGTGTGTTTATTCCTCATAAAAGTGGAAAAACAGATGGTGAGCCAAAGATTCCACTTTAGCCTCTGCCCACTTTTTTTTTTTTTAATATAGATCTTGTAAGACGAGAATAATAACTTCACATGGAGGTGTTTTGTTTACACAATAGATGCAAGTAATACTTATGAGGCTTTCATTTTCAATCTCTCAAGCATTAGGATTGGTATAGTATCTCTGGATTTGTGAGATAAAGTAAATGGATACAGGCTGATGGCAGTATGAATAATGCTGGTGGCTGTAGTAGGTTTGTTCTGTGTGTAATAGCTTGTCCTATTAATGTTGGGTTCATGGGGCGCCTGGGTGGCTCAGTCGTTAAATGTCTGCCTTCTGCTCAGGTCATGATCCCAGGGTCCTGGGATTGAGCCCCTCATTGGGCTTCCTGCTTCACGGCAAGCCTGCTTCCCCCTCTCCCACTCCCTCTGCTTGTGTTCCCTCTCTCGCTGTATCTCTCTCTGTCAAATAAATAAATTAAAGAAATCTTTAATGTTGGGTTCATTTTCCCCTCTTTCCTTGGTCTGAGTGGGTAACTCCCATTGCCTTGTCTATGTTGAGTCCCAGATAAAGAACATTTGAGCATAGATGGTACAAACAATCATAGACCTTTGAAAACTAATAGTATACAGTTATTTTTGTGACATGCATTATACGCATTTCTTTTTAATTTTCTCAATCCCATCACGAAAATCCTTAGGTAAATATAGTTCCTATTTTACATATATACAAAACTGAGGTGCATAAAGGTTTTTTTTTTTTTTTTAAAGATTTTATTTATTTATTTGACAGACAGAGATCACAAGTAGGCAGAGAGACAGGAGGAGAGAGAGGAAGGGAAGCAGGCTCCCTGCCAAGCAGAGAGCCCAACGTGGGGCTCGATCCCAGGACCCCGAGATCATGACCTGAGCCGAAGGCAGAGGCTTTAAACCACTGAGCCACCCAGGCGCCCCTGAGGTGCATAAAGTTTAAATAACTTGCCCAACTTAAGATTATCACCCACTCCAGAACTTGAGCTATTACTTGGGATATTTGGTTTGGAAGTTAAAATTCAAGATGCCAGCACATCTGTTGGACAATGGGTCTGGAACAAAGCAGGTTGGAAGAACCAGTGATAAAGTCAGAGAAGCAGAAATAGCCTTCTTGATTCCTTAGAACAAATCCTGAGGATCTGGTACCAGTTGCTCTTTATACAGACTGTCCATTTTTAGCTCCCTATACTTTATCCCATGTCCTCTGAATTATCTGACACTTCCAGCTTCTGGATGTGAATGAGCTGGAGTGAATGAGCTTGCCTTTCCAGTCATAGTTTATTAAGTACATTCTTTGATATTTCCATTAATTAGTAACTTCTATCTCTACTACCATTACCCTAGTTCAAGCTACCTTCCTCTCGTCTGGATTACTTCAGTAGCCTTCACATCGGTCCCTTGCCACCACCTTTTCAAGCAGCTAATGCACAGGTTTCGTTGTCAGTTATTCTTGGGGTAGATTTTTCAGTAGCTAGGCTTTCTGAACTTCTTAAATATAATTCCACTGTACCATTCTTCATTGCTCTGAAACTCTCGAATTGCATGTAAAATAGGACATCCTTGAAAATCTAATATATGTGAATGTATCTGCAGTTTCTGATGGTTTATTTATTTTTTTAGAGGGGGAGGGGGAGAGGGAGAGAATCTTTTTTTTTTTTGTAAAGATTTTATTTATTTATTTGGCAGACAGAGATCATAAGTAGGCAGAGAGGCAGGCAGAGAGAGAGGAAGGGAAGCAGGCTCCCTGCCAAGCAGAGCCCGATGCGGGGCTCGATCCCAGGACCCTGGAACCATGACCTGAGCCAAAGGCAGAGGCTTAACCCTCTGAGCCAGCCAGGCGCCCCATTTTTAAATAGTTTTTTTTTTTTTTTAAGATTTTATTTATTTATTTGAGAGAGAATGAGTGAGAGAGAACATGAGAGAGGAGATGGTCAGAGGGAGAAGCAGACTCCCCAAGGAGCTGGGAGCCCAATGTGGGACTCGATCCTGGAAGTCCGGGATCATGACCTGAATTGAAGGCAGTCGCTCAACCAACTGAGGCACGCAGGTACCCTAAATAGTTTTAAATAGGCCTTGGTATTACTCTGAGGGTAGGGTCTAAATTAATGGTAAAGATTGATGGTGAATGTGTTTCAAATTGACTTTTCTAAGTTAAAGATTATCTCTTATCAATTTTTCCTGACTTGGAATACTGATAAGAAGCAGGGAGATTTATTAAAAAATCTGAATTTTGGTATTTTTAAGTACATTATTCTTAATTAATAATAAATGAATTCTTTTTAATTAATAATAAATGATAAATAATAAATGAATGATACATACAGAAAGTTAGAATATGAAGATGATGTGTAATTTGCTGGAGCCAGAATTAAGGTGTGTTGAAAGGACCCTTAAGTTTTTTAGTCTTTATTTGAAAGGGGTTATATTTCTTCCCTTCGATTCCCATTAATACTTCTTCTTCTTTTTTTTTTTTTAAGACTTCATTCATTTATTTGACAGACAGAGGTCACAAGTAGGCAGAGAGGCAGGCACAGAGAGAGAGGGGGGAGGAAGCAGGCTCCCTGCTGAGCAGAGAGCCCGACTCCCATTAATACTTCTAATATTTTTAAAAATAATTTCTTTACAATTTTGACTTAAAAAATCATGAATGCTATGTGATTTAGTGTATATTTAAAATTAGAAGAGCACCTGGCTGGCTCAGTCCATAAAGCGTGTGACTCTTGATCTTGGGGTCAAGAGTTTGAGCCCCATGTTTGGGTGTAGAGATTACTTAAAATAAATTTTCTTATAATTAGTGAAATTTGGACTAAGAGGAAATTGTATTATGTAGCTGGTCCACTTTACCATAAGTAATGCAGAAATAGATTGCAACACAAGAATCAAATAATTCATATACAGGGGCGCCTGGGTGGCTCAGTGGGTTAAAGCCTCTGCCTTCGGCTCAGGTCATGATCCCAGGGTCCTGGGATCGAGCCCCGCATCAGGCTCTCTGCTCCGTGGAGAGCCTGCTTTCTCCTCTCTCTCTGCCTGCCTCTCTGCCTACTTGTGATCTCTGTCTGTCAAATAAATAAATAAAATCTTTAAAAAAAAATTCATATACAGATTAAAAATGGTTGCCTCCTGAGTTTCAACTCAACTTTGTTTTAATGTCAAACTGAACCTCATAGTTCTGAAGCAGACATCATTTCCTTCTACAAACTTAACTTCCCTTACCAAATTTCTCATTTATATGTATTATATGAATCTTAGTTTTTAGAATCTCCTGAGTCTTAGAGTCAACCTCAGTTATTCTTTCCCCGTTGTCCTCCACTTTTCTTTCTTTCTTTTTCTTTTTTTTTTTAAGATTTATTTATTTATTCGTGAGAGAGAGAGAATCTTCAAGCAGACTCCTCCCTGAACACGGATCCCATCACACTCGATCTCATGACCCATGAGATCATGACCTGAGCCAAAATCAGGAGTTGGATGACGCTTAACCCACTGAGCCACCCAGGCACCCCCTCATCCTCCACTTTTCATTGGTCACAAAGCTCTGTCAGTTCCTCATTTAAAATATATTTCAGATGATGTTTTAAATAAGACTTGTGTTGAAAGTGTTTTGCTATAAAATACTGACATAATGGAGAGGGTAATTGGCTTTGGAGTTCAATCTCAGTTCACATCATAGCTTTGCTACTTTGGACAAATTAACTTTTCAGTGCATTAGTTTATTCTTTGAATGAAGGTTATGAAATCTCCATAGGATTGTTGTGGATTAAGGGTAACATGCAAACTGGATGACAGTTAGTTCAATATATTAAAAATTTTTTTCTGGGGGCGCCTGGGTGGCTCAGTGGGTTAAAGCCTCTGCCTTCAGCTCAGGTCGTGATCCCAGCGTCCTGGGATCGAGCCCCGCATCGGGCTCTCTGCTCAGCAGGGAACCTGCTTCCCCCTCCCTCTCTCTCTGCCTGACTCTCTGCCTGCTTGTGATCTCTATCTGTCAAATAAATAAATAAAATATAAAAAAAAAAAAAATTTTTTTTCTGACTTTCCTAAAGAGCAAAGATTGGCAAATACTTGATTTTTTATCTTCTCAAGTAACTGTCCAACTTATAGAGGTGTTATAATTCTAACTATGTATTTCTGACTTTTTATTGGTATTCCAGTTAAATATTTAATAATATTCTTCGGTCATTTTTGTACTTAGCATCACCTATATAAACTGCTTATTTCTTAGTTATTACTGGGTCTCCTGCATTTCTCTACCCTGCTCAGAATATCAAAATCATAGGTATCAAAATCTTGACGGGGGCGCCTGGGTGGCTCAGTGGGTTAAGCCTCTGCCTTCAGCTCAGGTCATGATCCCAGGGTCATGGGATCGAGCCCCGCATCAGGCTCTCTGCTCAGCCGGGAGCCTGCTTCCTCCTCTCTCTCTGCCTGCCTCTCTGCCTACTTGTGATCTCTGTCTGCCAAATAAATAAATAAAATCTTTAAAAAAAAAAAAATCTTGACATATCACTTTTAAGATGTTTTGCATTCTTGTTTAAGATTTTATTAATACTTTACATGGAAGATTTTTTAAAATTTATTTTTAATTTTTTAATTTTTAATTTTTTAAAAGATTTTATTTATTTATTCATGAGAGAGAGAGAGAGGCAGAAGGAGAAGCAGACTTCCCAAGGAGCAGGGAGCCCAGACATGAGACTCGATCCCAGGACCCCAGGATCATGACCTGAGCCGAAGGCATATGCTTAACCATCTGAGCTACCCAGGCACCCTATTTTTAATTTTTTTAAATTAAAAAAAATTTTGATCTTGCTTGAGTCTATTCTCAAATACACTTCACTCTTCACATGACTAAGAATTACAGAATAATTTGGCTGAATTAAAGAGGTTTTACCCTATAGTTGAATATTTGGAGTTGAAGTAGCTATTTCCTTTTGTTAATTTAAATATTCTTGCTGTGCTTATGTTACTATTTGCTCAGGAAAGCCAGTTAATTCAGTAAAATCTTTAGTTCTAGGAGAAGACATAATTTATTTTCCTAGACTCTATTTGGACTCTTAATTTGGAGCTATGTGTTACTATATACTGAGAAGCTTTGCTCATGTTTTAGGAAGAATATTTAAAATACTTATGAGAGTACCTTTCAACTACCTTTATATACGTTAAAGTATTCATGTACTTAAGAACAATATGATTTAGATTATTACTAAAAGAAGACCACCTAAGAACCTAGGTCATATTTCATTTGATATTTTTTTTCATTTTAAAATTTAAAATTGAGATTCAGACAAAATACCATACTTGGTAATTCTGTATTCTTAGGTAGCTATTCCCTAACCTGTTTTTTCTTTTATAAAATCTAAAGAGACAAAGGAGTGAAAGTCATAGGCTCATTAACAAAACCTTTGACACTTGCTTTTGAGGTGATGGTGCTAGAGGAAAGCAAAAAGAAAATCAAGCTTTCAGGAAGATCATTTTGTGGTTTAAAAAAAAAACTAAGATCTGTTGACAGCTCCACAGTATTATTGAGAAGTAGGCGTTCCTTCTCAATTTTGTTTGTTTGTCCTTAGTTTTAATGACTATCCGGAATATGTTATTGGCTAGGATTCAGGAAGTGAGTATTTCACTGAGTGTGCTTGTGAATAAGTCATTTAAAGTATTTGTATACTTGTGTTGTCCCATTTCTTAATCAGTATAGAGATACCATTTTCCTTTTCAAGTGTTTGAAGCAATACATTGTAGGCAGTTATTATTTGGAAATTTCAAGGCTAAACCCTGAAATCATGTTTGTGGAAATCTAGGATTATAATATGTTTTCCCCAAGTACCTATACTTGTTAGTGCCTTTGTTTGTTATTTTGACAGAAACGCCACATTTGACAATTCTGTTAATTCTTATTTTGACAATTTTATAGTAGGATTATTACTTTAGCCAGAGTAGAGGTAAAGCTATCTGTGAAATTTATGTTGAATATATTCTGACTGAACCTGTCTGGAATAAAAGGATATATAGTTTTGTTTTTTTAAGATTTTACTTTATTTTATTTATTTGACAGACAGAGATCACAAGTAGGCAGAGAGGCAGGCAGAGAGAGAGGAGGAAGCAGGCTCCCTGCCAAGCAGAGAGCCTGATGCGGGGCTCGATCCCAGGACCCTGGGATCATGACCTGAGCCAAAGGCAGAGGCTTAACCCACTGAGCCACCCAGGCGCCCTGGATAATATAGTTCTTATTTAAGATTAGGTATAAATGGGACTTTCGGGGTTTTTTTCTTTTTCTTTTTTTTTTAGCTTTTATTTATTTATTTGACAGACAGAGATCACAAGTAGGCAGAGAGGCAGTGGGGGGAGGGGAGAAGCAGGTTCCCTGCTGAGCAGAGATCCTGGGATCATGACCTGAGCTGAAGGCAGAGGCTTAACCCACTGAGCCACCCAGGTGCCCCTAAATGGGACTTTCAGATTGTTCTGACAATTATTCAGAATATAAACACTTACAGTGAATATAAACTGCTGGTTTAAATAGTAGACTTTAGTGCTACTAAAATAGCTTGATTAAATATTCTGTAGTGATAAAATATTCTATAGTAACAGTTAAAATCATCTAAAGCAGGGATCAGCAAACTTTTCCTATAAAGGATCAGATAGTAAGTAAATATTTTAGGCCTTGTGGGCTCTATGATTTCTCTTGTAAAGATTCAATTCTGTTATCGTTGTGCAAAAACAGCCAAAACTATACATAACCAATGAGAGTGACTGTTCCAATAAAATTTTATTTAGAAAAACAGTCAGGAGACCATAACATGCCAATGAATTTCAGTTTAAAAGTATACCCTATATTGGGGTGCCTGGGTGGCTCTGTGGGTTAAGCCTCTGCCTTTGGCTCGTGTCATGATCTCAGGGTCCTGGGATCAAGCCTGGCATTGGGAACTCTGCTCAGCAGGGAACCTGTTGCCCCTTTCTCTCTCTCTGCCTGCCTCTCTGCCTGCTTGTGATCTCTGTCTGTGAAATAAATTTAAAAATCTTAAAAAAAATATATATATATATACATACATACATACATACATACACACACACACACCTTATATGGGAACGCTCTACTTATTGCTGTAAACCTAAAGCTGCTTTAAAAAAAAATTCTGTTAAATAAAATTTTTTAAAAAACATGACACAGGAAAAAAAATGACTTAGAATCAAATAATGTTCAAAACCTCCATGGCATCTCTGTTTTCACTGAGTGATAAATCTCCTGGATGACAAAATCATAAGCATTAATTGTCAGGTATGCTCTCAAAGGGTATCAGAATGTTCTGTTTTACAGAGATCTGTTTTAGAACTTATTTTATTCATCGATTAAAACAAAATATTGTGACATGCTATTACCACATTTGCTAACGTAAACACCCAGAGCACCTTTTTCAACCCTTGGAGGAATTGTTGGAAAAATTGATGATTTAAATGATTTCCTTGGTTGAATAGAAAATAATTCCAAAAAATAACCCCCGGAGAATTTTAATTTTCTTTTTTAGGATTTTATTTATTTATTTATTTATTAAGATTTTATTTATTTATTTGACAGAGATCACAAGCAGGCAGAGAGGGAAGTGGGGGCGGGGGAAGCAGGCTCCCAGCTAAGCAGAGAGCCCGATGTGGGGCTCAATCCCAGAACCCTGGGATCATGACCTGAGCTGAAGGCAGAGGCTTTATTTAACCCACCGAGCCACCCAGGTGCCCCTAAGATTTCATTTATTTATTTGACAGAGAGAGAGATAGAGAGTGAGAGAGGGAATACAAGCAGAAGGCGTGGGAGAGGGAGAAGTAGACCTCCTGCTCTAGCAGGGAGCCCGATGAGAGACTCAATCCCAGGAACCTGGGATCTTGACCTGAGCAGAAGGCAGACACCCAATGACTGAGCCACCAATGTGCCCCCTGGAGAATTTTAAATTCTATTACTGTCCTCCTGTCATTGATATTTAATTACTTTGTTTGAGTTTCCATCCTATAGTATTTATTTTTCTTCTATCCTATGAATATACCACAGAGTATGCTTTTGAATAAGTTAAAATATTTATAGTCATTGGCTGTAATATTTGTGTAACTCATCTGGCAATTCAATTGAAATGTTAATGTAAACTAATGTATTACAGCTCAATTGACTTTAGAAACTTAAATATGATTTTAATTATGTATCTAGTTTTAACCTTTTTATTGTAAACTATAACACACAGAATACATAAAACAGAGATGTATAGTTTGACAAGTTATTATAAAGTAAATGTCAGTGGAACTACCATGCAAGTCAAGAAATAGAGCATTGCTAGCATCCTTTTTTTTTTTTTTTTAAGATTTATTTATTTGAGAGAGAAAGAGAGGCAGAGTGAGCAAGTGAGCATAGCGGGAGGTAGAGGGGAAGAGAGAATCTCAGGCTGAGCACAGAGCCTGAACGCGGGGTCCGATCCCACAACTCTGAGATGAAGACCTTAGCTGAAACTAAGAGTCAGACACTCAACCAACTGAGCCCCTGGGTGCCCCACAGAAGGCTCTTATATGTCTCTTTCCAACTATAACTCCTTCCCTTACCCCTAGGGCTAACCATATTCTGATTTTTATAGTATCCATTTCCTTACTTTTCTTTATAATTTTATCACCATTTGTGCAGCTGTAAACAATATAGTTCAATTTTGCCTGCTTTTAAACTTTGCAAGTGGAATCATACAGTGTGAATTCTTCAGTATATGACTAATTTTTTTTTTTTTTAAGATTTTATTTATTTGAGAGAGAGCATGAACAGGGATAGGGGCAGAGGGGGAGGGAGAAGCAGACTTCCCACTAAGCAGGGAGCCCAAAGTGGGGCTCAATTCCAGGATTCTGGGATCATGACCCCAGCTAAGAGCAGATGCTTAACATCTGAGCCACACAGGTGCTCCTGACTAATACTTTAATACTGTATTCATTATAGTCATTCAATAAAAATGGCCAAGGTAAACTGAAGTAATGGGGTATTGAGCCATGTTCAAACCTGTCTTCAGTAAAACTGCTCCATGGGTGACCTGTCACATGTTTTTGACTCTTCCTGCCCTTCAACTGCTCTGTCATGTAGGACATTGTTGGAGGTGCCTAGTGACAATTGTAGTGGGTGATGAAAGGGGTAGCACTTGGTTTTGAAAACAGATTTCTCATTGTCTCTGTGAGATCTTACATCACCCTGTAAATTTTATGGTGATAAGATTGACTTTGTCATATTTTATAAAGAGTAATCATAAAGATTTAATAACAAATATTAATGTCTATGTATAATAGATACATATGTACACATACATACTTATGTTTCTGACTGAAGAAACACTTTAATTACCTAAAACATTTGATTTTATAGAAAAAATACTTTGTTTTTCAGGTGAAACTTCCACCGATGATGGAAATCATAACTGCTGAACAGCTGATGGAATATTTAGGTTAGTGTTGCAAAGTGGATGATTTTATATCTCTTTGAAAATGAAGTCTCCAAAGCAGTATATTACCAAATTGCATTTTTCTGAAGTGCTATTATATAATCTAGTTTAAAATTATAATTTTGAATCTCGTAATTAAAAATTTGTGTCAGCATGTTACTGTTCTTGGGTGTTAAACCTTTCTGAGGGCTTTTTCTAACCAGTGTTAAAATTCTGTAATATAAATAAGGAGACTGGTAACTTCCAGAAAAGAACAAGATACATATTAATTCCTAATAGATTGCAGAATGGGAAGTGGTACAGAAATTCTGACATTGCATGTGGAGAGTGTTAAAAAAAATACTGAGTAGACTTGAATTAAAGACCCAGGAGGTGACTTAGAACATCACTATCCAAAGTATGATTCATAGACCCATACCGGTTGATGAAGTGTTAGTACCAATCTGCAGTGATATAGGGGTTTGTGCCAAAATGTAAGACATTTACATAAGCACACTGTTTAGTTCATCTGAAGTTTTTCATAGCAAAATTTTCTTGATGAAGGAGGCAGTGTCTTAAGTTGCAGTTTGTTTGCAGACCAGCTGCTTTCAGTAGAACTTGTTTACAGAACAGGTAGCTGCATATCACACTGAAGTCTCTTATAGTTTAGCAAATAGGAATTTACATATTTATACTGTTACCAAATAGGAAATCTTAATCCACATTCTTAGTTTTTTTTAGTAATTAAATGTTTATTTTAAGAAAAATTTTAAAAAAATTTTTGGTTGGCTGATTAATTTGTCTATGCCATTCCAGACTATAAGCTAGTTGATTTTTAATGAAATATAGGCTTAGTGAAGTAATGGAGATTGTAGCTTTTGGAAGACCCTTTTCTTTATGTAATTACTATCATTTAATCCTATTCACTAGTTAGGGAAATCTCATAGTGAAGGGTAGATTACTTTGAATACCCATATATCTGGAAATAGAATTTCTATTTATACCTATTTTAGTCTAGCTTAGTGATTCTTAAACTTTGTGACTTCTAAATTATGTTTTGTAATTGGGATCATAATTGGGAATTATGTTTCATGGGGAAAGCTAAAATATGCTTGATGCTTTTGATGAATAGCCAGTATGACTTCCAAGAAGTGTGCAAAGGAGATCACATTTGAGAGGTAATGGGGTCAAGTCATATATGGCCCTGTAGGCTATTTTTTTTAAGATTTGTATTTATTTATTTGACAGACAGAGATCACAAGTAGGCAGGGAGGCAGGCTGCCCACTGAGCAGAGAGCCCGATGCAGGGCTCCATCCCAGGACCCTGGGATCATGACCTGAGCTGAAGGCAGACGCTTTACCCTAATGAGACACCCAGGTGCCCTGGCCCTGTAGGCTGTTATAGCAACTTGTCATGTTTGCTGTGAGTGAGCTTGGAAGCCATTAGAGGATTTTGAATAGAAGACTGATGTGATCTGATTTTGAGTGTAACAAGAATTCTCTGGCTGAAACTAGAATTTAGGTAGGAAAGGACAAGCAGGGATATCAGGAAGCTATTACAACAAAAGATGCTATTATAACCGGCAAAAGATGGTGGCGGCTTCAAACGAAGTAGTAGAAGTGGAGTTTGTAAAATGTAGCAGATTCTGGATATAGAGCTGACAGAATTTGCTGATCAGTTGAATGTAGAGTGAGAGTGGTTCACTCCATGGTTTTTGGCATGCACAACTGGAAGGACGGTGTTAACATCAGCTGAAACAGGAAAAAAAAATGGAAGGAACATGTTTAGGGAGAAATAACAGGATTTTGGTTTTGGGATGTTTATTGACATCCAAGTGGAAATTTAAGGGTGGCAGTTGGATATATAAATCTGGAGTTCAGAGGAGAGGTCTGTATCAGTGCTATACAATATAAATTTCTGTGATGATAGAAATGTTCAGTATCTCTGCTATCTAGTTTGGTAGCTACCAGCCCCATGTGGCTGTTGAACTCTTAACATATAGCTAATGTGCCTGGGGACCTGAATACTAAATTTAATTTTTTTTCTTTAAGATTTTTTTTTTAATTTATTTGATAGACAGAGATCACAAGCAGACAGAGAGGCAGGCAGAGAGAGAGGAAGGGAAGCAGGCTCCCTGCCAAGCAGAGAACCCGATGCAGGGCTCGATCCCAGGACCCTGGGATCATGACCTGAGCCAAAGGCAGAGGCTTTAACCCACTGAGCCACCCAGGCGCCCCACTAAATTTAGTTTTAATTAATTAAAATTATGTAGCCATATGTTGCTATTGGATAATGTATTGGGCAGTGCAGATCTAGCCTATAAATATACATTTGGGAGCAGACAACATATATAAATGGTAGACTGAGTGAAATCACAATGAGAATGAATGTAGACAGGGAAGGTAAGAGATCAGTGGACTGAGTATGAGACATGCCAGTGATAAGAAGTTGTGGGAGAAGGGGGGCTCCTGGGAGGCTCAATCCCAGGACCCTGAGATCATGACCTGAGCCGAAGGCAGAGGCTTTAACCCACTGAGCCACCCAGGCACTCCCCCGTGCATGAGTTTTAAAACTGAGGAGTTTTAGGGAAGAGGAAGGAGAGAATAACAATATGACAATAAGGACATATGACTATGACAATAAGGAGAGAATGACAATATGACAACAATGACTGCTCCACCTTTAGGCTTACTTGTAAAGAAGCATGAGAAAGAACTTTCACTTGAGAAGGCTGCAGTATCAATAAGGCAGAGCCAAATTTCATTCAGGCACAAAGGTGAAGAAAACAGTAAGAGAAGAAAATACCTGGAAGATTTTGCTGGTTCCAGAGGACACAAAAATTCAAGATAACAATTTAGGAGTCATCAGTATAAAAATGGCATTTAGGTCTGTGGAAATTGATGAGAGCATTAAGAGAGAGCATAAAGAGAGAAGAGAAGAGGGTCAGGATTGTCCCATTAAGTTTCCCAGCATGGAGAGATGGGGTAAAGCAGTGCTTCTCAATCTTTTTTAAATTATTGCCCCCTAAGGAGCCTTTGTAGACATTTTGTCCTAATCACCCACTCCAGGAAATTTTATCTTTTATCTTTTTTTTTTAATTAGTATTCTTTTTTTAAAAAGATTTTTTTATTTATTTGACAGAGAGAGACACAGTGAGAGGGAACACAAGCAGGGGATGTGGGAGAGGGAGAAGCAGGCTTCCCACTGGCAGGGAGCCATATGGTGGTCGATCCCAGGACCCTGGGATCATGACCTGAGCTGAAGGCAGACACTTAATGACTGAGCCACCCAGGCACCACCACCACCCCCCAGGAAAATTTAATACCACAGACATACTGTATGTTTCTTCATGTACTGTGCCCTTTGAAGGCCACAAACCATTATACTAGCTAAAATATTTTTGGCCTCTCCCCCAGGGAATCAGTTTTTGTCCTCCTGGGGGCAACATGGCCTCTGCTGAAATGCATGGGGTAGACAGAGAAGAGAAGTAGCCTGTAAGGTAGGAAAGAGCCAGGAGAGCGTGGTATAATGAAGCCAAGAGAAGGAGAGGGGGTGTAGAATACTGGAGAGTACTCTCCATGTAATTTAGCGACATGGAGGCTATTATGATCTTTATAGAAACAATGTCAGTACAGTGATGGGATGGAAATGGAGTGGTGAATTGAAGAGCATTTTAAGGGGTGACTAAGTGGAGACCTCAGGGGCAGATAACTTTTGAGAAATTTGGCAGCAATGGGTGTAAGAAGTAGGTGAGAAGTAGGAAAAGGTTTAATAGAGAACATATGACTTGTACTGGGTTTTAAGTGTAGTTAAAAATCTAACCCCTTGTGGGGCGCTTGGGTGGCTCAGTGGGTTAAAGCCTCTGCCTTCGGCTCAGGTCATGATCCCAGGGTCCTGGGATCGAGCCCCGCATCGGGCTCTTGGCTCCGTGGAGAGCCTGCTTTCTCCTCTCTCTCTGCCTGCCTCTCTGCCTACTTGTGATCTCTGTCTGTCAAATAAATCAATAAAATCTTTAAAAAAAAAATCTAACCCCTTGTAAAGAAGAAAAACAATGTTACAAGGTTAGGTGGAAACTATTTTAAGTTCAAGCTAGAGGTGAAAATATATAAAACATATTTGGAGGAGTGGTGAATGAATACAATTTGATTGTATCATTAGGATGGAGATTGGATTAGGTGGGCTTACAGCTAAAACTGTGGAGTCTTGGGAGCCAGGTTGAGGAATTTGGGTTTACTATAATAGGCCATTTAATCTATTTTAGTTTCTTAAGTGCAGTAAATAATATGTTAAGTGTAGTTTTTAAGATGGTATTAAGAGTTTTGTACTGTTGAAATTATAATATTTTTACTATACTGGGCTAAATAAATTACTTAAATTAATTTCACCTATTTTTACTTTTTTCAGTGTGGCTGCTCAAAATATAAAGTTACTTATGGGCTTCCATTTGTGGCTTGCATTGTATTTCTCTTGGACAGTGTTAACCTAAACTACACTGCTATTCCACAGTTTCTAACTTCATTCTGGCTCTGCTCTCTGTACTGTCATAGGTTGATGCCATTTACCTAACCTCCTCCCTGAAAGACTCATATACTCAAAAGTATCCTTCTTCCCCTTTACCTCTGAAAAGTATTTTTTATATAATATTTGGAATCCTCACTACTTGTCTTTTTCTCTTTTATTTTTCTTATCCAGCAAATATTGACTGAGCTCATACGGTGGGCAAGTTATTTGGAGGTGTGAACAATGCAGTGAATGTGGCGGCATAAGTGTGTTCTACTATGGAAGTGGGGTGTTTTTTTTTTAAAGGATTTTCTTTATTTATTTGTCAGAGCGAGAGAGCACAAGCAGGCAGAGCAGCAGAGGAAGAGGGAGAAGCAGGCTCCCCACTAAGCAGGGAGCCCGATTCGGGGCTCGATCCCAGGACCCTGGGATCATGACCTGAGCTGAAGGCAGTCGCTTAACCAACTGAGCCACCCAGGTGCTTCTCTACTATGAAAGTTTTAACATGTTAGTTTCCTTGGGAGAAAATTATTAGCATGTCTTTGTATAATTTGTAGCTAGCAAAGCCGTGAGGAAGCAGGACATTGATTAGAGAATTTTAATAGGGAAAAAGAAAAATTGAGGAAGAAATACCTAAATCTGGGGTACCTAAGAGGTTTGGAAGTCCTGGGTTAGGGGGACTCAACTACTAGAGGCAGCATGAAAGTAATTATGATCCTAATGGGAGGTGGGGCAGAAGTAAGCAAGAATGAGTTGAGAAAAGGGATTCTGAAGACCCTGCCTTGCCAAAAGTAAACTTTATTCGAGACCAACCCTGCCAGAACAAACTGTTTAATTTTCTAAGCTATTTGGATTTTCTCCTCTCGAGATTACTTCAGTTCTCTGGAGGAACCAGAGATGCTTTTGAATTAATAAGCAAATGCTAGTAGAAAGATTGTAAGACAAATCATTATTTGCTTTCCTAGCACTAGCTTAGAGGCCACAGGGAATGGGAATTTTGATTGGCAAAGGTTATAGGAGGAGAAAATTTTAATTTGAAAATTTCTGTTACTAGAGTATTAGAGCAGGGCCAAACATGGACATGGCCTGTTGGAGGGTTTTGGCATTGAGAAAGGAACTTTTGCAAGCGAGGATCCATGGGAAGTACTGGGAGGTTTAATACTGGGGAATAAGTATAGGTGGAAGGCAGAATGTGGGTGGGAAGATAATGTAAAGAAGCACAACACAAGTGGGAATCATACTATGACTTTAACTATCCATAATGGTTTGTATGATGATGACTAAGGAAAATAGTTGTTCAGATGGTGGTGTTGTCTGACATTTATTTATTTATTTATTTATTTATTTATTTATTTATTTTAAGATTTTATTTATTTATTTGAGAGAGAGAGACAGTGAGAGAGAGCATGAGCGAGGAGAAGGTCAGAGGGAGAAGCAGACTCCCCATGGAGCTGGGAGCCCGATGTGGGACTCGATCCCGGGACTCCGGGATCATGACCCGAGCCGAAGGCAGTCATTCAACCAACTGAGCCACCCAGGCGTCCCTATTTATTTATTTTTTAAGATTTTATTTATTTATTTGACAGAAAGGAGATCACAAGTAGGCAGAAAGGCAGGCAGAGAGAGGGGGATGGGAAGCAGGCTCCCCGCCAAGCAGAGAGCCCAATTCGGGGCTCGATCCCAAGACCCTGGGATCATGACCTGAGTCGAAAGCAGAGGCTTTAACCCACTGAGCCACCCAGGCGCCCCGTTGTCTGACTTTTAAAAAGATAATTTATTTTATCTTTTTTTTTTTTTTAAATTTTTTATTTATTTGTTAGAGAGAGAGCGAGCGAGCACAGGCAGACAGAGTGGTAGGCAGAGGCAGAGGGAGAAGCAGGCTCCCCGCGGAGCAAGGAGCCTGATGTGGGACTCGATCCCAGGACGCTGGGATCATGACCTGAGCCGAAGGCAGCTGCTTAACCAACTGAGCCACCCAGGCGTCCCAATTTATTTTATCTTTACATACAAATACCATATAGGGAGGTCACTGTTGAAGCATTTTATTTTTTTATTTTTTTTATTTTTAAAGATTTTATTTATTTATTTGACAGAGAGAGAGACAGATCACAAGTAGACAGAGAGGCAGGCAGAGGAATAGGGGGGAAGCAGGCTCCCTGCTGAGCAGAGAGCCAGATGCGGGGCTCGATCCCAGGACCCTGGGACCATGACCTGAGCCGAAGGCAGAGGCCTTAACCCACTGAGCCACCCAGGCGCCCCTGTTGAAGCATTTTAATTTTGCCCAGAGTTGACCTGTCTTCTCTTTTCCTAATGCTCACTTGGGATAAGCTAACTATTACCAAACCCTATCTTCAAGTTTTTGGCCTAGTGTAACTGTCAGATGTTTCTTGATATCTATTTGTCTGGAATGTCCCATTAGTAGCAAAGTCTTATGGGTTCTTTTTCTGAAATTCTTTCCTCTCTCTGTATACTTCAAAATGTGAATTTATTACAAATTCTGTTGTTTCCTCTCCCCTTCAAATTGGCCTACATAACAGTGTTATTTTCCTAAAGCATCAGTTTCATACTTCACTTATCTACTGATAAAAGTAAAGATCCCTTATGATCTTTGACAAGCAGCTAGCCTTATCAACATACTATTTATGATTTTCTATTATCTGATCCAGTTTACTTGTCCAGTCATATTTCCCACCACTCTATGACATAAATCTTTGTTTTTTTAATAAATAGCATCATCTCTGCCTTTCCTTTCTCTTTTTAAAAATTTTAAAGATTTTTTTCTTTTCCTTTTTTTAAGATTTATTTATTTTAGAGAGAGTGTGTGTGCACAATGGTGGGAGGGGCAAAGGAAGAGGGGGAGAGAGAGAAAATCCTCAAGCAGATTCCCTGCTGAGTGTGGAGTTGAACAATGCTTGATCCCAGGACCCTGGGATCTTGACCTAAGCCAAAGTCCAGAGTCAGTTGCTTAACCAACTGACCCACCCAGGTACCCCTACACATAAATCTTATGTATAAACTTTCTTATGAGCTATCCCTATGGCACGGCGTTTCTTTCTTTCTTCCTTTCTTTTCTTTTCTTTTTCTTCCTTCCTTCCTTCCTTTCTTTCTTTCAAGATTTTATTTATTTACCTGTCAGAGAGAGACAGAGTGCACAGGCAGGCAGAGGGAGAGGGAGAAGCAGGCTCCCTGCTGAGCAAGGAGCCGGGTGTGGGACTCGATCCCAGGACCCCAGGATCACGACTTGAGCTGAAGGCAGATGCTTAACTGACTGAGCCACCCAGGCGTTCCTCTTTTTTTCTTCCTTCCTTCCTTCCTTTCTATTTTTCATCTGTCTTTCTTTCAAGATTTTATTTTTTTAAAGTAAATTAAAAATTTTTTTTAGATTTTGTTTTTAAGTAACCTTTATACCCAACGTGGGCCGGAACTCACAACCCTGAGATCAAGAGTTTGCATGCTCTACTGACTGAGCTAGCCAGGCACCCCATGGCATGTTTCTTTTACGTGTTTTTCCGTCACTCTTTCTCCTTCAAAGAATGCTTTTTGCCTCACATCCTTTCCAAGTTCTGCCCCTTTTTTGTGAATCCAGTTTAGACATGACCCCCTCCAAAGGATATTTCTAGATGCTATAGGCTTTATCAATATCTCTTTTCACAAAATCAATTGGTACTTCAGACATTTATCACATGTTTTACTCTATTATACTTTACATCATCTCATTCTGTTTCTTGTATGTTCTTTTCCCAGCCAAATTATTGGTTTTTTAAGAGAAACATGTATTTCCTAATAATTGTTTTAGCCTATTATTAAATACTCATAATGGACTCTCTAGACTCCCAATAAATACTTTTTGATTGTAATAGTATTGTTTTCATTTGTTTTGTTTTTGTTTTGTTTTGTTTTGTTTTTTTAGAGGGAGAGAGAGAATCTTAAGCAGGCTCCATGCCTAGTGCAGAGCCCAACATGGGGGTATATCTCATAACCCTAAGATCATGATCTGAGCCAAAATCAAGAGTCAGATGCTTAACTAACTGAGCCCCTGAAATAGTATTGTTGACTAAATTCAGATATAAAGGTTAGATAAGCTAGATAAAACAACACTCTTAAGAGATGATTTATTTACTTAAAAAAAAAAAAGAGATGATTTCTTTAGATAAATCTCCTTTAGAAACTCAAACTTCAGGGACACCTGGCTGGCTCAGTCAGTTGAGCATCTGCCTTCAGCTCAGGTCATGATCCCAGGGTCCTGAGATCAAGTCCTGTATTGGCTCCTTGTTCAGTGGGGAGCCTGCTTCTCCATCTGCCTGCCACTCCCCTTGTCTATGCTCCCTCTCTGACAAATAAAATCTTTGCAAAAAAGAAAATAGAGACTCAAACTTAGTCTTCTAAAAATACAGATATCTATTGCTGTATAACACATCACCCCAAAATTTACTGGTTTAATAATGAACATTTATTATCTAATGGTGTCTGTACATCAAGAATCTAGGTATGGCTTAGCTAAGTGATTGGCTCAAGGTCTCTCATGAGGCTGCAGTCAGGGTGTCAGCTGGGACTGCAGTCTCATGCCCAGGCCCAACTCAGGAGGATCTCCTTTAAGGTTATTCACATGGTTGTTGGCAGGATTGAGTTCCTCATAAATTGTTGGACTGAGTCCTCAGTTCCTCACTAACCATAGCCAGAGTTCTTTAGTTCTGTGTGATGCAGGCCTCTCGGTAAGGCAGTTTAGAGAACATGGCATCTGGCCTTCCTCAGAGTAAGCACTTGGGAGAGCATCATTACAAAAGCGGCAATATTCTGTATTCTAATTTCAGAAGTGATATTTCATTATTTATGCCATTTTTTTTGTATTCACCAGAAGTGAATTAATAAGTCCAATTCATACTCAAGGGAAGGGGATTATACAACAATGCAAATACCAGAAGACAGGAATTCTTGAGGTAATTCTAAAAGTAAGCTCCACACCCAGCAAGGAGCCCCATGTGGGGCTTGAACTCATGCCGCTGAGATCAAGATCTGAGCTAAGATCAAGAGATGGACACCTAACCAACTGAGCCACCCAGGAGTCCCTTTTGAGGTCCATCTAAGAAGCTGCCTACCTTAGCCAGGCTAATTCTCTTGCGCAGAAATCTTTTCTGGGCTCAGGAAAAGAGAAGTTGTGTGTTTGAGTCTTTCATAATAATTATTCTACTCTTAGCATTTAAGTTTTATCTATGGTAGCATATTCAGGTTCATTTAATATTGAATTCTAGAATGTTCTGCATCTTGACTTCACTAAGGTTTTAGTGAGGAGAGCAAATACAGTCTTTTATCATGGTAAATACAGAACCTAAATATAACATACAAGTATAGTAATTATGTTCTCAGTTATTTGAATAAATGGTATATAGAATTTACTTAAAGCATAGTTTTTAGTTAAATGCTATATGAAAGCCTCAACATACTAATATATAATGTGTTGTATATGGAGAGGACTCAAAAATGTTAAGTAGACTTGCTTATACATTTTTATGTATTAGTTAATTTAGTGCTTTGGGATATGGAATAAAATCATTACTGGTTAGATTTTGATATCTTAAAGTTCTAATTAAGAGCATACACAGGGGGCACCTGGGTGGCTCAGTCAGTTGGGTGTCTGCCTTTGGCTCAGGTCATGACCCCAGGGTCCTGGGATCAAGCCCCACCTCAGACTCCTGGCTCAGTGGGGGGTGTGCTGCTCCTTTTCCCTTCGTGCTGCCCCACTCATGCTCCTCTTAAATAAATAAATAAAATCTTAAAAAAAAAAAAAGCACACACACAAAACACAAGTAATATATTGATGTTCATAGGAAGCTTTGGTTATCAGAGATTCTTGATGTTATGGGAAAGCTCTTGTTGAAAAGCTTAAGAGAATACTTGATGCAGTCTTTAGAGGTTTATTTTATTTTATTTTTTAAGAGTTTATTTTTATTTATTTGACAGAGAGATCACAAGTAGGCAGAGAGGCAGACAGAGAGAGAGGGGGAAGCAGGCTCCCCGCTGAGCAGTGAGCCCGATGCGGAACTCGATCCCAGGACCCTGGGATCATGACCTGAGCCGAAGGCAGAGGCTTTAACCCACTGAGCCACCCAGGTGCCCCTAGAAGTTTATTTTAAATTAGAAAAATTAAAACAATTTTGGGTGCCTGGCTGGCTCAGTCCATAGAGGATGCAACTCTTGATCTCTGGGTTGTGAGTTCAAGCCCCACATTGAATGTAGAGATTATTTAAAAATAAAATCTTCAAAAAAAAAACCAAAACCCGTACAGTTTTATCAAGTTAGTAATTTGGGAGGCTAGGTAGAAGTTCGTTCCATATATCACTATTCATATCAAAATAAGTTCCAGATAAATAAGATTTAAACATTAAAAAAGGTAAACATAAAATTACATGAAGAAAGCACGTGTGAATGTTTGTATATGCTTAAGAGGTAAAGCTCTTTCTAAACATGACATCCTACCAGAAGTTATTAATAGAAGAATTTTACTTTATTAAAACTAAATATTTCTGGGGCACCTGGGTGGCTTATTGGTTAAGCGTCTGCCTTCAGCTCAGGACATGATCCCAGGGGTCCTGGGATTGAGCCTCTCATAGGGCTCCCTGCTCAGTGGGGAGTCTGCTTCTCCCTCTGCCTCCACCCTCCCTTACTTGTGCTATGGCACACTGTCGCTCGCTCACTCACAAATAAATAAAATCTTTCAAAAAATTAAATATTTCTCTCTGTTAAAAAAATAGACATAAAGCATCACCATAAAGTCAGAATACAAAATAGGGGAAAAAATATTTACCACACAATATAACAGGAAGTGTTCTAATTCTTTTAACTGAAGAAGAGTTTTACAGAAATAGACCCATAAATATAGAGAAAAAACTGGTAGTTGCCAGAGGGGAAGTGCATGAGGAGATGGGCAAAATGGGTGAAGGGGAGTAGGAAAGTATAGGCTTCCAGTTATGGAATAGATAAGTCATGGGGATGAAAGTTACAGCATAGGAAATATAGTCAATGATGATGTAATAGTGCTGTATGATGACAGATGGTAGCTACACTTGTGAGCATAGCATAACATATAGGGTAGTTGAGTCACTATCTTTTATATCTGAAGCTAATATAACATTGTGTATCAACTATACTTCCATTAAGGAGCGCCTGGGTGGCTCAGTCGTTAAGCATCTGCCTTCGGCTCAGGTCATTATCCCAGGATCCTGAGATCGAGCCCTGCATCAGTCTCCCTGCTCTGAAGGAGGCCTGCTTCTCCCTCTCCCTCTCTGTCTGCTTGTGTTCCCTCTCTTGTTATCTCTCTGTCAAATAAATAAATTCTTTTTTTTTTTTTAAGATTTTATTTATTTATTTGACCCAGAGAGAGGGAACACAGGTTGGCAGAGAGGCAGACCGAGACAGAGGGGGAAGCAGAGCAGAGAGGCTGATGCGGGGCTCAATTCCAGAACCCTGAGATCATGACCTGAGCTGAAGGCAAAGGCTTAACCCACTGAGCCACCCAGGTGCCCCGAATAAATAAATTCTTAAAAAAAAAATTTTTTTTTAAAAAGGAATTTTAAAAATCTTAAAGGCACCTAGATAGCTCAGTGCTCAGTGCTTCTCCCACTCTCTCTGCCCCTCCTCCTACCTGTGCTCGCTCTCTCTGTTTCTCTCTCTCTCTCAAATAGATGAGTAAAAATCTTTAATAAAAAAAGACCTTTTAAAAAAAAGGGGTGTGGGGTGCCTGGCTGGCTCAGTGAGTGGAGTGTGCAACTCTTGGTCTCTGGGTTCTGAGATTGAGCCCCATGTTGGGTGTAGAGCTTACTTAAAAATAAAATCTTTTAGAAAGCCATTTTACTAAAAAAAACTTTTATAGTTAAATAAGAAAAAATGATACCTGTACAGGCAGGCAATTAAAAGAAAAGTGTAGACTCAGTTAAGTGTCAGACTCTTGGTTTATGCTCAGGTGTTGATCTCACGGGTTGTGAAATCCAGCCCACCCCCCTCGGGCTTCCTGCTCAGGTTTGCTTGAAGATTCTCTCCCTCAGCCCCTCCTCCTACTTGCTGGCTCTCTCTTTCAAATAAATAAATCAATCTTGAAAAAAAAAAAAGGAAAGTATAGTTAATATATAATTAAAAAGGCAAAACATAGGGGCACCCAGGTGGCTCAGTCAGTTAAGCATCTGACTCTTGGTTTTGGCTCAGTTCATGATCTCATGGGTTGTGAGATCAAGTCCCATGTTGGGCTTCATGCTTAGTGCAGAGTCTGCTTGAGATTCTTTCCTCCACTCTCCCTCTCTGTTCCTTTCCCTGCTTTCATGTGCTCTTTCTTTCTCCAAAATAATCAATAAAATCTTTTAAAAAATAAAAAAGTAAAAAGCCAAAACATAGATAAAAAAGTTACAGCATATATTAAAATGGTGTTACATAGATTAAAAAGGTGCTACATATACTGAAAGTCATATATATATTAAAAAGATGATGAGAGGAAGGGTGATAACAAAAATACATATATTAAATACATATAAATACATATATACCAATTTTTCAAGTACAAAAAATATTTGTGTACTTCTTAGAATGGCAAGCATTTAAAACACTAATAACACCCATTCTTTTTTTTTTTAAATTTATTTGACAGAGCACAAGTGGGGAAGCAACAGGCAGAGGGAGAGGGGAAAAGCAGGCTTCCCTGTGGTGGAGGGAGCCTGATGCAGGGCTCAATCCCAGGACCCTGGGATCATGACCTGAGCCAAAGGCAGTTGTGTAACCAACTGAGCCACCCAGGTTACTCGATAACACACATGTTCTTGAAAAAGTAATGAGGTAGCAGTTTATATTGTTGATAGCAATGAGACTTGGTACAGTCTTTCAGAGCTTTATTGTAGTGACATGGAAAAATGCTCAAATATATTGTAAAGCGGAAGAAATAAGTTCAAAAGCATTTTAGTATGTACATTGAAAAAAAAATACTTGAGACTATAGCAAGTAGTTAACACCAAGTTTTCTCTGAGTAGAACTGGGGGTCAGTTTTGTGTCACTTATTTCTACAGTTTATAATTAAAATCATTACCTTTGTAATGAAAAAGTAATATTTTAAAAAGGCAACTTTACAATTTCTTTTTACAGGAGATTACATGCTTGATGCAAAGCCAAAAGAAATTTCAGAAATTCAACGTTTAAACTATGAGCAGGTAATAGACACAATTTTTGTTACATTAAAATGTGTAATTTTTAACTTATGGATGTATTCATGGGTCTCTGTCAGTGGCTTTGTAGGCATATTCATTTTCTTATTTTACAACCCTTTAAAAATGTAAAAACCATTCTTAGCTTCAGCCAGTTTTGGCCCACAGGCCATACTTTTCCGATCTCTGTTTTATATGAGCATATATACTATATGGAATGAAACATAGGTATCATTCTACAGATCTATGTAGAATGATAACCTGGTATTTTTCTTGAAAAATTAACTTTCAGGTGAATTTATCATTGATTCATCTTTCCTTGTTTCCTTTATATTTTATAATTAAGTTATATTTGAGAGGAAGTTGAGTAAATGATGTCTGTTGTGTGTCATTAGGACAAAATCTGTTCTTTTGTAGTTTCAATGTGTCCACATTTCTTGCATGCTTTTTTAGAGATTCTGTTCTGTAAAATAGGAGAAGCTCAAAACTATTGGACCAGGAAGAAAACAAGGGGAACTTCATTTTCTTCAGTATTCTTCTGTTTAACAGTAAAAGGCAAGAAGGAATCAGGTTCTTATAGTAGAAGGAAGTATCAGGGAAGAAATAGACATCTTTGGAACCCTTATATTTACTATTTAAAGCAACCTTTTTTACATGCTTTTACCAGTATCAAATTGGCAAAAAGGAAGCAAAACTCATTTCAGTATTGCAAAGTTTCTTGAATTTGAATGATGAGATAATCTAGTCCTAATAGAATTGAAAAGCCAAATGTAATGCATTGCTTCACTCTGTAAGGTAGGAAATCTTTAGCTAAAGCCAAATTGGTACGCTAAGTCATTTAAATTCTACTAGAGTTTGTAGCTTAAAGCAGTAATTCCAAATATTTTTCCCGTTAGAAAATCTTTTCAATTGAAATCTCATGCTAAGCTCTAATATAGAGACGCAGTAAATGATATTTTACAAGTATAAAGTGTAAGATTCAATTGACATTATTTATTTATGAAATTTATATCCTCTGTTATTGAAATTAGTGAGACTGGGGCACCTGGGTGGCTCGGTGGGTTAAGCATTTGCCTTTGGCTCAGTTCATGATCCTAGGGACCTGGGATTGAGCCCCGCACCGGTCTCCCTTCTCCACTGGGAAGCCTGCTTCTCCCTCTCCCACTCCCCCTGCTTGTGTTCCCTCTCTTGCTTGTGTCTCTCTCTGTCAAATAAATAAAATCTTAAAAAAAAAAAAAAAAAAGAAATTAGTGAGGCTGTTTTGCTTAGTACAAAAACTTGAAATTAGGACTTATAGGTGATAGTTGCAGTTTCATATCACCCTCAATATTTGTTTATTTTTGTTGCACAGTCTTCAGAAAATCTTGATTGATGAGTGTTTGCCAATGATATCAGCATTTTGTATGTTTTCTCAAGTCCATCTTGCAGTCTCAGGAAATACTTCCATTAAGGTGACCTAGACTCTTAGAAAATGATTGGAAGTAAAGTTTTGTTTCAAGTTGAAACAATATCTAACAACCACTTACATTTCTTAAGAGAAATACATGTCAGATGAAAAATATCCTGAATTTAAAATACACTCTTAAACTGTTTGTAAGCTATTACGATTACATTACCATTAGTTGTGAGAATAGGATGTACCAAGCTGATAAGGCTGAGTTTAAGCTGGTGTTTAATGTTCTACAGGTGTGATTAAATAATGTTCTTTTTTGTATAATTATATGTGAACAGAAATTTTTAAGCCTAAGTTTGAGAAAGACCAATGTAGAGCTGACATCTTCCTACTTAAAACTTCTTTGCTAGAAGTAGTAATATAAACAAAAAGCATATTTTTTCCCAGTTTTGTTTAATGATAGATACCCTGAAAACACCAGAAAGCCCTGTGTGTGTGTGTGTGCGCGTGTGTGTGTGTGTAAGACAGGTTTTTAAGTGACTGCAAATGTATTTTTAAAGTATGTTATATATTTAAATTAAAAATATTTTACTATGTCAGAAGTACCTTTGTGAAAAATTCTAAAAAACAGTTTAACCTCTGGCTTAAAGGAATCAGTAGTAATCCTTTCTTGTGATGTAAGCAACCATTCCAGCGATTTATATTTGATATTATTAACATCATAATTTGGGTTTAGGAACAAAATGGCAAAATACTTATCCTTTAGTTCTCTGTTTACAAGTGTTCATTTTTTATCAGTGTTATTAATATTTATGGAGATTATAAAATAGTGTCAATTTAGATATCTTAATACTACATAATTTTAAAGAAATATAGAAGATATATAATAAGTATAAGCATGAAAAAAAAAAGTATAAGCATGAGCCCAGGAGCTGTTAGAAATTATAAGAAAGTATAAGCAGGAGCCCAGGAGCTCTTAGAAATTATACCTACCCTAAAGGAAATTGGGTGACTGGCAATGAAGAATTTAAAAATTTAGAAGAAAAATCAGTAGCAGAACTATAATCCTTCAATAGCCCACTGTTACTATTTTTTCAGATTCATCATTCATTTGGCTTAGGAAAAGTTTTACAACACTGAAGGGAAAAAAATGTAAGCTGATTATTTTCAAGGGTTCAACTTTTGGGAAAATTAAAAAAATATATTGTTTTGGGGAATATAGTTATTTGTAAGAGGTGAAACTGATGAAGGCCACACTATATAACAATGTTATCCTATTATATCCTATTATATGTTATCCTATTATAAATTCTTTGATAAATTTAAAAGATTTGAGTAATTTCTACTGTAAGTCTGTATAGTCTCTTTGAATGGAGTTTTATGTTATTTGGTAAAACAGAATTTTGTTCTTATAACCTAAGTTTGTCTTCTTCAGATTTCAGAGAAAGTCCCTAGTTTTATTATAAAAGAATTTATTTCAGGTTCACCCTTTGTACTATAAGGCCCTCAGTAGGCTATAGTTCCCTCCTATTTTCTACTGTCAGTATGTAGCACAGTGTCTGATTAACAGTAGGGATTAAATAAAAATTATATTAAATTTTATATATTGGAGTCTTTTGTTTAATCAAACATATTCTCTGTAAGTATGACCATATTTAAATATTAAAATTAAATAAAATTAATAATTAATAGTTATTAAATAAAATTAAATTAAAATTAAATATTAAAAATGTTAAGAAAAACATGCTTTAAAGTAGTATTCATTACAGATTTATGTTACCATGTTTACAAAGAAAACAGATGTGGTCAGAATGACTTCTTAATTTGGGCAACAGGTCTTTGTATCTGTCTTTTTCTGTCTTCCTCTGACTTCATCTCCTACCACTTTCTACTTAATTTTGTTCTGGCCATTCAGGACTCCTTGCTGTTCCATGGACATAGTATGGAATCATTTCTGCCTCAGAGTTTTTGTGTGGAGTGCTTTTTGTCCCAGAACTTCACAAGACTCAGTATTTTGCTTTTGTTGATATTTAAGTGCCATTTTTAAAGAGCTCCCTCTGCCTTTTTAAAGCAGTTTACAGCAGAACTGAGTGGAAAAAACAGAGTTGCCATATACCTCCTGTCCCTCCCCGTCTCCCCATCCCACACATACGGATGTTCCCCTACTATCAATATCCATCTATCGATACATTTCTTATAATTGATGAATCTATACTGACTCATAATTATATCACCCAGAGTCCATAGTTCACATTAGGGTTTACTCTTGTTAAACATTCTGTGGGTTTTGAAAACGTATGATGACAAATGCCAACCACTGTAGTACCATACAGAATAGTTTCATTGCCCTAAAAAATCCTCTGTGTTCTGCCTATACACCTCTCCCTCCTCCTAATCCCTAGCAGTCCCTGATCTTTCTACTGCCTCCATTGTTTTGCCTTTCCCAGAATATCATTTGGACTCATACAGTATGTAGCCTTTTCAGGTTGGCTTCTTTCACTTAGCAATGTACATTTAAATTTTTTTTATGTCTTTTCAAGCTTCGTAGCTTGTTTCTTTTTCTTTTTAAATTGTGATTAAAAAACAATATAAAATGTAGGGGCGCCTGGGTGGCTCAGTTGGTTAAGTGTCTGCCTTTGGCTCGAGTCATGATCCCAATGTCCTGGAATCAATTGCCTGAGGTGGGCTCCTGGCTCAGTGGAGAGTCTGCTTCTTCCTCTCCCTCTGCCCTCCCCTGCTCATGCACTCTTCTCTCTCTCTTGCTCTCTCAAATAAATAAAATTTTTAAAAATATATAAAATTTAATCCCTTAACATTTTTAAGTGTATAGTTCAATAGTGTTAACTATATTCACATTGATAACAGATCTCTAGAACATTTTCGTCTTGTAAAACTGTAATTCTAAACCCATTGAACAGCTCCACAGCTTTTCCTTTGTCCATCCCCTGACAACCACCATTTACTTTCTGTTTCCAGGATTTTGACACTCTAGATATTTCATGTAAGTGGAATCATATAGTATTTGTCCTTTTGTGATTACTTATTTCACTCAGCATAATGTCCTCAAGTTTCATCCATATTGTAGCATGTAATAGAATTTCCTTTTCTTTTTTTAAGGCTGAATAATATTCCATTGTATGTATATACCACAGTGTCTCTCTCCATTTATCTGTCAGTGGACATTTGGGCTGTTTCCACTTCTTGACTATTATGAATAATGCTACAATGAACATGGGTGTGCAAGTATCTCTTCAAGATGTTATTTTCAATTCTTTTGGATATATGCCCAAAAGTGGGAGAGGTAATACTCTTTGATTAGAAACTTTGTCTTTGGTCTTTCCAGTCTAAAAGAGGTCCCTCATCCCTGTCAGTCTGTATGTCATTATCCTGTTCAATATTTCTTAAATACTTGACATTATATTGTATATATATTTGTCTCTTAGAATATTAGTTACATGAGATCAGGAACTTTGTTTTACTCACTGTTATCTCTTTAGAACTCAGATTAATGCCTAGTACATAATAGACACTTAATAATAAAAATTGGTTGAAGGGACAAATAAATTGGATAAAATGGAAAGTTAGAAGTAAATGTGCCTGCATTCAAGTATCTTTGCTGTTGTTGTCATTGTCGTTTGATTTTTCTCATCTTTACCTTTCTCCTTTCTATTTTCAGAATATGAGTGATGCTATGGCAATCTTGCACAAACTACAGACAGGCTTGGATGTAAACGTAAAATTCACTGGTGTTAGAGTATTTGAATATACACCGGAATGCATTGTATTTGATCTTCTTGATATTCCTTTATACCATGGGTGGTTAGTGGATCCACAGGTAAGTAGAAAATTTTAAATTATATAAACACAATGTAGTAAAATTTTATTCATTTGGAAATTTAATCTAGATTTATATTTTCTGATTGTTATTTATTTATCATTTATTTCTTTATGGGGAGAGACAATGTGTGAGCTGAAATCAAGAGCTGGACACTTAACCAACTGAACCATACAGGCATCCCTGTGATTGTTATATTTTTGTGCTTTTACCTGAAATTAGCCAAATTGTGAGGTTCAGGGGACTGTCCTCCAGACCGCTCAGTTTGTCCAAGACTTCTCACTATAACTTCAAGGAGTTAGGAGTCACCTACAAAGTTGAGTCCCCGTTCTCACCAGCACTTGTTATTATATGTTATTTGGAATATAGTCATACTAATAGGTATAAAATTGTATCTCATTGTGGATTTGTTTGTATTTCTTAGGAGAAATGTCTGCAGATCCCTTCCCCATTTTTAATTGGGCTATCTGTCTTTTTCTTACAGAGTTGCAAGAGTTCTTTATATATTCCAGGTGTAAGTCTCTTACTAGATGTATGGTTTTTAAGTATTTTCTACCATTCTGTGGATAATCTTTTCACTTTCTTGATGGTGTTCTTGAAGCCCAAAAGTTTTTAATTTTGATGATGTCCAATTGATCTCTTTTTTTTTCTTTTGTTGCTTCTACTTTTGGTGTCCTAAGAAGGCTTTGCCTAACTCAAAGTCACAAAGATTTACTCCTGTATCTTCTTCTAACAGTTTTATAAAGTTTTAGTGCTTATATTTAGGAGTGTGATCAATCATTTTTGAGTTAATCTTTGTATATAGTTTGATGAGGGATCCAATTTTATTCTTTTGTATGTGGATGTCTAGTTGTCCTAGTAGTATTTGTTGTAGTCTTTGTACAAGATTATTCTTTCCCCTCATTGAATTGTCTTGGCACTCAGACTGATCTTTGTAAAATAATAAAATAACCCTCCCCTTGATTCCTGTGCCCCCCTTCTTCTCTTAAAAACCTCCACTGTAACTCCAGTACAATACAAAATCTTTATTATGATATGCAGCATGACCTAAACTCTGCCTGTCTGTCTAACTTCACCTCTTATAATTCTCCCTTTTTTTTTCTTTTCTTTTTTTAAACTACTCTCTAGTAAAGTTAACTGCTCGCCTGTTCTTCAGACATGTCAAGTTCATTTCTATTTCAGATTTTTCTGCTGTCTGATTGCCTACTGTGGAACATTGTCTTACTACCCTAATACATTGTTCTCCCAGATCTTCACATTTCTGGTACCTCATTTTTCAGATCTCAGGTCAAATATCACCTTGTTAGACCCTTTCTGACAACTTGTTGAAGTTAGTCAGCCTCCTTTTCCCCAGCCATTTCCTCTCCCATGACCCTGTTTGATTTTCTTTACCACTTACCATTATTTGGAATGATTATTTACTTCTTTACTTGATTGACTCTCATCTCCCAGTAGAATGTTTTTTTTTTTAAAGATTTTATTTATTCATTTGACAGAGATCACAAGTAGGCAGAGAGGCAGGCAGAGAGAGAGGGGGAAGCAGGCTCCCTGCCGAGTAGAGAACCCGATGCGGGACTCGATCCCAGGACCCTGAGATCATGACCTGAGCCGAAGGCAGAGGCTTAACCCACTGAGCCACCCAGGTGCCCCCCCGAGTAGAATGTTTTAGGAGGGCTGGGCTCTGATATCTCATTGTTTAGAACAGTGGTTGGCACATAGTAGGTTCTTAGTAAATATTGATCAATGGCATGAATCATGTATACATGTCTCCATGTGTTAACTACAAGGACAGAGAGATCATAGTAGCAATAGTTTCTTCATCCCTGTCTGTTGGTAAAAGCAACTGGTAGTCTGGGCAAGGAAAGCATGGCTTACTATAAACAGGGCATCTGTATCTCTATTGGCATTCTGTCTCTGACAGTATCACTGAAAAAGCATTTTACATATCCAGGGTGAGCCATATCAGATCCTGGCAGATGACAATGCCAGGTTGTCTATGAGAATGAGCTGACAGCCTGAGGAACTTAAGCCTGAGTTCTTAAAAACTGTACTCAGATCATCTTTCTGATTGTCTGTGTAGAGCTGTATATTGTCTGGTAAATAGTTGAATTCATATGCTTAAAGAAAAACATATTCAAATGTAGAACTGAAATAGTTTGTCAGACTTTTCTGGTATACACAGTGGGTTTTCACACTCTTGGAAGGGGTGAGGGCAGTGCTTTATCTATTTTACTTATTTTGTGACAGGATGATTCTGCTGATGAGAAAGGAAAAAAAAAAGGCAAAGTTTGAAATCTATAGGTGTATATGAACTACCTCTCAGAACTGGTTAGTATTCTGATGATGTATTCTGCAAATGATTATCTTGCAAATAAATTTCAGCTGTTCTTTTGATGGCGGGCGCCAGAATTCAGCCACTGAGAGGATATTTCTCCATTATTAATTGATAATAACTCTTTAAAAGCAACATTGGAAGCCAGATAATGGTGGAAACGATATATTGAATGTACTGAAAAAAGACAAATGCTAACCTGTAATCCCATTCCCAGAAAAATTATATTTCATGAATGGAACAAAATCATTTTTGTAGATTAATTAAAGTAAGATTGCTTCTTGGGGTGCCTGGCTGGCTCAGTCAATAGAGCATATGACTTTTGATCTCAGGGTTGTAAGTTTGAGCCCCACACTGGGTGTAGAGATTACTTAAACATGTTTTTAACTCTAGAAAATTTAAAAAAAAAATTTCCTGGCAATAGACCAACATTAATGGAAATTCTAAACAAGATTTTAGAAGGAAGCAAAATGATCTCAGATGGAGGGAAAAGTGAATGAAGAGAAAAATAACAATAAATGTAAATGTAGACTATATCAAATAATAACACTGTCTTGGGGTTTTAAAAAAGAACATTAGCAAATACAAAAATAACATAAGTTGGGAGGAAGGTAAAGTATTCTAAGGGTCT
Organism: Martes martes; assembly: GCF_963455335.1. Classification (NCBI taxonomy): domain Eukaryota; kingdom Metazoa; phylum Chordata; class Mammalia; order Carnivora; family Mustelidae; genus Martes; species Martes martes. Next base: position 39,687,750 of record NC_137894.1, read on the forward strand.
AGAATTAATTGTTCAAGAAGAGAGTATCAACTTCTGACTTTGTGTAGGGGGTAGATGTTATAGTTTCTATAACTTCTTTGTCCAATGTGGTAGCCAAGTGTTGCTATTTAAATTTAATTAAAAATTTAGTTTCTGAGTTGCACTAGGTACATTTCAATTGTTCAATAGCCACATGTGGCTAGTGGATATCTTATTGAGCAACACAGATTTGGAATATTTCCATTATTACTGAATGTGCTGTCAGATAATGCTCTTTTAGAGTAACTATGAAAAGAATAGAAAACATAGTGGGTAACTTCTAGATTAGTAGAAAAGAGAAAAACTAATCTAAAAAAAGGAAGAAAGAAGAGGTAAAGGAATGTTGAACTGATGAGACAAAGAGAATAGATTTAATAAATTTAAGTATATAAATAATTATAGTAAGGGTAAATAGGACTAAATGCTCTAGTTAAAAGTGGTTCTGAGGCTGGATTAAAATATCTGTATTTATTGTTCACAAGAGATAGAAAAAACAAAGATTACAAATAAAGAGAGGGAAAAAAAGATGCCATACAACTGCTTAATGTTTAATTTGCCAAGGAGATATAATTATGTTAAATTTGTATGTGCCTGGAGATACCTAGAAAGTAAATACCTGACTGATTGCTCATTCTCTGAACCCATGGGAACTGTCACAAAGAATAAAGGTCAGTTTTTTACTACAAAAAAACAAAATTTGTATGCATCTAATCCTATAATCTCAAAGTACATAAAGCAAAATTTAACAGAATTATAAAAAGAAATACATTACCACGCTGGACTATGTTATATCTTTCTCTGTAACTGATAGGAGCAGAAAACAAAACCTAATGAATGTTATATTTTTTTAAAAAATTAATAAACTTGTTTTAATAATTCCAGGTTTACAGGAAATTTGCAAAGATGTTAACAGAGAGTTCCTGCGTACTTTTCATCCCATTTCTTTTAATCTTATATGACCTTGGTACACATATCAAAACTTAATATTGGTACATTACTATTAGCTATATTAGAGTCTTCATTCACACTTCACCAGTTCATTCTTTTAAAGTTTTTATGTAAGTTCCAGTTAACATACAATATAATATTAATTTCAGGTGTATAATATATTAATTCAACACTTCCACACATCACCTGGTGCTCATCACGACATGTGTACTCTAAAATCCCCATCATCTTTCTCACCAATCCCCCCACCCACGTCTCTCTGGTAACCATCAGTTTGTTCTCTACAGTTAAGAGTCTGTGTCTTGGTTTGCTTCCTCCTTTTTTTTCCCCCTTTGCTTATTTGTTTAATTTTTTAAATTCCACATGAGTGAAATCATATGGTATTTGTCTTTCTCTGACTGGCTTATTTCACTTAGCATAATACTCTGTAGCTCCACCTCTGTCATTGCAAATGCCAAGGTTTCATTCTTTTTTATGGCTGAGTAATATTCCTGCGCGTGTGTGTATACCACATCTTCTTTATCTGTTCATCAGTTGATGGACATTTGGGCCTTTCCATAACTTGGCTATTGTAGATAATGCTGCTATCAACATTGGGGTGTGTGTATCCCTTTGAATTAGTATTTTTGTATTCTTTGGGTGAATACCTAGTAGTGCTTTGGCTGAGCCACCCAGGCACCCCGATAGTTCTGTTTTTAACTTCTGCAGGAACCTCCATACTGTTTCCCAGAGCAACTGCACCAGTTTGCATTCCCAACAAACAGTGCAAAAGGATTCCTCTTTCTCCACATCCTTGCCAAAACCTGTTATTTTTTGTGTTGTTGATTTTAGCCACTCTGGCAGGTATGAGATGATATCTAATTGTACTTTTGATTTGTATTTTCCTGATAATGAGTGATATTGAGTACCTTTTCATGTGTTTGTTAGCCATATGTCTTCTTTGGAAAAATGTCTGTTCACATCTTCTCCCCATTTTTTAATTGGATTATTTGGGGGTTTTTTGGGTGTTGAGTTTTATAAGTTCTTTATAGTTTGGATACTAACCCTTTATCAGATATGTCATTTGCAAATATCTTCTCCCATTCTGTGGGTCACCTTTTAGTTTTGTTAATTGTTTCCTTTGCTCTGCAGAAGCCTTTTATTTTGATGTAGTTCCAGTAGTTTGTTTCTGCTTTTATTTCCCTTATCTCAGGAGACATATCTAGAAAGAAGTTGCTACAGCTGCTATCAAAGAAGTTATTGCCTGTATTCCCCTCTAGTATTTTTATGGTTTCAGTTCTCACACATTTCACCAATTTTTCCACTAATCTTTGTTGTTGTTGTTCCATAATCTAATCTAGAATAACACATTGCATTTAATCATCCTATCTTCCTAGTCTCCTCCTATCCATGACATTTTCTCTTGTTTTTTTTCCCTTGAACCTGACTGTTCATTCTTTTTATACATTTGTGAAATTTACAAAAACTGACCTACTATAGAGCCATAAAGCAAGTTTCACCAAATTTCTAAGGATTTAAATCACATAGAATATAGAATATCTTTTGACCACAGTGCGATTGAGCTAGAGAAATAAGTAGAAAAACAACAGACATTGTTTGCACCAAAAATTGATAATGAAAGTTAGAGTATATTTTTACCTGCACAATAACTAAGTCCATATCAAAACTTGCGAGTAGAGGGATTTTTAAAACCCTAAATTCATTTATTAATGAGTAAGAAAAGATTAAAAGCCAATAAACTATATGCCTTTTAAACAGCAGAAAGTGCTTAAAAAAATCAGAAAGTATTTTTAAAAAAGCAAAGAGTATTAAAATAGTAAATATATAATAATGAAGATTAACAAAGCTAAAATCTTCAAAATTCTTGAAGTAAACCTTCTTCAAAGAGAATTTTAAAATGAGAAACAGAAGGGGCACCTGGCTGGCTCAGTTGATAGAGTACACAACTCTTGATCTCAGGGTTGTGAGTTTGATCCCCATACTGGGTATAGAGATTACTTAAAAACAAAATCTTTTTAATAAATAAAATGACAGAAAATGAAATTTTAAAAATACGTCATTTACATAGCATAACTTCTTAGGAATAAAGCTGACAAAAAGATGCACAAGATCTCTGCATGTACAATTTTAAATTTGAGAGAAATTAGAGACCTATGTAAATGTAAGTCTCTATTCTTAGATTTTAGATTTTAAGACAATTTATACAGATGTCCATTCTCTCTAAAGTAAATTATAGTTTCAGTATGACCCCAAACAAAATCCTAACAGATTTATGGGGAGTAGTTGTGGAATGAGACAGGTGGATTCTGCAATATTTGTGGAAATGCAAAGGGCTGGGAACAGAAGCTATGATATACTTGAAGCAGAACAAGCAGGGAGGACTTGCTCTTCCAGATAGGAAATACCTTAAATATTATAATTAAGAATTGGACAAATGATAGAGAATAGAGAAGCCAAAAAGACCATGCATACATAGACAGAAAGAGGGCACTGTAGAGCAACAGGGAGTCCTTATAATAAAAGATGCTAAGGCAATAAGGTAGCCATTACAAATTTAATTAGATAGCCAGTTAGATAGCCAGTTCAGATTTCTAATTCAATAGTCAGTTAAAAAGAATGAAATCATTTCCTCCAACTCAGAGCATAAAATTCTGTTCCATACGCATTGATGTTTAACTATAAAAGGTAAAACTGCAAAAGTTTGAAAGTATGTTTCTGACCTTAATGATAGGAAAGGATTTTTAAACAAATACATTAACCATGGAGAGCTCTGGTAAACATGACTACATTAAAATTGAGAACTTGTATTTATTTAAAGAAATGCTGAAGAAAATATAAAAGCAAGCCCCTGAGAGGATTACAACTTATATAATGAATAAAGAGCTACTACAAATATATATGTGTGTGTGTGTGTGTGTGTTTTAAGATAGACAATCTCATTAAAAAAAAAAGCAAATGATTTGAACAGGCATTTTATAAAAATGGATATCCAAACAACTAGTGAACATATGAACTAGTCATTAGGGAAATGGAAATAAAAACCAAAATGAGTTACCACTATATACCCCTTAGAACATAGAACAATTAATATTTAAAAGTCTGACAGTACTGAATGTTGGAGAAGATGTGCAATGTAGAGAATTCTCATTTCACGCTGATGAGGAAATAAATTGGCTTTCTGCTTTGGAAGGCAGTTTGGAGTTCTAAAGTAAAGTTGATGATAAGCATACCTTAAGACTTAGCAATTTGACAAAACATATTTCCTAGAGAAACTCTTTGTGTGTAGAATTGGATAAATGTATAAGGATATTCATGGCAATATTATTTGTCATATCCCAAAACTGCAAGCAACTTAGCCATCAAAAAATGAGTGAAAAAAATTATATTATGCTATATCCATACTGTGGAATACTATACAGTGAAAATGAACAAAAATCAGCTGTACACCACTACATATAATTACCTAGCATACAATATATTTGCTCATTTGGTTTGTTGTTTGTCTTTACTCTAGAATGTAACCTTTATGAAAGCACAGACCATCTCGTTTGTTCACTGCTGAGCCTGCAGTCTCTAACAGCACCTGGTACACAGCAGTGCATAAAAGGCTCCCAAATGAATTAATTTACTGAAATGCTAATGTAGAGATTTGGCCTATGAAATCTCTGTATTGAAATCTTCATATTGTTTATTGCTGGTCTATAGAAGTTCAATTGATTTTTGTGTATTGATCTTGTATTTGTATTTTGTGGATTCCTTAGGATTAAAAATTCATACCCTTTGGAAAGACTTAATGAAGTTGAGTCACTAAAGAAAATTGCTCTAAGCAGTAAAAGTGTTAAGAAAAATAATGAAAATCTAAAGTTGCTCTGCCCTCAGATTGCTTCTTAAGGGTCTAAATTTTCACTTTAAATAAAAACTGGAAGCCATACTCTTATGTTGTTTACATACAATTTAAGATTCTGCTTTCAGAGAAAAAGCTATTTGGCTCTACATCAAAAGACCAACAAGTGAATACATTGTGTATTTTAACATGAAATGTTCAAGGTGTATATATAAAATTTTTTCACAACTCCTTGCTTTGACTTTTTTTCAATTAACTGCTCTTCTCAGTAGTTGGTCCCACAATGGTTCAGAGGCTTTTTCCATCCTAGAATTTCACAGGAACAAAGAAATTGTAGCCTAGGGCAGTTTTCCCTAAACTTTGATATGCAGCAGTGGGATGAAAATTTAGACAACTGAGAAGCAACTTGAGCCTGGGAATTCTTTTAGATCTTTTTAACAAGCTCTCCAGTTTGAGAATTATTGTCCAGAGTATTATTTGTACGGATACTATGTGAAGAATTATATTCAAAGTATAAACGTTCAAGAAGATCATTTGGATGTGGAAAGAAAACATTGGCCCTCTTATGTTATATCATTGTATTAATTTGTATTTGTTTAATCAATACAGTAGTACATGTAAATAGATTATAAGTAAATATATTTTACAGATGGGATGGCAATCAAAACAAGTTGTTTAGACACCAGAAACCTATTTTTCTTCAATAGTCAAAGCAAAGTATAATGGAAGGAGAGTAGAGATGCCCAATTTCATTTTCCTACAGCTTAAGACTTTGCATTTACTTTTCTACTCTACTGCCAAAGACAAAGTTAAATAAGTCTCGTGAGGCAAATACTATCCCTGATTAATATATATTAACTTTTCTTCAGGAAAATAATATGGTTATGTCTATTTGCATCTCCACTATACTTTCCTAAGAACTAAATAATAAATAAAATGGGATAAATAAAATGGGATAATCCCATAAATTATCTTTAGATTTGCCTTGCTCTAAATATAGAATATTTGTTTTTTAGAAAAAAATGAAATGTTCTTGTTTTTCCCCCTGAAATAGTTTACTTTTTATTTTAATCACTTAAATGCATCTTTACAACCTTAAGAAATAAAGTTGCATGTTATAATCCCATTTCATCATTTTTTGCATAATTGAAATACAGCTAAGCAATATTTTTCATAATGTTATAATGAGCTGTAAACAAAATTAGGAACTGTTGGGTGTTGATTTTCTTTTTCATAAGTAATATTTTTACATTTAATACTAGAATAAAACCCTAAAGAGTGATATGGGTTTCTTTGTTATTGTTTTTAATCTTATCGTGATTAGTGAGACAGTCATTTGTTTTCTAGATTGATGACATTGTAAAAGCTGTTGGTAACTGCAGCTACAACCAACTAGTGGAGAAGATCATCTCTTGTAAGCAGTCAGACAATAGTGAGCTCGTTAGTGAAGGTGGGTGAGTGCTCCTAATACCTGATTTATTCTTGGCAAAATAATTTGTGTTATAATTTAGTAGCTTTTAAGTGTCACAAATAAGACTTCTAAAAAATCCAAGTGATGCTACTTGTAGGAATTATAAAAGAAGTAATTTTTTCATAAAGATACCAGTGAAAGGTTTTTTTTTTAGAATGCTTTTCACTTGACTTCTAAAATCAGGCCTGGATTCTACTAAAAGTCCTTGGAATCACTTGTTAACTTTGATATGGTCAATTACCCAGGAGTTATTGATAATTACCTTTTTTACAAAAGGGTTATTATTTGGGAGTACTGAGTGAACTTTACAATTCCTCCTCTAATTGATTGAAATAAGTATTATGTACTCAAGTGTTTATTTTAATAGAGTTCTGCCTTATGTTTCAGTACAATATAGTATATCAGAGAACCATTCTAAATGAAAGGATACCTCAGATCATCAGATTTCCTAATCCCTAACTAATTAAAATTGTTAAATTTATCATTATAGAAGCAGTTTCATGTTTTTTTCATCTGTGTTCTGGTCAATGAAGGGAAAAGTACATTTGAAACCAGAATGCTTTTGGGATCCATAGTATTTGGATATACCTTTCCTACAACCCACTTCACTTATAAATGTGCATGAATAGTTGGGCTCCTGTTCTCCTCCGTTTGAAAGATAAACGAGAGAGAAATAATGAGACTAGGGAATGGGCTTTATCATCATCATCCTCTCAGACACAGGTCTTTTATATGAGGTATAATAAAAGTTGATTATAATCACCACATTAAAAATACACCTAAGTGACTACAAGAGTATATAAGAACATATGAGAAGCTATTTACATGTATCACATGCTACATTAATCAAGTAATTATTCAGTTAGCCATAAATTTAAATGTTTATTCAAGAAGCAGGTAGCAAGAAAAGAGATTATTTTAGTAAAGACTTATCCTAGGTTTTTGGTGGTTTTTTTTTTTGTAATTATCCTAGGTTTTTACTTTCAATAAATACATAAATATACAGGGATACCAATCACTGATTTGTATAACAGCTCTTTCACTGCAACCCAAGGCAACAAAATTTGATTTTAGGGGACAGAGGAGCAACAAAAGCTGTTAAAAATACTTTCAATTAACAAAATTCCATTCACTAGAACTTTTCCTTTCTTACCCAAACTTTCATTACTATATATTCCTGAACAAATAAGACTATAAAAAAAATTTCCATGTGTAGATGCCTGCTCTCTCTGTAATTTCTGATACGCTATTCAGTAGTAATTGAGGGGACAGTAGGATTCAGCAAGTGTTAACAGATGGAATGATAGCTATAAAAATGATGTTTGGGTGAACAGGCTTATAGGATGGGAAGCTATAGGGAATACTTGGTAACAGCATTTTTCCCAAGCCAGGCTGTAATGTAACAAGTAATGTAATGTACTTAGGCAATATGCTAATTAACAAAGTGAACAACAACAAAAATCCAGCCCCTTCGTCACTTCTCCTTTCTCTCTACCTGATGTTACAATTATTGTTACTATTTCTCTAACATAAACTGTAACTAATTTATATAGTATTGATACCTTGAGAAGAACTTCTTGATAAAAGCCAGGAAGGAATCATCCTCTTTAGTGCCCTAGAATTTGGGGGCAATATGTACCAGAATTGATTAATTCTTTGGTATATAAATTTTATATGGTAGAATTCTGCATGTCAGATTTTTATAGCAAGGAATAATTTTATGTAGATTTCAGTATACTACAAATGTATAGTCTGTTTGAAATAATTATTCAGTTATGGTAGTTTATTTGTATAGGCACTAAGAAATGGTATAGGAAAGAAAAGACCACAGTGGACATCTTTACTTAAAATATAGCAATTTAGTTTCCTCCCATTGTTTTCTTCCTCATATTTTCTTGGATATAGTGTTCAGCTGAAGGAGTCTGCTTCCTTTTTCTGTTTGGCCCACAACTGTAACTTTCCTTCTGAATCAATAAAATACCCCAAAGGTGGTTTATTTCTAATCCTTCTTTATTAAAAAGTATTAAGCTTTAATCTCAGGTGGTAACTACTTATTTTTTTTAATTCAAATATTTCATCTCCGTAAGGTGCAGGATACAAGATATATTCTTACTATCATTCTTTTTGATGAAAAAGCAATGTTATTTAGCTAAATAGAATTAGATATTCTTTTACCTTCTTTCAGATAACATTTTTTTTTCTTCTGATGGCAGTACCTTGTAAGTAAAAGTGCAGAACTTTTACATGTACTTAGAGAGCATGTATTATTTGCTACCTCTTTCGGGTGGCAGTACTTTTTTGCGTGGCAGCAAAAATCAGTAAAGAAAAAAAAAAACTGCACAGTACCAGCTGCCAGACTTTACTTGAGCTGGTCATTTAATTCCAGTTGCTTTCTTAGGAATAATTTCTTCTTTAACAGTTATTCCTAAGTTTAAAAAAATGCTCAAATAATTCCAGGATATTCATTTATTCAAATATTTATTGAGCTTTTATCATATGCCATCAACAGTGAAGATTATAGTTCAAATTCATGTTATTTCTAATTAAATGATACTGGTTTACTCTTCTTTTTCTTTATTTTGAAAACTCTCAGACTCATGAAAAAATTGGAATAGTACAATGATTATAATCCACTTTGCCTGAATTCACCAATTATTAACATATTGTTTTGCTTTCTTTCTCTGTAGACACACACACACACACACACACACACACATATACTTTCCTAAATCATGTGAGAATTAATTGCAAGTATCATAGAACTTTATCCATTAATGCTTCAGCAGTTGTCTCCTAAAAACAAGAGTTCTATCTAGTCATAATACAATTATCTCAGGAAATTTAGCATCAATACAAGTGATGCTACTTGTAGCAAATACAGTATATCTATCTAATATACTCTTCCTATTCTCAATTTTCCAGTTGTCCCAATAATGCCCCTTTTAGCTTTGAAGTTTTTCAGTGTAGGCTCCAATCAAGAATCATTTAATTGTCATTTCAATTTAGCTTCCTGTAATCTAGAACAGATCCCAAATCTTTATTCTCTTCTTTTTTTCTTTTTGGTCTTTTCTGATACTGACTTTTCTTAATTAGTCCAGGCCAGTTTTTTTGTAGAATAGTCCTCAATTTGGATTCATTTGATTGTTTCCTCATGAGTAGAATAGGTCATATATTTTTGGTGGGAATACTACATAGGTGCTAGATACTGTGTCTTTCCCAGTGCATCACATTCAGGTGGTACAAGATGTCTGATTATCCCATTATTGGTGATGCTGAAATATGATTAAGGCAGTATCTGCCAGATTTCTTTGTTGTAAAGATGCCCTTGTCTTTTGTAATTAATTAGTAATCTCTGATATCGTGCTTTGAAACTGTGTGAATATCCTGTTCCCTAATAATCTTTTAGCTAGTACAATTGGCAGTCACTGATTCTTGTCTGAATCAACCCCTACTATGGTGATTATGATACTTCTATTATTCCTTCTATGTTTATTAGTTGGCAGTCTTCTGTAAAATAAAAAGTGTTTTCTCCTCCTCCATTAAGCTTTTGAATATTCCATGAAAATCACAGGGCTCATTTTAAGAGTTGGTAAAAGAATTAGGAAACATTGTTCTCTATAAGTCTAAATTAGAATATGTTTTATGGCTTGGGAGAAATACAGTTCAGTTTGCATTTATAATAATCAGCACTAAATTTTTAAACTTAATACCAGGAATTCTCCTGGGCTCCAGTCTTCACTTTGCTGTAACTAGTTTTATGTCCTTGAGCAAGTCATGTATTCTCTCTTGAGCTGATATCCTGTTCTCTAGAAAGTAGTAGCTGAGAAAGACCTTTCTAGTGTAGCATTTTTGAATTTCACACACATGAAATGATGTTGTGAATTCAGTAATTTCCACTCATTTTTTTAAAAAATATTTTATTTATTTATTTGACAGAGAGCGACACAGTGAGAGAGGGAACAGAGCGGGGGGCATGGGAGAGGGAAAAGCAGGCTTCCTGCCAAGCAGGGAGCCCGATGCGGTGCTTGATCCCAGGACCCTGGGATCATGACCTGAGCCAAAGGCAGACTCCCAACGACTGAGCCACCCATGCACCCCTCCACTCATTTTTTTTTTTTGTATCTTTTTGAAAGGAATTTTTAGAGAGGATATTGTGTGAGATGTGGGAGGGGTATTTAGAAACATCTTTCTGAAGGAAGCATTTAGTAACATGGATATTACATAGAGCAGTGCTACTTCTCAGCATAGGTATAGTGCTTAAGACTTACTGTTATAGGGGCTCCTGGGTGGCTCAGTGGGTTAAAGCCTCTGCCTTCGGCTCAGGTCATGATCCCAGTGTCCTGGGGTTGAGCCCTGCATCGGGCTCTCCACTCAGCGAAGAGCCTGCTTCCCCCTCTCTCTCTGCCTGTCTCTCTACCTACTTGTGATCTCTGTCTGTCAAATAAATAAATAAAAATCCTTTTTAAAATAGATAAATAAATAAAAAGACTTACTCTTATATATAGCAAGTGCTTTAGTATATAACTGATATATTGTCCTCAGTAACTTAGTACTTTGCAAAGTAATGGTAATAATTGAAGCAGGGAGCTCTTCTAAATATATAAACACAGGAAGTTGCAAATGAGCTATAAATTTCCTTTGGCAGGGACCTTCTATATAACTTTTTTGCACTTCCCCTCCAGCGTTAACCAATTCCTTGGAATAGTGTGATACATTGGTAGCTTTTTACAACCACTTTGCAGCTTGAAGTGCTCTAGCTTGACACTAAGGGTGAGGGATAGAGAGGGAGTGGAATAAACCTATGTTATCCAGCTGCCTCTGGCCCTACCAAGTTTATTTTCAATTTCTTGTTGAGGTGTCAGTTTCTTAATGGAGGTTTCTCTTTCCTCCCTGTATCTGTGCCTCTCTGCTCACTTATAAAACTTTGTAGAGCATTCTGTTCTACTCTGCCCCACCCCCACCCTCACCCCCATTGCTACTGAGATATTCCTTATTAAAGGAAGGGAGCATAAGGATGAAGGAAGAAAAAGGAAGGAAAGAAGAAGAATACAGCTTTTCAAGTTATTTACACAGATTCTCATTATTCCTGGTAGTTACATTCTGTAAAGTTGCTGTGAACATTGAATTCATGAATTCTGAGCCACTGCTCCTAGGGGAAACACAAGAGTAGGTTCCTATGAGCCTCTGGTCACAAGATTTTCATCAACTGATCAATATATAGCCCTGTTTTATTTGTGTTTCTGTTTAGAGACATTTATTTATTTATTTATTTAGGCATTTATTTAATACATACTGTTGACTCATTAACATTAAACACATGGCCAGCAGCACTGTAACTCATGTCTGAATGAATCTGCAAAAATGTGTTTTCTCTATAGGGCACATCACAGCCTTTGACTCCCCAGCACTTCAGCAGTATGCTTGAGGGCCATTTTACACACCCCGAAAGGCATACCTAATAGACTGTGAAAAGTCTGTTTATAGTAAGAAAGCTGAAATAAGAAGGCAGAACATTGCCTTGCTTGACCTCAGTGGGGAATGTGTGCATTGAGTGACTCAAAATTTTTGCCACTTTGCCCAGATCCAAGATTTACCCTGAAGCACAGCAAGTATTGATTTTTGGATTTATAAATAAATTTTAGTTACTAGACAAGTTTGAAGGTACGAAAGTGCACAAATAATGAGGATCAACTGTACATATATCTTTTAAATTAAACCCCAGAAAACTTCTTTATATTTCACTGTGTTTTGAAAAGAAAAGAGATCATTTCTGTCTCTGAACTTGATATATCTACATAATGAGTGGTATATGTGGGAGGACATTAGGATAAAAGTGGCATCAGTTATCCCATTGTTTTCTACTTAGTCTCACACCTACTTTAAGTTTTTAGTCTTTTATTCAGCAAAAACTGAACAGTTTGTGAATTGAGAATTATATGGGATCTTTGTTAACATCTTAAAACAACTGAAGTTGTTAAACACCTTTTCACTGGGAAAGTCGCTGTTGACATACATCTTTAATTCCTACTTTTTAAATTGCTAACTCATGCCTTCTTATTTGTTTTAATAGGCTTTAGTGTTATTTTGTCTGTATCTTCTATTGGTAGTTGCCTAAAATCCTTTTTGGAAGTAGGTGGAGTATAAGCAAATACATTTATTCTTAAAAAGAAGCTCACGTAACTGTTTCTTTAGGATGGTGAAAGTCTATAGACACGTCTTCCATAGCAGAATTACAAAGAAAAGTCTTCGGTTTGGACTCATCATGTTATAGTAGTTAAATCTTATTTTGATTGGCCTTTCTTCATACTTGGACCACAATATAAATAGAAAAACTTTTTAATTCTGAAATTATTCTTCTATCTAATATTATGCATTGGTTCCATAGGCTTTGTAGCTGAGCAGTTTCTAAATAACACAGCCACTCAACTGACATACCATGGATTATGTGAACTAACGTCAACGGTTCAGGAAGGAGAACTTTGTGTGTTCTTTCGGAATAATCATTTTAGCACCATGACCAAATACAAGGTATGATATAGAAATAGCTATTTAATTGTTATTCTAAATTAAAGGAGCTGGATTTAGAGGTGTCTTATGATCTACTTCAAAATAAAAAAAATTCAGCATAATATTCTTTATTCATCAGATTTATGAAGGTAAAAGGATGCAGTGGATTCACAATTTAAGTGTTACTTCAAATCAGCTTTTTGTTTTAAGTCTCAACTTCTTTTTCACAGATTACTGTGTTAAAAAATATTATTTCCATTCACACACCAAAAAAATATATTATTTCCTTTCTAAGAAAAAAAGATAAAGAGATAGAACTATGATCACTAATGATGGATGTATATCTTTGAGGGGAAGTTAGAAGAAAGAATGAGGATTTGTCTTTATGATAGTGTTTATTATTACTAAAGTTATCAGTGTGACTTTAAATTCTTTTTATGCCATTTATGGCTCTGCAAAAAATCTTACTAATTTATCCTCTTTGTTATTTCTTCACCCATATCTCTTCCATTTTACAGCTGCCTATTTGAGGAGTTTCACAACTTAAGGGGGCCTTCCGTGGTAGAATACTACTCTGATCATGTCAATAATATAGCAAAAATGCTCAGTAGCTCTCAGTGCTTAGAAGATAAAAATGCAAGGTGTTTTCTGCTATCGTCCTATGCCAACACTGTACTTCAGCCATATAGTCTGCCTACTCATTAATAATCATCTGTCTTCATACACACTTAACGCTTTACCATTTCTGCACTTTTTCCATCATTTCTTACTCCTTAATTCCTATTTAAAAAGATCCTCACTCCTCTTAGCTTATCCACATTTCACCTAGCTTTTAAGAAGCCTTTCAAATACTAACTCTCCAGTACAGCTACTCCTTTTCTCCTAAAACCAGTAGTTCTCAACCAGGTTGTATGCTAGAACTACCTGGAAGCTTTTTAAAAAATACCAATGCCCAGACCTCATTACAAACTCAGTTCAATCAGAATGTGTAGAGGTAGGACCTAAGCATCTGTATTTGTTAAATGCTCCCCAGGTGATTTAAGCGTGCAGCTGATACTGAGGATCACTACTTTACCCATCCTCCTCTAGCTGTTGTGAGCCGTGTCATTCTTACTTCCCTTATGGATGAGTACCTAGTTACCAGTTTTCTTTTCATGTAAATGTGCCTTCTTTCTCTAAATGAAAGTAAGCAGATTAAAGTTAGAAATGGGGTCTTCATATTTGCTTCAACACTTTAATCAATGAATTGCACAAAGCAGTGTAAAATAGTGATTTGTTTGCTTACATATGAATGCCCTAAGTACTGAGCAGTATGTGGAATTGTTGAATCACTATATTGTACACCTGAAACTAATAACACTGTATGTTAACTACACTGGAATTTAAATTTTAAAAAATTAATTAAAAAAATACTCTAAAGCCTTAGCTCTCCTGTTGTACTAGTTATAGCAGGGGTTCATTTGTATTGCTCCCACATTTGAGGTAGTTGTGTGCTAGGTGCTGGCCCAGAGTCACCCATACTTTTCAGAAATTTAAGGCTCCAAAACCTTAGAATCAGAATTACTGCCACATAGTGTATGTTGCTAAATCATCTTGCTTTACCGAATCTCTTCAAGTCCACACCTCAGTCATTTAACAAATACTGTTAAGCATGATTATGTCTGGGTGCTCAGCCAAGTGTTGCAGCCTGAGCAAGGCAGCTTTAGTTCCTACCATTTAAGGACCCCTGAGTTTGGCAGGAAACATATGTTAAATAATTGTACAAATAGTTATTATTTCTATCGGGATACACTTTAAGGGGTACATAAACATGCTGTGAGTGCTGTTATCAGGACTTATAACCTAGCTAGGTATGTCAGGAAAGATTTCTTGGGAAGGGAGCATTTAAACTGAGACTTGGGGGTGCCTGGGTGGCTCAGTCGTTAAAGCGTTTGCCTTCTCCTGGGGTCGGGATCTCGGTGTCCTGGGATCAGCCCCCTGCATCAGGCTCCTTGCCTGATTCTCCCTCCCTCTGCCTGCTGCTCCCCCTCGCTTGTGCTCTCTCGCTCTCTCAAATAAATAAATAAAATCTTTTTTAAAAATTAAAAAAAATAAACCGAGACTTGAAAAATTAGTCTTGTAGAGTTTAATCAGTTAGCCAAAAAAGGATTAACTAAGCAGATAGAACATGTGTGTGCAAAAGCCTGGAGAAGGGAAAGAACTTAATTCCTTAAGGAATGAAAAGAAGGCCTGTGTGGTTAAAGCGTAGAAATTAAGAGGCATGATGTAAGACTAAAAAGATAAACAGGGACCAGATCTTGTAGAGTCTTGAGTTAAGAGGAGAAACACACCTTGGTCTCCTGATGGCCTAGTGGTTCTTTTTGTTTTGGGGGGATTTTTTTTTTTTTTTTGGCTCAGCAGGGGTGAGATAGTTCAGTGGGAAAACAAGATCTCTGCCTGTCATTGATGGTGGTTATGCAACCTCCCCAGACTAAACTGTAGGCTGTTCTCCTTTCTGTCAAGGCTATGTCTCTGAACAGAAATCCTTTACTAGTCACCTAGGTATTCCCAATGTTCCTATGTGGTTGGGGAAGGGGTACCTCTCTTCAAGCACTTTCTACCAGGTGTCTGTTTCTGGACAAAGTATACATTTCTGTGAGATAATGATAACTCAGAGAACGGGTGCATTCTGCTATTTCTCTGCTTTCACATTTTTCTCAGTAAACCTTATTCTCTGGCTTAACAGTGTATCTGAGATGTTGTATTATCTTCGTGTCCCCTTTGTACAACATTAAGGTGCTTTGGACTTTTGGGCAAATGTGGATGTGGACTTAGACTATTGCAGGGGCCAAGTAAGATGTTACAGTGACTTGGGCTAGGATGGTAAAGAAATGGAGAGTAGAAAGATTCCATAGAAATTTAGGAAGTACAGTCTACCAGATTTGGTGATTCGGATGTAAAAACTAAGAAAGAATGTTTCTGGGCTCTGAGCGCGCAGAACTGGATAAAATGGCAGTGCCCTTCATTGACACCGAGAACACTGAAAAAAAGACGACAAATAGCATGAATCAGCCTTGGAACTATTAGAGGTGCTTCTGAGGCATATCTCCAAGTGGAAATGTTGGGTAAATGTTTCAAGACTGGAATAATTTTTGTGTATAAATAGTAATTTGGGGGAGAGGATGAGATTTACAAGGAAAATAAAGAATGGGGAGAAAAGAGAAGACTTAGGACCGAGATTTAAGGAGAGCCGGTATTTAAGAATCAACTAAAGGAGTATGAACTGGCAAAGGAGACTGAGGGAGAAAAGAAGAAAAGGAAAATCTAAAGAGTATGGTATCATGTAAGACAACAGGGAGAGAGTATTTCAAGAAGACTGGAGATCTCAGTTGTTAAATGCTGTTGAGAAGATGTGGAAGATGACAACACTGGGAGTAAAACATGATGTAGATTTCATTGGTATCTTTTAGAGAATGGTTGCAGCAGAAAAAACTCGATTTGAATTGGTTAGGAAATGATTGGGACGTCAGGAACTAGAAACATGATAGTAAACTGAAACTGTCTGTGAGGGAGGCATAGACATCAATGGCTCAGAGCTGTAGTGAAGTATGGATCCAGAGGGGTTTTGTTGTTGTTGTTGTTTAATATGAGAGATGTGATCATGTTTCAATATTGAATGACTCAGTAGAGAGAGAAAGGTTGAAGATACCGGAGAGGAGATAGTTGATGAGAGAAGGCTCCTAAGAAGGTGAGAAAGGATAGAAATTTTCACAGGCGAAGGGGGTTAACCCTTAGTTGAAAAAGAGACTTATTCGTTGTATAGGAGGGAAGGAATAGACTATGAGTACAGCTAATTTATAGATCTGATGGCAGGAAGTAGAGAAGAAAGCTACGGTTTAAATGCTTCCTAGTTTCTGCTGTTATTTGGAAGGCAAGATCATTTACTAAGATTGAGTAGTTAAGTTTGGTAACAGATTTGAAGGAGGTCGTTTGAAATAGTTTTTACAGCATGTAGGAGAAAGTTCTAATTAGAGAAATTAAGGTAGTCTTGAGGATGGTAATTATTACATGAATATACCTCTTGTGTAATTTTTCTGAAGTATTCATCAGGGTATAGGCATGGCAAAGGTAGCCAGCTTGTTATTCTA
This sequence comes from Martes martes, assembly GCF_963455335.1. Lineage (NCBI taxonomy): Eukaryota > Metazoa > Chordata > Mammalia > Carnivora > Mustelidae > Martes > Martes martes. Next base: position 39,704,665 of record NC_137894.1, read on the forward strand.
GATTTGGGACTTTGTTAAGTGGGTGCAATAAAGAATAGAAAACCAGAGAAATTTAGGAACATCATTCTTCACTAACGTAATCCTGTTTTTATAGAAGGGATAAATGGGAGCAACTATTTTGGTGGTCAGTCACTAAGGGAAATGCTTAGTTTCCCTTGTTTACTGTAGTAACCACAAAACTGAAACAAGTAACACTGCTTTTTTTGTTTTTTATGAAAAAATGGCAAACTTAGAAAAAGGTAATGACACTAATTTAATGTCATTAAATTATTAAAATTATTAAAAATTATTAAAATTAAATTCCTATTATACTCATCACTTTCAGTAATTTGGTATTGACTATTTTCACCTATTTTTGCTTATATTTCAATATGCATCTCTAAACAAGAACATTTTCCTTTCACATCACAGTACCATTACTGCATCTAACAAAATTAACTACAGTTTTTAATATCATCTAATACCCAAGCCATATTCAAGTTTCCCATTTGTCCCTCAAATTGTTTGATAAACGATTTGTTTAAACCAGGGTCCAAACAAGGAACATGCATTACATTTAGTGAAATAATTCCATTTTAATATGATGCAAATCCTGTGTTTTCCAATGATCTTGTAGGCTTGTGAACAATTTATTTATGCCCCATTATAATCCTCTCAGTCCAGTCATATTTCCTGTATTCCTATTGAACTATCCAGTCCTGAGGGTCTGTAAATAAGACACTGCTTTACATCTGGCAGAGTACTTAATGAGTACTTTTTTTTTTAAATAAGAACATTCTGGGTGTGGGTTTTTTTCCCCACTTTATGATTTATTTATTTATTTTAGAGAGAAAGTCCATGAGCAGGAGGAGGGATAGAGAGAGGTGAAAAGGGAGAGAGAATCTCTAGCAGACTCCCCACTGAGCATCTAACTCAGGGGGCTTGATCCCATGACCCTGAGTTCATGACCTGAACTGAAACCAAGAGTCTGACACTTGACGGATTGAGCCACCCAGGCCCCCCAAAGAGCACATTCTTTTATATGAGTTAGAGTCACTTTCCCTCCTCTGACCCAGTGGCTGATTAACTGATCTACAAAAAAATCTATAACATTCCTTTGGCTGTTGGTATAGAGCTAGAAGCCCTAAAAGAATACTTAATAGAGTTTAGGGAAGGCATTCCTCCAACATGGTATATACTTGCTTGATAAGGAAATAGGATATAAGATTGTGCCCTTGTTCTGTTAAACCTGTCCAGCATTAAGACTATTATTCTCTACCACTAATTTCTGGGTTGTTAAGAGTTTCCATAGTGCTTTATAAATTTAAACCCCAGGGACTCTATGATCTAATAAGGATACAAGTAAAGAAAAACTATAAAGCTGCTTTTCAAACAAGATATGGCTACTTTTAATACTATATTAGGTCTTCATAACATTTCACTTTGAAGACCCCTGAGATTTTAGAGCCATTTTATGCATTCATATTTAATGATTACTTTATTTCCCATCTTCCTACCCCTGTGAACTCTTTGGAATACCTATAGTATAAATACAGTTCATCCCACAGAATTCCAGATGTACTTTCAACAAAAAATAAATTTAACATAGGGATAGAATACTTTCTATTACAGATAAGTGGTATCTTTAACTAGTACCCTATAATAATAAATTATGTAATATCGAAGTATAGTATTTATATAAATGTCGATAAATAAATTGATAATGTCATATGTGTTTGTAGCCAAATTATTTTATTTGTGGGGCTTATCTTTATTGTGATTTGCAGAAAGAATCTTTATGCTTTCTGAAAACCATGCCATATCATAATGCCACTATGCCACTATCGTCCCAGGACCAAGATCTACAAGGAGGAAGTCCATGTTGTCAGGACAAAGGATTACCTAGGAAAGGTCATTTCCAGTTTCCTCGTTGGTTATGTTATTTCTTCAGGAACTTTCTAAACTCTATGTGTAAAAAACTTTTTTCATTTAAAGTCTTCTGAAACTCTAGAGATATATGAGCTATGGACTTTTATTTGACCAAAGGGGAGGTATATGTCTGTTACAACGTTCTCCAGTATTCATCTTTGTTCTAATTCCTCTCTTTAGACACTAAATAAGAGCAGAAGCAAATTCTCTGTTAGGTTAGACTTCTTGATGACTCTATGTAAAGCACTGAAGATTATAGATATTTCTAAAACTTGTACCTGGACAAAGTATTCTCTCTTTACTAACTTTATGATTCCATCTTCATAGACTTTTTATTAAGCTTTCTGCCATTACAGAGCCACAATGATTGTGTGACTCAAATTGACTTTTTTTAACCCCTGAATAACATCTACCATCGACTTCACACTTCTCAACTGTCTAACACAGCATAATCTATGGTTTTGACTGCATAGCCTCTCGTGATATTTTCCCCAACCATAGATATTCACTGACTCCCTCTTATTGGAAAGGCCCCTTAATATTCCTAGATTTGTGATTTACTGTTACTAAACCCTGGACAAGTGCCTGTACTATTCCGTCTCATCACTAGCAAAATAATCAAGTCCAGCTCTTGATAGTGGTCTGTTGTAATAGTGCCCTCCGTGAATCGTTTTTTAAACTCTTCATCCCTCATCTGTCTGTCAGGAACAAATATATATGCCGATTTCTGCTGTCACTTCTGTTACCTTGCCCCATATACCTCCACCTAATCTTGTTCAGGTAAACCAGGCAGATCATCTTGGCAAATCCCTAATGAATACTGATCCTGTGAAGATTTGTGCATCAACATAACTAGATGAGGATCTGAAAGCAGCAGGAGAAGTTCCTAGTGAGAGAGCAGATGCTTTCAGGGCCATTCCTGTGGTTCTAGCTAGTGAGGTGACTTTTTTATCCAGGCAAGAAATTTGAAAGTGTAAAAATGAGTTGTAAATAACTACCCTTGTACGTCTAATTTTAGGAAAGACCTTGTAGGTCTGTTTTGCTTCTCATATTATCTATGTGATCATGACTGTTAGATTCTAGAATATATAATTCTATAGCTAAGATCTAGTTACTCCATTTTATTCTTATGATCCTTCTCCATTATCCAGTACTTTCTGCTTTCTCTTTAGTAAGATAAACTACAAATTCCTTGACCCCTGTGTAGATCACTTAGCTTAACTTTGGTTTATATAATGACATCTGTGTAGCTGTTTCCACATCATGACACCCTCTTTTGTTGTTGTGTCTATTCATGACTTCCTCTTAATCATCCCTTATCCATGTTAGCCTTTCTATCCATGTCATTACTATTTCTTCTACCCCTTCGCTTTAGTTACATTTCTCTTGGAGTATATTCAAAACCAGGGTTTTTTGGGGGCGCCTGGGTGGCTCAGTGGGTTAGAGCCTCTGCCTTCGGCTCGGGTCGTGATCCCAGGGTCCTGGGATCGACACCCGCATCGGGCTCTCCGCTCAGCAGGGAGCCTGCTTCCTCCTCTCTCTCTCTGCCTGCCTCTCTGCCTGCTTGTGATCTGTCAAATAAATAAATAAAATCTTAAAAAAAAAAACAAAAAACAGGGTTTTTGAGGTTGGCTTTTGTTTGTTTGCATTTTTACTTTACATTTAGGGATTAGAAGTGAAAAGTGGTTTAGAGGCAGATACAGGGCACCTGGGTGGCTCAGTGGGTTGAAGCCTCTGCCTTCGGCTCAGGTCATGATCTCAGGTCATGATCTCAGGGTCCTGGGATCGAGCCCCATATCAGGCTCTCTGCTCAGCAGGGAGCCTTCTTCCCTCTCTCTCTCTCTGCCTGCCTCTCTGCCTACTTGTGATCTCTCTCTCTGTCAAATAAATACATAAAAATCTTTTAAAAAAAAAAAGGGAGATAGAGTTCTTTTTTTTTTTTTTTAAGAGATACAGTTCTAAATAAGTGCTAAGGCCATAACAAATAAATCTGTTCTCTTTCCTCTTTGACTAAGACTACATTGGGATTTTTTTTCCCACAGAAGGCTACATTTAAATAAAAGTTCAATTATTTTATTTTTTTAATCTAGTTATTTTTTTTTAAACATTTTGTTTATTTGTGAGCGAGAGAGAGGACATGAGAGAGGAGAGGTCAGAGGGAGAAGCAGACTCCCTGCCAAGCAGGGAGCCCGATGCGGGGCTTGATCCTAGGACTCCAGGTTCATGACCTGAGCCAAAGGCAGTTGCTCAACCAACTGAGCCACCCAGGTACCCCTAATCTAGTTATTTTTAAAAGGTGGTGGATACATCAAAAATTGTCACATCCCACAGGGATGAGGAATGTAGAAACACACTAAGACAAGTGATAGATTTGATAGGGTAGGCAGAGAGATTCATCTTTTTCTTCTAAATAGGAGGCAGGAAAAGGCAATAGATACAGAAACTGAGATAGAGTTCGGTGGTATTCATGAATATAGAATCTTATATTCATTAAGCATTAATGTGCCTTGCATTGTTTTAAACACTTAATATGCATTATCTTACTTAATTTTCACAGCTTCCCTATGAGGAGTGGGTATTATTACTCCCACTTTACAACTGAATGAATAGGCTTACAGGCTTTAAGTAACTTGCCTAAGACTATTCAGTTTGTAAGCAGCTCCAACCTGACTTTCAAGTCCAGACTCAACAGCTCTGCCTCTCCGGATGGATAAGAAAGCTATTTATCAATGGGAAAGATGCCTGCTTGTTAAGTAGTAGTAAAGTTGATCTTTCAATTTATAAAATATCTTAGAAATTCTCTGATTGAACTGCTTTTATATTACTTTATAATAAAGAAAAGAAAACTAAGGTCCAAAGACATTAAGTAATTTGAATCCAAGCAAAGCAACCAAAAATATTTGGGCAATGCTTTCCTCCATGTTTAAAGGCTGTAATTACATGATTAATTTTTTTATACGTTTGACAAGTTTTCTTCTCTTTTAACAATTTACAAATTGCGATGATACTATCATGTATGTTGTTAATACAGGTAACCCATACTCTGTATAGGACTAACCTATCAGGGTATTTTATTTATTTATTTTTTTAAAGACTGTTTCAGAGAGAGACAGAGCATGAGCAAGGGGGAGGGGGAAGAGGGAGAGGGAGAAGCAGACTCCCCACTGAGCAAGGAACCCAACACAGGGCTCCATCCCAGGACCCCAGCATCATGGCCTGAGCCAAAGGTAGATGCTTAACCAACTGAGCCATCCAGGTGCCCCATCAGGGTATTTTATTTTGTTATTTTTTTTCAAGATTTTATTTATTTATTTGACAGAGAGAGAGAAATCACAAGTAGGCAGAGAGAGAGGGGAGAGCAGGCTCCCTGCTGAGCAGAGAGCCTGATGCGGGGCTCGGTCCCAGGACCCTGAGATCATGACCTGAGCCCAAGGCAGAGGCTCAACCCACTGAGCCCCCCATCAGGCGCCCCCCATCAGGGTATTTTAGATAGAATAGTTTTTCATTCTGTCTTTGGTGATCCAGTTGCCTAGTTTATAAAAATTATAAATATTTTAATAAATATTTAAAATTTATATAATTACAAATTATAAAATTTATAAAAATTATAATTTATAATCATAAAATTATATAATTATAAATTATAAAAATTTATAAAAATTTTCATATTAAATAATTTGTATACATTTTATACATTATGACATAATTTACAAATTTAATATATGCATCCTTTATTAGTTTTTTTTGAGATTAGTATTTAGAGACTGGTAAGATTAGGAGGAGTCAAGGCTTAGAAAAGAATGCTTTGACTAGATAATGTAGCAAAAGTGCTAGGATATAAAAGCAAGAACTGTTCTTTCTTTTTTTTTTAAAGATTTTATTTGTTTTTGTGTGAGAGAGAGAGAAAGAGGGAGAATTCACATGAGTGGATGGGTGAAAGGAGAATCAGACTCCCTACTGAGCAGGGAGCCCAATGCAGGACTCAATCTCATGACCCCAGGGCCATGACCTGAGCTGAAGGCAGACGCTTAACCAACTGATCCCCCCAGGTTCCCAAGCAAGAACTATTCTTGATGGTCATTTAATTGTGGACTCTCAGGAACCAATGGGCCTAAACTATTCCATACTATATTAATACACACTTTGCGATTCTTAAAGATTTTATTTATTTATTTGACAGAGTGAGAGATCACAAGTAGGCAGAAAAGCAGGCAGAGAGAGGGGGAAGCAGACTCCCCGCTGAACAGAGAGCCCCATGCGGGGCTTGATCCCAGGATGCTGAGATCATGACCTGAGCTGAAGGCAGAGGCTTAACCCACTGAGCCACCCAGGCACACCCACTTTGCGATTCTACAATGCAGTTATATAAAGGAACTGTTGAGTAATAACTAACATTATTGACAGTAGACTACAGACTTCTTTGATAAATGTCAAGATCTAAAAGGGGAAGAAATTGAGACTGATGGTCCATGAGAAGACAGGTCACCTATTTTAAGAAAGAAACACCATTTTTGTTAAACTTGTAAGTATTCGTATGCTATGGATGGCAATAGCTTTCAGTAAAACCCTCCCAGAATTTACCCATCTTAAAGTGTGATTTGGAGAATAATACTGTAATTTCTCTCCTAGTAAGTAGCCACTCTAATATAGGACTTAAATAAAATAAATCGTAAAACCTAGATACTGTATTATGTAATATAATGGTATATTAAAATATACTCTGGTAAGTATATACATAGAATGGTCAGATCTATTCAGTGGAAAATTGGCTGGAAAGAACTTTTAGAACTTTTTTTGCTTCTTTAAAGAACTTTTTTCTTTTAAATTATTTTAGGGCAAAGTAGACCCTTCTGGATATTAAAAATATGTTAGGTAATGAGGATATATGGATGAATAAAATATGACTCTGGTCCTCAAGGAGCTTGAAATACATTACAACAGATAAGTAAATAGACACACAACTACAGTTCGATGTATAAAGTGCTGTGATAGTGGTAAGTGCAGTATTTATGGAAGAACATAAAAGGGTTACCTAATATAAAGTAAGGAAAGATCCTTACTTTTCATGACACGAATCCTCAAGCACTTAGCATAGTACTGAGTATATGGTAGGTATTCAAATATTTGATGAACTAGAACCTACTTGATTAAAAAAGAATGAGATATCACATCATAATTTTTGCTTAAAGCAATGTCTTTAAACTGTATATGACAAAATGTTTTTCTTTATGAATACTTCTTATATTGCTATAGTAATTTCAATGACCATATAAATTAATCATTATCTATAGCTAATTCTTAGATGTAACTGGTGGTAGGCAGTAGGAAAGATTTCCTATTTTAGATTTAGGAATAGCTGCGTCACACAGTGCTGGACATATGGTAAATGTTCAAAAAGAATAATTACTTAGTTTTTTAAAGCTTCAGAGTTTAGTCAATAGTTTCTTGTAAATGGCAAGATTTCATTCCTTTTTATGGCTGAGTAATATTCCGTGTGTGTGTGTGTGTGTGTGTGTGTGTGTGTGTGTGTGTATTACACATGTGGATATGGAGATATATCTCCATCAATCAGTGGACATTTGGCCTCTTTCCATAATTTGGCTATTGTAGGTAATGCTGCTATAAACATCAGAGTGCATGTATCCCTTCAATTCAGTACTCTTGTATCCTTTGGGCAAATACTTAGTAGTGCAATTGCTGGGTCATAGGGTAGCTCTATTTTTAACTTTTTGAGCAACCTCCATACTGTTTTCCAGCTTGGCTGCACAGCTTGCATTCCCATTAACAGTGTAGGAGGGTTCCCCTTTTGCTGCATCCTCGCCAACATCTGTTGTTTCCTGTGTTGTTAATTTTAGCCATTCTTAACAGGTGTTAGGTGATAACCTCATGATTTGCATTTCCCTGATGATGAGTGATGTTGAGCATCTTTTCATGTATCTGTTAGTCATCTCTATTTCTTCTTTGGGAAAGACGTCTCTTCATATCTTCTGTTTATATCTTCTGTTCATATCTTCAGTTTAACTGAATTATTTGTGGTTTTTTGGATGTTGTACAAGTTCTTTATATATTTTGGATACTAACCCTTTATCCCAAATGTTATTTACAGATACCTTCTCCTGTTCCAAAGGTTGCCTTTAGGTTTTTGTTTTTTTTCTTAATTGTTTCCTTCACTGTGCAGCAGCTTTTTATCTTGATGAAGTCCTATAGTTTATTTTTGCTTTTGTTTCCTTTACCTCAGGAAATGTATCTAGTAAGAAGTTGCTACGGGTGATGTCAAAGAGCTTACCGCCTGTTTTCTCCTCTAGTATTTTTACAGTTTCAGGTCTCACATTTAGGTCTCTCAGCCATTTTGAATTTATTTTTGTGTACGGTGTAAGAAAGTGGTCACTCTCATTCTTCTGCATGTTGTTGTCCAGTTTTCTCAACAGCATTTGTTGAAGAGACTGTCTTTTCCCCATTGGATATTCTTTCCTGCTTTGTTGAAGATTAGTTGACCATAGAGTTATGGTTCTATCCAGGGATTTCTCTAACCCTACCACCAATCTCTCTAAAGGAATTTCTTATTCTTAATTATTAAGTTTAATTTTAATGAGAGAATATGAGAAGCATGAATCCTGTGCAACAACAAATACCATATTAACCAGTGGGAACCCTAAGCAAGTAAATGGAAGTCATATCTTTGGCAGATCTGAACTAAAAATGGCTTATAAATCTTATATGGTATCATAGGGATGCTTTACATATGATTGGAGTTAGAACTAATGCATATGAAAAATTAGAGGTTGGTACTAAATTCTGTGGTGATGACTGTAAATACAACTTAATTCATTAATTGAGTGAATACATACTAGACTTCAACTTTATGATGCACCTTACACTAGGCCAAGATATAACAGAGATTTAAAAACATAGTCTGGGAACGAGGCCAGGGAAACAATCGTGGCACGGTGTGATTCAATGCTCTAATAGAAATAAGTGCAAAGTACTGTTGGTATATGAAAGAAGAACAGCTAATAGTGCTAGCAGAAAAAGAAAAAAATTGTTTGGATTGGATTAGTCATATAGACTTAATTTTTTATTTTTAATAAATAGGCAGTGTGATATCATTTTATTTTGACTGTGTCTTGTTACCTGATATGTATTTAAGGAACTTGTATAGTATATTTCTATTTTATGAAATGAGATTATAGGGACGCCTGGGTGGCTCAGTTGGTTAAGCGGCTGCCTTCGGCTCAGGTCGTGATCCCAGCATCTTGGGATTGAGTCCCACATCGGGCTCCCTGCTCAGCGGGGAGCCTGCTTCTCCCTCTGCCTCTGCCTGCCACTCTGTCTGCCTGTGCTCGCTCGCTCTCTCTCTCTCTAACAAATAAATAAATTTTAAAAAAAATTAAAAAAAAAAAAAGAAATGAGATTATAAACCCCCAAAGGTTTACTAATAAGTTGTGTAGTAGTTTAACCTACCAGCAGCTTCCTACTTCTTGTTATACTACAGCATACCAATTATAAACTATATTCAAAGCCAGGTAGACCTAATTCAGAGAACAAATAAGGTATCTACTTTGTCTACTATTTATTATATCTAACTATTAGGAATAACTAATATGCTTTAAACATACAGGTGATAAAATTTCCCTTAAGTGTTAACTAGTTTTGGTCAATTTAATAGTCCTTTCTCTTTCTTATTAAGGGTCTACTGTATTTGCTGGTAACAGACCAGGGGTTTCTTACTGAAGAAAAAGTTGTTTGGGAAAGCCTACACAATGTGGATGGTGATGGAAATTTCTGTGACTCAGAATTTCATCTGCGGCCTCCTTCAGATCCTGAAACCGTATATAGAGGACAGCAAGATCAGATAGATCAGGTAAATTTGTCTTCTTCATATGGTTTTAAATGCTCTTGCTTTCGGGGTGTCTGGGTGGCTGTCAGTTAAGCATCTGACTTTGGCTGTGGTCATGATCTCAGGGTCCTGGGATCGAGCCCCATGTGGATTCTCTGCCTCTCCCCCTAATAAATAAAATATTTTTAACAGAATAAAAATTAAAATGCTCATTCCTTTCAAATGTGAATTCAGTTATCTAAAACTTTTGAATTAAAGACTTACTGTGAGGGGGCTCCTGGGTGGCTCAGTGGGTTAAAGCCTCTGCCTTCGGCTCAGGGCATGATCTTGGGGTCCTGGGATTGAGCCCCACATCGGGCTCTCTGCTCAGCGGGGAGCCTTCTTCCCCCTCTCTCTCTGCCTGCCTCTCTGCCTACTTGTGATCTCTGTCTGTCAAATAAATAAATAAAATCTTAAAAAAAAAAAGACTTATTGTGAGATATTCCTGACATTTCCTAAATCAGTAAGTGATAATTTTACATGTTATACATTGATTATACATTTTGGTTTAGAAGGCCAGATTATATTGAATTCTGAAGGCCAAAGGTACAGTTTGAATTTTATTCTAAGCTATAATAGGAAAGATATGCCAAGTGTTAAACATGGAAGTGAGATGATCTACTTTACCTTTCTTAAAGGCTACTATGTGAGGAATGCATAGGTGTAAACAGACGACACAGGTATAAGCAGAGACTAGCAATTCAAGCTAAAGGTAATGATGGCTTAGCCATGGTGGTAGAGATGAGCTGAGCACAGATTAGAGATATATTTTGGCTAGTCAGAAGTAGGAGAAAGAGAGGGTAAAAAAGTAGGTGGGTGTTCTAAGCCTTAGACTCCAGGGTAAGCTGACACTTAGAGCAAGAGCTGCACTAATGAGTGGAATTCTCATGTAGAACGGAGACTGCTCTAGGTGAGCAGTCTTGGAGCCACAAGTGTACTTATTCCTAGAAGTATAACGGTGTTGAGACTTCTTCCCTGACTGAGGCAGAAACATAGTTATGTTGAACAGTTGGCACATGTTTCTGATACTAACAATTCGAGTACATAGAGACTGTTCATTTAGCCAATATTTATTGAGTTGTGTTCCTGGCACTAGTAACAAGGTCCTGGGGATTCAAAGATAAATCATTTAGCTCTGTCCTCAAGAATTCTACAGTCTAACAGAGAGGCAAATATTTGACCAACTAATAATTATATGTTAAGTTTTATAATGGCACTTTGAATAGTAAGCTGTGAGTGCACAGAAGAATACTGGGTTCAAACAAATGCTGATCTTTCTAGGACTCTCGGAAGTTAAGTATACAAATATCTATAATAACATGCTCATTTTCCTTCAGAAACTTTATGGGGCATTTGAAAAAATATTACTTGACAGAAATGTGTAAGGTTTTTCTAACGCTGTATGTAAAAAAAATACCAGAGCAGAGGGAATGAAGGTAAAGCAATAAGTTGCCACAGTAGTAAAGTTGTAAGATGCTGAGAAAAAAAAAGATAAAGGATAATGTCTGTGGAAGTTGCAAGGAAGGAGTGAATTTAAGACCATGGGATGTGGCAAAGAGCAATTTGAAGAAGTGAGGAGAAAAAATTGAATTAAATAAGATATTCATGCTAGATAGTACAAAGTCTTCTTAGGCAACGACCTTTTAGATATCCTCTGTGGGTAATTAAAGTTCTCTAATTTTGAGGGTAGTTTGGGGGAGATGCACAAAGTAGTCAAGTTCTGTTCATACTAATTCTTTATAAACGTGGGTGTGAAGTTAGATAATATAACCTTCAGCAAAGATGCATCACATTTTCTCATAGGAAATAATTTGGGGGTGTTTGTGGGAGGAAGGAGGAGGTGGTTAAGTAATTGAATATCGCTGTATGATGGGCATTATGTTGGTTTTAAAAATCATGTTTTGGAAGAACATTTAATACATGATTTGGGAAATTCTTTGATTTTTTTAAAAACAAGACTTTTATGACATTAATGGGAGGTTGGGAAATATGTTTGCGTTTGTATGTGAATGTAGAAAAAACTAGGTGGATATGTCTGTTGTTAACAATAGTTACCGTTGTGTAATGATAAGGTAATTTTAACTTATTTACACTTTTTAATTTTGTCTCAATTTTCTACAGACATGTTTCTTTCATAAATTGGGGGGAAGCTTATTTTTTGTTTGTTTGTTTTTAAAGTAGGCTCTGTGCACAACATGGGGCTTGAATTCAAGACCCCAAGATCAAGAGATGCATGCTCTATAGACAAAGCCAGCCAGGTGCCCCTAAGGAAAGTTTTGCCAAGGGGTTGGGCGGGGGTTGGTTTTTTTAGATGAGTTGTTTTTAAAGCTTTCTTGAATGCTTTATATGCTAATGCTAGGAATAATTTTAAATGAATTCCAAGAATATTTAGAATAATAGCAACTAATAGCAACATCACTGAGATTATGGCTCTCAAACAGAAATATTTAGGTAACTTTAGTTTTTATATTTAAACTCTGTTATGTTTTTAAGAAGCCTTCCTCTTAGTTTTGTAACCTCTGTGTTTATACTCCTCAGTTCTTGAGTAAACTCTCATAGCTAAAGATGGTTATAATTTAATTTCTTAGGACTACCTTATGGCATTATCTCTACAACAAGAACAGCAGAGCCAAGAGATCAATTGGGAACAAATACCTGAAGGAATCAGTGATTTGGAACTAGCAAAGAAACTCCAAGAAGAAGAGGATAGACGGGCTTCTCAATATTATCAGGAGCAGGAACAAGCAGCAGCCGCTGCTGCTTCTGCTTCTACACAGGCCCAGGTAAAAACTAGTGTTCTGATTCTTAAATACAATGATGAGTTTAGCAACAGAGAAATTTATACTGAGATAACTATTTTTAAATTAGGTATTGACTCTTGAGCTTTGTTAGCATTTTAGCATCCATGGTTTCATGGCATTGTCATAAGTTTGTGATTATCTTAATATATTTCTCATTTAGTGAAATTATTTTTCCTGAGTTTCTGATGGCAAGATTTTTCAGTTTTGTTTTTTGTTTTGTTTGTTTTGTTTTTTAAGTAGGCTCCACGCCCAGTGTGGAGCCCAACGCGGGGCTTGAACTCACGACCCTGAGATCAGGACCTGAGCTGAGATCAAGAGTCGAAGCTTAACCGACTGAGCCACCCAGGCGCCCCTTCAGTTGTTTTTTGTTTTTTTGTTTTTTTAATTTTAATTCCAGCATAGTTAACATACAGTGTTATATTAGTTTCAGGTGTACAACATAGTGATTTAACAATTCTATGCATTACTCAATGCTTGTCAAACTAAGTGTACTTTTAATCGCCTTCACCTATTCCCCCCATTCCTCTGTCTCCATCCACTTCCCCTCTGGGAAGCATCTGTCTGTTATTTATGGTTAAGAGTCCATTTTGGGGTTTGTCTTTTCTTCTTTCTTTGTTCATTTAGTTTTGTTTCTAAAATTCCACGTATGAGTGAAATCATACTGACTGGCTTCTCCGGCTTATTTCACTAAGTGCTATACTGTCTAGCTCCATCCATGTTGTTGCAAATGGCAGGATTCCATTCTTTTTCGTGGCTGAATAATATTCCATTGTATGTATACCATGTATCTATCCATTTGTCTATTGATGGACACTTAGTTTGCTTCCATAATTTGGCTATTACAAATAATGCTGCAGTAAACATAGGAGTGCATGTATCCCTTTGAATTAGTATTTTGTATTCTTTAGGTAAATACCCAGTAGTGTAATTGCTGGGTCATAGGGTAGTTCTGTTTTTAATTTTTTGAGGAATCTCCATATTGTCTTTCACAGTAGCTGCATCAGTCTGCATTACCACCAGTGCATGAGGGTTCCTTTTTCTCCACATCCTCACCAAGTCTTATGTTTTTGAATTTAGCCATTCTGACAGATGTAAGGTGATATTTCATTGTGGTTTTGATTTGCATTTCCCTAATGATGACTGATATGGAGTATCTTTTCATGTGTCTGTTGGCCATCTGTATGACTTCTTTGGAGAAATGCCTGTTTATTTCTTTATGTCTTCTGCCCATTTTTCACTTTTTTATTTTTTAATTATTTATTTACTTAAAGGGGAGTAAGTGAGCGAGCGGGAAGGTGAGGGAAAGGGGATCTGAAGCAGAATCTGCCCTGAGTGCAGAGCCCAGTGTGGGGCTCAATCCCACAACTGTGAGACCACGAACTGAGCCGAACCAAGAGTCAGACGCTCAACCAACTAAGCCACCTAGGCACCCCTTCTTCCGCCCATTTTTATTTGGATCATTTGTTTTCTTGGTGTTGAGTTGTAGATGTTCTTTATATATTTTGGATACTAACCCTTTATCAGATATGTCATTTACAAATATCTTTTCCCATTCAGTAGGTTTTCTTCTAGTTTTATTGATTGTTTCCTTTGCTGTGCAGAGCTTTTTATTTTGATGTAGTCCCAATAGTTTATTTTTACTTTTGTTTCCCTTGTGTCAGGAGATAGATATGTGTCCTGACATATCTAACATAATAACAAAGATGTTATTATGGCTGATGTCAGAGAAATTATTGCCTATGCTCTCTTCTGGTATTTTTATGGTTTCAGGTCTCACATTTAGGTCCTTAATCTGTTTTGAGTTTATTTTTATGTGTGGTGTACGAAAGTGGTCCAGTTTCATTCCTTTGCATGAGCTGTCCAGTTTTCTCAATGCCATTTGTCGAAGAGACTTTTTCCTGTTGCATATTCTTTACTCCTTTGTCAAAGATTAGTTGACTATATAACTATAGGTTTATTTGTATATTTTCTATCCTGTTCCATTAATGTCTGTCTCTATTTTTGTGCCAGTATCATACCGTTTTTTCTTTTTTTACTTTAATCTCCACACCAAACATGGGGCTCAAACTCATGACCCTGAGATCTAGAGTGGCATGCTCTTCTGACTAAGCCAGCCAAGTGCCCCAGAATCATACTGTTTTGATTACTACAACTTCTGTAATATAATTTGAAGTCTGGAATTATGAGACCTCCAGTTTTGTTTTTCTTTTCCAAGATTGCTTTGGCTATTCAGTATTTTTTGTGATTTCATGCAAATTTTAGGATTGTTTGTTCTAACTCTGTGAAAAATGCTGTTGGAATTTTGATAGGGATTGCATTAAATCTGTAGATTGCTTTGGGTAGTATAGACATTTTAATAATATTTGTTCTTCCAATCCATGAGTGGGGAATATCTTTATATTTCTTTGTGTTGTCTTCAGTTTCTTTCATCGGTACTTTATAATTTTCAGAGTACAGATCTTTCATCTCTTTTGTTAAGTTTTTTCCTAAGTATTTTATTATTTTTGGTGCAACTGAATCAAATGTATTTTTTAAATTGTTAATAGCTCCAAAGAATATAAATGAATGGGAACAAAGTCTTTTGTAACAATTAGAGGGCAGTATGAGGTACTACTAGGAAGAATGTAGACTTCAGAGCCAGATAGACATGGATTCCATTTCCTTCTTCTCTCTCCCCATGCTAGTTGTAACTAACACCTTGGACAAAGTCCTTTACTTCTCTTAGCCCCATTTTCCCTATCTTGAAAATAAAAGATAATGCTTAACTGTTAGATTTGTGGGTAAGAACAAATAATGTTAGTACTTAACCCAATGTCTGACATGTACTAAGTATTCAACAAAGGTTATTAGCACCTTTCTACTTTTCCTAGTTAAACATATGAAGCACTGAAAATGTGACTATTAATTGGGTTTCTTTATATTAAATCTCATTTTATTAAATGAAAAAAATATTTCCCTTCTTTTATGTTTAACTGTACCATGCCAGAACGGTTTCTTTGTCTTGGGTATACAAGAAAACAAGATGGGCTTTAAGGTCTGATGAAACATTAAACATAGAGGTCTCCATTAAACCAAGTTATTTCTATTCCTAGTTCAAATGTTGACTATTCCAAGTTTAAAAGTTAAAACCTACCATATTATAAGTACCTTTTCATTAAAAATGTTCTTATTTCACAGAATACACTTACTTCACACTCAAAGTTCTCAGGATTTTCATTTTTCTCCTTTAAAATGCTTATTATATTAATGAGATTTATTATAGTTTAATGAGGTTTTAGGGAACTTAATTTACCAAACATCACCTTTTCTTTTTTTAACATTTTCTAAACTTTAACATAAATATTTCTTGAATTTGAGATTTCAGGGAATATAATCCTATACATTATTTACTGTTTGAAATTCCATTTACTTAGAATAATGGATACATTAATTAGATCTATCCAAAATGACAGAGGCAGTTACTCAGATACCATGTAACATAACAAGTCTGTGTACAAGTAACTTTTTTCCATTAATGATTCCTTTCACTCTTGTGGTTTTTCCTTCTAGATAACTATGATTAAGCACCTTAGAAAGTTGAGGTAATTTCTTCCTGTTTATTTTTCTTAAAGCAAAGCCAGCCAGCACAAGCCTCTCCAAGTAGAAGACAACCTGGGAATAGTGAACGTAAACGAAAGGAACCTCGAGAAAAAGATAAAGAGAAAGAAAAGGACAAAAATAGCTGTGTCATTTTGTAACAAGTGTTGGATTCTGTTGGATGCATCTATATGTCTTGAGAAACAAAACCACAGGAGGAAAGGAAGAAAAACCGATAAATACCGTCTGTGCCTGATTTCCCAATGGATTTTGTTCATGTTTTTCAGGGGAAAGGTTGTTACTTAGTTACAATCAGACTTTTTCAAGTCACACAGTATACTCTTTATGAGCTGGAGTTTCATGTTACAAGTTGGAAATGCTGTGTGTTATCATTCATGAAAAATACTGCACTTGTAGCCAAATAAGCAAATCACAGCAAATTTTGTGTCATAGTGACATTCATAACTCATATCAGTTAGTAAGCTATTTTATCTTCTGTTCTAACAATGAATAGAGGTAACTTATTTTGTCTGATTCCTTCCTGAAATCTAAATATTAGCACAATAGTTTCTGAAATTAATTTTTACAATGTTAAATTATGATCTAATCCAAGAGAAACCAGGAGTTTAATATAGGGATGTAAAAAGAAAAAACAAAAACAAAAAACAAAAGAACCAAGATAAAAAATAACAGAAATAAATAACCCTTAATCCCGTATTGGACTAGTTCAGCCCTTGAACAGCTTTACCTTTCTTTAGGAATGTACATTTTAGATATTATCTTGAGAACTGATAATGGAGTTTGGGTTTAATTTAGATAGAAAAAACAGTTTGTATTTCTTTTCCAATAGCAAAGAATTGCATAACAATAATACTCATATTCTATCAAAATCAGATATTAATGACTTTGTAGTGTTGTGAAATTTTGAGGAATTTTGAAATCTTTAATATAGGTAACTTGTACTACAGTTACTATTTATTGACAGTGTGATAACTGAGTATAAGAAGGAAACCACAGTGGATGCTAGGCCTTGTAAATATGGGTTGTAGAAAAGCAGATAGTTCAATGTCTACCTTTTTCTAGAATTACCTTGAACCTTAAAATTTAAATCATGTTTATTTGCTGGAAATTAAGTATACTTATTAAAGCCAACAAAAAAGCACATTTCTGAAAGGAAATTAGAAATAATCTCTGAGACTAGTGAAAAAGCATTAATAAAAATCTGTTTGAAAAATAGATAAGACTTAGGAGGTAAAAGCAATCAGATTTTTTTTTAACTTATGGGAACCAAATAGACCTATAACATCTTGTAGTGTTTATAGGATTCAGAAAGAAATATTTATTGAACTTTATTATGAGGCAACACATATTTTCCTGTATTTCTACTATCCTTAATAGTCCTTTTTATATGCTTTATATTTAAAAGTTTGTTTTAGTTATTTTTGAAGAGACTATTGCTGCTCCAAGTAGTTACGTGATTTACATTCTAAGCCTCAGTAAATTTGTTTAAGAGCAACTTAATCTAACCTGAGCATCCACTTGGAGAATGTTCTTGGGGTTAGGGCGACAATAGACTACAAAAAAATGTGGTCTAGAGTTCTTAAGCTATGTCCTTAACATTCTCCATGATCCAATACCACTTATAGGATGGGTCTATATGTAAAAATAAAAAGTAAAGTCTTATTTATGGAAGGAATTATTCTAAGGGAAAAATCCAGGGTCAAGCTGTATCTTTTATGTCATGTCCTTCTGTATTGCATGTGTAGTTATGTTATACCATACTCCTTCAGATTTCCCATGCTAGCATGATAAATCATCAGAGAACCTGTTTGGGGTGTAAAACTTTGATACAGAATATTTGGTGAGTCTCTAGTTAATAACCTAGAATATGTGTACATTGGTAAAGTAATCAGATGTACTACAGAATTCTCTGTTGGCTCAAGCAGGTTGACCTTAGTCCAAGTTTACTCTTGATACCACTCTATTGGTTGAAGGAGGAAACTCAAACCTCAGGGTTTGTTTTTCCTAGAATAGATAGTAGTGACAGTGCACTATATTTTAATAAGAAAAAGCAAAACAGCAAACCCTGAGAAATTTTAAAAAGCGTATTTGAGGCATATTTTTCCATAATTATATACTTATCTATTTATTACCCTTGAGAAATATATGTGTAAAAGTTATTCTTCTGTTATTTGTTACTATCTTCTTAATTTGTTCCAAAGATAATACTGCCATTCTGCATTCCCTCTGGAAGAAAAAAAAAAAAAAAAACTCAAAACCAGCAGTGCTGCTATCAGATAAGTAGATGTCAATGTATACTTACAAAATATAACTAAAAAAATGTAATGTGTTTGTTAATTCAACCTTTTTTCTATGTAATATTTCCAAGTCAGACTTTCTTACATTCCTGGACTTCAGTTTGATATACCAAGAGTAATAATGATAAAATGTTTGCTTTGATTACTGTGAGGAAAAAATTAAATGTTCAGTTCTGTTAAAACAAACTTCTTGGAGATAACTGGTTTTCCATCCTTGAAGGTTAGAGCTATTGTGTCTTTATTTTTTTATATTTTGCTCATGGCAACAAATTATACATTCAGAGGTTTCATTGCTGGTTTGGGTACATTGGAATTTGATAGTGGTATAGTCAAGTCTTTCCTTCAGTATTTTGTAGTACTTGAAAATTGTTACATGAATTGCTAACAAGATAGAACTTAAACATTTTTGTTGTTAATCTTTATAGGCTAGATTAGGGACACGTTTGCATCAACCAGTCGCTGTTAGATTTAGCAAAAGAGACATGAATGAGTGGATATATGGTCACTACACTTTCTTGTACTTTCAAAAGCTATTCCTTAAGTTTAGTGACCAGTCTTCCTTACGAATATGAAAATTGTCCTGATGTGTAATCCCATTGAGTTAACAATGCTGTGATTTACAATAGGTAATCAACACTTAGAAGTATTTGTGTGTGTTTATCTGTGTGTTTCTGAAGCAAGGATCCGTTGATTTTTATTATCAAAAGAATCTGGGAACTTTCCCTCCAATTTAAGAATTACCATTAAGAATACACACACATACATATGTACATACATAAGCTAAGCAGTTTGAGGCAGCTAAAATTGGCATTGGCTGCTTAGGGGTCCAGTGTGCGGAGGGAAGTAACTTCTTCCATGTTTCAAGGTGTCATTTAGCAGTGGAATGAGGCATAGATTTAAGTTTAGGATTAAGTTTTGGAATATATTTTGTTTTAGTGTCTCATATTTCTAGTATTTGACAATTTATCCCATATTATGTTTCAAATTCTTCCTCATACTTCCTGATCTTAGCTTAATCAAACAAGTTAGTATCAGAGATTAGTTGACTGAACCCAACGTTAACCATTTTGTACTTGCACAAAACCATAGTACTTTGTTTTTACTGAATCACCAGCTCAGGTCACTAAGAAAGATCTTGAGAGGAAAGAGGACTCGAAGTCAAATAGACATTTAAGGAAAGAATTGTTATGGTTCCTGTATTAATGTTGGCATATGAAGCGGATATCTGTAAAGTCCTACTGGAGAAATATTCAAGGCAAGAATTTCCAGAATTATCCTCAAACTCATTTATTTTAAAAAAATTCTTTTAAGCAAAAAAGCAAGTTGATTACTACATTTCATTTAATGTCCTATTAAATATACAAGTTATTTTAAAATATAATGGAAAACTTAACAGGCTTTACCTATCATACAACACTTGGGCATACGACTTAAACTATCACTGTAAACTTACTAATGCTTGATAAAATAAGATGGAAGCATTAAAGATAGTACATAATTTGTATTTTAAGGAAATACAAATGGGGAAATGTGGAAGTCTGAACTGTTTTAGGTCTAAAAAATCTAGATTTTATCTTGCCAGGGGCAAACTTTCTGTGCCTCACTTTATTTTAAATATGTAAAAGATGCTCATTTTTTTAGTGCTTTATACTCCTGAATAAAGGGCATAGTATAAGCTCAGAATATTACTTAAATAATAATAAATATTACAGTTTTTGTTCTTGAGTGTGGAGATCTTTTTCCCAATGACAATATTTCTTAAAAGTCAGTTTTTTTAATGCTATTAAAATTTGTAGGATTATCTTATCTTTGAGTATGGCATCATCTCTTCCCAAAGTGTATTTTATGGTTGCTTTTGTGTTCTAATCAAAGTTGAGAGTATTTTGAGAGTATTAAAAGTCTATTTTTCCCAGTATCTTTCATATATCTAAATATTTAGATTCTCTTTGCCTTTTTCTCCATGGAACAAAGTACAGTGGTATCAGGTTACTAATGCATATATGCATTAGTTTTGTGCATGGATGGAATTCATTTAGATCTGTCAAATACTGTCATTTTTAGGGCTATTTGAATTATTTCTGTTTTTTAGTATAAAATGTTATTTGATAATGTGCAGATGAATTCCTTTTAGAAAGTGACTGAAAATCAGAATTCTTCGGTCCTCGGAGATTATAGTGGTTTTTTATTTTGTTTTTTCTTTTTTTTAACTGATATCCAATATTTCCACAGCTGCTGAGAAAATCTTATGAAGAACTGAGGTTACTTTTCTCAAGTAACACTTTAAAACAAACTGAAGTTTAAAATTGAAGCCTTCTTGGCCAAAAAACTGCAAAACAGAGAAAATGGAGTCTGAGGGACCAGATTGCAGGACCCAAGTAATTTTAACTTCTTTTGAAGATCTATCTAAATTTTAATTAACAAATGTCTGTTACTTAATACCAGTATCTCTGCTGTTAGAAATTAGAGTTCAATACATTGTGAATATGTGTATGTATTTTTACATAAAGTATCCTAGTTTCTAATTTCACTTTTCTGTTAAAACAGTTAAACTCAAAAATAGGTCAAAGTTTTCAACAATAGCTGAACTATTATCAAGTTCTGCTTTGTCCTATTGTCCTGAGATTTAGACTTCTCTGCCTATAACTGGTATTTTTAAGAACATGGTACTATCCCAGATAAGGTATTGAAATACTATGGCAGAAATATAAAACCTAAACTATAAATCACTATAGATTTAAAAGACAAAAAGCTCTAGTATTATTCTGTAATGCATCTATTTGATATTAATTTTAAGAATTTTTTTGAATCAATAATGTCATTAACTTAAAAAACTTCATATCCTTCCTCACTGTAATATCCTGTAGTTAAAGAATGCACAAAGCAAAATTCTTCTGAAGGTGATCCTGGGTTCGTTGGGTCTAGTGGTCACACCTTTAAATAGGAAGTCAGGAAACTGAAATGCCCATTTAAATTCCCAAATCAGTGACCTTTCCAAACAGGCATTATCACTAAAATACCACTATAAAGTAGTTCTAACTAACAGTATGTTTAAAGACTAAGATTGGCATTTAATCTTTGAAGATGTCTGGTATTCTCAATTTTGTCAGTTTTTATTCCCTTTTACGTCTTAGTTGTATGGGGTAATCATTTTTTTCCAGAGTACATGGGATACCATAGCTTTACAGATTTTTAAAGATGGGGATTTGAAAAATGGTTTTTGTTAAAAAGCGATTTTCCTCAATAAAATGACAACCACTGTTTACACAGACCCACACATGACAAGTAGGACAATATGATAGAAGACTGATGTATGCTTGCTACACAACAGTCAGCAAAAGGGATAATCTTCACTTGTACCTGAAAGTCATCTCCTAAAGTTAGTGCATTTGAGTCTTCTTCCTTGAATTGTGCAGAATAATTGGATGTGGCCAATTTCAGGGGGAATAGCAAGTGAAATAGTATCATGACCACAGAGCAAGTGATCTTGAAATGTAGTAAGAAGAAAGAAATTTTCTGCCTCCACTTTCATGTCCTACTACGGGGGTCAGGAAGTTGCTATGACATATCATAGATCGCTTGTGTTAGGCCAAGATTGGCCAATTGAAGTAGAGTTCTTAAAGAATTTAAATATATAGTGTATGAACGCTTGTTCTTTCCTCCTCTTTTTCTTTGCTATCTTAACGCCCTTTCTACTTCTAATTCGTTCATTTTGCTCTATGACCAGCTTTAATTGCAATTTGAGAGTAATAGTGACCGTAGAGATGGATATAAGACAGCATTGAAATACATTTTTCAAATGACACCTAAAAGTATCTACCCAACTTAGAATTGAACTGAATTTCTATGAAAGAAGGTTAATTGGTTTAAAATGCTAATTATGTTTAAACTATTTAATTGTAAAAACTATGTCTTAAACAAGTTTTGAGAATTTTACTTTTGGAGAATATTCCTTTAAAAAAGGCATAGTGACCATAGATGGGAAAGTATAAAATATTTCTGACAGAATTATTCAGTATTATTCAACATTTAATTTCATGTTTGTTATTGTACCACAAGGATAGTGTCATTCTTGGATTAAAATGTTGGATTTTTTGTTAATGTACTTAAAACTGTAACCAGTGATAACACCTTTAGTATTTTTTATTATAGATTATATTTTATTTCAATAAACTTTGATATTTAGACCAAACAGTCTTTCTGCTATGTATATTCATCTCATTAAGGTACTTCTTACAAAGTGGGGAAATGGAGAGCTGGGGAATTGACATACTGATTCACATTTACCTAGGATTAACTCTTAGAATACTTGGACTAATTCTTTTTTTTTTTTTTTTTTTTTAAGATTTTAGTTATTTGTTTGAGGGGGAGAGAGCGAGAGAGAGCAGGAGAGGGAGAAGCAGACTCCCCGCTGAACAGGGAGCCCGATGCGGGGCTCGATCCCAGGACCCTGAGATCATGACCTGAGCTGAAGGCAGACAAACAACTGACTGAGCCACCCAGGCACCCCTCTGCTTGGACTAATTCTTGATTAAAGACAGATTTTTATCCATCCGAGGCAATGAACAGCAACAAAAAAACAACTCTAAACCATACAACAGTTAACTACCTGATCCCAATGGTAGATTCATTATATCTGATACTTTTAGCCTCTTGGAAGACTAAGAAAGAGCTGAGAAAGGATCACTTTATCTTTATACCAAGCCAACCCAAATGTAAAGTTTTTGTCCAACAATTTAATGTCCAAACTGACTAATGTCTGACATCTCTGAAAGTTTTCTTAGACACCACAGCCCTCTAAGCAGAGTTAATCATTACACATAATGTTTTGTTGACCTCCCCTTGTTATAGCACTTAAGCTAGATTGTGAACCTTTTAAGAACAGGAATCAAATCTTACTCATCTTGATTTTCTTGGCACATTACATGATCATTGGCACTTGAAATGAACTTGAATATCTATTTAGAGGAATTTTTAAAGATATCTATATTGTATAGTTATTGCTTGCTTATCCTTTACATAAGTAAATTGAATTACTGAATTGGTATTCTCCTATAGCATTAAAGTTGTATAGGGGTGCCTGGGTGGCTCAGTCGGTTAGGCCTCTGCCTTCAGCTCAGAATGATTCTGGGGTCCTGGGATGAGCCCCACATTGGGCTCCCTGCTCAGCAAGGAGCCTGCTTCTCCCTCTCCCTCTGCCCCTCCCCTCCTTGTGCTCTCTCTCTCTTGTCTCTCTCTCTCAAATGAATGAAATCTTAAAATAAATAAATAAATAAATAAATAAGTTATGTAGATAGAGGGAACTAAAATTCCTAATCCTTTATCCTGGCCCCTGATTTTCCTTGGCATCATCCTGCATTCTCCCAGAGTCAATGAAGAATGCTTAGGAAATAGCAGCTTCAACAAAACTAGATTAAGTGGTATGTACTTCCCTTTTTCATACCTTCCCTTGCAGGGTCTCTTTCCTCACTCTATATTATCCTATGAAGTAGCACCTATTGATTTGTTGGAACTGAGATTTAAAGCCAAGCAGTCTGACCCCAGAGACTGTTCTCACAAATATAGCTGGAAGAGGACATAAAGGTCTAGGCCAGGTCTGTGTTCAAATTCTGACCTTGGACTTTTGAAGTCACATCTGTTTCAAACCTGCAGAAATCTGAAAAATCAGGCCTTTTTTGTACTCTCTAGTCTTAGAGCAAGTTAATACTACATAGATTGTTTTCTTATCTCTAAAATGTATACCTTGTTACAAAGTTTAAAGATATTGTATATAAAGTATGAGATACATAACAACCACTCAATAAATTGTAACAATTAATAATAGACTAGGGGAGATTTCTTTTTTTAACCAAGCCAAGAACTTTAAGAAGAAAGGCTTTGATTAAGGAGCTTGTGAAGGCTACTTAAGCCTCAAAAGCAAACATATTTCTATTCTCTCCAAATATAACACTGATCCTGGTATAAGGGCTGAGACTGACCTGGATCAGAATGACCCATAGTGAAAAATGTGCAACAAGCAAACGTAATACATAGAATAATAATGAATTCTAAAACTGGAAATTGTGGCATGTTCTCCTTGAAGACTAGTTTGGTTATTCATTTATCAAGAATAAAATATACCAGGAGACCCAGGCACCTAGACTTTAGAGGAAGGACCATATTTGAACTAAAGCTGTGACATTACATTTTAAAAGTAAGCACAAGTTGGGAGCAGAGGACAAAGAGTCAACCAGACCAAAGTCAGCACCTTCAACAAAGTCAGGGTCAGGGAAGAAAAAATAATTTTCCTTCTATCCTTGTAAGTTCTCAGCTTGAGGCCCCTGTGACATATGACAGATTAGTAAGAGAAAAACATTAACAGGTATACCTCATGTATACTTGGGAGCTAGGGAAAGATGCACCAACTCTCAGAGATTGCTTAGAATTCAGGCTTAAGATATTGTTATATTATATATAATATACATATTATATTACATTATTATTCAGATAAAGATGAAAGAAGAATATTGGGGAGGTCAGGTCAGGGGAAGTAACCAGGAAAAGTACAGTAAACAAAAGTAAGGTTTGTTATGCATATTAAAATCTTTAAGTTGGTATCTTCTCCACCGACAAGACTCTCTCGTGATTTAGTCATTCTCTTTCTGAAATAAAGATTTCCTTTATAAATTTAAATTTCCATTATGAAAGGGTAATTTCTATTCTGTTTTCAGAACTCCTGTGTCTGCTGTTTCTCAAAATAATCAGCTCAAAATAATACAAAGAGGCATATTTTGGGGTGGCATATTCTGTTAGCCTTCAGGCAACTCGGGCAAAGGCTGACGCATTACCTTTAAAGAATTCTTTTTCTTTTTTTCTTTTTAAAGTAAGCTCTAGGCCAACGGTAGGGCTTGAACTCATGACCCCAAGACCAAGAATCTCAGGCTCTACTGACTGAGCCAGCCAGAGGCCTCTGATGAAGTCTTCATTGTTTTGCGGACTTTTTTCTGGACTGCCAGCATTACTAAATAAGTCATTATAAATAAATGGTGATAAGGTAAATGAAATACAATAGCCCCCAAATCCTGGCATTCCACTGAATGTCCTAGTCCTTGGAACAGGGAGCTTATAAGTTACTACTAACTATTATAACAACCATACTTTACATTTATTAGGCTGTTACTACGTATCAGACATTGCATTGTTTATCTTATTATTAATCCTCATAACAGTTTTAGGAGACCAATATTGTCACAGTTAAAGAAACAGAAACTTGAAAGACCATGAGACTTTGCCAAAGGTCACTGCTACTGGCAATGTTGAAACGTAACACCTAATCTCTCCAACTCCAAAGACTGTTCTCTTACTTTGAAATTATGTTAGCAGTCACACATTTGCATGCCATTCTTGACTCCTTTAATGTGGAGAGTATCAGCCCTCCTAGACTTAAGTACCTGTTTAAGATGTAGGCTACCCTTGACAGAATCTGAATCTCAGCATAGGGAGGCTACAGGAAATCCTTTAAAGTCCCATTCTGGGGGGCACCTGGGTGGCTCAGTGGGTTAAGCCTCTGCCTTTCGCTCAGGTCATGATTCCAGGGTCCTAGGATCGAGCCCTGCATCAGACTCTCTGCTCAGCGGAGAGCCTGGCTCCTCCCTCTCTCTGTCTGTTCCTCTGCCTACTTGTGATCTTTGTCAAATAAATAAATAAAATCTTAAAAATAAATAAATAAAGTCCCATTCTGGGACTAAGCATTTGAAACCTCGCCTCATCAGTGTTTTTGTTTTTTCCAGTTGGGGTGGCACTGGGGTACTAGATCATCCATTAAAAGGTCAAAGATTATGGCCTGAAATTTTCTGAAGCTTCTCTCTCTGTGCTTTTGATTTACCAAAAGAATAGTTTCTCTCAAATTGAAAAACTGCTGCTTTCTAGAGGTGCTTTATTCTGCAGATAGGATTCAGAGGCCAAATTAAAACATACCTTGTTTGTATTTAATCACTGCCTTTTAGATTTATACCCCTTTATAAAGACTTAATTCCACAAAATTTAGTATGTTTTTGCATACCTAATGTATTCTAATAACCATGTTCCATTTTAAGCCACTGATTATATTTCTGAAATTTCCACCTACATTTCAGGTATCCAGTCAAAAATTTAAATCTGGGATCAATAAGATTTCTAGATGTCATGGTGTTATTCTTACAGTTAGGTCTGTGGTCCATTTCAAGTTAATCTTTCCTTTTTTTACTGAATAAATTTGATGCATAACATTGTGTAAGTTTACAGTGCACAGCATGTTGATACATTTATATATTATGATTGCCAATATAATGCTATTTATCATATTACATAATTATAATAGTATTGTCTGTAGCCATTGTACTGTGTATTAGATCTGTAAGGCTTATTTCCCACTTGTTAAAGTTTGTACCCTTAAAGACTATCACTCTTAACCCCTATCCTCTGATAACCACCATTTTATTTTGTTTTCTACATGTTTAATTTTTTTAGATAAAACATAAGTGGTATCAAACAGTACTTGTCATCCTTTTATTTATTTCACTTAGCATAATGTGCGCAGGATCCATCCATGTTGTCACAAGTAGAAGAAAACCTTCTTTCTTCATGGCTGATTAATATTTTATTGTGTTTATGTACCACATCTTTTTTATCCATTCATCTGTTGATGGGCATTTGGGTTGTTTCCATAGCTTGGCTATGGTTGTGTATAATAGGTTGTGTATAACAGTGTGATAAACATGGGAGTGCATATATGTTGTCAAAATCTTCTTTTCATTTCCTTTGGGTATATGCCCAAAAGAGAAATTGCTGGATTATATGGTAGACCTATTTTTAAGTTTTTTAAGAACCTCCATATTGTTTTCCATAGTTTTTTGCCAATTTACACTTCCACCAATAATATATAAGGCTTCCCTTTTCACCACATCCTTGCCAACACCTGTTGTCTCTTGTCTTCTTAATGATGGCCATTCTTTTTTTTTTTTTTTAAAGATATATTAATTTGAGAGAGAGAGAGAGGGTGTGGGGTGGGCAAGAGAGAGAGAGAATCCCAAGCAGACTCTATGCTGAGCCTGACTTGGGGCTCCATCCCATGACCTTGAGATCACAACGTGAGCTCAAACCACAATTCAGATGCTTAACTGACTGCACCATACAGGTGCCCCTTGATGACAGCCATTCTAACATGTGTGAACTGATATCTCTTTGTGGTTTTGATTTGCATTTCTCTGATGATTAGACATGTTGGCCGACTTTACAATGTGTCTGTTGGCAATTCTGATGTTGTTTTTTGAAGAAATGTCAAAATAGTTCTGCCCATTTTTTAATCAGATTTTTGTTGTTGAGTGGACTGAGTTCTTTATATAGATAGTAACCCCTTATCCAATATATGGTTTGCAAAAATTTCTCCCATTCTGTAGGTTGTCTTTTCATTATGTTAATTGTTTCTTTTGCTATACAGAAGCTTTGAGTTTGATGTAATCCCATTTGTTGATTTTTGTTGTTGTTTGCATTTGGCAACAAAACCATCCCCAACAAAATAATCCCAAATTATTGCTGATACAAATGTTGATGACGTTTTCCCCTACATTTTCTTCTAGGAGTTTTATGGTATCACAACTTATGTTTAACTCTTTGATCCATTTCAAGTTAATTTTTGTGACTGGTGTGAGAACAGGGGTCCAATTTCATTGTTTTGCCAGTGTTTATCCAGTTTTTCGCACACCATTTGTTGAGGAAACTATCTTTTCCCCCATTGGGTATGCGTGGCTCTCTTGTTGAATATTATATATGCCATGATTTAATTCCGGGCCCTTTATTCTGTTTTACTGGTCAATGTGTCCATTTTTGTGCCAGTACCATACTGTTTTTATTACTATGGTTTTGTACTGTACTTTGAAATTTGGAAGTATGATACCTCTGGCTTTGTTCTTCTTTTCTCAGAATTCTTTTTCTATTTGGGATCTACTATGGTTCTACATAAATTTTAGGATTGTTTCTTCTATTTTTGTGGAGAGTGCCTTTGGAATTTTGACAGATTGTGTTCAGTCTGTAGAAGGCTTTGGGTATGGCCATTTTAACAATGTTAATTGTTCTGAACATGGAATGTCTTTCCATTTGTTTGTGTCTTCAGTTTCTTTCAGCAAGGTTATTATTATATAGATCTTTCACTTCCTTGGTTGAATTTATTCCTAAGTATTTTATTATTTTTGGTGCTACTGTGAATGGGATATTACTCTTTATTTCATTTTCAGAAGCTTCATCATTATGTAAAGGAATGCAATTGATTTCTGTATTCTGATTTTATATCCTGCCACTTTGCTGAAATTGTTGCTTAATTCCAAGTTTTTTGACTGGTTCTTTGGGATTTTTTCTACATAGGATAATATCAGTACATAATGACAATTTTACTTAGCCTTTTTTGATTTGGATGCCTTTTATTTCTTTGTCTTGCCTACTTGCTCTAACTAGACTTTTAGTACTGTATTAAATAGGAGTGGTAAAGGTGGACATCCTTGCCTTGTTCCTGATCTTAGGGGAAATGCTTTCACTTTTTTCTCCATTAAGTATAATGGTAGCTGTGGGTCTGTAGTGTGTGACCTATTTATTATGTTGTGGTATGTTCCTTCCATACCCAGACTGCTCGGGGTTTTTATCATGAAGGATGTTGTATTTTGCCAAATGTCTTTTCTGTACCTATTGAGATGATCATGTGGTATTTATCTTTCATTTTATTGCTGTGAGATATTACATTTGCTGATTTCTGTGTGTTGACCCATCCTCACATCCCAGGGATAAATTCCATATGGTCATGGTGTATCATCCTTTTAATGTGTTCTTGAATTCAGTTTGCTAATATTGTTGAATTTTGCATCTATATTTATCAAGGATATTGATCTGTAGTTTTTCTTACCATATCCTTATCTGGTTTTGGTGTCAAAGTAATGCAGGCTCGTTGAATGAGCTTGGAAGTGTTCCCTCCTCCCCCCCTGTAATTCTGAAAGAGTTTGAAGAGGATTGGTGTTAAATCTTTAAACGTTTGGTAGAATTCTCAAGTGAAGCCATCTGGTCCTAGCATTTTCTATGTTGAGATTTTTGCTTACTGATTAAATCTATTTCTTCCTGATTCAGTTTTGATAGCTTGTGTCTACAAATATATCCATTTCTTCTAGGTTATATGATTCATTGACATATCATTGTTCACAGTAGTCTGTAATGATTCTAGTATTTCTGTATTATCAGTTGTAATGTCTCCTCTTTCATTTGAGTCTTTTTTATTCCTAATTTCTTTAGTTATTGTAGCTAAAGGTTTGTCAGTTTTGTTTATCTTTTTGAAGAACCAGTTCTTGGTTTTGTTGACCCTTCTGTTGTTTTTCTGATCTTTATTTTAACTCTGATCTTTATTATTATCTTCCTTCTGCTAACTTTGATTTTAATTTGGTTTTATTTTTCTAGTTCACTGAAGTGTAAAGTTAGGTCATTTATTTGCGATCTAATTTCTTTATATATATATTATATTCCCATATGATATATATTATATAGTAATATATATTAATTTCTATATAAATAGAATTTTTTTAAGTAGGCTCCATCCCCAATGTGGGGCTTGAACTCACAACTCTGAGATTAAGAGTTGCATGCTCTACTAAGCCAGCAGGCACCCCTCTAAATTTCTTAATATACACTTTTTTTTTTAAGATTTTATTTATTTATTTGACAGAGAGATCACAAGTAGGCAGAGAGGCAGGCAGAGAGAGAAGGGAGGAAGCAGGCTCCCTGCTGAGCAGAGAGCCCGATGCGGGGCTCGATCCCAGGACGCTGGGATCATGACCTGAGCCGAAGGCAGAGGCTTTAACCCACTGAGCCACCCAGGCGCCCCTTAATATACACCTTTATTGCTATAAACTTTTCTCTTGGAACTGCTTTTGCTGCATCCCACAATACTTGATCCATTTTGTTTTCTTTTTGTTTTGAGATGGTTTTAAATTTGCTCTTTTATTTCTTCTTTGACCCCATGGTTGCTTAGAAGAATGTTTAGTTTCCACATATTTTGTACATCTTCTCACTTTCCTGTTGTTGATTTCTCCTTGCATACTACTGTGGTCAGAAAAGATATTTGGTATGGTTTTGATCTTAAATTGTCTAAGATTTGTTTTGTGGCCTATATGATCTATCCTGTAGAATGCTGTGGGTACGTTTGAGAATAATGTGTATTCTACTGTTCTTGGATGGAATTTTCTGTATATGTCTACGTTCATTTGTACTAAAGTGTGCTTCAATTCAAATGTTGCCTTGTTGATTTTCTGTCTGAATGATCCATCTATCGCTGATGGGGGGTAGTTAAGTCCTCTACAATTAATGTCTCTCCCTTAAGATCTGTTGTTAATTGCTTAATATATTTTGGGCTTAGAGCATATATATGCATATATATTTATGACTGTTATATATTCTTGCTGTATTGGACCTTTTATCATTATATAAACGAGAGATCTTTGTCTCGTTACCCTTTATGCCTTGAAATATATTTTGTCTACGTATGGCTATGCTTGCTTGCCTTCTTTTTTTGTTTGTTTGCTTGGAATATCGTCTTTCATCCTTTCACTTAGAGCCCATGGGTGTCTTTAAATTGAGTCTTCTCTTAGGCAGCAGATAGTTGGGTCTTTTTTTCAATACATCCAGCCACTTTGTGATTTTTTCATGGTATTTTATGAAAAGTGCCTCTGCTGCTACATTTTCAAGTAGCAAGAACCTAATAAGGTTAATAAGGTAACTGTTTTTACTTTTTTGTTGTTGTTGTTGTTAAGATTTTATTTATTTATTTGACAGATCACAAGTAGGCAGAGAGGCAGGCAGAGAGAGAGGAAGCAGAGAGCCCGATGCGGGTCTCGATCCCAGAACCTCGGGATCATAACCCGAGCTGAAGGCAGAGGCTTTAACCCACTGAGCCACCCAGGCGCCCCTGTTTTTACTTTTGATTGGAGCAGTTCACCAGGTTGGTAGTTAGGAGCCTTCCTTTTGTTTTCCAGAAAGTGGTGCTATAGCACAAAATTTTTAAATTTCTTTGACCAGGGACGCCTGGGTGGCTCGGTTGGTTGGGCTGCTGCCTTCGGCTCAGGTCATGGTCCCGGGGTCCTGGGATCGAGTCCCGAGTCGGCTCCTTGCTCAGCGGGGAGCCTGCTTCTCGCGCTGCCTCTGCCTGCCTCTCTGCCTGCTTGTGTGTACTCTCTCTCTGACAAATAAATAAATTTTTTAAAAAAATAAAAAAATAAATTTCTTTTAAAAAAAATAATAAATTTCTTTAACCAGAGCTGACTCACCACCAAGGTTGGGAGTGCAGCATTTAAGAAAAATTTAAAAGGCAAAGAGCTGCAGCACGGTGGGGGTAGTACTTAGTACTTGTGGCTTTGGTTGTTTGCCCACAGCCCAATAGAGGAATTCTCAAGTTGGGGGCAGGGGCTCCCAGAGGTCTGTGCATAGACCTCTTGCCTCCTGAAGCAGACAGAAGAGATGCTTTCCTTCAGTTGTGTTTGCCTACTACCCTTCCTTACTCTCCTCTCAGTCACCACAGACTCCATGAAGAGACAACTGGTCCCTCCAGCTGTAGCACTTATGGCCAGGCAGACCCCACTCATCACGTTCACCCTCTGACTCCTCTGCCAGAAAGTTCATGCTGGCTCAGTGCCACACCCAGCCTTCTCTGCCATGGCTGCCTCCGCAGCCAACACGTTTCACTGCAACCTCCTCCGCAGTCCAATCCATCGTCAGGTGCGTGTCTGGTTCTCACAGGTGTCCTGTATGCTATGCAAAGGCACTTTACTTTTTTTGGATTTTTAAAAAGTTGTAATTCCAGTGTGGTTACCATAGTGTTACATTAGTTTCAGGTGTACAAGGTAGTAAATCCAACAGTTCTGTGCATGACTCAGTGCTCATCATGCTGAATGTACTCTTAATTTCTTTCACCTGTTTTACCCGTCCTCCCACCCTCCTCTCCTCTAGCAACCACCAGTTTGTTCTCTAGAGTTAAGAGTCTGTTTCTTGGTCTGTCTCTTTGCTTCTTAAATTCCATATGTGAAATCATACAGTATTTGTCTTTCTCTTATTTCACTTACCATTAGACCCTCTAGCTCTATCCATGCTGTTGCAAAATGGCAAGATTTCATTCTTTTTATGGCTGAATAATATTCCATTATATATTGTTATGCCCCCCCAAAAATGGGTCCATGATTAAAGGAGCGAGACTGATACAAAGCGAAGGTCAAGCAAAGCTATGACTTACAATTCACCCCAGAGTAGCCATGGAAACTAGCCCATCACCTTGGTAGCTAGGAGACAGTATGCGCCCCCACTGACTGACCTGACCCACCCTTGTATTTGGGCCGTTACCTGGAACTGGTTTCCGGACTTGCTTTTAAGTAAGTTCCCCCGGGGTGGGGGAAGATTTGATTTAAGTTTTACAACAAAATGGCAGTTCAACCGGGGTGGGGCTGCTCCGGCTGAATAGGCCCGTACAATATATAATATATAAATAACATATCTATCTATCTATATATATAATTAATATATATAAATAACATATATAATGTATATATGTATATTTTTACATATAATGGTTATATTTATATGTATATTCTCAAGTTGGACAAAGGTGAAATATATAATGTATGTATGTATGTATGTATGTATTTATATTATCTTCTTTAACCACTCATCTATTGATGGACACTTGGGCTGCTTCCATAATTTCGGTATTGTAAATAATGCTGCAATAAACAAAGAGGTGCATATATCTTTTTGATTTAGTGTTTTTGTATTCTTTGGGTAAATTACCAGTAGTGGAATTACTGATCCCATGGTAATTCTATTTTTCATTTTTAAAGGAACCTCCGTATACTTTTCCACAGGGGGTGTACCAATCTGCATTCCCACCAACAGTTCAAGAGGGTTTCTTTCTCTCCATATCCTCGCCAACACTGGTTATTTCTTGTGTTTTTGAATTTAGCTATTCTGACAGGTGTAAGGTGATATATCATTATGACTTTGATTTGCATTTCCCTGATGAAGAGTGATACTGAGCATCTTTTCATGTATCTGTTAGCCATCTGGCTGTCTTCTTTGGAGAAATGTCTGTATATATCTTCTGCCCATTTTTAAATTGGATTATTTGGTTTTGTGGATATTGAGTTTTAGAGGTTCTTTATGTATTTTGGATACTAACCCTTTATCAGATATGTCATTTGCACATATCTCCTCTCATTCAGTGGACTTTTTAGTTTCATTATTTTCTTTGCAGTGCAAGAGCTTTTAATTTTGATGTAGTCCTAAAAGTTTATATTTGCTTTTGCTTCCCCTGCCTCAGGAGGCGTATCTAGAAACATGTTATAGCCGATGTCAGAGAAATTACTGCTGTGCACTCTTCTAGGATTTTTATGGTTTCAGGTCACATATTTAGATCCTTAATTCATTTTGAATCTATTTTTATGTGTGGTGTAAGAAAGTGGTCCAGTTTTCCCAACACCATTTGTTGAAGAGACTGTCTTTTTCCCATTATATATCCTTGCCTCCTTTACCAAAGATTAGTTGACTACATAATCATGTAGTCATTTTGGGTTCTCTGTTCTGTTCCATTGATCTAAGTGTCTGGGTTTTGCCAGTATCATACTGTTTTGATTACTATAGCTGTGTAATATATCTTGAAATTGGAGATTCTGATATTTCCACTTTGTTCTTTGTCAAAATTATTTTGTTATTCAGGGTCTTTTGTGATTCCATATACATTTTAGGATTATTTGTTTTCATTCTGTGAAAAAATGCTGTTGGTATTTTGATAGGAATTGCATTAAATCTATATGGACATTTTAACAATATTTGTTCTTCCCATCCATGAGCATAGAATTATTTTTGTGTCATCTTCAATTTCTTTCATCAAATTTATGGTTGTCAGAGCACAGTTCTTTCACCTCCTTGGTTAAGTTTATTCCTAAGTATTTTGTTATTTTTAGTACAATTGTAAATGGGATTATTTTCTTGATTTCTTTTTCTGCTTCTTCACTAATAGTGTGCAGAAACTTAACAGATTTCTGTATATTGATTTTGTATCTGTGATTTTACTGAATTCATCTGTCAGTTCTAATAGTTTTTTGGTAGAGTCTTTCAAGTTTTCTATATATAGTATCATGCCATCTGCAAATAGTGGAAGTCTTATTTCTTCCTTACCAATTTGGATGCCTTTTCTTTTTGTTGTCTGATTACTACTGCTAGGATTTCTAGTATTATGTTGAATAAAAGTGGTGAGGGTGGACATCCTTGTCTTGTCCCTAATCTTAGAGGAAAAGCTCTCAGTTTTTCACCACTGAGTGTGTCAGCTGTGGGTTTTTTACATATGGCCTTTATTATGTTGAGGCAATTTCTTTCTAAACCTATTTGTTGAGAGATTTTATAATGAATGCATATTGTACTCTAATGCTTTCTCTGCATCTATTGAAATGGTCATATGGTTTTTATCCTCTCTCTTGTTGATGTATCACATTGATTAAGAATATTGAACCAGGGGTGCCTGGGTGGCGCAGTCCTTAAGTGTCTGCCTTCGGCTCAGGTCATGATCCCAGGGTCCTAGGATTGAGCCCCGCATCGGGCCCCCTGCTCAGCAGGAAGCCTGCTTCTCTCTCTCCTACTCCCTCTGCTTGTGTTTGCTCTCTTGATGTGTCTCTGTCAAATAAATAAAATCTTTAAAAAAAAAATATTGAACCATTCTTGAATCTCAGGAATAAATCCCACTTGACTGTGATGAATGACTGTTTTATTGTATTGTTGGGTTCAGTTTGTTAGTATTTTGAGGATTTTTGCATTCCTATTCACCAGAGGTACTGGCCTGTAGTTCTTTTGGGAGTGTCTTTATTTCATTTTGGTATCAGAGTAATGCTGGCCTCATAGAATGAATTTGGAAGCTCTTCTTCCTTTTCTATTTTTTGGAAAAGTTTGAGAAGAATAGGTATTAACTTTTCTTTAAATGTTTGGTAGAATTCACCTAGGAAACCATCTGTCCCTGGACTTTTGTTGGGAGTTTTTGGTTCTGTTTTATTACAGATTCTATTTCATCACTGTTCAAATTTTCTTTCTTCCTGATTCAGTTTTGGAAGATGGTACTTCTAGTAACTTATCCATTTTCTTCTAGGTTGTCCCGTTTGTTGGTATATACTTCTCATATTTTCTTGTCATTCTTTGTATTTCTTTCATGTTGTTATTTCTCATTTCATTTCTGATTTTGTGTCTTTTTCCTTTTTTTAAAAATTAGTCTGGCTATCAGTTTGTCAATTTTGTGAAGAACCAGCTCCTGCTCTCATTGATCTGTTTGTTTTTTAGTTTCTATTTCACTTATTTCTGCTTTAATCCTTATTATTTCCTTTCTTCTGCCGGTTTTGGGTTTTGTTTGCTTCTTTTTCTACCTTCTTTTGGTTGTTTGAGATTTTTCTTGCTTCTTGAGGTAGGTCTATATTGCTGCAAACTTCCCTCTTTTGCTGCAATCCAAAGATTTTGGATGGTTTTTTGTTTTGTTTTGTTTTGTTTTTTTCATTTGTCTCCAAGTATTTTTTTTACCTCCGCTTTACTTTCTTGGTTGGTTCATTCACTGTGCAGTAGCATGTATTTGTATTCTTTCTATACTTTTTCTTGTGGTTCCACAGTGTTGTGGTCAGAAAACATGCATGCTATGACTTT
This sequence comes from Martes martes, assembly GCF_963455335.1. Classification (NCBI taxonomy): domain Eukaryota; kingdom Metazoa; phylum Chordata; class Mammalia; order Carnivora; family Mustelidae; genus Martes; species Martes martes. The sequence continues at coordinate 39,740,850 of NC_137894.1, forward strand.
CATCTTTTTTAATTTGTTGAGACTTCATTTTTAGTCTCGCATGTGATCTCCTCTGGAGAATGTTCCATATGCACTTGAACAGAATGTGTATTCTGCTGTTTTACGATGGAATGTTCTGCTGATATCTGTCAGATTAATCTGTTTCAATGTATCATTCAAAGCCACTGTTTCCTTGTTGGTTTTCTATTTGGATGATCTATCCATTGATGTAAATGGGGTATAAAAATCCCCTACTATTATTGTATTATTATTGATTAGTTCCTTTATGTTTGTTATTAGCTGCTTTATGTTTTTGGGTGCTCCCATGTTGGGTGCATAACTATTTACAAGTGGCATATCTTCTTGTTCAGTTGTTCCCTTTATGATGATATAGTGCCCATCTTTGCATCTTGTTGCAGTCTTTGTTTTAAACTCTATTCTGTCCCGGGTGTCTGGGTGATGGATGTTGGGAAGGGTATGTGTTTGTGGTGAGTGTTGGGTATTGTGTAAGACTGATTAATCACAGACCTGTACCCCTGAAGCAAATAATATATGTTAATTTTTAAAGTCTATTTTGTCCAATAAAATTATTGCCACCCCAGCTTTCTTTTGACTTCCATTTGCATGATGAACACTTTTCTGTCCCTTCACTTTCTATCTGCAGGTGTCTTTAGTGCTGAAAGGAGTCTCTTGTATGCAGTGTACAGATATAATTTCCTTTCTTACCCATTTTGTCACCCTATGTCTTTGGACTGGAGTGTTTAGTCCATTTACTTTCAAAGTAATTATAGGTATGTATTTATTGCCATTTTGTTATTTGTTTTCTGGTGGTTTTTATAGTTATTTCTTCTTATGGTCTTTCATAGTTTCCTGGCTTTCTTTACGGATACACCTAGATTCCTTTTCCTGTATTTTTTGCATGTCCCTTACTGTTTTTTTTATTTGTGGTTATATATCAACCATTAGGTTGATATATAATACCTTATGCATACAGCATAAGCAGTCTGTGTTAAGTTTGTGGCCGCTCAAGTCTGAAGCCTTTCTTGACTCCCCTTCCTCCCACTTCAAGTCCTTTTATTTTATGAATCCCTTAATGAATATTTATAGATATACTTAATTTTGCTGCTTTTGTGCTTCCTACTTTTCTTCTATTTATGGTCTTTCCTTCCTACTCAAAGAGTTCTCTTTAATATTTCCTGTAAGACTGGTTTATTGGTGATGAAATTCTTTAATTTTTGCTTGTCTGAGAAACGCTTTGTCTCTCCTTCTATTCTGAATGATACAGCGCTTTGCTGGGTGGAGTATTCTTGGTTGCAGGAATATTTCTTTCAGCATCTTGAATATATCATGCCATTCCCTTCTGGCCAGAGGCACTTTTTGTCCCTAGTTATGGATGTCTGATGAGTTGTACATCAAGGGGAGAGAAAAAAGAAAGGACCCACACTGCCTTTATGATGCTTGAGTCCCTTGAGTTAATTTTTCTATATGGTGTTCCATTAGTTCCGTCCTATTTGTTGAAAAGATTATATTTTCCCATTTAATTATATTACTTTTATAGTAGTTTTGTCAAAATCATTAACTAAACGTTCAGGTTTTTATTTTCGGGATACTCTTAATCTACTGTTCTATCTTTATGTCAGTACCATAGCATCTTGATTCTTGTTGCTGAATAAAATGTCTTGAAATCAGGTAGCAAGAGTAATTAGAATTTTTTCCACAACTTCAAGGTTGTTTTGACTATTATAGTTCCTATATAATTGTATTTTTATATAATTTTAAAATATTGCATTTTTATGTAATTTAAAAATGAACCTGCCAATTTCTTTAAGAAAAGCCTTACGGAATTCTGATTGGGATTGTTTTGAATCTGTACATCAGTGTGAGAAGTAATGACATCGCAATATTTAATTTCTTATCTGTGAGCATGATTGCCAATACATTAGACTTCATCAATATTTAAAACTTGTGCTCGCCTAACGACACTTAAGAAAATGAAAAGGCAAGGTAAAGACTGAAGAGAAGATATTTCCAAAATATGTATTAACAAAGGACATGTATTATATATCAAGAAATCTTACAACTCAATAAGGAAAAATATTAAAAATTTGCAAAAGTGTGGACACTTTACCAAGAAAATATACAGATAGTAAATAAATACATGAAAATACACTTAGCATCTTTAGTCATAGGAAAATGCAAATTAACACCATAATGAGATACCACAACACACCCACTAGAATGACTAAAATTAAAAAGACTGGTAATATCAAATGTTGGTGAAGATGTAAAACAACTGGAACTCTTACACTGCTGACATGAGTAACTTGGAATAACAGTTTGGCGATCTTTAAAAAGTCAAACATAAACACCTACCATACAACCCAGCTATTGCACTCTGATTTACCCAAGAGACATGAAAGCCTATGTGCACGCAAAGATTTCTACACAAATATTCAGAGGAACTTCATTTGAAAGAGTCTAAAACTGAGAGTAACCCAAATGTTCATTATCAGGTGAGCTAGTCATCAATATAGAGGGATGAACTACTGATACATGCAACAATATGAATGAATCTCAAAATATGGTAAGTAAAAGCAGCCAGATAAAAATGAATCAATATATATGATTCCACTCCTATTAAATTCTACAAAATACAAACTAATCTATTGGACTTAAAGTAGATCAGTGGCTACATGAGGATGGAATGGGAATGGATGATAAGGGGCAAAAGGAACCTTGGGAATGATGGATGTTCTTTATTTTGATTATTGTGGCAAATCATAAAGATACATACTTGTATATGTCAATATTTACCAAGTGTTTATGTGTAATTTATTGTGTGTCACTGTTTATCCATAAAAGATAAAGTCAGTATTTACCAAGTATTTATGTATAATTTATTTTGAGTCACTGTTTACCAATAAAGGATAAAATAACAAAGGTCACACTTGTTCCGTCATAATAGAAAACTAGACAAAATACATAAAGGAACTGTTTCAAACAATGGACAATAGACACAGCAGGGCTGTTACCCCTGAGAGAAGAGAATGAGAGAAGTGAGCTCTTTGATTGCTCCATCCTCCTGCCTGGATGCATTTTCCTAACAGTGGTAGAAGGAGGGAAACTCAAATAGAGCCCAGAATGCTGAGTATGAAAAGACAGAGATGGGAGTTCATGGACACTGACCGGTAGTCGGCTGCAGGACAGAGCTCTAGGGAGAAGGGAGCTACACAGAAAAGGAGCTCCATATAATCTTTAATCTTTGCTTGGTATTACGCCAAACACATACGAAATGAAACTCATGTGGTTGAGCAAAAAAATATGTATCGGTTTTAAACTGAACAATTCCCAGAGTTATCCAGGGCAAGAAGTTCAAGTTTCAACCAACTGAAGCCTTGAGCTGTGAGTGGTCAACTAGGGCATTCACTGTCAACCACATCAGCTATCCCACAGGACTATGACTGAACTATCTCTTAAATGAAATCTATTCTAGTTTCACCATAAGAATCTATAAACAAGGCTCAAACGTGTCAAACTGATCAACAAATACCTTCAATGCCTTAACTCCTTGAAGGGAAACAACAAAATCTGGACATTCAACAACAGAGTAATCACAATATCCAGTACCCAATAAAAAGTTGTTAGACACGCCAGAACCCAAGATGATCCCCAACCAGGAGAAAATTCAAATAAAAGAAATGGTAAGAGATGTTACATTAGCAGACAAGGAACTGTAATCATATATTCAAAGGCAAAAGACATAATGAAGAGGGAAATCAAACTCATTTTTTAAAAACCCACATAAACTTTTAGAGATTAAAAAACAATGTAAGAGGGGCACCTGGGTGGCTCAGTGGGTTAAAGCCTCTGCCTTCGGCTCAGGCCCTGATCCTAGGGTTCTGGGATTGAGCCCCACATTAGGCTCCCTACTCAGCAGGGAGCCTGCTTCCTCCTCTCTCTGCCTGCCTCTCTGCCTACTTGTGATTGCTGTCTGTCAAATAAATAAATAAAATCTTAAAAAAAGAACAATGTATGAAATAAAATTTTCACTTGATTAGATTAACAGTGGATTAGACATTGCAGTAGAAAAGACTGGTAGGAGTGCCTGGGTGGCTCAGTCGGTTACGCCTCTGCTTTCAGCTTGGGTCGTGATCCCAGGGTGCTGGGATCAAGCCCCGAATCGGTCTCCCTGCTCCGCGGGGAGTCTGCTTCTCCCTCTGCCCCTCCCACTCTGTCTCTCTCTCTCTCTCTGTCAAATAAAAAAAATGAAATCTTAAAAAAAAGAAAGAAAGAAAGAAAAGACTGGTAAACATGAAAGCGCAAAGATAAAATGAATTAAAAAAACAAAAATAAAAAAAGCTCAGTGACTTCTGAGGGAAGTCAAAACTACATGTAAACGAAGTCTCAGAATAAGAGAGTATAGAAACAAGATAGGGGGGGACAAGGGGCCAGAATTTCCAATTTGATTAAAACAACAAACCACAAGTAGAAAATACACACCAAAATACGTCATAATCAAATTGCTATAACCAGTGATAAATAGAAAATCTTTAAGCAACCATTAAAAGCAAGGGAGAGACTAGGGGAGGAATATCCTGTCCCTGTACCCCCACGCCAACCCCCCAGCATAACCTCCCAAGGTTACCCAATTGCTTGAATGATGCAAGACTCCAAGACCGTGTGCTTGGGCTTTAAGAAGTTCCACTGCATAACAGAGGCCAGGGGACTGATACTTCAGACAAGAGGTTCACCACACTGTCCCAAGAAGTGGCTCCTAGAGCTCTAAGTCCCAACCCAAATCCCTCGGAGGTGGACTGGGAATCCTTGAAAGGAAAGACAGCCACTTAGGAGCAGGCCGTGTCTCTCTCCATTTTCCAAATAGAGAAACTGAAAACCATGGCTTTCCCCATACGGGAAATGGCAAATTTGTAGCAAAGAAGTTTCCATCCTTCCGTCAACCTCTGGGCTGTGGGGCCAGCACTCAATCCTGCACTGCAATGAAAAATCTAATTTTCAGTTACAGGAGAAAATACCCATAGTACCCATGTGGCACAACCAAGGCATCAACTCAAATCTAACTTAAGCCCCAAGTACTTAAACTGTACAACCATCACTAAGAGGGAGGTCCCTAAACACAACAATACTGATTTGAGCCTCTCAAGAGGAGAATGATGAATGAGAACCTCTCCCCCTCCCCAGCCGAATCGAATGATGGAGGGAGGGATGAAGAGAGAAAGGGAGGAGGAGTGAGTGGGAGGAAAAAAGGAAAGAATGGTAAAAGGAAAGAAAGAAAGAAAACCTGGATATTGGAAAAACCAATAAAATGAAAGAATGTGGACACACACATACTATTAAATTGAAACAGTTTCAGGGGAGCCTGCCTGGCTCATTTGGTTAAGCATCTGCCTTTGGTTCAGGTTACGATCCCAATCAAGCCCCGCATCGGGCTCCCTGCGCCTCCTTCTCCCTCTGCCACTGTGCTCTCTGGCTCTCTCTCTCCCAGTCAAATAAATAAATAAAACCTTAAAAAAAAAAAAGTTTCGGGGCGCCTGGCTGGCTCAGTGGGTTGAAGCCTCTGCCTTCGGCTCGGGTCATGATCCCGGGGTCCTGGGATCAAGTCCCGCATCGGGCTCTCTGCTTGGTGGGGAGCCTGCTTCCTCCTCTCTCTCTGCCTGCTTCTCTGCCAAGTTGTGATCTCTGTCAAATAAATAAATTAAAAAAAAAAAGTTTCATAATTTGAGCCCATTGGAAACCCAAAATTTACTGAAAGAATTTACATAACAAAAAATAGCATCAATTAGAGGTCTTATGTCTGTACAACATAGAGGTTCTAAATTAATATGTACTAAAATATGCCAGTTTGGGGCATCTGGGTGGCTCAGTCCATTGAGTGTCCCGCTCTTTTTTTTTTTTTTTTAAGATTTTATTTATTTGACAAGGAGAGAGACAGCCAGAGAGGGAACACAAGCAGGGGAAGTGGAAGAGGAAGAAGCAGGCCTTCCACAAAGCTGGGAGCCCGACGGGGGCCTCGATCCCAGGACCCTGGGATCATGACCTGAGCTCAAGGCAGACACTTAACGACTGAGCCACCCAGACACACCAAGTGTGCCACTCTTGATTTCGGTTCAGGTCAAGATCTCAGGGTCATGGGATAGAGCCCCCACATCAGGCTCCGTGCTCAGTGCAGAGTCTGCTTGTCCCTCTCCCTCTGCTTCCTCCCCTCTTACTCTTTAATTAAATAATAAAAAAAAATCTTTTAAAAAATAATAAAACCCACCAAGTAGTAAAACTTCATGGACTCAATATTGGGACTCAGATTTCAGTTACACCTGAAGACAAATCTGAATATGGCACCCCGATAATCTGAAGAGAGTAACTAAATATAGAGAAAACATAGGTATGCCTCATTTTAACTACAACCTTGCCTTTCCCATAGCCAGAGTACCCACTGCCCTAAAATATTCCACAGTGTCTTTGACACTTACAAACTGGTTTGACAAAACAGGACCCCACAGATCCCTGGTTAAAGTCGTTAATATGGGGACACCTGGGTGGCTGGGTCGGTTAGGCATCTGCCTTCAGCTCTGGTCATGATCCCAGGGATTGAGCCCTGCATCAGACTCCCTGACTAGTGGCGTCTGCTCCTCCTTCTTCCTCTGCCCCTTCCCCCTGCTTGTGCTCACTCACACTCCCCCTCTCTCAAATAAATAAAAATCTTAAAAAAATAAAGTAGTTAATATGGTCCAAAGAGGGGTAAAATAGGTCCTTCAAGTATGGAAACTTCTATATGACCCAACTGACGAATGGGTGATTATTCCTACTGCTTCTCTACTTAATAGCCCACTTCTGTTCTTAAATCTAGGAGAATGGATGATGCCTCCTGCTGGATCACTGCAATCTTAAATGCTGTGGGCCCACCCATGAAGGCCCCCATACTCAATACCCAGTATTATTGAAATTACTAATGTCATCCAATCAGAAACCGGCCAATATGTTCAACTTAGTGCCTGTTCACACAGCCCCTCAGTCAGTTTGCCATCAGCTTCAGGAACCCAATACACCGTGACTAGACCACCCATGGGATACCTCAGCAGCTTTGCCGTCACACACAGTCTTTGCAGAAAAGCTCCTAACTGCATTTACCTTTCTCCAGGGGCACAGGCATTATCTTAATTTGATGACATCCATCTCCAAGGAGATTCATTTGACACACTTATTAAAGACATACAAGTCAACATTTTTTAGTCCTTTTTGGGTTCCAGAAGCAACGTAATTCTCATTTCAAGGTTTTCTTAATCTCACTGATGCTACTACTTACAAATCAGTCCATCTTAAATGGGGCTCCTTCCAACGAAAGGCCCTAGAATCTATCCAAATGAAAATCAACAGGCACTTTCTTTAGTACCTTTGGAGACTCCACTGGAGGAGCTTTGACAACCTCCCCTCTTACCTCCGTCTCTGGACCACCTATGATGGCCTTAAGTTGCCCATAGGCTTTTTTTTTTTTTTTTAAGATTTTATTTATCAGATAGAGATCACAAGTAGGCAGAGAGGCAGGCAGAGAGAGAGAGAGAGAGAGAGAGGAAGGGAAGCAGGCTCCCTGCTGAGCAGAGAGCCCGATGCGGCGCTCAATCCCAGGACCCTGAGATCATGACCTGAGCCAAAGGCAGAGGCTTTAACCCACTGAGCCACCCAGGCGCTCCGCCCAAAGGCTTCTGATGTCAGAAAGTACCCCTCTCAGTCTCGTGCTATATGTCACCAGAGCAGAAACTGCTGAACACATCCTGAGATACCCTGGAAAGAGTGGCTCCCACAGACCCTGAGCCTATGACCCTCTGTACCCAGCTGCCCACCATGCCTTGGGTCATGGCAGCAGGCACCCCACAAGCTCAGCACTGCTACTGTGGCCCCTGTGGCTTATTCCGATTGCAAGAGAAATGGCCTCCTTTGTTCTCAGCTCCTTGCCAGATGTCACCCCTCCTCCGGACCCTGGACTACCTGGGGAGGCTGCTTGGGATTAACTGAGTGAACAGCAGTAGAAGCTCACAGTGAACACACAGCATGACCACCACCATTCGGGAGGGAGCCCAGGGCGGTGTTGCTGCTTTCATCCCTTAACCAAGATGCCCCTGATAAAGGACAGGACAGAGGACACAAGAGTGGGCAAAAGTGGCCAAATTTCAGGCAATCATTTTAGCACCCACTGCACATTTTTACAAACTTTGGGGTCACTGCCTAAAAGTCCTCTCAAGGTAAAGAACTCCAAAACTCTGGCCTCACAGATACCCAAGATATAAATCAGAGTCACACATGCCTCTCTATAAACTAAGGCCAAAATACAAGGCCTCACCAGACACTCCTCATCCCCTTCAGAGTCCCAAACATTACTGAGTTACCAAGACACACATTTCACTTCTAAAACTACACAGGGCCCTCTTAGAAAAGGCATTCAACTGAACTTTGATCTTCCCAACAGGTCCCCGATGGCCAGTTAAATGAGAGATATAATGGTCTCTTCAAATAACTTCTTTTTAAACTCTAGTCTGCAAATGGACCCCCTATATGGGTCTCTATCTTGCCCCAGGCCTTATTCTTTCTTCATGTAAGGCTCCTTGGATAACTGACACCGTACACTAACTGAACAACTTTCCAATGCCCTTTCCTATCTTTAAAGGGGGCATGTCTAGCCTCTAAAATTATTTGTCCAGGGTCATTGCCACAGACAGTATGGACTATCAAGAAGGGAGACAGGAAATCCTGCTTTGCAAGTGAAAATCACATTGAGAGATAATCATAAAAGCAACACCACGTCCCACACCGATGAACCGAGCAGCCCCTTCTTGGTAATACTCCAGCATCGGGTAGCAGAAGCCTGTCAGGAGTGGTGGCGCACCATCCTGCTGGCTCTCAGCCTTGTACTTTAGGTCCGGGTGCTTTCACTGGTTTGCAACACAGAGGCCCAAAGCCTCCAAGTCAGTCACCGTTCCAGCCAAACCGAGCAAACGCTGAGGCCCACGTGACTGGAGTGTGGCTCACGCCAGCTCTGCAGCCCAAAGGCCCTGCCAGCTTGCCTGCCGACCGTCAAACCAACGCACAGAACAAAATGCCCACGACAGCCGGCTCAGCTGGAGGGCCCACACGCGGCTGAATTCTGCAGCCGCAGAGATGCCGAAGGCCAGACAACGTGACACCATAGCACTGAGGCGCACGCAAGTCAGGCCACGAGGTATCATATCTATTCTGGGCAAAACCCCGCTCATCGCCTGTGCGGGCAAAGCCTTGGGCTCTTGGGGAGACTGTGGATTCGGCCATGCTCCCTGAGGCTTTTGATGGTGCTGGCAGGGTTCAGGTACTCCGGCCCCACCACGGCAGTACCAGGGGTGCTGCCATCGCTTTCTCTGGCTGGACACCCACAAAGCCCCAGCACTTAACAGATACGTGCAAGTCAAGCTCGCGGGCCCAACACTGCCTTCAAATTTGACAAGCAGCCCTGTCTTATTATATTACAGGTTGTAGGAAGGACATTTATACCCTCTGATGCAAAAATTAAATTAAAAACAGAAAAAAAAACCCCAAAATTCATTATAGTGTATTGTAATCAGCTTTGTGGATGTAAAATTAAGGCACTTATATTAAAACTGTTAGCGACTTTAAAGATTTACTTAAGAGAATGAGCGAGCACAGGGTGGGGAAGGGTAGAGGGAGAGAGCATCTGGAGCAGAATCCGCACTGAATGCAGAGCAGAAGCAAGCCTGAGGCAAGCCTGAGGCTGGGCTTGATCCCATGATCTGAGCTGAAATGGAGAGTGGAGGAGGCTCAATCCACTAAGCCAGCCAGGCGCCCCTAGAGTTAGTGATTTTTAAAGGATTAAATGGTCAATCAGATTCTCAGAATTTTACAGTTTGTTTTTTCCCTCTTGGTTCAATTTTGTAATTTCTGTTCTCAGAAAATAAAACACTCAAAAAAACGAAAACAAGAAAACCCATGACCTATATCAATCTGAGTGAGTATCCACTTGGAAAGGATATACCAGTCCCACGTCTCTGATTACACTGCTCTGGCCCAGGAGTTCACCATGCATTTGACACTGTCTTGGACACCATCACTGCTGTCCAAGATCTCACCATTGGAGAGGACTGCCCTCCAGGCCCCGAGACCACTGGCGAAAAAATGCCCATGGGCCACCTCTGCTAAGGTACTGACAAATGAGATGCAGGTCACTTATTACTTTCCAGCCTTAACAGGAGGGATTCCATTATGCTTCTTGAGCTTGCTGTTCACTTAGCCCACGATCCTCATGTACTCTCTGCTTTTGGCCCTAATACTCCTCCCATGCCTAAGGGGAAATTTTGGAGAGTTTACTACCATCTGTGTCCTTCTAAAAATTAATGGAAATTAATGCTTTCCCCAGTATACAACTGCCTATTAGGCTACCCCTCAACTCCCTAGGGACAGGAGCTCCCGCTCCCTACTGCATTCTCCTACTCCTCCCAACTCTGGCTTGCCCCCTGACCCTCTCCCCCTGCATCTCCATCGACAGCCACCACAAATACCCCTTCCCCTTGGTTACAACAACTACCACTAACATTTGAATACATCTTACTGAACTACCAGCTCATTCCCTTCAACAACGTATCTGTAGAACCTGCCACCTTGACCCAAGCAACATACCAAGATATTGTTAGAGACCCCAGAAATTCAGATTGGTTTTCACGGCTAATGCCACATAAATGGGCAACTTGGTTTTGGGTTAGTCCGCAAGGGTTCCTTGCACTTCTCTTCTTCCTTTTCACCTTGTGTTTTCTATGTTATTCAAGACAACTCATCTCAAATTGTCCTCTACTATTTAGACCAAATACCCCAAGTAATGGAGCTCAAAACTGATGTCAAGACACCGAGAGGTCAATTTTAATACATATTTTAAAATTTTATCTTTAAAAACAACTCCTTCGGGAGTGTGCACCTAGGTGGCTCAGTTGGTTAAGTGTCTGCCTTCGGCACAGGTCATGACCCCAGGTCCTGGGATCAAGTCCCACACTGGGCTCCCTGCTCAGCGGGAAGCCTGCTTCTCCCTCTCCTCCCAGCCTGTATTCTATCACTGACTCTCTTTTCTCTCTCAAATAAATACAATCTTAAAAAAAAATACTTTTTTTCTTCAGCTTTTTGAGGTAGAATTAACACATAGGTATAAGTAACATACTGTATACTTATGTGGACAGCTTGTTCTGACACGTATACATTGTGAAATGAGCACCACAATCAAGCTAATTAATGTAACCATCAACTCAACAGTTACCATTTCTCTTTCTCCTTTCCTTCCATTCCTCCCTCCTTTCTTCCTTTTGTAGGGAGAACACTTAAGATCTACTAGCAAATGTCAAGTATACAATACAGTATTAACTATAGTCACTATGTTGTACCCTTTGATTTCATCCTGTACCCTTTGACTAACACGTCCCTATTTCCCCCTTCCTCCCATCCTAGCAACCACCACTAGACTCTCTTCTATTAAATTGACTATTTTAGATTCTACATATCAGTGAGATCATGTAGTATTTGTCTGTGTCTGGCTTGCTTAGCATGAAGTCCCTTAGATTCACCTATGTGATCCCATATGGCAGGATTACCTTCTTTTATAAGGCTGAATAATATCCCATTGTGTAGTATGTATACACACACACATTTTCTTTATCCATCAATAGACATTTAGGTTGTTTCCACATCTTGACTACTATATATAATGTTGTAATGAACACAGACATGCAAATAGCTCTTTAAGATCTATACTTCATTTCCTTAGGAAATAGCTCTAGAAGTTAAAAATGCTCTTGACACAATTTAAAGGGCCTAAGTAGCAAGTCAGTTTCCCTTCTTGAGTGGCTGAGTCCACACCCTAGCCAATTCCCTTACTGAGCTCTTCTACTCTGGGCCACTATGCACCCAACTCTAATTACCCTGGGGCCAGGTACCAGACAACTAAGGACAATCCCTATGCTGCCAAGTGAAATTATTTAAGATAGATGATCCTCAGGGGAGCCCATGAAACCTAGCTAACCTCATCCCACTTGCCATACCTAAGCTGCCCCTTACTTCTCTAATTTGCTGTTACCATGTCCCTGGGTGCAACCTTTTGTGCTGCACCACATGGGAGCTTTTACTCGATCAAAACTTAAGTAACAGAGTTCTGCCTTTAATTTATCCAAGTGTTTTTATATTGTGCCCACCATCTTTAAAGAAGAATCTTTAAATCTATAAAACAATTAATTAGGAAAAAAGGGCCTATAAAAATGATCTAACTTTCTACCTTAAGGAGAGAAAAAGAGCAAATTAAACCCAAACAAGCAGAAGGTAACAAAGAGTAAGATCAGAAAAAATGAGGAGAAAATAGACAAAAGATTTAAAAAAAATCAACATAACCAAAAGCTGGTCCTTTGGGGGTTAAAAAACCTCTAAAAATTACTTTAGCCACACTGACTGAGACAAAAAGAAAGAAGAAAAAAATTTCCGGCATCAGAAATGGAAGAGGTGGCATCACTATAAATCTTACAGGTTGGAAAAGGTAACATAATGAATAATTTTCTGCCAATAAATGTGCCTGTGCTCACTTAGGTAAAATGGATAAATTCCTTGAAAGACAAAAAGTATAAAAATTGTTTCAAAAAGAAACAGGAAATCTTAATAGTCTTATGTCTATTTAAGAAATTGAATTTATAAATTTAACATCTCCCCAAAAGAAAATTCCATACCCAGATAGTTACTCTATCAAGCATTTAAGGAAAAAATACCATCTTATAAAACTTTCTCAGAAAAAGACAAAGGAAGAAACATTTCTCTATCACATTATACAACCAGCACTACCCTCATAAACATTACAAGAGAACTACAGACTATTTATTCTTCATGGAAATAATGCAAAAATCTTACCACCATCAAAACAAAAACAACAGAACAAAGAAAAAGTTCAAAACTCACTATAAGGCAACAAAAATAAACGTAGTGTGATACCGGCAAAGGAGAAATAGATCACTGAAAGAGAACTAAGAGTCAAGAAATAGAATCATTTGTCCATGATCAACCCGTTTTTTGACAAGGGTGTCACGACTATTCGATTAATAGTTTTCTCAACAAATGGTGCTGGAGAAACCATTGACACACATGCCAAAAAAAAATTGAAATTTGACCCTTACCTTGTTACATATACAAAAATTAACCCAAAATAGATAATACACCTAAATGTAAGCGCTAAAACTGTATAACTCTTAGGAGAAAACACAGTGGTAAATTTTCATGACTTCTGCTCTGGCAACAGATTCTTAGAAATGACACCAAGAACACAAACAGTAAGAAAAAAAAATAGACTGCACTAAGTCGAAATTAAAAACTTTTGTGCTTCAGGGGCGCCTGGGTGGCTCAGTGGGTTAAGCCTCTGCCTTCGGCTCAGGTCATGATCTCAGGGTCCTGGGATGGAGCCCCGCATCAGGCTCTCTGCTCAGCCGGGAGCCTGCTTCCCCCTCTCTCTCTCTGCCTGCCTCTCTGCCTACCTGTGATCTCTGTCGAATAAATATATTAAAAAAAAAAATCTTAAAATAAAAAAAAACAAGAAGAAGAACAAAAACCTTTTGTGCTTCAGAGGGTACCGTAAGTTCAATGACAACCCACAGAATGGGAGAAAATATTTGCAAGTCACATCTGACAGGGACTTCTACCTAGAATTCTTACAACTCATTAACAAAAAGGCAAATAGCACAATTTAGAAAATAGGTAAAAGGTCTAAATAGACATTTCTCCAATGAAGATGTACAAATGCCCTATAAGCCAAGGAAAAGATAGATGGTCAGAGTCATTAGTCATCAGGGAAATGTAAACTAAAACCACAGTGAGATACCATTTCACAGCCACTAGACTGGTGAAAAAGGTAAGCAAGCTTTGGTAAGAAAGTGAAAGTATCAGAGCCCACACATGCTGTTGATGGCAATATAAAATGAAAGGGCAAATGTGGAAAACAGTCTGGCCGTTCTTCAAGCGATGAAACCCAGAGTTAGCGTATGATCCAGCAATTCCATTCCTAGGTATAAACCCAAGAGACATGAAAACATATGCCCACATAAAAAACATGTACCGGAATGTTCATAACTGTATTATTTATAAAACCAAAAGGCAAACACAAACCAAATGTCCATCAACCGCAGAATGGATAATATGTGGTGTATCCACACAACAGAAACTCATTGAACCATAAAAAGAAATGAAGTCCTGATAACATGCTACCACATGGATGAACCTTGATAACATTATGCTAATTGAAAAGCCAGTCACAAAAGATAACATATGATTTCACTTACATAAAATGCCCCACATTACCAAATCTAGAGAGACAAAATAAATCAGTGTGTGCTTAGGACTGGGGAGGACCAGGGAAATGAGGGAGTGAGGAGGTGACAGAGTATAGCATTTCTGAGGTGATGAAAATGTTCTAAAATTCACTGTGGTGATCTGTGAAAATACTAAAATCACTGAGTTGCACACTTTAAGCAGGTGAACTGGATGGTATATGAATTACAGCTCAATAAGAAGTTTTGAAAAAATCCTTAGAATTTTAATAAGCCAGACCCAGCTTATAATCAGTATCTGGAGATTAGATAGATATAAATCAATCAATCAATCATAACTAAATATGAATTTCTCTACTAAGCAAGGTTGATATATTTTAATATCAATGTAATTCACCATATTAACAAAATGAAGGGGGAAACCCATATGATCACTGCAACAGACACAGCAAAAGCCTTTGACAGAATTCAATATCCAGTTAAAATAAGAACTCCCAGTATATTGGGAATAGATGGCAACTTCTTCAACCTCATAAAGAGTATAAATGAAAAGTTCATAGGTGACATCACATTTAAGGGCAAGAAACTAAATGCCATCTTCCTAAAATTGGGAGCTATACAAGAATATCTGCCCTCAACAGATATCTCCTATTCAAAGTTCTATTGGAGATACTAGCCAGTGCAGTAAGACAAGGGGAGAAAAACGCATTGAAATTGCTAAGGAGAATCTAATGCTACCTTTGCTTCGGTAAGACACGATGGTGTACGTGGAAAACCCTGAGGCATCTACAACAAAGCTAGTAGAATTATTAAGTAAATTTAACAAGGTCAAAGGATACAAAGGTCAGGGCGCCTAACTCAGTCGATAGAGCATAAGACTCTTGATCTCAGGGTTGTTAGTTCAAGCCCCACATTGGGTGTAGATTATTTAAAATCTTTTTTAAAAAGATACAAGGATCAATACACAAAAATCAATTATGTTTCTATGTACTGGCAATGGACAATATTAAATACTTTAAATACAATTTACAATAGCATCAAAAATGTTAACAAAGAATGTATTATGACCTACACAATCAAAATTATAACACACGGCTAAGATATTAAGGCAGGCCTATTAAATGAAGAGATACAGTAATTATGGATTAGAAGATTCAATATTGTTAACACGTCAGTTCTCTCCAAATTTAATCTATGTATTCAACACATTTTCATTCAAAATCCCAGCATGTTTTTTTTATTTTTTTAAGATTTTATTTATTTATTTGACAGACAGAGATCACAAGCAAGCAGAGCAGCAGGCAGAGAGAGGAGGAAGCAGGGTCCCTGCTGAGCAGAGAGCCCGATGCGGGACTCGATCCCAAGACCCTGGGATCATGACCTGAGCTGAAGGCAGTGGCTTTAACCCACTGAGCCACTCAGGTGCCCCCCAGCATGCTTTTTTTGTAGAAATTATCATGCTGATTTTAAAAGGAGTGGGATTGGAGCACCTGGGTGGCTCAGTGGGTTAAAGCCTCTGCCTTCGGCTCAGGTCATGATCTCAGGGTCCTGGGATCAAGCTCCGTGTCAGGCTCTCTGCTCAGCAGGGGGCCTGCTTCCCCACCCCACCCCACCCCCCTCTTTGCCTCTCTGCCTACTTGTGATCTGTCTCTGTCAAATAAATAAAATTTTTTAAAAAATTTTAAAAAAAGGAGTGGGATTAGCCAAAATAATTTTGAATAACATAAATAACATTGAAAGAATTACATTATCTGATTTTAAGATTTAATATAAAGATACAGTAATCAAGACAGTGTGGTGCTTATGACAAAAGTACAGACACAGAGATCAATAGAACAGAACAAAATCCCAAAGTGGATTCACACATATATTTTTTTTTTAAAGATTTTTTTTTTAAAAACAAAGATGTTAAGGGGGAACCTGGGTGGCTCAGTTGGTTAAGTGCCTGACTCTAGACTTTAGCTCAGGTCTTGATCTTAAGGTTGTGAGTTCAAGCCCCACTTCACGCTCCAGGCTGAGTGTGGAGCCTACTTAAAAAAAAAAGAAAGAAAAAGAAAACAAAGGTGATTAAGGTCATTTCTAGGAAAAACATAGCCTTTTCAACAAATTATACTGGGAAAACTAAATATCCATATAGAAAAAAAATACCTTAACCCTTAAGTTTATGCCTTATATAAATGAACCTGAAATGGATTTTATCTAAATGTAAAAACTAAAACAAAAACTAAAATTATAAAAGGAACAGAAGAAACACAGGAGAAAAACCTGTGATCTTGGGGGTAGGCAAAGATTTCTACCTAGGGCAAAAATATCCCTGACCTTTGAAAGAAAAAAAATTGATAAACTGAACTTCATCAAGATAAACTAAAAACTGTTTTTCAAAAGATACCATTAAGAAAATGAAAAAGCCAAGTGCCCGGGTGGCTCAGTCAGTTAAGTGCTTTCAGGTCAGGTCCTGATCCTGGGGTCCTGGGGATCAAGCCCTGTATCTGGCTCGCTGCTCAGTGGGGAGCCTTCCCCTTCTCCCTCTCCGTCTCCCTCTGCCACTCGCCCTGCTTGTGCTCTCTGACCTCTCTCTCTTAAATAAATAAATAAAATCTTAAAAAAAAAAAGGCAAATATTTTTCAAAAGATACCGTTAATGGGGCGCCTGGGTGGCTCAGTGGGTTAAAGCCTCTGCCTTCGGCTCAGGTCATGATCCCAGGGTGCTGGGATCAAGCCCCGCATCGGGCTCTCTGCTCAGCAGGGACCCTGCTTCCTCCCTTCTCTCTCTGCCTGCCTCTCTGCCTACTTGTGATCTCTCTGTCAAATAAACAAATAAAATCTTAAAAAAAAAAATACCGTTAAGAAAATGAAGAGACAGGAATGCCTGGGTGGCTCAGTCGGTTAAGTGTCCAAATCTTGATTTATACTCAGGTTATGATCTGAGGGTCATAGGATAGAGCCCCACATCAGGCTCTGTGCTCAGAAGAGTGCCTGCTTGAGAGTCTCTCCTCTTCCTCAGCCCTTCCCCCCACTAGCATGCTAATAAATAAATCTTAAAAAAAAAAAAAGAAAGAAAGAAAGAAAGAAAGAAAAGAAAATGAAAAGGCAAGCCACAGACTGGAAAAAAATATTCCCAATATATATCTGATATAGGACTGGTAATCATAATACATAAAGAGATCTTACAATTCCATAAGACAAAAAGCACAATTAAAAAAATGGGTAAGTATTTGAAGACACAATTCACAAAGACGGATCAGTGGTCAATAAGCACACGAAAACACTCGGCATCAAAAGCCAGCAGGGAAATGTAAATACCATGAAATAGTTCTGTACACCCATTAAAATGGCTGAAATTAAAAAGACCGACAATACCAAGTGTTGATGAGTCCGAGGAGCAATTTTTACCCTTGAAGTTGCTGATGCAAAATGGTACAACCACTTCAGAATACTCTGTAGTGGTTTCCTATAATGTTACACACGCCCCTACTGTATATACATATATGCCCCACACTGGATGAAATGATCTGATGTTCTTATTTAGGTAAGTATCTGCCTATGTTTGAATCCTGGTTCTACCACTTGCCATCTTTATTACCTTGGGGAAACTTCTTTAGTTTCCACTCATAGTATTTAAAATAGAATAGTACCTACACCTAAAACATTTGTGGAAATTAATTGATGCATGTAAATTACCTAGTAACAATGCCCAGCACATGTAAGTACTCAATAAACAAACAGTTAACTTCTGTGATGACTCTATGAATCACACTAATTCATATTAAACATGCCTGACACAGTAATCAGTTAAGTAACAACTTGGAGGAATTACACTACGTTTTTAAAAACTACTCTGACCAATACACTCCTTTGCACTTCCATGTAAGGTTTACAATCAGCCTGGTAATTTCTACAAAAAAAGCATGCTGGGATTTTGAATGAAAATATGTTGAATATATAGATCAAGTATGGGGAAAACACACATATTAATTACCTTCTTGTGTGAGAAAAATTTTTTCCCCTTGATTTCCTGTGATTGAATGATCAGAGCTGCCTATTTTTTTTTAAAGATTTATTTTTTGAGAGAGAGAGTGTGTACACAAGCAGCAGGAGGGGCAGAGGGAGGGGGAGAGAAACAGACTTCCCACTGAGCCTGGAGCATAATGTGGGGCTCAAAATCAAAAGCCTGAGATGGTGACCTGAGCCGAAATCAAGAGTCAGATGCTTAACCTACCAAGCCACCCAGGTGCCCCCAGAGCCTGTATTTTGAATTTTTATTGTAATGGAAGTTGGACAGTAGGAATCATAAAGGTATTGAATCTAGGGATAAAGAAATGGGGGTCCATAAAGATTTAATTATATGCTTCAGCTAGTAGGATCAGAACCAGACTTCAAGACTTCTCTTGATCTAGTCTGTCTATCTTGGTACCGTGCTAAAACCCTTTTAAACCCTTCTCAGTGGGTACTCTCTAGCTAAAGGAATGAAAACAAATGACAGTAATATATAATATTAATAATATTAAGATTTCACAGCATAACCAGGACAGTTCTGAAAGCTCTGGACACAAGTTGGTGCACAAGTCCTCCTTTGCCCATTCCTGAGTGGTTCAAGTGTATTAAGTTATTAATCATCAGTTAACCAGAAAATTACATTAATCAGACCATCTCATCCCCACTGGCAGAAGATGGGGTTTCTAAAACCAAAATAACATGTGTTTGAGTAGTGATGAGAAAAACTCTCCCACCCATAAAATTACTGGCTGTTCATCAAAGAGCATCTGGTTTTACTTAGTCTGGACGCTATCAGTGATTCTCAATGCCACCTGCACATCGGAATCATCCGGGGGAATTTTTGTGGAAAATATGCCTGGGCCCCACCCCCAGGCATTCGGTTCTGAGAACCACTGCCCTAGCTCACCCCAGGAGACCTCCAATTTTGTCCTGGCTGTACCAATGCATTTCTCTATTTAACCAGCAACCTTTACAAACTGAAATCGTCAGTTGTAGGGTTAAGAAGGGCCAAAAAGATTATGAAACCCAGACCAATACAGAAGCACCAGTTCCCCAAAAGGCCAAAGACCAGAGCACGGTGGCTGCGCATGCCACTCAGAGGTCTGAGTCATCTCATGAACCCGACTATGGCCACCCATAGACATTTACAGGAACTTCTACAAAGACTACTTCTCAAATCAAAAGGTGGCCTCAGGGTGATCCCTTATTCCCAATCTTTCGCTTTATACGAGCATCCAGACTGCTCAAATATCCAAGAATCTAGACCATTTGGGTTATTTATCACTGATTTATAGGAAGGAATAGGGAGGCTTTAAGAGGTAGTATTCAGAATTTACGTCAAAGGGCTTTCCTAGAAAAGATGCCTTTAAAAAAAAGCTGTAAGATTAGCGGTTAACTCACCAACACTTCACCAGAGTGTGCTACCCAGCTACTGAAGTGAAAATCAAAGTGAGATTTACTTCCAAAAACTAAGACCAAAAGACTGCCTTCATAGCTCTTATTGTAGTCACTTACTTTGGGTTTAACTGCAGAAAGGGCTGGAGGACTAACACCTAAAGAGCTGGAAACAAAGACACATACACTTCCAGGTGTGGATTTTTATTTTCACAAAAAGACAACAATGCCTTCCCACATACAAGTATTTACAAAACCCAACTGATTCACCAAGCTAGAACCTGGGTTTTTTTTCCAGTTCTCAACATAGTTGGGAACATGGAAACATTAGTACCCACACAATTCCCAGAGATGGAATTTATCCACCAAACAGTGCAGATTACCTAAAAAAGTGCACTTACCTGCACAACTCAGTCTAAAAACCTCAAGTGATACAAACCTCATGGTCAAGGTTTCATGAATCTATTTGGTTTCATACCATGCAAACCCGAACAAGTGTGCTGCTACACTAACCTGAAAATCAGCTCTCATTTTACAGTTAAAAAGGTTCTCAACGCTTTAGCAACTATACAGAATATGAAGGTTTATTTCAAAAAAGAGTACATTTTTTTTAAACCAGGATACACAGATGCACTTAATGTAACAGTACCTTCTGCAAAAATAGGTTACATAATACTCAGAAATGCAAGGAACAATCTTATTCTCTAAAAATTAGACAGCAGACTTTTTTTAAGCTTAGACAGCCTTCAAAATGGAGGCTGAAAACGCCTGGTGACAAGAAGGAACTCTAGAGCCTGACACCACAGAGCTAATGCTGCAAATGAAACTACAACCACACACCTGCAAACTACTCTTTATATTCACACAGCGTTAAACAAAATGGTTTGGATTCCATCTTTTCAAATGTGTTTCGGTGCTGGAAGAAAAAAAGTTGAATGATACACAAAACTAGTAAAAGTTACAACGGAACTATTTAAACATCTTCTCCAAAATTGAGAAAAGCAATCATGTTAAATTTTAAAAAATGAGAAAAAAAGAAAAGTCTGACAGAACTCTCAAGCAAGTCAGAGGTCCTCTTCATAAGTAGTCAAGTAAAGTTTACAGGAGATTTCAATAAATTATCTTGAAACCATGGCAGAGAGCTAATTCTCAGAATCGTCGTGGAGGTCCACCCTTAAAAGGCTTAAATCCGGAGCCACTTCCTCTTGGCATGGAATTACCACTGATTTGTACAATTCTATTAATTGGGGATGCATTACTGAAAAAGGTTTAAAAGAAAAAATTGTCAAGAACAAAAGAATAAATCACAGCTACTACTTATTAAGTGCTTATCATTTACCACGCACGGTTCTTTGTACTTTACCCATATTAAATAAGTTACACTTTTCAACAGTCCTGTGAGGTATGGACCATTACTAACCCCACTTTCCTGATAAAGAAACTGGGATCTGGCGGTTAAGTAACTTGCCCAAGATCACGGCTAATAAATGGTGGAACAAGGATTTGAACTTGGGCACTCTCACTTCAAAGTCTCTGCCTCATAGTGAGCCAACTGATGAGATGCAACATGAATGGACTGGAGCAGTGGCTCTGAGTGTGATCCCCAGATCAGCAGCATCGGCATCAACTAGGAATTTGAACCTCTGAACTAGAGGACATCATCACAGAATTGTTTCTGGAGTTCTTTTGGAGGAGGATGGATTTTTTTTTAATATGTTTAACGGCAACGTAGTAGGTACTAATGAGCAACACAGGAAAAAAAGACCCATCGAAACACCCTACAACCAATTTGGGAGATAAAAACCCACAGTGAAACAGCTTAAGGAGAGTAAGATCAGATGACATAAAGGTCTGAATGCCTGGCTGAGGAAGGCAGGTTAGATCTGTGACCAGAGAGGCAGCTCACTGGCTTTGGAGCAAATAATGGTACAACAACACAGTTCTAATAAATAGTTAAATTTTTTAAAGTATGAGTAACAGAGAAGATAAAAGACTAATTTGATAAGCTGAAACGAGGAAGATGGCATAGCTATTGCAACTATTTTTCTTAAATGGAACCACATTTAGAAATTTAGGCTAGGAGTGGAGGAAGATAAAAGATGAGGCCCAGTCTGGGTGAACAAGATGCACAGTGGCACTGGCAAATTAAAAGAAGCTGGCAGAAACACATGGAACATGAAGGACTGAATCAGGACAGGAACGACTTTGCCTGTAACCCTGAATTTATGCAGCCGCCAAAGCATTTACATAAAGATCATATTATAGAGCTAAATATCAAGAGCAGTGTCTCAAGTTCAACTATCTGAAGGAGCCAGCAAAGGAAATCCAAAGGGGCAGAAACAAAGTTGGATGCCTGAGAAAACGGAGAAGTGTCCCCCCCCGAAAAAGAAAAGCCACAGTGAGCAACAGTGCTTAACCACCAAGGAGACTGAGAGCTGAAAATAAAGGAATACAGATGTATCCAGAAAAGAAGTACCGGTAACCTTTGAAACCAAAGACAGAATGAGTGATGAGGCCATGCAGGCAGAGATACAATAAACACTCACTCAAGTCTGACAGCAGAACCAACCACAGCAAAGCAGTAAGTCAGATCAGCAAGCCCGCCCCCTCTTCTAAGACAGGGGAATGGGAAAGACAGAAGAGCACAGAAGAGAGGGAGAGACCAAAGACTTGCCGGCTGAGGGGCCACAATGGATGCTGGTGCACAGCGAGATAAAGCTCGCCTCAGAATATGAACAGGCTCTGGGTTAGTTAAATGTCCAACAGTTTTGCTAGAGCTATTGGAGAAGGAAGGGAGCAGAATGTACTTTCAGTCTTCTCTTCCATTCGAAGACTTTAGTAGTGACAAGTAGTGAACAAGATGATGGTTCTGACGTGAAGTTAGTGCTCTTCATCTACTAGATTCTGACGCACACACATCCCTGTATCTCAATCCCTATGGCAGAATGCCAACTGATGAACTTACAATGAAGAATATCAACTAACAAATTAACATCCGCTGCCCTGCATATAATCTCTGGGAGATCTGGGGTTAATATTGGGAAATGTGTAGGAAGTGGTAGGGCTGTTACTAGTTGTGATTCAATCTCTCAGAAACTATACTGCCCTTTAAGGAAGGATAAAGGTTTGGATGAATGGTTGCAGTAAAGTCTTAACTGAGTACTTACCTCGTGTGTTGGGTTATCATGCCTGCTCCTGTCCGGCCATCACCCATTCGCCTTGCATCATGATAGCCGGGCCCTTGAGAAGGTGGACCATGCCACTCTTTCCTTGGTCCACTTGTGTCCCGTCCATGGCGTTCAACCACATGTCGTTCCTCAGGGTAGTGCTAAAGAATTACATATTAAAAGTAAAGTTGCTGAGGGGTGCCAGGGGGAGGCGGGTAGGGAGAGGGTGGTTGGGTTATGGACATTGGGGAGGGTATGTGCTATGGTGAGCACTGTAAAGTGTGTAAGCCTGATGATTCACAGACCTGTACCCCTGGGGCTAATAATACATTATATGTTAATTAAAAAAAAAAAAAAGTAGTCATAACACCTGCAGCCTCATGGAGATTCACTCATGCCAGTGCTCTTAATGTCCGAAATAAACCAATAAGGTGTTTGAGAAGAAAAGAGGATTGAATAATACCAGAGCACATGGAAAGCATTTCTACCTGTTTGGTACTGAGAAGCTGCTCAGGCTTCAGGGTAGGGTATGGGAGCAATGTAATTTCTATTTCCATACCTTTCAGCATGCACGTACTTTCTGACTTTTGAGTATTTCTAGATCTATGTATGTACAGTGCCTGGATCGACAGATACATGAGAAGGTAAAACAGTAAGACAAATGAGGGTAAATATAAGATCGACATGCAAATAGCACAGACACTGGAGTTGTCCTTTTTCCACACAGGACTCATTACTGCTATGACTCCTACAAGGTCTTACATACATGACTATGAAAAAGAGTAATGAACGTAGGAAACAAAAGCCATAGAACTAAGGATCCAAGGACAGCAGACTAAGTGATGATACTTAGTCTACAGAAAAGAAAGCTGAAAGTACTCCACAGAGAGATGATACTGGCAAAACAAAAAACAGCATTTTCAAGGGAAGAACAAGATCTCCACCTCAGGATACCTCTTCTAAATGGACATCGGGATGCAGGGCCAATCTATGAGTTTTTACCCCAACTAAGGCAGAATGTCTGCATTACAAACCCTGTTTTAAAAGTTCTGTTCAGGATAAAGAGCTCAATGAACTAATTGATCTACTGATAATATCTACTAACTCTTGGGGTGCCTGGGTGGCTCAGTGAGTTGAGCCTCTGCCTTCGGCTCGGGTCATGGTCCCAGGGTCCTGGAATCGAGCCCCGCAACAGGCTCTCTCCTCAGCGGGGAACCTGTTCCCCCCTCCTCTGTCTGCCTCTCTGCCTACTTGTGATCTCTGTCAAATAAATAAATAAAATCTTAAAAAAAAAAAAATCTACTAACTTTCTACTTATTAGAAACAGGGAAGCTGATAATGCCATCAGGCCCAAATCTGTTTCATGAACGCTCCAGATGAAATGGAAAATATATATGCCAAGGGATTAAAAAAAATCTTCCAGTAAAAAATACTGCTATAAAATCTAATAGGTATTCAAACACAAGACAAAGCATTAGAGTACCATCAGGTTGGAGGATGGACATACACACAGACCACAAACACACTTCAGAATTCTTTGTTGTATATAATTTTAAGAAGATATTCCATTTATGCCACTGTCAACTAATATGCCAGTGTTTCATCAACAGAATGCGTTCAGATTAGGTAAAAAAGGTTTTGGCTCATCTGAGTTGCTAAGAGATGAAGATACTTCATTAACTTACAAAATATTCAAGTCAATAAAGTGTCACAAGAATAAAAAGCAATTAAAAAATACGAACTATTCCACTCACCTACTTTTAGAATTAAAAGAACAAAAAAGGGACAAAAATTTTACCTCAGTTCTACACTCAAAGCTACTTAATGAAGTAGGAGAGTATTTTATTTATTTATTTATTTATTTATAAAGGTTTTATTTATTTGAGAGAGAGAGATCACAAGTAGTCAGAGAGGCAGGCAGGCAGAGAGAGAGGGAAGCAAGCTCCCCGCTGAGCAGAGAGCCCAATGTGGGACTCGATCGCAGGACCCTGAGATCATGAACCGAGGCGAAGGCAGAGGCTTAACCCACTGAGCCACCCAGGCGCCCCACTAGGATAGTATTTAAAAAAAAAAAAAAAAGGCACCTGGGTGGCACATTTGCTTAGCGTCTGCCCTCGGCTCAGGTCATGATCCCAGGGTCCTGGGATTGAGCTGCACATCAGGCTCCCGTGCTTGGCAGGAACTCCTTCTCCCTCTCCCACCTCCCCTGCTTGTGTTTCTGCTCTCACTGTCTCTCTCTGTCAAATGAATAAATAAAATCTTAAAAAAAAGTTAAAAGTGAGAGAAACACAAGTTGAAGTCAAAGTTTTCCCAGTTAATCTAAGAGTCTCAATTTCTTAAAAGGAAATAAAACCTTCATCTCTAAGAAGGCTCATCTACGAAATTTTACAATGCTCAAATTTGAGCAGGAATTTTAAGAAAAATGGCATAAGAATTTCAGGGCTAGCATCCTACTTCTTTGGACTATTAATGTTCAATTATTGACAGTAAAAATACGAAAAATACTAAGAGCTTTTTTAAGAACCTCATCTCCCAATCATTTTATTCTAACTAATCTAGACCATCAAAATGGTAAATCCCGGGAATTTATTCCTTTAACCCACTGAGCCACCCAGGCGCCCCAGCGGGAATTTATTCCTGAAGAGGTGACAATACATCCTTAATCATTTACCTGTGTTCCACTTCCTCGGTCCGTGATCACGCCCCTGTCTCCCTCTCTGTTTCCGTAGCCCGATGCATTACTGCGATTGCCAGGGGGAGCGCCCCTCACACTGTGCCCTGATACTTCCCTCCCAGATCGTTCCGGCCTTTCAACTCTGTTAAATAAAACCCGAAGACATCTTCAATCAAAACTCTGTTACACCTTTTTTTCCTTGAACACAAATATGTTCTATGCCACCAGCTGGGCCCTGGCAACTAAACAGATACCTTGTTTCCCGTTTGTCGGCGGACATGCTGCCGTCACTTTTCCAGGTGGCTGGTCTGGATGGATTCGGCCCTGCTTCTCGAGGATGTCTAGGGTGAGCGATATCAGGTCTGTCATGGATGATCACGGTTCTCCTCTCGTCTCGTTCTCCCCGAACTTCTCGCCTGTCCGTTTCCCTAAGTTCATTTCTTGGTGGTGGAGGCTCATTTCTTCTGGAATCACTGAAATTTTTGGGATACCTTTCAAAACCCGGATCTTCTCTTCGTGCAGTAGGACGTGTTTTTTTCCCTTCACTTTGACCAACAAAGCGTTCTCGCCTATTGATTATCCAAAACAAAGAACAAAAGTCTGAGATGTACTTACTTGGTCTTATTCTTAATTGTGCTTGGATAACCTAGAAAAATCACAGCTTCTTTAAAAATTAACTTAAGAAAAGCCACAACTGTTGATTATAATAACTTATATTCGAAATGCCTGGCATGGAGATTGTTGTTTAGCATCTGGGAGGAATTAACATCAAACATTCAAGTGACTACCAGCCTGAATGAAGGAGGTTCTAGTGTTCTCAATAGCTGAGGCACACCCCAAGCTAACAACAGTATTCCCACCTAGTTTTAAACAATGTTAAGAGGATAAAGCCAATAACTTAACTTTGTTAGGGTGGCCTATTAAACTAAATTTTTTTTCAAGGTTTATTTATTTACGCAATCTCTCTAACCTGACATGGGGCTCAAACTCATGACCTCAAACTAATTTTGAATACTGAATCACATTTACATTAGTAACAACAAAAACCAAACATAGGATTTGTTCTGAACACTCAGATCTGACCTGTAGTACTTAAGATTCTTTTTTTAAAGATTTTATTTATTTGACAGAGAGAAAGAGGTCACAAGTAGGCAGAGAGGCAGGCAGAGAGAGAGAGGGGGGAGCAGGCTCCCTGCTGAGCAGGGAGCCTGATTCGGGCCTCGATCCCAGGACTCTGAGATCATAACGTGAGCCGAAAGCAGAGGCTTAACCCACTGAGCCACCCAGGTGCCCAGTACTTAAGATTTTAATAGAGAACCAAAGTTATCTTTAGCAAGGCTCACGCACCAAATACAACAAATTTTTTTTTCTTTTCCTTTTTTTATTTATTTGAGAGAGAGCGAGCAATAGAGAGCATGAGCTGGGGAAGAGGCAGACAGGCAAGGGAGAAACAGACTCCCCACTGAGCAAGGAGGAGCTCAAAATGGGGCTCAACCCCAGGACCCTGGGATCAAGACCCGAGCCAAAGGCAGATGTTTAACCTACTGAGCCACCCAGGACCCCCCAAATATAGTAACTTTCAAGATATCTATATACCTTTCAAAAGATGAGGACTGTACTGTTGAACTCTCAGGAAACCTGCCCCTCTCTCGGTGATCAAAGTCATTAAATCTGTTTTGCTGGCGAGAATAGTCAGATCCATGGCTGAATCGTGCATCTGTATCTAGAGACAACTTTTTACTCTCGCTCCAGTAAGGATCATCTCGCCTTGAAGAGAAATATTTGCTCATTTATATAAATTAGTTTAATAATAATCCAACAACACTAACTTGGAGTCATACATACCACATACTAGGAACTGTGGATACAGAGGGCTAATAAACTCAAGACATAAAACATTTTGTTACAAGAACAAACTAGCAAAGAATTAACTATCAGATGGCAGAGTCATGTAATGTTAGAGGAATTGCACAGGAGAGAAAACAGGTGAAAATGGTCTGTTTTAAAATTTGTAAATGGAAAAGACAGATACCATTTTATAATAAAATTCTAACCAACAGTACACAACTTTTTTCAGTCACACTTAACTTCGGAAAGGTTAGATAGGTAAGTCCCAAGCACAATTCATTCATTCCATGTATTTCTCACCACAATCAATTAAATCTCACAGAACTTATACGAAGAAAATTCAATGACTGCATTTGGAAATCTATTAAGCAGCATGAACACAAACACACAATGCAATCCTTCCCAGTTTGCAACTTCCAAATTTATCTGCACTACCCTCTGAGAATTCTCAAAATGGGGCTGAGTTTGAGAACCATCACTGAAGCCTATTATGGTGATGTATTTCCAGTCATAATGGAAAAACATCTGGCAATAGGAAGGGAAAGGGAAAAAGGGCAGAGTCTTCCTACTTGACAAGCATTGGATCCACTCCCATCCCTACTGATCATGACCTTTTATTCCAGCGATGGTTGCCTGTCCTTGTTACTCCTCCAATCAGCTTTAAATCAGTTTGAAAGGTCTAAGATAGCACGCACTGTTAAAGAAGAAAGCAGGCAACTACCTATGATCTACATCACGTGGGCGTTTCAAAGAATTCCTTTTCTCTTGTTCATAACGAAGCTGCTGCTGTTGCCTTCTCAGCTCCTCTCGTTCTCGAGCAATACGTTCGGCTTCCTTACGACGTTCCTTCAGACAACACAGAAGGAAGAACGAACCAATGCAAAATGAAAACATAAGGTAAGTACATGCGCAACCTTGTTTTCATCCTGTCATTAAGAAACCACCAAAGGCAAGCACCGGGCAAAACACACACCTGGGACAAATACGTAAACAAAATTGACTTCAGAAATCAGTAATCTAAGCTATGGCTATTGTTCTACAACGTTAAAAATAACGGAAATTGGGTGGTGGAAGCTGGCAGGTAATGGGGAAGGTCAGATTTAGTTTCATCATTTGACTGAAACAAAAGCACCTGAAGGGAATTAGATATAAAGTTCTTAAAACCCTGGATACAGTTCTGCAAAGAGAGGCATTATTTCCTTCCAGCCTTGGGAAATCATTCCCACTCTACGATGTAAGGAAATAAGTTATTATTTGCGGAGACTGGGATAGTGACAGAGCCTGGATTACAACTACTCTGGACTCATAGTCCTATGCTCAGACTATTAGGCTGCCATGATTGCAGAGCTTGGGTTATTACCAATTGGCCCGAACAAAGTCACAACTAAATGTATTTTGAACTAGCACCTAAGTGATTGTTATCTTTCAGGGACACTTAATAAATGCTCATTAACTGAGCTCATTCTACAGAAGCTTTACAACAAGTAAAGCAAATTTTAGGGCAAAAATCACAGGGTTTGAAAAAGGTCAGTTATTTAAGATGAAAAGATTTTCTGACTGCACCTGTTCAATACGAATGCGTTCCCTTTCCAAGCGTTCGCGTTCCATTCTCTCTCTCTCTAGTTTTTGCCTTTCAATTTCTAGGCGCTCTCTCTCTCTCTGTAAGCGTTCCCGTTCTTCCCGTTCACGAATTATTCTAATGCGTTCTCGCTCTCGACGCTCTCTTTCTGCAATCTCTCTTCGTCTAACAAAAATCAGTATTTAGAAATACTTAAATTATGCTAGCACTGTGTGAAAGAGAATAGCTTTTGCGTTTGAATTTTTCCTTGAGGTTGGCAATTTTAAACTTCAACTCAACCTAAGTAGTTTTAATGTAATTGGAAAGAGAACTCAAAATAAAACTTTAAACAGATTCCAATGCTGTCACTTATTTATTAAGACTGTCAACTGAGCAGCTGAATTTTATAGAGTAGTTGCCTCTTAGAGGATTCCTGTTTAAATAAAAATCCCATAATAGCCCATTAGTGAATCCACATTTTAAAAAGGAGATATTCTACATATATGAATTTCCAAAACTACAACTTCTACTGTTTTTGAGAGGAAAATTTCCAGTATCTAGTATATGTTCTACCTCCTTAAACAAGGTGTACCTTATTTTGATGAGTTGGGATCATACCCGTCAACATGAATTAGACCAAATGCTACATATAATAAAGCGTTGCCTTTGCTTGAAGGGCTTTCTTAGTGTTCACTGGCCCATGCTTCTTTGAGTCAGGAGGCAGTTCAAATGTTTGCTGAACTCAATGAAGTTACTGTACTGGGACTAGAAGTCACGTTTTTGTCATCCCCTCACTCTAAGGCCCTCCATGTACTCTATCAGCATGTCTTCTTCTAGTAACCAGTGGTTCTCAGCGGCTCAGTGCTGCACCCACGGAAATCTGAGGGGCATTTTATCACAAACAACCAAGGGGGCTGTTAGCAGCATTTAGACAGTGGGGAACCAAGGATCCTAAGTATCTTTTGAAGCATGGAAAAATCAGGATAGTTCTGCACAACAAAAACTGTCCAACAATTATACCTTCCAAATGCCATAATGGACATTCATGTCATTAAAACAAAACAAAATCACCTTTAAAAAAATTGTAGCCTAAAACTTGACTCATTTTTAATAAATGCTACGTTGGTTTATTTGCTTTGGCATGGTTTTTATATAAAAACTAAAATTTCTAGAAACACAACTCCATGTAAATTAAAGGAAAAATACTTATGACCTTCACCAAGAGCTGTTCACCATTTCAGAAATCAGGTAGTAATGTCAACACCACTCCTGGTATTTGACTTACCAAAATGACACACCAATATCAGTCTGCATTTGTAGCTGTCACATTTTCATTGAGTCTAAAGAGGGTTGTAAACATCTGACTACTTCATTAGGTCTTCTAGAGAGCCGTGCCTAAACATTCATATCTGGAATATATGCTTCATTATAATTTGCTTTTATTTCTTCTTTAGGTTAGAATTAAGGCATTATATTGTTTTTTGGAAAATTATTTATAAAGGCATATTATGCATTTGTAGGCCTATTATGCATCAATTACTTTTCAGCAGAGTGAAGAGGATGCTGCGACTTTTTTTTTTTTTTTTAATGTAAAAGGGGTGCTTGTCTGACAGACCTGAGAATCACTGCTCTGGTAGATCCTACTCTCCCATCCTAACTTATCATATAAAGAGGAATCTCAGCATACTGGGACTTCATCAAAAAAAAAAAAAAGAGAGAAAAAAAATGGGTTCTGAGTAACACCAGGATTACTTCCTTCTAATAAAGTATGTGGCAATCATACTACTATTTAAGCTGTCAAATGTGTCTGGTTGTTCCTAACACTCCTATGAATGAATAGACAAAATCCCATGAGATAACCTATCAATGAGATAGGTTAATATTTGGAAATTTATATTAAAAAACACTTTCACAAGAATATTTTAAGTGGCATCCAAAAACTGATATAGGAAAACAATGGTGGCATTTGTGGTGAACTGCTGAGATACTGCCACTAAAAGTGAAGTGTTTGTCTCAGTTTGTTTTAAAGAGAATGCCTGCTTTGAGATAGAGCCTGAACACAATAAGGTCCAGAAGGCAAATCTTCCTTCACTTGGGCTCTAATCCAAAGTACAATAAATTTTTCCTAAAATGTCGACATGCTACTTTGAACACTGTAGCTTACACTATCTTATCTCAAGATCATTTTTTTCTGTAAAGTCATGTTTTTCATGGCGGCAGCTTTGGAGTAGAGGAAAGAGCATTGGACTTGGAGTCAGAAGACTTGGGTCTGAGTCCCGACTCTGCCACTCATTAGCCATGTGGCATTGGAAGAGTCATTTAGCCTCTCTGGGCCTCCATTTTTTCAATTATATAATGGGCACACCTAATCTTAAAGAACAGTTGAGACAGAAGTAACAGTTGGAAAGGTAATTTGTAAACTGTAAAATGCTATACAAACTTATGAAATCATTAGGTTTTACTGCACTTAAAAGTGGCCAATAGCTTTCTGTGGGAATATAATTTCTAGAAATCTGGTTTGTAACTAGCATTAAATTTGTACCTATAGTTAAAGACAGGTATAAAATAGACTCTTTTCCTACCTTCGAAGTTCCATTGCTCGTCGCAATCTCTCAAAGCGAACTAAATGCTCTCTTAGTCTTTGTTCCTTCATCTTTTCAAAAGGCAAGATGTCTTTCCTTCTATAGTCTTTGTCCCTTTTTTTATCTAGGCTAGCTCTCTCCTTTTCCTTGCTCCTTCCATGAATCTACAGAAAAAAAAATTATAACAGGACTAGAAGTTAAAATAATTTGGGGTTTTGGTTTTCAAGTTAGGCTGGTCATTTAAAAAGCTTAAATGACTAATGACATTCCATTTTTCTTAGATTTTCAAGCACAGAAGTATGCAAAAAATGGTTACAGAGATACTAAATTATCTTCTTCTGGAAACAGGGAATATAATTACAGCATCCCTCCCAGAGACTTACTTTCTCATATCTTCCTCTTCTTGACGGCCTACAATGATCTCCTTTAGTTTGGTCTAGTATTACCATATGTCCTGGACTCTTGGAACCTAAGAAGAAAAAAAAAGTAGATAAACAAATGCCTAAAAAACATTTCATTAAAAAAGACAATAAATGTAATGTAAAAATGTTGAATTCTTAGATACCCAGATATTCACAAACCAGTGCATGAAATTAAAAAAAACAAACAAACTACTAACTCCATCAGAACTTAATTTGTATCCAGTTTTTAAAAATAACTCAACCCACAAACATAAATACTTTCTGCGATACCAAAAGATCCCAACTCAGTTATACAGCTACAAATCAGTGACCGTTTACTGCCAGCCTGGGTCTCCAGCAAAGGGGCTCAGCTGAAAGAACACATCTGTTTCCCAAGGGTAGAAAAGAAGACAACTAGTGCTACTGGACCTCCTTTTCTACCACAGTGACATCTAACAACAAAATTTAAATATTTCTCTGGACTGCAATCTCAGGTCTTCCCTTCCACTGTAAAAATGAAGTTGTAGAAAGCATTAGAAAGGGACTGAGAAGAAAGATACATAGCATACTTATTCGCTTCTTTTCTTCACTTTTTTTAATCGATTCTGAAGTTTGGCCACTTGATCCATTATCATTCTTCTCGTCTTTACCTTCTATTTTCTTAGGCTCCTTGCCTTCTTTTTTTTCACACTTCTCAGATGACCTTTTCTCTTCTTTTTTGACAGAGGCTTGTGTCCTGACCATACCACCCAAGAAAACAACACAGTGAGAACTACTTCATCAATTTCCCAGAGAAGTCTACATGCTTATCAAAAAAATAAATCCTTACTTGCTACTTCTATCACTCATATTTTTTTTGTCTCCAGAACCTCTTGAACTACTCTTTTCATCATTTTCTTTCTTCAGTTCTTTCTTAGAAGGATCACCTTTAACCTGAAGGTTTAAATAGGAAACAAAACAAAAAAGTAAGTTACATTAATGATCATAAAAAGTATGCTGCTAGGAGAAAATCTGGAAAACATGAAAGTAAAAAAAATAAAACTACTTAAAAATTAAACCGAATTGTACTCCCTACTGGTATAACCTCTTGAAATTGAGCATTACTGGCCCTCAAAGTAACCTCCCTCTTATACGCATTTAGGCAAGCTTACTTTTTCAACAGAAATCAGCTGTCCGTGCAGCTCAGTGCGATGAAGATGGGCAATACATCTGGACACCTCTGTGCTTGAAGACATAGTTACAATGCCGTAGCACTTTGCCCCAGGACTTCGAGCATTTGTAACTACCTTTGCACTCAGAACCTACAAGATAAGGTAACACTTTACAAAGTTTTATAACTACATATATTCTGAAAAGCTCAAACTTCAGAAGTAAGACTATTCAAATAAAATGATTACTCAGGAGACAGAAATTCATGATGAGGGATAAATTTAGGATATATATTATTCTGTTTCATATTCTTGTGATCACTATCTATTTTGCTTTTAAGTATGTAGTAAATATTCAGGGAAACAATTTAAAGTGTCAAAAAGCAATTTAACCTACTTTTTTTCTTATTAATTTTTTCAAATATATAGCCAAAAGTTAGTCACGTCAATGAAATAATGGCACAATTAATGAAAGCAAAGAAATAATATTCTCAATTATATCTGAGCCAAACTTCCCCTATCATAAGCCCACCCTGAATCTCTTAAAGGGAAGAAAAAAAAAAAAAAGGCAACTTTCTAGAAAGTTTCTAAATGATTGTTAACAATTTTCTATAACCAGTAACTATAAATTTCAAAAAATGAATAAAGAATTGTCCACATCTAAAATAGCAGTCTTTCAAAACACTCCCTACAAAAATATACTCTAAAGAGACACACTTTCCAGTTTGTGCTTTTAGGATTTATACCAATATCAAAGTGACAAATAATTTAAATTCTATAAAATAGTTAAGAGAGACAAGGGATGGGTGAATAAGAAGAAAAGTGAGAGAATGATCTAGTGCTGAACAAAGAGAAAAGACAGACATAATGCCATGAAGAGATAAAGAGGGAATTTAGGAGGCTGTGGTATATGAGTGGCTGGAAACCATCAGCTTTTATCTCAACCCTGAGAAAGGCAGACTTGCCCCAACAGCAACTTGATTTTTAAGCCCAAGGTCTTGTTATAAAGTGCATGGTGTCCTTTGTATAGTTTTAGTCCCAGGAAATGCCAGCATTAAAATACTGGTTTTGGATCTCTAACAATACATCACCAGCGCTGACCATGCAACTACAATTCTCAGTGTTCTGTATCTGACACCTACAAGAATCCTTAACACTCAGGTAACTATATTAGAAGAGAAAAAAAAAAGACTCCTAAAAATCAACAGGATAGATTTTTAAAATATTCATTAATGGTCATTTACCAATTCTGGTCATTAATTTAATAAGTATTCCAAAGCCCACTGTGTGCACACAAAGTATAGCAGATAAAGTTTCTGCTATCAAAGAGCTTACACGGGAGTCGATTACATATATATGTATATGTAAATATACATATATGTATATTTGTATACATATATGTATAATGAAAACCAAAAATAAACGGTAGAAAACAGTGAGTGCCATAAGACAGATCAACTACAATGCAATTCAAAAACTATTAACTATTATTTTATTCATTTAATTATTATTCTTCTCTATTAGGTCTTTCCCTTATATGCCAGGGAAACCTCTCCTGATGAACCAACTATAGTACACCCTCCCCTTTTTGCTCTCCTAGCAACTCTTTCCATCATAGCATGTATCACAACTTCCAATTAAGTATATTTTTACCAGTTTTACATTTTTCTCCACTGCTGTATTAGAATCTGTATGATGACAGGGACATTAGTTCCCACCTGACCCCCAAACTCTATATCCCATTGTCTAATACTAGTCTACCTATATTTTCCAAATGACCAGATCAGCCTCAGATACTCTAGTTTCTAGAGAAATCATGATGCATGTGAAAAACAAAACGCAGTCCTTCACTGAAATGGGCTCAAAATACGAGCTTTTAATAAAAAGAGCCCCAGGGCTCCAGATGAGATTTTATGACAAAATTCACCAGTACCACAGAACTCAATAATTATGTCTATACCAGTCCTGAGAAAAACAAGAAATTGGAAGGTTTTATATAATACCGTTTTGAATATAGTCCCCATTTCAAATGGAGATACTAGAAAGACAGATAAAAAGTGTACCTTTCCATATTTGCCAAAGAGGTTCTTCAAGTCAGCAGCTTTGGTATTAGAAGAAAGTCCACTAACCCAGATATTTTTAGTTGAGCTTCCACTGCTACCACTAGTACTACTTGTACTTCCTAGAATAGATTTAATATCAGACATTTCAGCGTCTTAATTGGAAATTCTATTTTTTAACAAAATTATTAGGTCCATATGCTTTCAAAATTATAAAACCCTCTTTTAATTTAGTTAAATTATGATAGTACAACCTTGCTGTATCAAAAGCCTATGAATTTGCTATTATTAAAATCAAACACAATAGATAATATAGCTAGTGAGGAAACAAGTCTGAACATCTGTATACTTCCTACTGCATGAGTTTCACATCAAAATGGGTAAACCATGAACTACAGGTCCTGGACTTTCACTGCTAAGTTTAATCATTTAGACTCTACTGCTGCACAAACAACCAGAAAGCAGTCATCAAGAAACTTAGAGACTGCTTAATTACCCACATCTGTTCTGGGCTTTAGATCCTGAGAAATTGGGAGTGTAAGAGGGAACAGTCAAAGCAAGGGATAAACTATTTCCAAGAATTTAAACGTTTAATAACAAAGACTAACCAAAAGCTCAACTTCATTATCTAGCAGAGAAAGACTAAAAATGAAATTATATGCAGCTAGTTAACTCTGGATTTAATAAGAAACAATTTTCTAAAACAAATTAATTATAAGAATAAAATCAAAAACCTCAAAATCCTTTAGAGTAGGTAAGTATAATGTTAGATGAATCATTTTTGTACTACTTCCATACACAAATTATGGTTTCATAATAGAGATGCCATTTCTTAGAATACAGACCCACTCAGTCACCCTCCAATGCTTTTCCTCAAACATGCTATTCTAAAAGGGGAGCTTTCGTTCATTTGACTTTACTTGGAAAATAATTCTTACTCCACTTTAACAGTATGTAATAATTAAAAGTAATAATTTTTATAACTTCAGGTTATTATATGTAGAAAGACTAAAAAATTTCAATGCTTTAGAATATCACATGCCATAAGTTTTAGTTGAAAAATTACTGTCAGTGTAGACTTATATGAGGAGACAACACATAGCTGACTCAAATATTTTAAATATTAATGGTTGCTGCATTTCTACTCTTAAAAAATGCATTTATCAAAGGATCGATGCTAACAAGAAGTGCATATATCTTTTTTATATTACCAGTAACAATTGGGCCCAGGTATTTCTCTTACAGAAAAAAAATTTTTAGTTAATAGGAAAAAGTTACCATTTAACCAAGACCACTAAGTTTGTAAATTTACAGGGTAACACTTAACAAAGTTATTATATTTTGTCCATTAACCAAAACTGTAAGGGATATAAGAATTGCAATTAATTGTCAATTAGTAAATCAATCACTAGGATTTCCAACTATAAAAACATACCAACAAAGTAACACTAAATGAACCACAAAACAGATTAACATTCGCTAAAGAAGCATTTTAGGACTTTGCAGTACCTGAATGGTGTTCTTTTCCCTTAAAATGCTTTCTTTAGAAAACAAGAAATGTTTTTCAAGCAGATGGCATACATACAAGAGGAGACTATAGTGCACAGCCGTGAAAGAACCAGACATCCCAATATCAGATATTGCATCTTTAAGCTTACAAGAACGTCAAATAAAACTAACTTCCAACACAAGACTCCCATCAACCCAAAATAAGTCAAATTAAGAAACAGATTTTCAAGAATCAAAATAATATATACTGGCTACGTTATCAGAAGTGTGCCCTGATTTAAACAATGAAAAAAAGCAAAACCAAATGTTAGAGACTGATTTTTCTCTTAATAGTAGACTCCACAAATAGAGGCAAATATTATTCACAGTACATCTCCTAAAAGAACAGGGAAAAAGTTGTGCTGGTGCGTAAGGGATACAAATGACTACAATTAAAGATAAAATACTTCTAAAATTATAATGTAAGAAAATGAAATACCCACTGTATTAACATTCAGTACAGTTGCTTAGAACACAATGTGAAAAACACATACTTTTAGCATACTCAAACCAGTTCATAAATTAAGTAATTAAAGTTAACGCTTCAATCACACCAGGAGTTTGCGGAAATCTGTTTAACTCAATAGTTTACACAGAGACCCACCACAAATTTTCAGTATGTCAATTTTTAATGACTAAAGGTCAAAGGAAACCCCAGGAAATTATTACTTTTTAACAAAAATGTGCAATTTACCACTGAAACAAATAGGAAAAAATCCATTACCTTTGTCATCTTTGGATGATGTCTTGCTGTCTTTAGATTCCTTTGAAGAGCTAAAGAAGCAAACCACCAGAAGAAAATTGAAAACAAAAAAACAAAACAAAACAAAAATCGAACAGCTTGATATTGACTATATTTCAAACTAGTACTATTCGTACAAATTAACAATTCCAAAGGCCTAGATTAGGTTATTTGAGCAAATGATTCCCTTAGGATTCTTGCACTGATTTTCCCCAAGATGCCTGAAGATCTAGATTTTCTGACAATTCTATTCAGTGGATATATGGCCATCTTCTCCAGATTTCAGGACTGGGACTTGACTTCATTTTGTGTTCTTAGGACTGATAGTTGTTCATTAACCATCATCACAAGGATTTTTAAAAATAAAACACAAAAAAATTGTCAATTTGAAAAAAAAACCAAAAAACAACAAAAAAAAAACCAAATATATGCTGACAATTCGACAATGCAATCAGTAGGACACACTGCATATTACGAAGATCTTGAAATTTTTTTAAAAGTAACTTATGACGGTCAAAAATATTATAGGCAGGATCATAAGTACTAATTACTGTACATGGTCTTGAAGCCACCCCCTTAATGTAGAGTGATCTTATTGAATGCTGGAATTCAGTATCGTAAAGAACTGACATAGAAAAACAAACCTCTTTGCTTGACCAGAGGCCCCAGTAGACGAGGGCCCTTTCTTCAAAGTATCCTTTTCTTTGTCTCCAGATTCTGCTTTCTTAGAACTTTCTCTGGCTTCCTTCTCGACAGGATCACCCTTCACGCAGTCTTCCTTCTTACCATCTTTATGGTTCGCATTCATCTCATAATCCTTGCTTTCCTTCTCCGGGCTCTGTGCAATGGCGTCCTGCCCATCTTTTGGCTTACTTGCTTCAGAATCTGTAATTTTCACATTTTTACCTGTTTCTAGGAGGTCATCACCATCAAAATCCAGAGTGATGGCATCTTCAGCCTGGATTGTGACCGAGATGTTGTCATCCTCAGCTTCTTTCACAGGCGCATTAGCTTCCATCTCTTCGTGAGCTGTGTGATCAGCCTCAGCTAGGTTCCCTTCTGAAGGAAGAGGTTTAGATACTTCTTGTGTACCATCACCAGAACCTGCTATATCTAAGAGGATTTAACAGGAATAAATACGGCAAAACAAGAAGTTTAAACAATTTCATATTCATAAGCTAGAATAGGACCTAGAAAATATAAAGCCAGTTATTAGCACTGATGGAAGGTTAGGGGGAAAAAAAAAACACAAGGGTATTAACTAACATAAACAATCCTTTACCCAGGATCACTTATTCTTCATGGAAAAAAGGATCTCTACATACAAATACCAAACAACAAAAGTGAGGAAATGGTTCCATCCTGAGGATACCAACTCTTCGTTTGTGGTTATAAGTTAATGGCATATGGAAGATTTTGTTTCCCTCCATGAGGTAAGTGACAAATGCGCAGATTTGTTATTCAGTGTTCGAATCATCTTGGGTTTAACCCTTGTGACCTTCAGAACTCCCATGGTGACATCTTGAAAGGTCACAGTCTGAGGATAACAGTCTTCACAGTTTTTCAGGGCCGCATCCTTTTCACTCTTCTTATTCAATTCTTGGGTAGTCCAGAATCCTATGGAAAACTGCTACAGAGGCTCCAAAGATGGCCTGCTCCATAATGTTCAGGAAATTGGTTATTTCCAGTCTTCATCCTGTCCAGCCAGTCCTGCAATTATCATTTTCGAAGATGTCTTGCATTCCCCCAAAATGGAAAGGCTTCGGGCATGTGAAGTTTTTCAGTCAGTAGCTTTACTTCATCATCGCTTTTGGGCTTTTTATTCTGCCTTGCTTAGAACCCTGCTCCATGTCCTTTCTAGTCCAAAGGAGGATCCTTTGACTTCCATCCAAGAACTCTTCCATCCATAACCTCATAGTGATCAACGCATTACTACTGACGTCCCTGTAATTGTATTGGATGAGCCAGTTCTCCTAAACTATGAAAACTGTTGGAAGACTGTATGAAAGTTTCTCGATGCAGCAAACAAAAAGTCAGTCTCCTGGTCACCCATTTTTAGGACTGGTTATACAATTCAATAGCCGTTACACTCTAGGACCCCAATAAGCACGTATGAGTTACTGCAGTGCCAGTCTTAAAGGATATTATCAACTTACCGTATGCTAGAAGTTATTTTAAAACATAAAATTAAAATTGGGTTAAATAAAATATGGCGATGTCCACTACAGTAACTGATATGTACCAGTAAGTTAGAACGTTATCTTTAAAGTTAAAAAGAAAACTAAAACCAATTGAAAAATAAAATCAAGATGCTAACTTAATTCACTAAATTGATAAATTTGAAAAGAAACTCATTTCAAAAATAAGATTTCAAATAAGGAATGTTTTATTTTTACATAATTTACTATTTCTCTAAATGTTAGCAATTTTTAAAACTCTACTTGGCATCAAACATACCTTTCTCATTTTCTTCTTCCTCACCATCCTGAAATTCAAAGAATAATCAAATGTAAAATGAATTCACTTAAAACTAGGTCTTAGTAATAGCACAAAAGCAGTGAGGTTCAACTAGTATATAATTTAATAATATTAATTAGGGACACCTATCACTAACAAATATAGGATATCCCAATCAGAACGAGCGCCCATTTAGAGAAATGTGGCACATTAGCTAGTGGTTGTGGTTTCAGACAAAACAGGAAAATCTATCAGTAATTAGGTCAATTATCAATTGGATTAGTTTCAGTATTCAAACCTAGTTTATAGAATCTGAATCTTAAATCAAAGAGTTGCCAAAAGACTGACCTGATTATCTTATGTGACTCAGTTCAAAAGCACAATGGCGTGCTATTCAAAATACTACGAGAAAGTATACTGTGAATATATACACTTTCAAGGGCTTAAATGCACATTAATAAAACAAACAAAAACCCTTCCAGGCATCTCAGAAGTAAGAGGGGTGACTACAAGAGGAGTTATTTTCAAATTATGTGTTCCTTTTTTCTGTTGCAAATGAATTCACAGCAGTCACATATACCCTGATGGTCACTTTAAAAATGGTATTTGCACAACACGTAACCAAAATCATAACTAATGCTGTTTTAAAAATATGACTGATTTTAATTTTAAAATATGTGGTCTTTTTGCTTAATCTAAAATTAAGCATGTGCTAGCCTGAAAACAGGAATACCTAAAGGTATTTTACCTTTATCTCTACCCAGCAAATACTGCAAAAACCCCTGAAAGTAGTCAAAGTCACCCCAAGAAAAAAAACCAACATTTTCCCCAAATTAAAGATAACAAATAAGCAAATAGTCATTTAATCTCAGGAAAGAAAAAAAAAGTTAAGGGATGTTTTAATTTATAACTTTTAAAATAAAAGCTGAGTGGCACCTGGGTGGCTCAGCCAATTAAATGTCTGCCTTCAACTCATGTCATGATCCCAGGGTCCTGGGATAGAGCCATCCATCAGGCTCCCTGCTCAATGGCGAGCCTGCTTCTCCCTCTCCTATTCCCCCTGCTTGTGTCCCCTCTCTCGCTCTCTCTCGGTCAAATAAATGAGTAAAATCTTTAAAAATAAAATAAAATAAATAAAATAAAATAAAAGCTGAGTAGCAGCAGATCATTTTTAGTCCAGGTGGTGTGACGCTACCACATACAAAGCCCTAGAGTGGTGGGTCTCAAACTGAGTCTGTATCAGAATCCCCTGGAAGGCTTGTTAAAACAGTTTGCTGAGCACCAACCCAGAGTGTCTAATTCAGGTCTGGAAGCAGGGCTTGAGAATCTTCATCTCTAACAAGTTTCCAGGTGATGCTGATGCTGTTGGTCCAAGGACTACACTTTTAAGAACTACTGCCTTAGAGTGACAGCCTAGTAGTGAAAGAAGACTTTAAACATTGAACTGTAAACAAAACTTTAAATGGCGTATTTATCTTGCAACACAATTTAAGATTCCAGAAAAGCATGCATTCCTTAAAAATGTCAAATACCTTACCGTACGTTCAAAATTATATCCAATAACCACATTTCTAAGAAATCACTTTAAAGTCTTTTTCAACTTTCAGCTAACATGTAAGTGCCCCCAAATTATGGAATGCACAATTGTTTTACACACTAAACATGAAGGAAACTAAAAACACTGAACAACTAAGCCACAAGCTTAGGAAGTAAGAGTCCAAAACCAAGTAGATTACTGATTTATAATAGCAAAGTGAATTGTATTATCACGTAAGTCCATTATATTATGTTCTAATAACCTCTTTACTGTCGTTCTGTTGAACCAGAATTTAGTTTTAGTCATTGTTTCTAATCTGCGACATCTGGAAAGGAAAGAAAAATGCTTTCCTTGGGTGGAGTGACAGACAATGACAGCAAAGAAAGGATGAAACTGTCGATTTATCTTTTTCTTCCCAATTCTTTTTAATTTGTCTTTTGGCGGGAGGAAACAAACTGGAATATCTTAACTTTTACTCAGGAGAACAAATGAAATTAATGCAACTTGCTGCTTCTTTATCTACCAATAGCACACAACTTCCCAGTTATTCTTTTAGAGTTGCGCTATTGACAGGTTCAAGGAAAAAATGGCCAAATTATCTCGTTTTAAAATGTAAAAAAATTTAAATACTGAGATGTAAAAAAACGAAATCCTTTCTGCTGTAATTCTACCAATTAGAAATGTTATTTCCTGCTGCTAAAATAACTGGTAAGGTTTGCCTTACTTTGCTGAAGAGCTTTTAGATATTTATCCTAATTATTCAACATGTCTTCCAAAGGGGCTCATAACATATTAGTTTCTCAAATTAAAGGTAACACTAGTTTTACTACATATACTTAAATGCCCTGAGAAGAGTCTGGCCCAGCTTCTGGAAAATAAACCCGACTATGGCTGGGGGTAAACCGCAGAAACCACTAGGGTTAGTAGAAAAGACGAGCCACAGATCGGTGCAGGCTTTGCGGTGCAGTGTGTGGACACAAAGCACTACTAAAGTCAAACCTTTGGCCCTGCAAGCCTAAAAGTCCTCGTAATAAGGAAACAAAACAAGAAATACAACAAAGACAACGGGACACTTTTCCCATCTAAATGATACAAACGATATGCATCTTATCTGAAAATAATTTTCCTCCACTGAAAACAGGTTTTTTTCAGAATGAAAAATATAGTAAATCAGTAAGAACAATGTAAAGCATTCCCTTATATTAACTAGTTTTTGAGTTTATCTTGAAAAAATGTAACATTTCACATATGAAAATGAAGAAATGCTTTCCG
Organism: Martes martes; assembly: GCF_963455335.1. NCBI lineage: Eukaryota > Metazoa > Chordata > Mammalia > Carnivora > Mustelidae > Martes > Martes martes. Next base: position 39,783,543 of record NC_137894.1, read on the forward strand.
TAAGGTAGGAATTCATGTTGTGCATCTTTGTAGCAGGATCTACAACCCTTAGTCAAATGCCGAAAGTCACATACGAAGCTTCTCTATTTTTATTTCACCCTAGGAACAGCAATGATGAGACAAAGATGAGCAAAAGGCTTATTTTTCAGTTAACGAAGTGCTTACTATATATATAGTAAGTATACACATACACACGTGTATATTCTATGTGTATATATATACACTCATTTTACCTTCCCCTAGGTTAATCTTGTGAGACATGTAACATATTTGTGCCATGTAAGAAGACCTCCTATGGAAAGCCTCCTTTCCCCTGATTGTACATAAACACTATATTCAGCCTGATTTAAAATAAACCTTCAAAATAACCTTAAACCACCAACTGCCCGCTATCTATCTGGCAGTAAGCTAAAGGTGATAGGAAATACAAAATAAGTACTCAAATAAGTACTCAAAGTAAGCACATGATAAGTACTCAATAAACACTTGTTGAATGATTTTACTGGATAAATATGGTGTGAGACACTATTATTTTTAAATGGAAGGAATGAACGAACTGCTCACTTCCATGTATGTAACAGGCTTAACTGCAGCACTGTGTAAGTACAGTGGAATTCGGAAAACAACATTTACTAGCATGCAGTTATTTAGTGAAAAGAACACCAAACTAGACATCCTAAGACCTGGTATTTATCCTATCTTTACCACTGAAACAGTTTTACTCTGTGGTACTGTCATTCATCTAGCTAAATTTTATCCATAAAAGAGAGATAACCTATGACCAATACAGAATACAAGTAATTACATAAGATAATGGATGTAAAAAGTTCTCTGTAAACCATAAGACACTACATAAGAGATATTAGAGAAAGTTTTATGGAGGAGATACAGATAAATCTGGCATTCAAAGTACACAGACTTCATATGACAAAAAAACAGGTATCAAATTAGTGAAATATTAAGGGCAAGGGCAAATAGAAAAAGGAATATACATGGTGTGATCACAGAAGACTGAAAAGACTGAGGTTAGAGGAAATTTTTAAGAATTAAAGCACTAGCAAACAGAAACGTTTTTGAGAAAAATTTCCCCCAAATTTTCAAGTAATGGGTATCTTCAAGCTAATACAATATCACAAATAACCAGACTGCATATGTACTAAGTGCCAGATCTATGACCAATCCCAACATCAATCCAGCAGGTAGAAATTATTATGTTTATTTGACAGACACAGAAACTAAGAGAATCTGCCCAAATTCATAAATTATTATAGGTAACTAATACAAGCACAATTTGAACCAAATTCTATAACAGGCTAACGCTTAAAAGCCAAATACTTAAAATCCAAGTAAGCCTGAAAACTGGCTTGAGTGAAGGGACTTTTTGAATGCATTTTTCTCATAGCTTTGATTTGGAAACCATGTACATATTGTAAACAGTTATAAAATCAGATTTAATTTTCCAGTTATTCTGAATTATATACTCACAAAAAGTTACAGATCCAATTTCTTTAAAACCAATACTTTAATTATTGAAAATTAAATGAAACAAGTCAACCTAAATATGTATGAGTTGGTGATATAAGCACAGAGAACAGAACTAGTCTAATAGGCAGTTAATTGTTCATTCCCAGAAGGATCCATCTTTAGGACAGATATAACGGGAAAAAAATCTTAAATTATTTTCAGTAATCTTTTTGGTAGTGGTGTTGGTATTAAGTTTCTTAGACTGTTGTATGTGTACTGTAAGACAAAGAAAATGATTGACTTAGAAGTATCCCTATGACCTCAAAATCTATTTAACTTAAAAGCAAAACCAAACCAAAAACCACACACATTCACTAGCACTGTATATTGAAAGAAAAGACCTAGAAAACATGAAAACCCAGTAGCAATGAACACCCCTACTACTGAGACTAGGTTCTTGAAAACCACTTACAACTAAAAGGAAAAAATGGGTACTTAGGTCTAGAGAAGAAAAAGGAACATCCTTACATACGAGAAAGCAATCAAAGACTACTAGGATCATGTTGAAATGAAGAGGCTCTCACAAGCTACAGACAGGGCAATTTGAACACTGAACAACAACTACAATGGACTTACACACATTAAATACATTTAAATCCATAAATTCAAAATGAAACTGAGATAAAAAGGAAAAATAAAAAACTCAGTAGTCACTGTTAAAGATGGTAATGAACTGGCTCATTATTCCAAATATTGGTAAATAAAAGGAAAAGCTTCAGGCTTCAATATATATGCTGTCTTTCCTTTGTAAATGGTACCACTGAGTAACCAAACAGTATGAGATATTTCTATTTCTAGGATCATTCCTAATAAATAAGGAAGAAATGATAGAATTAGAATATCACTACTTTGATCCACGGGCTATGGATCATCAATGATCAGTACCATCATCAAGTAGCAGCCAAATGGAAAAACATGACACTATCTAAGAAGTAGTGGGTGTGTTGGGGTGGGGGCGGGGTTCCCTGCACTGGACAGCAAGCCTCTAGAACCCACACCCAACTTACCAATTTATAGAGAACACAGTAAACAAAGAATCATGTTGAATGACTCCACAGAAATGTAATCAGCAAAAATCTAGACTCTGGAAACCCTACAAGCAGGGATAGGCAAACTTTACTAGATGCCTCTTTTTGTAAATATTTTTACTGAAACAGCCATATCCATTCATTTATCCCGTTCATTTACCCACTGTCTGTGTCTGTTTTTACAAAACAATGGAAGAGTTGAATAGTTAAAACATAGATCATATGGCCCACAACAGCTAAAATATTTTCTACCTAATCCCATTAAGAAACTCTGCCAAACACCCCTGGCTCTACAGAATACACAACTCAATTTCTTCACCTACTGATCTTTTAAAAGAGGTCTAATGAACATTTCAATCAACCACAATGAGTACATCTTATTTGCATCTGGATTCAAACAAAACCTGTAAAAACAAAAAGCAAAACAAAAACTACACACAATTGAACATTTGAATACTAATTATATATTTAATGACACTAAAATCTTATATTAGGAGTAATAATGTAAAAAATAAAACATTTCTTTTTTAGAGATACATCGTGAAATTTTTAAAGCAAAATATGATGTCCAAGATTTGTTCCAATAAACAAAGGGAAAAGTGAATGGAGCTATAAATGAAACAAGACAGTCCATGAGTTGTAACAGCTAAAGCTGGGTGATGGTTACACTCTATGTATTACACTCTATTATTTAATGCCCACAGTAAGACAATATATTCACTAAGCATGTTTAGAAGCATTAGAACATGATGAAACGTAGATACATTTACATATGTTGCTAGATGTTCCACTCTGCATTATTTAGAAGGAGAAAAAAGGTCATTTTACTTAAAGAAAACTTCTCTGAAGATGTAACCTCCCTATCTTTCGATACAGTTAGGCAATACTTGCCTCCTGATGAGAAAGAGTAACTGTTCTTTCATTATCAGGATAGAAGGAGAGCAAGGCCATCTTCAGGCCATAAAAATTAGTTAAAATTAGAAAAAGGCATTCATTCCTTAAGATACTTTACTTCCATCTGTTAAATTTTCATAATACATACATAGTTTATTATGAGAATGGGGACCCTTAGATATGATTGGTGCCTTTACACAAATTACAACCTGTACAACTTCAGGAGTGGCCCTTAGTGGAAATGAACAAGCTAGCTACTAAAGAACATGAAGAGCTCAACTCTACCTTTCTGCAAATTTGTAATGTAGAAAAGGTACCCCCCCAAATTTGAGAAAGTTAATTTTCCTCACCTAATCTTTACCACTCAGAAATGAACTTATGCATAGCTAGTACATGGAACAAATCTACAGACTTTCACAGTTCTAACATTTCCTTCCTGAATATTCTCAATGATCAGACACATTTCTCCCAGAAATGCAGTTTCTCCCCCACTGCAATAAATGCAGAGAGCCAAGATACAACCTAACCAGCGTTTGTGGCTCACCATCATTTCAAAGACAAGAGAGCTGCAGGAAAGAAGGCGTGCATGACCAGAGGTAATCAGCTAAGCAGTGCTAAATATGAACCCTACTACATACTCTTCTAGCAAATATTAACTAAGGAAATAACAGACCTGATCACTATTTTTTCTAAATCTGAGAAACAGAGGAAACTCCTATCTCTACTTCAAAGCATACTACTTAAAAAAGATACATGAACAAGGCTTCTTGAGTATAGATATGAGAAAAGAAAAGGATAAGCTAAAAAGAAAACATTGTAGCAACTGAGCTATATAAATGTGTTTATAACCCCTATAAACCATGCTTTAAAATATACGTTATATAAATCATATATATCAAAAAACACAACACACAATAGAAGTGCACTCCTTTTCTACACACACACACACATCCCCCGACTAAATCTCTAGAACAGAGATTTTTACCATTTTTACACTATGCCCATCCTAGGTGTTAAATTAGCAAAATCTTAAATATGCTTTGAAAAGGATATTAGTACGTTTAAATGATTAACTTCATAGCAAAGAACAGGAAAAAAAAATCAAGGAGAGTGCAGACTTCTCAAAAGACTGGTAACCAGTGTTGTTTTTGTTTCTTTTTTTTTTTTTTAACAGAAAGGATGGACTATTTTTATTTTTCTTCTGAAAATGGTAGGAACTTTGTTATAATATCTTCCAATTACCTTTGTGGCAACAGAAATTTCAGCTGCCAATATTAAGTATTTCGTATATACCACATAAATAATTCAGTATTAAGTTTAAGGCAGTTTTATGAATTAGAGGATTTTGAAGTCAAAATAAGATTCCTTTTCCAAGCCCTTCCACCCACAATATCGTATTCATAGGACTAAATATAAACTTACTTGGGCTGTTAGAAAGGTATCATCTTCACCTTCTTGAGCTTCAATTTCCTAAGTAAAAGGGTATACAATAGCTTTGCTTTACAAAATATCTGGGTAACATGAGAATGCTTCTATGTTCTACCCAATTATCACTTGCCTTGTGTTCTGCCGTGTCTATGATACCATATGTACTAAGTCAATGCTTAATAATGTAGACTATATTTTTTATGCCAACATAAAAATAGTCACACTGATAGAGAATTAGAAAAATCTCTTGAGCCCTTCATTAATAAATAAAAAGCTAGGTAGAATGGAAGTATTCTAAGCATGAACACTAACAGCACTGACTCCCTCCATAATCCACTGGTTTTCTTAAGACATACTAACATATTTCAAAGCAGGACAAATGGTCTCTTTCAATCAAAGAAAGTATTTTTTTTAATTATATGTCTTTAAATTAAACTTTCCTAAGTAATTCCCCACCCTTGATAATAACCAAAGAAATGCAAGTTAATCTTTTAGCTCTACTAAAGTAGCAACAGATAAAAAGCTACCATCCAGTAATGTTGGCAAGATCAGTGACTGATACACTCATCCATAGTGGAGGAGAAAACAACTTCAATGTAAATGTCCTAAATCAAAGGAGTGGCTACTCAGTCTAGTAAGTTACGGTATAACACAAGCATTATGAAGTTACCATGGTCTGTCATATAGAACAAATAGCAACTAAAGGCATGATAACTACTATGTACAAATATATACAAATGTGGAAGATAATAAGCCAAAATTTAAAAGCTAGTAGGATTCCAGGTGATTTATAAATTCAACATTTTCTGAAAATTCTGAGACTTCCACATTGAACTAGAAAAAATACTTTTTATTACTTATTACTTAATTTATCTGTTCACATTTTAAAAAAACTGTCTAAAGACCTGACTTTCGATGTCCTCTTTTTCTATATCTTCTATTGCTTCTGCCTCTATTAATTCATGAGTTCTCTTGTTCTCTTCTGTAGAAAGTGACTCCTTGGAATGTATAGTTTCTTCTTCATTTTCACCAAATTCTTCAGAGTCCTTTAGTTCATCATTTCCATCTTGTTCATGTGCCTCTTGATTCTCCAATTCACAGTCCTTTTAATGGTAAGAAAATTTGGTACAGCTAGATGCAAAGCAGTGCAGGCTATCCACCAAACGTTTCTGGTAATTTACATGTCTACCTGTTTTAAATTTTACCATATTTTGACATTATCCCCAAAGTCAAAGTTCATTTGACCTTACATATTAACTGTGTCTTTAAAAATAGAGGGAGTCAAATTCCAAAGTCACTGAACCATGCATCTAAGTTCCCAAACCTCTCATACTGAGATACGCACTAATTGGATTGCTACTAGAGATGCTCTCAAGTTCCGGTTATTTAATATTTACCAAATCACATTCCAGGAGCTTTCCTAGAAGATAAAGCTTCACAGAAATGACTTGATTTCTCCATGTGCCATAGTTTGATTTAACTTCAAAAACTCTGTGAATCTTACAAATTATAAGAAGGTTTATTTCTAGTTAATAATAAGGCACCCCAACTGTTACGTTCTGTTCTTGAAAAAAAAAAACGAAAATCATTAATGTATTTGTTTTGAATCTATCACTATACCACAATCTCAGTTAGGCAGGGGAACACAGATTGGGATTGTCTTGGTGAAGGAATTCTGTTTGCCCTTCAAAGTTTATCGACACACAGTACTTCAGCAGAAACAAAGAAAAGCAGCAGTCTAATTAGTTTCCTCTTTAACTGCAAAGAAAGGGTTGAAAGCGATGAACACTCTTCCCCTTTCCCTGTTCTTACGGTAAATATAACAGATTTAAGAAAAGGCTTGGGATTAAAAGGGGAAAAGGGCAGGGGTATGACTATTAATCATTCAAAACTGAACTGCAGTGAGGAAATAGAAATTTCTGGGGAGGCAGGCAAAGGAAAGGAATAGGATTGTATTGTGAGTGTGAAGTACTTGGGAGCAGGGCACATCTCTGGAGGGCAGGTTTAACCAACCTCACCACGTATGAGTAAGGGCTGGAGGTTGCAAACAGAGTAGGGGACTGTATAACAATAGTAAATGCAACAAAAAAAAAAAAAGAAAGAAAGAAAAAAAGCAACCAAGGGAAATCACCCAGGGAACTTCATCTACAAGTGCTAACTCCAACCATTCTCCTCTTTTCATCTATAAATGAAAGCAATTACTATACTATTTACATCTAGGCAATAGGTGATATTTACTCACCACTACTGTATAAATTCTAGAATTACCAATACTAAGAGAGAAGTATATTCACTTAATTTCTATCAAATACATCACGCATGCCGGTACTCCCAAAGCAAAAAAGGAAGTACAAAGAAACTGAAGATTTATTTAAATCGGACTTTTTTTTTTAAAGTTCCTTTGTTCTTCTAGACATTATGACCAGGTTCATTTAATAGTAACACAAAGGTATCTTTTGCAGCACACGTAAGAGACAATACTATTATGCGAAATAGAAGTATATATCTCCTAACATTTCAAATGAATGTAAGATTTTTATGAACTGAAGAGCTAAAAGTTAGACATTTGAAAATTAAACATTTTTACTAAGTCACAATGTTTTTCCAGCTTATGGATAATCTTTGCTTACTCATAACACTCACTAGTGAAGACACCTGGAGAAAATAAGAGCAAAGGAACAAACCTAAAGGAAGAGGTATCACAAGGATAACAGAATACAGAGACCGGAGTGTTCCGAAAGGCTCAAACACAAACTGATTACGGGCATGCAATCATCAGTTTTAATGGCTCCCTGGGCAAGTATTTCCTAAAATTATCTGATTTCAGGGTTAAATCCTCAACCACATGTTTCTTTCTCTCTGTGCATATGTACCCTCAAAGTGCAAGGTGCAAAGTATGGGAAGTGTGGTACACTCTGTGCTCTGTGTGTGCATGTAACGTGGGGAGGGTAGAGAGTTAAGCAGCAGGAGAGATGGCCAGGTGAATGGACAGGAGGTGACTTCATGGTAGAGCACACAGACATCCAGAGATGTTACGACCATATGGACTAGGTGTATACAGAAAACAGAATATATGGGGTATAAATGGATATAATTTAGGAGGAACAGTGCTCATTAAATAATTCCTGCAAATGCCATGCTACTTAAGACCTAATGATCAGTAAGTAGCAGATCACGTCAGTAAAAAGAACCCAAAAAACAAAAAACCTGTGATTAAAAATAACTTCTGGAACTGCCACAACTGCAGTTAAAACTGTACACGTTACTTTTCTGGCTCGTCGGTTTTGAAATACATTCATTCTTAGCCAAAAAAGACCTGGCTTAAATTTATCTTTAAAGGGCAAAACAAATTTCTTAATTTGCTCTTTACTAAGCAACACATAAGCAATCTTCTATCTCCATTTTAAAGACTACCTTAATCTAAGTTCTGTGTATTTTACATAAAAGCTAAATGCAATAGGCAGATGAAAATTAACTATCAATACCCTCATTGCAGTAACTTGTCCAGGAACTAACATATCATTTGTCCTGCAGCTGTTCCTCTGGCCCCTATGTCGGACTTCTACTTCCAGGCCTGGACCAATATTACTTTTAGCTCTCTGTCTCATGTAACTAAAGACGAAGTCATTTATTATATTTCTCAACTATGATGAGACTGATAATACTACATTAAGTCTCTATTTCACCTCCATACTTCAGGATCTATTATTCAAGTAAAATGCATGAATTCATCATGCAAAATAAATGTCTTAACCTGAGTAATTAACACTTTACCTTGACAAAAGCATCATCTTCCACAGAAGCATCTCCACTCAACTCATCTGCTTCCTGTTTTTTACCTGCGAAAGAAGGAAAATGGGCTAACAACCAATATTTTATTACTTTAAAAGTAAAAAACATTCAGAAGAGTTGACCCCACAGTATCAATCACTCTCTACTCCCAAATCATCTGACAAAACTAATGAAAACTGCTTATAAACCACCTGCTCATAGCTGTCCCAAACAAAAAAGCTTTATTAAGAACGTCATGCTGCCTCACTAAATAAACTACACAAATCATCCTAATATAAACCCATCGTCTTAACTGACTTGCTATATATAATACAAGGTTCTTTATGCCACTCAAATTCTCTTATCTTCAATTCTCCCAGAAGTAGCAGCACATTTCAGTGGTGTTCTGAGTCTATTACCAGATGTCTGACAGCTAAGTCAGATGTAAGACAGCTCCTGTCCCCCACAAAGTCATCCCTAAGTGCTACTCTTCAACAAGCTTTCTCTGAAATAAAATCCTCATGCTTCAATCTACACCGTACAGTCCATCAGTTGATTCTATATTGCCTTGTACTCTCAAATAAATCTTGCTTCACCATTTAGAAAAGAAAATTCCTTAACTACAAGTGACTGCTTTTATGCTTATTTTGTATTTCTCCAAAGGCCTAACTATAAGTGGGGCTCGGCACTTAACAAAATGACTGATTTAACTGATTTAAGGCAAGGAGAAATACTTCAGACTGAAAACTGTTAATAGCCTCCAGATAGACTACAGGCCTTCCCCACCCAACTCGCATCTTCAAACTTTACAAATCGGTGGTTGGGACTTCAAAAATGCTTCAAACGGTTAAAGAAATACATATTTTCCACAGAGCCAATGCTAAAAGTTTATGTTTTCGGGCTACTTCACAAAAACCTACTGAACAAACCATGCATCAGAAATGCTATAAAAAGCACAGCTGCCAAAACTTTAGTACTGATGATTTTTTAATTCGTTTATTTTGAAATGTGAATGGATGTTCTTTCCTGAGCCCAACTAATCATCAGCTTTCCCCTTTGTCTAAAACAGGGACTGCCATGTACCTATCTCAAGCTTCTGTGACTCTCACAGTAGAGAGTTTACGTTTAAGGTGGCTGTAAAAAAAAAAAAAAGCCAGTGTACCTCCCTTTCCTGAGTCTCAACAGCCTCTATCTTCCACGTACTCCGAATTCGAAACCCCTTCCTTGAAGGAGAAATAAAAAGGCAACAAGATTCTAATCCTTCCAGGTATGTGAAAAAGATCAAGACTAAAAGTGGAGTTTTGTTTTGTTCTGGTTTTGTTGTTGTTGTTGTTGTTTTTAACTCACTGAGGTAAAAGAGGGGTTGTCCCAGTCTCTCAAGGGTTTATGTGAATCAAAAGAGAAAAGTGTGGAGCTTGTGTGGCATTTGGTTCCTATTTAGAATGCTGGTGTATTTTTTTATGGAAAATAGAAATTAGAAGTTACTACAAGGGACAACTAACCGAATCTTCTGGTCAGAAAGCATTTGTTACTATACTAAAAAAAAAAAAAAAAAAAAGTGAAGATGTTCCTTCCCTGAAAACAGTATCAGATGAAAAAGAGCTCACTAAATTCTTCCATCACATTTAGGGGAAGTTCCATGGTATAAAACCTTAAAGATGCTTCTTCATGGGAGAAATAAATTTTTTTAAAATATAAGACCCCAAAACACACCAAGTAATCTACAGAGTAGAGCTTTGGAGGGAATTCTTTCAGAAGATTTGCAAACAATATTTACTCCTTAAATTTGCAAAGCATTTAAAAAAAAAAAAGTTCAATTGATTTTCCCAAGCACCCTATGGTACTTGGGGTAGGTAATCAAAATCTTAGGAAAGAGAAAATGAGCCGGAGAAGTTAAGTAGCTTGCCCAAAGCTAGTAAATGGCGTTGTCAGAACTGGAAGCCAAGGCTTCTCATTTCCAGTCCAAAGTTCTTTCCACTACATCCTATGACCTACTTAAAAGACATTATCCTAGTAAGGTGTGGTTCATTAACTCAGTTTAAAGATACTATCTTTGAAATGGCAGCCTTCAGCATTAATGACAAACTACATATGCTTTGCACACTCCTGGTGAATTCCACCTGCCTTAGTTTACTTAAAGGAAAACCAAACTGCACCACAGCAACAAAACGAACACTGGCAGTCACTATCACTGCTTAACTGGCTTCCATGGTCCAGGCACTAGGATAAACATTTTCTATACAGTAATGTATTTATTTAATTTATTCTCCTAACTACTCTGAAACTATTATCCCCATTCTATAAAAAAGGGAACTGTTGCTCAAAAGCTAATCAGATTACAAAGCTAGTGAAGGCAGTGCTTCAGTTTATTTTTTTATTTTTATTTTTTAAAGATTTTATTTACTTATCTTTATTTTTTAAAGACTTATTTGTCAGAGAAAGTGAGAGGGGAGAGTGCGTGCATGCACACGCACAAGCAGCAGGAGTGGCAAGCAGAAGGAAAAAGCAGGCTCCCTGCTGAGTAAGAAGCCAGTCTGGGGACTCCATCCCAGCACCCTAGGACCAGAGTCAAAGACAGATGCTTAACCGACTGAGCCACCCAGGCATCCCAACAGTGCTTCAATTTAAACCCAGGCCTATTCCCACCTTTGGAAACCCACAAAGCCATTAGATCTGTGAGTGGCTACAATGTGCCAGTTGTTAATGCTATCTCTTTTAATGTAAAAAGAGGCTCCAAAAGTCACACCCACAAAATGTTTAAAGGTAAGCCTCCAAGATTATGTAACCTGCCCCATGACAAACAGGCCACAAGAGGCAGAAGTGCACAAAAAGGCCCAACTTTGCTATGCCTTACTGTTATAAACAGCTGTACCACACAAAAGCACTGGACATTTATCAGCTTGTAAACATAAAAACCATGAGGACAAAATTTTCAAACATATAGTGACGAAACTATAATAATAATTTGATATGTTTAAGAAAAATGAAATTTTACCCTCTTCGAAAACTGATCTTTAAATTTTGAAACAGTATAAGAAAATTCTGGTTGGTGTCTCAGGAATGAGCTGACACCATTTTTTATTCTGTACATTTAGAATGAAGTCATGAACTTTATAAAGATATCTTTGATTGTTCCAAAAACAAACAAACAAGCAAAAAACACCCTGAAATTTTACTCTAGCTTTTGACTGCTTTCATAATCTGTAACTTGGGGCTTACTTAGCACATGCTGAAATTAGAAACTGTATTATAATATTTTCCTTTATGAAAAAAGGATCATCCTTCCCCCATACAAAATATAACTCACATTTTAAAAAGTTCTGATGATCACCATCTAGCCCAGAACCTAGTACAACATTATATAATGAGCAGAGAGATTTCCTGACTGATAATGGGAGTATCCCTAGGTTGGATATAACAAGGTCTGAATTTCTATTCAGCCCTCACTGGGACAAGAAGAGGTGACATGGCAAACTAGCACCATGTACAGTCCCATCCTCTCAGTAAAACTGTAAACTCCCAACTTCAATGACACTAGAGTATCTATGGATTCCTAACTTATGTCACAGATGAGAGATAACTTATGAGAAAAACCAAATCCCCTCTAAATTCCAACAAGCAACATCGACCACCTTCGGCTCTTTTTTGTACAGTCAGTAACCATCTCTATTTCCAGTACCCATTTATACCTGTGCTAGCAACACTCCTAGAGAAAATTAATCCAGTAATCTTCAGTCCTTCAAGGACTCAGGCACATGCCACAGAAATGTGTGTTGATGCAAAGGAAAGTGGTATGACTGGGATGAGGGCGCTAACTTAAAGTTTAATGCAAGAGAAGCTTCACTTTTTTTTTTTTTAAGCAACGTCTACACCTGGCATCGAGCTTGAACTCATAACCCTGAGATCAAGAGTTACATGTTCCACCTACTGAACCAGCCAGTCACCCCCAAAGCCTAACTTTAATGCTTTGAGAAACAAAACTAGAAAATAAACCGAGCAGTAAAGATAGTCTGAATAACAAAATACAAATGGAAGCAAAATTAACTTTATCATATTTTAAATTATCACAGTAGTAACACATGGCTATTTTTGAAATTACATAACTTCACATAAAAACACTGCAATATTCTTTGCATGATTTTAGTCTAAAGTAAAACAGCAAAGCAAAATGTATACACCAAAGGAAGAGGACACTAGAAATACTTTCTTAATTATGCAACATAAATGCATACAGGTCCACAAGTATTTAATATTTAGAATTAAGGATAATACAGAATTTTCAGATTTTAGAGGAGCATGACAGTATATGCATCATGTATCAATCTATATTTCCCAGTGGCTTCTGGAACAGGGCCTCTCAATCAATCACAGAAATATTTGTGCAATGAAACATGCATATTCATACCAAATGAGATAAATCAAGACTATAAATACATCAAGACCATAAATAGCTTCACTTTTGCCAACAAACTTAAGAAAAAACTCACAATTTTCAGAATTTTTGTATTTCAGAAATATGAATAAAGGATTCTAGGTCATAAATTGATTTTCTCCTCCAAAGGCAAAGTGGTCCTTCTAAGGATTTGCAATTTTCCTTTTCAAGCTCAGAAATACATCCAAAACAAAACTCCACTCAATAAGGAGACTTAAAGTAATCTTGCCCAAAAATTTTGTGAGAATAACTGTTCCCCAAAAACATTTACAAAGCTATAAAATATAGAAAAGTTTAGTCATAAAATTGCTGTTTGAAAAGGGGGGGGGGGAGATTCAGAATATAAGCCAAACTGAACAAGAATGTTTCCAGCAACAGCCTCTCCCCAAACACATAACTGCATGCAGTACCTTAAAATAATCAGACTATGCTTTGTGTTGTCTGCATACAACTACATGCAGTGTTTTAGCATCTCGTCTGTTAAACTGTTTTACTAACGAAATCTTTCTAAATGACCTTATATGTTGTCTTAAACACTGCAGTTATCCAACAGATCATTTTATTGTATTTTTAAAAATCTACTGCAGATAACTCACACTCATTATAATAAATCTAGAAAATACCAACAGCATTTTTAAAAAAATCTATTAACTTTGTCGTCTGAAGATAACCAAATTCAACAGACACACACACACACAAAGTAAACGCACATGCGTACACACAAGATTTTAATTTAAAAGGCAGCAAAAATGTAACTCAGTTTTTAATGGTTTATTTTTCCAGTCCGTCAATAGAGAGAAAATACTAGCTGACCCAAAGCCTTATTATCAGAATCAAATAAAGCAATGCGGAAGTTTTTTGGAAAATGTAAATTATACAATACAATTTGCAAACTGAGAGGCAGAAAGAAATGAATGAAAATGATGCCAAGCTTCAAGCTCTAGCCTAGAGCAGTCAGTGGTTTTTAACTCTACCTGCGTGAGAATCACCTGAGGAACTGTTAGAAAATAACGAAGTCTGTGTCCCCAACAGAGCAGCCAAAACCAAACCCCTGGGGAGCCAGGAGCCTGGTAGCTGTATTTTTAAGAATTCAAATGACTCTACCATAGAGAACTACTAGGACGACTAAGCATAAGTAACTAAGAGTCTAGAATGAAAAGAAAGTACGAGGAAGATTATTTTCAGCTTCTCCAAACTATAGAAAGTTTAAATTCTCTCTGCCTTTGACAAAACACCATGTATGATGTGAACCTATTTTAGTTGTTGAAAGGGGGGAAAAATCTGTAAACATAAATCTTCTATGAGTACGTGCACATGTACGTACACAACTCAGATCAACAGATAACACCTGATAGATTCAGGGTGGTGGAATTACAGGCAATTTCACCTTTTAGTGCCTTTCTGGATTATGATTTTTTAAAAATGAACATTATTTCCCATTTATAATCTGGAAAACACCATTATAAAGCCATAATAATAATAATACGATTCCAGGGTACCAGATCTGCCATGTAAGACTACCTCAGGCTGTGGAGTTCAGGATGTGAGTAGTTAATTCCTAAAACCGCACAACCTCAAGGCCCTTTTATATGACATATATGTGAGAACTTTAGCCTAACTGATTAGCCAGGAAATTCCATCCTTATACCTTAAACGATTGTTCAACCTCTTCGATAAAGTCATTTCTGATGCCACCAACTAATAATATTTTTTCCCCTAATTCCTGGACAATTCATACCTCATTTTACGTGAGTTTGTGAAAGAGGAGATAGTCTGAAGCCCTCTGCTCCTAATTCAGAAGGCAGAGAAGCACTAACTTGGGAGAAGTGCACTGTCTTAAAGTACTAGAAAAATTTCCCTACATCGACACACATCACATTTGACACAATAAAACAGTTGAAAAAAGTACATGAGGGCTTTGATGATAAATATACTCCACCATATAAACTGCAGAAAACAAACTGCAGGTTTTAATAGCAAAGGTGAAAGGTCTGATTTAGTGATGTGAAAATGAGGCTGGACAATATTCCAGCAAAAGTTGTAAGGATTTCCAACACAGTAACAAAGTGGTAAGGAATAAAGGATGTTGCAATGACTCACATGTTCTGGTTCTGGATGCTTTACACATCAGTGCCTAAGGAGGAGCCACTAGTGCCATTGAGAAAGGTACCTCTGGAAGTAACAGACTACTGATCTCTGATATATGTGCTTCCAGCAAAGAAATAGGCAATGAAAACAAGCACCAAAAGAGGTATCTTTAAAAGCAGTTAAGAAAGCCATCATATGGCCCTTAGTATTCATTCAACAAATATTTTTTAAGTACCTATTCTACACCTAGCACTATGCTAGGCATTACAGAGACTAGTGTAAACAAAAGGCTGTATGTCCTTACCCTCACAGTTTCTAGCCTAGTGGATATCCAAAAATATTTATGACAATTCTAGCCCCAAAGCCCTTCTCAATGCCACAGTTCTGATTAGTTTCCTTAACACCCAAACATACTGCAATTAAAAAAAAAAAAAGGCAAGAATTAAAGTATACTAAAATAATGTATTATGTTAAATGCATTTTATGTGGTTTATTATATCCTTAACAGACACAAATTTCGGAAAGCTTTACACAGTAATCAGGTAATTTTTTACATTATCTGAGGTATTTTCCACACAAAATTAGGCATTAGATGTTTGGATAAACCTATAACCCCAAATTACACTTGTTTCTACAGGAGGAATATAAATCAGATTTCATGTAGTGGTTTGAACCTTTGCTAAGCTTGCATGTACTGCACATTAAAACATCAATAGTACTGCATTATATATAATTCTGAATACTATACTGATTAAAGCCACATAAAATAACTTTTACCGAAGTTTAAAGGTGACTCTAAAGGCTGAAAATCAAAAGAATATGGTATGCCATCGTCAGGTAAAGCAAAAGAAACTTTAAATCTATAATCTCTAGAACAAGTTAATGAGGAGTTAGCTCTACCTGTTTAACCACTTTCTTCACACACACACCCAAATAATATGACAGTAAATCTCCCTGGTAAAGCTTTCTTCTGTGTTACTTATTAAAAAGTTCATAGCAAAGAGAGTTGTAAAAAAGACTCAGAAGGGACAACCAATACAAGCTACAAACCGTTTCACCATATTAACCGCATGCAAACAGAATTTATAAACAATATTAGAACTATAACACTATCAACACTTATTACAAGCACAAACTTGTTTTTAAAATATTCTAAAATATAGTTAAGAATACAGATCCCCTTTCCTCTAACCTGGCTAAACACAAATATTTTAACATAAAAATTTTTTAAATACTGACCCTGCATTTGTAAGAGAATAAACTTATTATTTCACCTGAGTAATTGATCCACACCCATTAAGCTACTCTCTTGCTTTCTTAATATCATTTAACTTTTACTTGATACCTTAAGATTATCATACAAATTATTCATTTTCTGACAAGCTATTATATGCTGTATCTTGCTGATGTCTACATGACTACCTCTAAGTAATCCCTTTCTTTGTTCTCCTTTCTAATAATCTGTCCTAAAGAATATTTATACTGACGAAGCACCTATGAGCTTTACAGTTCCTTCTTTACACATCTATTTTAGTTGAACCGAAAACATTTTTCTTCTGACTCCTGACCATATATAATCATTAAATTTTAGAACTAAAGGAGTCCTACAGATGATCCAGTAAAAATTTCAGTTTTATAAAAAAAAAAAAAAAAAAAAAGAAACAGATCACTGAAGGAAAGGTGGTATGACCAAGAAGAAGTTAATTTCAAGGTAGATACTGTTGAGTAAAATAAGATTTGGAATGTAGTAATTCAGCAATTAGACTGAAAAACTGACATCACATTAAAATATTTAATTTCTTGAATCCTTGATTTTAAAACATACTGTTATTTTTAAGTTTCCATATTCAAATTTGATTTTTACTCTTTTTATACTTCTTTTTATTATTATTTTTAACATTATTTTAATTAGCAATAATCACGCCTTGGATAAACCTCACTGGCTATGATACTGCCACTGCGCAAAGCTTATTTTTAACATTATTTTAAAACTCAACTTAAAATAATCTTACTCATAAGCATCTTTAATTGCACATTAATTCAAACCAGGTTCTTAGACTGGGACTTACATTACGTTCTTTGTAATTCACAGAATTTTCAGAACAATGATAAATGGAATTTAAGGAGTCAAGAGTTACTTATCATGCAAGTCCTAGAATAAGTCTCACGAAGTACTCAGTGATTACATGTTACAACTTCTAACTAAAGACCATAAGACACCTTAATATCAGTGTTATGGAAAAATTAAAGTTCAAGTATCCTAATGAACCATATAAAAGAAAAAAAATTAACAAACTCATCATATACACACACACACACACACTGTATATATAGAAAATAAAAACTTCTTAAAATTTTACATTGCTAAAAATTATTTCTAAGGGTAAGACAAATGAAGTTCCTAATAACTGAAAAAGAGACACACAAATAAATTAAAAATAGGTGAGAATGCACATATCAGATGAAGTTTACTTTCAGTGCTAAAATCCATAATCAGCTTGAATAATCTGGAACTATGATTAACACATAGCATCTGTTAAACAATCACAATGTGCTAAATAAATTACATGAATTAAAATCACTGTAAGAAATACGGTTAATTTCTGTTTTACTTATTTCCAAAATTTCTATGCTTCATTTTGAACTAACTCTGGTTTGTAAGCATAGGCTTCTCAGCACAAGCTTCTCTCAACACAGGGAAATGTATCTCTCAAAGTCATACACTGAGTCAGAGTTACATTAAAAGCCACAGATCTTCAAGATAACTTTGTTATTCCTCTAAACTCCATTTCCACCTCTGTCATTCCCATCCCACCCAGGAAATACTCCTTATCCCTGTTCAGTTTCCTCTGGCACAAAAGGGGGAGCCTTGCAAACCTATGAAGACTCAAACAGTGAGATGGCATCAGATCTACCTGGTCCTAACACCTACAGATTGCTTAAGATCAAATGTTAATATTCCCATCTTTTCAAGGTTAATCCATTCAATCATTTTACCCTAGTACAGTCAATCTGGTCCACGGCAGACAGAGCAGTATTTGGATACTTGGAGCAGTAAGGAAAGTTAGATTTTTAAAAATTCTGCAGCTGTCCACGACACACTCTACCTATTGCAAACAGGTACCAGGACCTAGATACCCACATCATGTCCACCCTCTGCCACTGTCCTTATAAGAAGATGGGAGAAATTTATAATTATTCAAGTCAAGACTTCAATTACCAGAACATTTTAAAAAAAAATCTAAGTCCCATTTATACTGTCAAAGTGTTCATTTAAAACCACTTTTCCCTATTCATTAAATCACCATATCCTGGAAATCTATTCTGGCTAGTTTAAAAGTTATAAAATTAAAAATTTTGAACATATCCCTATAACTTTTTTTAAAGCTAATTAATCATGGATTTTTCCCTACCTTGTTAGTATGATTGGTGAGGTCTTTTTGAATTTCACTGAAAATTAGAATGTATAATAGCATAAATGGAAATTAAGTTCACCAAGTCAAACAAAATACTAAACATAAAGGTTATAAAATTTTAATATACTAGAAAAAACAGCAGGAGCCAAGGTGAAAGATTTGGAAGGAATTCCATCAATACTCTGCCAATTGTGGGGCAAGGTAGACATGTATTAAACTGTATTTTATTCTTCAGGTCTTCACACTATGAAAGAAGAAACATTATGAAACTGGACTTTGTGATTTTTTTTTTGGAAGCAATAAAAAACTGGTCTCTTTCAGGTCAGCTTCAGCCAAATCTTAAAGGCTACAAGTTATCCAGAGCCTGGCAACAGTAACTTTTCTTCCTTGACCCAAGAAGGCAGAGTGCCAGAGGGAAATAGCAAAGAGTAGCACTATATAAACAGGGCAAGTGGCACAAGAGCAGAGGCAAGTTATATAACCAAAATATATTTTAAAATATGTTCATAACTCGTAACAACCTTTGCCTTTGGTTGGTTTCTTGTTTGGAGTATCAGTTGAAACAGTTAATTCAATATTATCTGGATCGCCTCCTTCCTCTTCAATAGCCTACATTAGAAAGAGAAGTTAATATGCTACACAATCTATCTAAACTTATTTTATAAAAACGAAAAAAAAATTAGCAAACCTCAAGCCTCAAGACATTAGAATTGCCAGTCATTTCATAAACCGACTTCAAAAAGAGCAATTAAACTACACGAGTAAGAGAAACTTTCACGGGGAATATCATTAGGCATCAAAATCACATGGAGTTTTAAATTCTACCGAGTCGAAATAATTAAATATCACATGTTATCATACTCAACAAAAGTCTAAATATTCTCAATTGCAGAAAAGTTGCTAGCTATGAAAGTAAATAACTAAAAAGAGTTTTCCTAATTTCTAGAATGCAAACTTATTTCTCCTCCACTACAATTCCAACGCTCACTCAAACCAGAAAGATAATCAGGGATGAAAAAGCAGATTACTGCTCTGATGCAAAAACTGAAAACCCAGCAGAAAACAAACCCTCTCTCTCACCCACCCCTCAACTCCCACTACCAATTCCCCCCCAAGATGGGGAGGAAACGGTTGGGCACAATTAAACGGTAACTTCACAGAAGTCACCAAAGTAACCAGTCCCTCCGAGGCCAAGAAATGCACGCGCTCACCACCGCTAAAGACTGGGGACCGAGCGCCTCCCGGGTCTCCACGATCGCCCTTGGGAGGCCGCGCCGGCCGTCGACAGCCCTCGCAGCCTGGCGGGGACGTCCCGGGGGAGGCAGGGGCGCGCTCGGCTGCTACGGCCGGTCCCGGGCAGCTCGCGGGCCCCTCGCAGGCCCAGCCAGGCTCGCGGGGGCGGGGGCGCCGCGGGAGGGTCCTCACCCTGCTCGCGCGCGCGGGCGCCGCCCGGGGCCTCCCCACGGCGCAGCCCCGCGGGCCCCGGCGGCTGCGGGCGGCCGGGGGCTGCGGCGGAAGTGGGGGCTCCGAGGCGCGGCCTAAGCTCCCATTCCCAGACCTCGCCGGGCCTCACCTGCTTGAGTCGGGAAACGAGCACAGTCTTCACTCCGGTGATGTCTAAGTTCCGCCGCTTCAGCTCGGACTTGAGATCGATGACCCGCAGATCAGTGATCTTTTTACCTTCCGCCTGACCCGAGGCGGCCGAGGCTGCCACAGCACCGGTAGCGGCAGCCATTTTAGAAGAACAGTGCGCTGCCGAGGCAGCGAGTGGGCTGCAGGGCGGCGGCAGCAACGCCAACTTCGACCCAGGCCTCGGCGGCCGCCGGCGCCGCGCAGCGCTGCGCACAATGAGCCGCTGGCCCCGCCCCCTGTCCGCCACCCCAGCGCAACCTGCAGCCGCAGCCAGCACCCGGATGACGGGCGCGCGTGCGCACTGGCGCGGGCGACGGCGCCGGGCGCGCTCCGCGAAACCGGCCGCGGCCACCTGGGCGGCGCGACCCCTTGCGTGGGCTGGAGGTCAGGCACGTCCAACCGCACCAACGTCCGCTGCGCCGCCGTTCTCCCGTCGCGTCGTTAGCCATTTTCTGGCAGCGTCTGGAGTCTTGAGCAACAAAAGTGTCAGGCACTTCACGGCATGGATAGTTCGAGTGTTACTCAACACAAACCCAGGGGCGTGTGCGCGCCCTGAACCTCTTCCAGGGAGATACTTTATCACTCCTGCTGAATAATCGAAAAAATGTGGCCAGTGTGCACTAACGAATTAGGTTCCCCGAGTTGCAATCAAAAGGCCAGAAAGAAACCGTAC
This sequence comes from Martes martes, assembly GCF_963455335.1. Taxonomy (NCBI): domain Eukaryota; kingdom Metazoa; phylum Chordata; class Mammalia; order Carnivora; family Mustelidae; genus Martes; species Martes martes. The sequence goes on from NC_137894.1 coordinate 39,804,429, forward strand.
GGTAGTTTTAGAAAATAAAGAATATAAAGGGCTCCAAGGATTGTAAAGACTATAAGGGGCTGGCCTGGGTGACAGGTCCCACTAGCTGGCTCGGGAAAACATGCCTTCAGCCCAGGGAGGTTTAGTTTATCCCAGGGCTGTCCCCGCTCGCTGGAAAAATAGGACAACTTCCCCTCTTGCCTTGGCATCAGTTTGCCAACCCTTCCGGTGGACCTGAGGGCGCAACACGAAATTGATCGCTGAATGAGGAAGTTCATAAGTACTTGTTACCGTTCTCATACACTGTGTTCACTGTTTTGCGGGGGGATCCCAAGAGCAATCACCATCTTCTTAGAAAGGACCGGCCTGTGCAAGTGAGTACCTATTCGTAACTTTAGTCAGCATTATTAACAAAGCGTAAGCATTTATAGAATAAAACTATTCTATAAATTCCATACACTTATTAGGACGCACAATTAATTAGACTGTCATTTTCTGGTTTCTAAAATTTAAATTGATGAGATCTGTCTCCTTTTATGTTGTTTTTTTCTGACTGACTAATTAGATCAGAAGAAGAAAACCTGGATGAAATAATACTTGACATTCGGGTAGTTCTTTACAGTTTTTAATGCGCTTTGACATGCAATAACCCTCTTAATCCTTCTGAACTCTGTGGGGTAAATCTATGCGAGGCTTAGAGAGATTAAATGGCTTGTGTATGTTCACATAGCTGGTATGTGGCAGAACCGGTGCTCAAATCCAGGTCTCCTGATTCCAAGTCCAGCTCTGTGTCTACTACAACTTGATTCACAGTCATAGAATTTTAGAATTCAAAGGATCTTTAGAAACCTGGCACAGTCCTCTCTCTCTCTCTCTCTCTCTTTCTCTTTCTATAGATAAAGATTTTTAGCAATTTATCTGGAGACCCACAGCTAATTATTGGCCAAATTGATACTGAACCTGAGATCTCATTCTGGTGTGTTTCCCACTAAGCCACCTGCCTTGTGTCCACTAGTGCACACTGGCCCGCCTTCTGAACACATGTGAATACTTCTAAAGATGGGTTGTACTAACCAAAAACTAATGTGATAGTTAAAGTGAAAGAGTTTTTCTTTGTCTTAAGAAAAAATTTAATAATGGAGTTATCTTTAAAAAGGAGATCTAGGGCGCATGGGTGGCTCAGTTGGTTGAGCGACTGCCTTCGGCTCAGGTCATGATCCCGGACTTCCAGGATCGAGTCCCGCATCGGGCTCCCAGCTCCTTGGGAGTCTGCTTCTCCCTCTGACCTTCTCCTCTCTCATGCTCTCTCTCATTCATTCTCTCTCAAATAAATAAATAAAATCTTAAAAAAAAAAAAAAAGGAGATCTATGCCTTTTGATCTGATGCACTTGAGAAGGATGTTTCACCTGCCAAAATGCCAAGAATGTTTAACCCAAATCTCATGATGAGATTGTAAGGCAATTGTAAAGCATTCAACAAAATAAAAGCTCTAAATTCTGCAAAAAAGCAGTATCATATGGGCGCCTGGGTGGCTCAGTGGGTTAAAGCCTCTGCCTTCGGCTCAGGTCATGATCTCAGGGTCCTGGGATCGAGCCCCATATCGGGCTCTCTGCTCAGCAGGGAGCCTGCTTCCTACTCTCTCTCTCTGCCTGCCTCTCTGCCTACTTGTGATTTCTCTGTCGAATAAATAAATAAAATCTTTAAAAAAAAAAGCAGTATCATAAAAGTAAACGTAGTAGAGCAGTTCTGCAATGAAGATCACTAAAGGGATGTGAAAACTAAATATTCTGTATGATTGTTGTTCAGATCTTGGATCCAAAAAAAGCTACTAAATGAACAATTGGGAAATGTGAGACAATTGGGAAATTGACTGTTTATTAGATTGCATTATTGTACCAATGTTAAATATCTGGAATGTTGTATCAAGGTTTCGTTGAATGTCATAGTTCTTAGGACATTCTTGCTGAGGTTCTTAGAAGTGAAGTATCTTTCTGTCTGCAATTTACTTTCAAATGGCTTGGGTGAGGAGAACAAATGTGGCAATATGTTACAAATCACTAAAGTGAGTGTAGCAAAATGTTAATAATTGAGGAAACAAATGTGGCAAATTTTAATAATTAGGAAATCCAGATGAAGGGCATAGGGTTGTTAACTGTATACTGTTTAAATTCTTTTTTTAAGTTTGAAGCTAGGGTCACCTGGGTGGCTCAGGCGGTTAAAGCCTCTGTAAAGCCTCTGCCTTCAGCTCAGGTCATGATCTCAGGGTCCTGGGATTGAGCCCGCATCAGGCTCTCTGCTCAGTAGGGAGCCACCTCTGCCTGCCTCTTTGCCTATTTGTGATCTCTCTCTGTCAAATAAATAAATAAAATCTTTAAAAAAATTAGTTTGAAGCTGTACATAATACATACATAAATCTAATTTTTTGTGATAGAAAATAAAATGGAGGAAAAAATATTTTTTTCACTTAACATCTAGAATATTTAATTTTGTCATTTAACCTATGATTTTTGGTTTTTGAAATTACTTATGTAAATAATTCACCTTTAAATTGATGTTTCTTTTTTTTTTTAAGATTATTTATTTGACAGAGAGAGACAGCAAGACCAAACATAAGCAGAAGGAGTGGGAGAGGGAGAAGCAGGCTTCCTGCTGAGCAAGAAGGGATCATGGGATCATGATCCTGGGATCATGACCTGAGCCAAAGGCAGACACTTAATGACTGAGCCACCCAGGCACCCCAATGGGTGCTTCTTTAGTACGATGTTTTTTCCTGTTTTCCTGCATCAAGAATACTACTTAAAAAGTAATAATAACCTATATTTTACTGTAGAAAGCCTCTTGCCATTTATTGAATACTTTTGCACTCATTATGGGTTTTGTTTTTGTTTGTTTGTTTAAAGATTTTATTTATTTATTTGACAGACAGAAATCACAAGTAGGCAGAAAGGCCGGCAGAGAGAGAGAGGAAAAAGCAGGCTTTCTGCGGAGCAGAGAGCCTGACATGGGGCTGGATCCCAAGACCCTGGGATTATGACCTGAGCCTAAGGCAGAGGCTTTAACCCACTGAGCCACCCAGGCGCCCCTTGTTTTTGTTTTTATATAAGCTCATCATTTAAGAAATATCTGTTGAATATTTACTATCTGCTAGGCTTGCCAGGTTCTAGGAACATAATGATAAACCTGACCTATCTTGTTCACCGTTGTGTGGGCTCCTAACACAATGTAGACTCTCAGTAATAAATTGCTTAAAGGAGAATAGACACAGTGCTCTGATAGCCTACAATAGGAAAATTTAACCCCTAGACTGATAGATAGAATGTTCTCTATTTTATAGACAAGAAACCTGAGGTTCAAAATGTCAATAACTGGTCCAAGAGTATAGAGTTAGTAAAAGGAGATCCAAGATGTTTTCAAATCCATTGCATTTTTTTTTGTTAACAATGTCTTGTTTTCCATCAAAGTTTATTTGCTATTCCCAAAGAGAATTTTCTGCCTTCTTCCTAGTGCTAATTCCCAGTTTCTACTATTCACTGTTTTTTTGAGAGAACTGAGTGTCTGCTTACCATCTTCCTATCCAATATCATTGTTTCTTACCCTCACTTTCTAATAGGCTTTAAAAACTTTTCCGTCTTCTGATCGGGAGGGAGACAAACCATAAGAGACTCTTAATCTCACAAAACAAACTGAGGGTTGCCGGGGGGAGGGGGGTAGGGAGAGGGCGGTAGGGTTATGGACGTTGTGGAAGGTATGTGCTATGAAGTGTGTAAACCTGGTGATTCACAGACCTGTACCCCTGGGGCTAATAATACATTATATGTTAATTTAAAAATTTAAAAAATATATAAAAAACTTTCCCATCTTCCAATATATTTGGTTGGCCCAAATATTTACTATTGGCAGCTGTTGAGATGTTGTGTCCTTCCCCTAATGGAAACTGTATAGCTTCTGGTAATAACAGAAGAGGTAAATCGGACAAACGCCTCCTCTAAAAATAACAAAAATACTTGACAAAATAGAAAGTTCAAATCTGTTTTCTTACTGGTTTTCTATGTCTCGTTATATTAATTACTGTGAGAGATGTGTTAAGAATTTCACAACAAGGGGTGCCTGGGTGGCTGTCAGTTAAGCGTCTACCTTTGGCTCAGCTCATGATCCCGGGGTCCTGGGATTGAGCCCCACATTGGGCTCTGGGATATCTAATAGATTTAGATATAGATATAGATAGAAAATCTTACACAGTTATGGAGGCTAAGAAATCCCAAGATCCTCCATCTGCAATCTGGAGTTATATCTTGGTGTATGGTTTTAAAAAAATGTATCCCACTTGGGTTTTGTTGAACTTCTTGAATCTACAGATCAAGAAGATTTCCTGGTGCTCCTAGGTGCCTCAGAAGTTAAGCATCTGACTCTCGATCTCAGCTCAGGTCCTGATCTCAGGGTCCTTAGTTCAAGCCCCCTGTTGGGCTCCATGCTGGATGTGGATCCTACTTAAAATAATTTTAAAAAATTTAAAAAGAAGTTAAAGAGGATTTCCTGACCTTACACCCACAAAGTCAGTGGTATAAATCCAACCCAAGTCTGAAGGCTGGAACACCAGGGGAGCCAGTGGTGCAAATTCCAGTGCAAGGACAGAAAGCTAATGTCCCAGCTCAAGCAGGGAAGTTTGATGATTTGAAGGTCAGCCCTCAGGTTTGTCTATTCTCAAAAGATAATATTAGAAGAATATTACCATGGGGGCGCCTGGGTGGCTCAGTGGGTTAAAGCCTCTGCTTTCGGCTCAGGTCATGATCCCAGGGTCCTGGGATCGAGCCCCACATCGGGCTCTCTGCTCAGCAGGGAGCCTGCTTCCTCCTCTCTCTCTGCCTACTTGTGATCTCTGTCTGTCAAATAAATAAATAAAATCTTTAAAAAAAAAAAAAAAAGAAGAAGAATATTACCATGATCTTGGATTAGGAAAAAAGCTATAAGGATACAAAAGCACTAACTACAAAGGAAAAAAAACAAAAAAACAACGTATTTGGCTACGTTAAAATTAAGAGTTTCTGCTCATCAGAAGCTACCATTAAGAGAATAGAAGGGAAGCCATGGAGTGAAAGATATTTGTAACACATATAACCAATGGTGGGTACATAACTAGAATCTACAAAGAACTCCTACAAATTAAGACACCAATTCAGTGGGGGGAAAAAATGGCCAAGCATTTTTTTATTTGTTTGAGAGGAAATGTGAAGGGGAAGAGCAGAGGGAGAGGGAGAGAGAGGGGCAGACTCCCGCCTGAGAGAGATCCCAACACAGGGTTCTGTCCCAGAACCCTTGATCTCATGACCTGAGCCGAAGGCAGACGCTTAATAAACTGAGTGACCCAGGTGCCCCAAAAATGATCAAGTCTAAAAACATACTTCACCAAAGACAAAAGTCAGATGGCATACATACACACACAAACACAAATGCACATGCATGTGTCGGTGATCAATCTCATTAATAATCAGGAAATTATATCTTATAACTACAATGGTATCTCTTTATACCCTGGCACAATGCCTAAATCAGAGAAACTAACAATGCTAAGTGTTGGCAAAGATGTGGAATAATTGGAACTGGAATTAAATGGGAGTAAAAATGGATACAACCACTTTAGAAAAGTTTAGAGGGGTGCCTGGGTTGCTCAGTCGTTAAGCGTCTACCTTCGGCTTGGGTCATGATTCCAGGGTCCCAGGATCCAGTCCCAAGTTGAGCTCCCTACTCAGTGGGGAGTCTGCTTCTCCCTCTGCCGCTGCTTGTGTTCCCTCTCTTGCTGTCTCTCTCTCTGTCAAGTAAATAAGTGGAATCTTTAAATTTAAAAAAATAAAGAAGGAAGAAAGAAAGAAAAGAAAAGAAAATAGTTTAGAATTATCTAATAAATTTACAGAACCATGTATTTTTTGACCCAGAAATTCACTAAGTATATAGTTTATGGGAAAACAAATGCACATAGCAGTAGTATTTGTAATAGCCCCAACCTAGAAACCCAGCAAATGTCAATTAATAGTAGAAGAGGTAGGGACGCCTATGTGGCTCAGTGGGTTAAGCATCTGACTCTTGGTTTCAGGTGAGAACATGATCTCTGGGGCAGGGGCTCAAACCCGGCATAGAGCTCTGCAGTTAGCACAGTCTGCTTGTCCCTCTCCCTGTCCCTCTCTCTCTCTTTCTCTCCCATAAATAAATAAATAAATAAATAAATAAATAACCATATTGTGTATCTATACCTACACATTCAGGAAGCCAGACACAAGCCTCCAGGCCAGACACTAGAAAGCAGAAGCATCCAGCACACATATAAGTCCTTTTTAATGTATGTGTCTTTTGAATATTTTCTCTTGGTTTCTAGCTCGTACATTGTTTTATTAGGAGTACTTTCAAATGGCAGGACTTCTAAACTTTTTTCATAATTCATGCTTTTTGCATCTTAGCTAAGAAACATTTGCCTAACCCAAAGTCACAAAGATTTTATCTGATGTCTTCTCCTAAAAGTATTACCCGGGTTTTTGTTTTGTTTTGTTTTGTTTTTTAGTAATCTCTGCATCCAGTGTGGGGCTCAAACCTACAACCCTGAGATCAAGAGTCACATGCTCCACCAACTGAGCCAGCCAGGCACCCCCTCTTAAAGTATTAAGTTTTAACTCTTAAGTCTCTGATCCATTTTGAGTTAATTTTTTATATGGTGTGAAGTAATAGTCAAAATTCATTTTAAGGGGCACTTGGGTGGCTCAGTGGGTTAAGCCTCTGCCTTCAGCTCGGGTCATGATCCCAGGGTCCTGGGATCGAGCCCCACATTGGGCTCTCTGCTCAGTGGGGAGCCTGCTTCCCCCTCTCTCTCTGCCTGCCTCTCTGCCTATTTGTGATCTCTCTCTCTGTCAAATAAATATATAAAATCTTTCAAAAAAATTCTTTTTAATGTGGAAGTATAATTATCTCATCACCATTTGTTGAAAAAAACTATTCTTTCCTTGCCGAATTAATCTTAGCAACATTGTTGAAACTCAGTTGATTGAGGGTGCCTAGGTGGCTCGGTTAGCTAAGTGTCTGCCTTCAGCTCAAGTCCTGATCCAGGGGTCCTGGGATCTAGTTGTGTGTTGGGCTTCTTGCTCATTGGGGAGCCTGCTTCTCCTTCCCCCTGCTCGTGCTCTCTCTCTGATAAATAAATCTTTTTTTTTTTAAACAAAAAAGAATAAACTCGGTTTATCTATTTCTGGACACTGTTATGCTCCATTGAGCCCCATGTCTATCCTTGCAGGATTGCCACACTGTCTTGGTTACTGTAGCCTTATAATAACTCTTGAAATTAGATAGTGTGAGTACCCAAATTTGTTCTCCTTTTTAGAAATCATTTTGCTCTTTGAGATCCTTTACATTTCTGTATAAATTTAAGAATCAGTTTTTCAACATCTATGAAAGATCTTACAGGATTTTGATTGGGATTGTGTTGAATCTATAGATCAATTCAGAGAATTACACCTTAACAGTATTGTCTTCCAAATGTGTATGTGGTATTATCTCTCCATTTAGTTCAATCTTCTTTACTGTGTCTCAGCAATGAGTAATAACCTTCAACATACAAACATTGCATTTATTTTGTTAGATTTAGTCACAAATATTTCATTTTTTTTAAGGATTTTATTTATTTATCTGACAGACAGATCACAAGTAGGCAGAGAGGGAGGCAGAGAGAAAAGGGAGGAAGCAGACTCCCTGCTGAGCAGAGAGCCCGATGCGGGGCTCCATCCCAGGACCCTGGGATCATGACCTGAGCCAAAGGCAGCGGCTTTAACCCACTGAGCCACCCAGGTGCCCCAATATTTCATGTTTTTGATGCTATTTTAAATTGTGTGATTTTCCTAACTTCATTTTTAAATTACTTGTCAACAGTATACAGAATACAATCAGTTATGGTACATTGATCCTGAGTCCTGATACCTTTTGAAACTTGCAAATTATAGCAACTTTTTTTATAGATTCTCTTTTTCTTTCTAGATAGACAATAACTCTTCTTTTTTTTTTTTTTTTTTTTTTAAAGATTTTATTTAATTTGACAGAGATCACAGGTAGGCAGAGAGGCAGGCAGAGAGAGAGAGAGGAAGGAAAGCAGGCTCCCTGCTGACCAGAGAGCCCAATGTGGGGCTCGATCCCAGGACCCTGAGATCATGACCTGAGCTGAAGGCAGAGGCTTTAACCCACTGAGCCACCCAGGCGCCCCAATAACTCTTCTTTTCTAATCCATATGACTTTCTTTCTTTTTTTTTTCCTCCTTTGCCTTCTTTCAGTAAATTGAACCTCACAGTAGTGAGGTATACAAATGGTGAGAGCACATTTTCTTGCACTGTTCCAGATCTTAAGAGGAAAGTATTTGGTCTTTATTTTTTATTTATTTATTTTTTAAAGATTTTATTTATTTATTTGACAGAGATCACAATAGACAGAGAGGCAGGCAGAGAGAGAGAGAGAGAGAGAGAGAGAGCAGCAGGCTCCCTGCTGAGCAGAGAGCTCGATGTGGGACTCGATCCCAGGACCCTGAGATCAAGACCTGAGCCGAAGGCAGCGGCTTAACCCACTGAGCCACCCAGGCGCCCAGTATTTGGTCTTTAAATGTAAGTATGATCTTAGCTATAGTTTTTTCTTTTTTTTTTTTTTAAGATTTTACTTATTTATTTGACAGACAGAGATCACAAGTAGGCAGAGAGACAGGCAGAGAGAGAGGAAGGGAAGCAGGCTCCCTGCTTCGCAGAGAGCCCGATGTGGGGCTCAATCCCAGGACCCTGGGATCATGACCTGAGCTGAAGGCAGAGGCTTTAACCCACTGAGCCACCCAGGCGCCCAGCTATAGTTTTTTCATAGATGTTCTTTGTCAAGTTTAGGAATTTCCCTTCTATTTGCAGTTTACTTAGAATTGTTATCATAATTGGATGTTGAATTTTGTTGTTTTAAAGGGTTTTTTAAAAAAATATTTACTAATTTGAGAGAGACAGACAGAGAGAGCACAAGGCAGGGAGGGGAGGGAGGCAGAGGGAGAGGGAGAAGCAGATTCCGTGCTGAGCCTGGCACTTGACAAGGGGCTGGATCCCAGGACATGGAGATCATGGCCTGAGCTGAAGGCAGATGCTTAACCATCTGAGTCACCCAGGAGCCCAGATGCTGAATTTTGTTAAATAATTGTTCTGTATCTATTGGATGATCATATTTTTCTTTTTCTTTTTTTTTTAAAGATTTTATTTATTTGTTTGACAGACAGAGATCACAAGTAGGCAGAGAGGGAGGCAGAAAGAGAGAAAGGAAGGGAAGCAGGCTCCCTGCTGAGCAGAGAGCCATGCGGGCTTGATGCAAGGACCCTGGGATCATGACCTGAGCGGAAGGCAGAGGCTTTAACCCACTGAGCCACCCAGGCGCCCCAGGAGCCTCTTTTTTAGAGTATTAATCCTATTCATGAGGACTCTGCTTACATATGAATGGGGGGGCACAAACATTCAATCTATAGCAAATTTGCATAGCATTTAAACTATACAATTCAGTGATTTTTAGTAAATTAACAAAGCTGTACAACTGTCTCCACAATCCAGTTTTAGAACATTTCTATCACACCAAAATAATTTCTTGTGCCCATTTGAAGTCACCTTTGTTCCCACATCCCAGCCCTAGGCAACCACTAATATACTTTATATTTCTATAGATTTGTCTTTTCTGGACATTTCATATGAATGGAATTATACAACATGTGTTATGCATCTAGTTTCTTTGAGATTTATTCATTCTGTAGCTTGTGTGTCATTTGTTTTTCCTTTATACTGCTGACATTGTTCCATTACATAGATATAACTACCACATTATGGTTATATCTATGCTAGTTGATAGACATTTGGATTGTTTTCACTTTCAACTCTTATGAATAATGTTGCTATGAACATATGTATACAAGTCTTTGTGTAGACTTGTTTTCATTTTCTTGGATAGACATCTAGGAGTGGAATTGCTGGGTTTTATTATAAATTTATGTTTAATTTCTAAGAAACTGCCCTAGTAGCTATACCATTTATATGTCCATCAGCAACATATGAGGGTTCTATTTCTCCATATCTTTGCCAACACTTGTTATTTTCTTTTTGATTATAGCCATACTAGTGGGTGTGAAGTGGTATTTTGTTGGAGTTTTAATTTGTATTTACTTGATGACTAATATATTAAGCATCTTGCCATGTGCTTCATTCATAGATCTTCTTTTGTAAAATACCTATTCAAATCTTTGTCCATTTATAATTGGGTTGTTTGGGGGTTTCTTTTAAATTTCTATCACTACTTTTTCTATTTATGGGATTTCTAATTGTATTTTATAATTTTATTTCTGTTTTATAATTTCTTGTTATTTTTCATAAACATATGTTACTTCTTCATTGATCTCTTTGAGGATCTTCAACGTAATTATATTTTCTTTAATTTTAATGGAAAATTTCAAACATAGACAAGTGGCAAAAGAGTATAGCGAATGTTCATGACTTCATCACACATCTTAATATGTCTCCCATCTCCTTTGTGAGGTTGGTTCTTTAGAAAACCTTGTCTTGAAAAAAAAAAAAAATAAAAATAGAAAACCTTGTCTTGGTTACACAAGACACACCTATTGAAACCCTTCTCACATGTAACGAGCTTCCCCATGTACATGGTACTGTTGGGATAGTATGGCTTCTTTATGTCATGCAAGAACTGATCTCTTTATGACTAGTAACAGAATGTTCTAAAATCCATGGTTTTTGTCTTACCCAGCTTTTGGATTTCAGATAAGCTATACATTCCAATAGGACAGGAGGGGATGATATTCAGGAGGTTTTATGTACAGAAGAACCCTCTTGCAACGCTTATGTCTTGACTTGGTGAGAGATCACATGGTCCTAAACCTCCTAGAAGAATTTTGTAGTAAGAGATTATGGGAGAGTTCATTACCAGACTCACACTTTGGCTTCTATATCAGCCTCCTTCTCATATGTTTACTTTTAGTTGAGCTCACCTCCTTTCTTTTTTTAAAATAAGTACTCTCTACATCCAATGTGGGGCTTGAACTCACAACCCTGAGATCAAGAGTCACATGTTCCACCGACTGAGCCAGCAAGACACCCCAAGCTCACTTCTTTCTTTCTTTCTCTCTCTCTCTTCTTTCTTTCTTTCCTTCCTTCCTTCCTTCCTTCCTTGCTTCCTTCCTTCTTTCCTTCCTTCCTTCTTAGATTGATTTGTATATTTTAGATAGAGAGAGAGCAGGGTGAGTGGCAGAGGGGGAGAGAGAGAGAAAAAAAACCTCAAGTAGACTCCCTGCTGAGCATAGAGCCTGACATAGGCATCAATCTCATCAATCTCATCAAACCCTGAGATCATGACCTGAACCAAAACCAAGAGTCAGATGCTCAACCAACTGAGCCACCCAGGCACCCCTCACCTCCTTTCTTAAAGAGTTATAGATCTCACTGTGGTAAAGGTCAACCCAGCTTCCTTTCCTTCACAAAACTCACTATGGGAATTATTGTAGGAATGTTGTTAAGAATGTTTACTGTCACACAGTGTCCCT